>NC_133666.1:365658250-366858250 GCF_037893015.1 Macrotis lagotis | reverse complement strand
CCTACTCTGCCATCATTCCAGATTTGTCTTCCTAACTATTTTTCTAAAAGGGCAAATCAGTTGTAATTTCATGAAATAATTATTTTTTGACTTTTTCTTAATTTTAGGGTTAATTTTAACTATTATTTTTAGAAGTTGATATGTTGTCTATGTCAAGTTAATTGGTTGATAGTGAATTGTGCATTTTCATATCACAACTCAATTTATTTCTATTATTTTACTTTTCCTTACAATATCTAACAAATCCTAAATTTTAATTTTGAAAAAAAACTACTTATTGCATATAGCTATAAACGTGCCATTAGAGTCCTGGATAAATTCCATTTCTTAATCCTCTAACTTTATCTTTGCCAATGACTTCCAATTCATCTTGTTTCATTTCTACAAGGATCACAGATTTTAAGTTTTAAAGAGATCCAGAAATCATCTAGTCTAAAGCTTTCAATTTACAAATGAAAAAACTGAGGTTATGGGACTTGTAAAAAGGCACATAGGAAATAAATGTAAGAGTTTGGAATCAAATAGATCTTCTGTCTTCAAATTTATCACATTTCCCAATATCTATTGCATTTAGTATGTGTGTATATGTGTTTGTGTGTGTGTTTGTGTGTGTGTGTATAAAATGTAAAACAAGAAACTGAGAAATAAAGATTTAACAACTTTATTGAAGAAGTTTTTGAATTTTTTATTAGCCTCAATATTGTCCTGAAATAAGAGATGAAGTATTTCAAAATGGAAGTAGGCAAATAATGAAAAAACAAGACTTGTCAAATACAATCTTCCTTTTTTGGCAGCAGTGAGGTGGCCAGTTGGGATGGAGTAGAAAGAACAGAGATAAATCTTATATTTCCACACTTAATTCCACCTACACACATCTTGTAACCAGGATGCTTTTTTTCAAAGTGACAAAAAGACTACACTGTTGGGTTTTTTTTAATTTCCAGATTATAATAACCTTTCCTCATCCATTCCTTTAAAAATTGTTATCTGCTTTTAGAAGCAGTTACCCTCCTACAAAGTTAATCTCAACTTCATTAGTTAATTTAATTCTGCAACAAATTTATACTTAGAGCTTTAATGTATATTTTAAATTCAAGATATGAAGCAATAGAAAAGTCTTTACATTCATGACACATATCCTAATGATTCTCTGTTATCTGTCACATACAGAGTTGTATCTGGGAAATGCCAGATGAATTTTCAATGTAACCATAATGCTCTGGTGGTTTACTCTTTCAACACAAAAGGAAATAAAACTTTTTCAAAGACTATTTTGAGGATGGAATGCTATTTTATGGAATGACAAATCAAATTTTAAAAAAATTAGTTTTTTTTGACAAATTTCTGTCACTATTTTTCTTGAAAATGCAGTAAGGACTTGTCAAAAACAGAAATCACAGATGGCCAACTTACGTTACTGTCATGTAGCAACTTCTGTCAAATGTCATTTTTTCTTTAATCTATATGTTTATATCTGAATCTGTGCCTATACATATTTGTAAATGTGTATATGTATATATTTATTTCTATTTGGCATGCTGAAGAAGGACTTTTATTATTTCAATTAATTAAAAATTGAGAAATGAGGAAATGTGGTCCCATGTATATGTTTTATGATACAATACTTTACTTCTCTCCCACACTTTCCTTTCAAGTCTTTCAAATAGGCAGCATAAATGGTGCAGTGGATAGAGCATTGGTTTTGAATCAGGAGGAAAGGAGTTCTGTTCCAGCCTCTGACACATATTAATTTTGTGTCCTTTGGCAAGTTACTTAACCCTGACTGCCCCTGAATCCAGGTCCATCTCCAATTATTCTGATCCAGATCTGGCCACTGGACCCAGTTGACTCTGAAGGAGAAAATGAGGCTGTTGACTTAGCACAGCATTCCTTTACTCAAATCCAATTGATGTGCTTGTCATAGTATCATGTACCTGATGTTGAGGTCTTCTTCAAGAATGAAGAGCAAACATTTTTATTAAAACATTAATCTAGTTCTGGCAATGTATGTATCATCATAATATACTGCCAGGGTAAGTGAATATTTACATCACATTATGGAGGACATAAAATACCATGCAAATGAATTTTAACTTTCTTCCATGAACAACAGGATACCTAAATTAATTTGAGTAGAGGAAGGACATTACAATATAATAAGATGAAGATAACTTAGCTAGCTAGATAAAATTAGATAGATAGAAAATATATTAGGTAAATATTGCATGTGTGATGCTATACTGAATGTAGCAGAGTTAAAATAAAAGAGTAAAAAGATCACACAAATGCCAGATTATTCCCAAAATCAATCTTACAAAATAACAACAGAAAATACTGAATAGAATTCTGAGCAGAAAAGCAAACTATTTACCAGTCCAGGGAAGCTTAGAAAAACAGAAAGATATGTCTTTAGACATTGAATGAGGACTGGTCAGACACAAAGAGCAATAATTAAAAGATCATATAGCAAATTAATCCTATGGTCTATTGAAAGGTAGAGTGGTAGAGGCTAGGTTTCCAGTGGAACATAAAGACATGGTCAGAAAATGATTTACAGGTATCCCTGCTTTAGCCGGGAGTTAAATCAGGAAATAGTTTGGAGGTGTCTCCAATGTAACTCCAGGAGGAAAGGAGAAGTCTCATTCTCAAAACAGATGGACCATACCTATATATGGAACAGTGCATAGACTAGAAAGGGAATGACAAGATGTCTTTTCTGGATCACGACACATCTGAAGTACTAAAAACCTAGAGATTCCAAGAATGAACCATGAAAACAGTAGAACAGAAAAGTTCTCAATAGTCATACTCCCTGGAGCTGAGCAGAAAGCAATTTTAATATAAAGTCAGAAATCAAGAGCAGGCCAGAAAATGACTAAACACCAACAATACAAAAAAGAACCTGAACAATAAAAATAATCTATGGTGAAAAGAAAGCTCAAAACACACTTAAAAGAAGATAGTGGACCTTTCTCTCAGGTCTAGCTATGCAGCACAGGTGCGCCTCGCCCTGCTTCTCCTCCCTCGCTCCCCTTCCCCATTCCTTTTTTCTCCCTCTCAGAACATTAGTGCAGCTGTGTTCTGAGCTAGCTGCTCCAACCTCCCTGGGAAGAGCTTGTTCAGCAGAAAGGAGGAAAAAAATATATAATATCATCCATCTATCTATCTATCTTCTATCTATCTTACCATCCTTCTATCTAATCATCTCTCTTAATTCTCTCTTCCCTGAACAAAATTTGAGAAAAGCAAAAGTAAATTCTAACCATGAGAGAAATTGTACATATCCAGGCTGGCCAGTGAGTCAATCAGATCGGTGCAAAGTTCTGGGAGGTGATCAGTGATGAACGTGGCATTGACCCCACCGGCACTTACCATGGAGACAGTGACTTGCAGTTGGACCGGATCTCTGTCTACTACAATGAGGCCACTGGTGGCAAATATGTGCCTCGGGCCATCTTGGTTGATCTTGAACCTGGAACCATGGATTCTGTTCACTCTGGACCTCTTGGCCAAATATTCTGACCTGACAAATTTGTCTTTGGTCAGTCCAGTGCAAGCAACAATTGGGCCAAAGGCCACTATACTGAGGGGGCAGAACTGGTGGATTCAGTCTTGGATGTGGTATGCAAAGAGGCAGAGAGCTGTGATTGCTTGCAAGGCTTCCAGATGACCCACTCACTTTGCGGAGGCACAGGCTCAGGAATAGGTACCCTGCTCATTAGCAAGATCCGAGAAAAGTACCCTGACTGCATCATGAATACCTTTAGTGTGGTTCCATCTCCCAAGGTCTCTGATACGTGGTTGAGCCCTACAATGCCACACTCTCTGCTCACCAGTTAGTAGAAAACACAGATGAAACCTACTGCATTGATAATGAATCACTCTATGATATCTATTTCTGAACCCTGAAGCTGACCAACCTATGGTGACCTCAACCACCTAGTCTCTGCTACCACGAGTGGTGTTACCACCTGCCTTCGCTTTCCTGGACAGCTTAATGCTGATCTTCAAAAGCTGGCCATTAACATGGTCCCTTTTCCTTGGCTCCACTTCTTCATGCCTGGCTTCGCTCCACTCACCAGCTGTGGAAGCCAGCAGTACTGTGCCCTAACTGTGCCTGAGCTCACCCAGCAAGTCTTTGATGCCAAGAACATGATGGCGGCATCTGACCACCGCCATGGGCGATATCTCGCTGTTGCTGCTGTTTTCCATGGTCGTATGTCCATGAAAGAGGTGGATGAACAAATGTTCAATGTTCAAAACAAAAATATTAGCTAATTTCTTGAATGGATCCCAAATAACTTCAAGACTGCTGTCTGTGACGTCCCTCCCCGTGGGCTCAAGATGGCTGTCATCTTTATTGGTAACAGGACTGCCATCCAGGAGCTCTTCAAGCATATCTCAGAGCAGTTCACTGCCATGTTCCGTCGGAAGGCCTTCCTCCACTGGTACACAGGGGAGGGGATGGACGAGATGGAGTTCACCGAGGCTGAGAGCAACATGAATGATCTTGTTTCTGAGTACCAGCAATTATCAGGATGCCACTGCTGAAGAGGAGGTGGATTTCGGTGAGGAGGCAGAAGAGGAGGCCCTAAGGAAGATAAATCTGCCACTTCAGCCTTCTCAACTCTTCCAACATTATTTCCCCATCACCCTGTTCCTCTAATGTTTGCATTTCCTGCCTCCATCTTCTTTTTCTCTCTGTAGTTGCTGAGCTCTCTGCCCCCATTCTTCTTTATGGCCTGTCACTTCATTATTCTTTTCCTCTGCACTCCCAGATTTTTCTCTTAAGAAGCAGAATGTCTGCCAACTCAGAGCCTCAATTTAGGGGCCTTTACCTACTAAGTACCCTGAACTAAAATGGCAAACAAGAATAAAATCCAGAACTCTTTGGTTTCCTTTGATGAAGATGGGGACCAAGATATCAGATTCCTAGTGGGGAGAATTCTCTTAGGAGAAAGGGAGGAAATGGAGTGATCATTCCATAAAAGTCTGTGGGCAGACATCATATCTATCATAACTGTCATCTCTAGATACTCACCAATTTATCATATTACTATCACCCGGTGCCCTTCCCCTTCTCTCTACTCTCCAGCTCTGGAGGAAGTATCAACAGTATTATTGCCCCCAGTGTTGGTTTCTCCCAAGTGTTCATTTTTCTTTGAAGGGGATCTGTGCCTCACTCTGCCAGGTGGGCTTCTCCCTTCAGCTCTTTTTTCTTCCCCCATTTTGGGAACCACTCACCCTTCCCCAGTCTGAAAGGTGAGAATTGCTTTAACTCCTAAAATTCTGGAGAAGTCCCTCATTTGGGAAGGATTTCAATTCTCTTCCACCTGCCCCCCCCCAATCAATTCCCTCCAAAAGAAGGGAGCAGGGGCAACAGTACACTTCCATTTTCATCACCAAACTTACCTTCATTTTCTCTCATCCTTTCTACTTCTGCAGTTTCTATATTGGGTTCTTCCCACTCCCACTTCCTAGGTTTCTGTTTTTTTGTTTAACTTGCTGCTTTTTTTCATATTGAAAAGATGTCCCTTCCCCCAAACCCAAAAATAAAAAGGAAATGAGGGAAAAAAATAGTGGTTTGAAAATCTCTACAAGAAAAGCCTCAAAGTAAAATGCAGATTGATCATAATTCTAACAATAATTCCTAGAAGAGTAAAATAAAGATTAATAAAAAGTCAAGAAAATTTACTTATATTTTTAAAAAAATCTCAGGGAAATAGCTATGAAAGAAAATTATGAAAAGGAAAGTGTCAACATAGCAAATGAGGCACATAAATATGAATAAATAATTCTTTTAAAAACAATTGACTTAATAATAAAAGAGGTGCAAACCCATATCAAGAAAATAACCCCTTAGAAATTCTAATTGATCAGGGAGAAGTTAATGATTTCACTGAGCTAAGGAAATATCAAGAAACAATAACAGAAGTCAAAAGTTTGAAGATATAAGAAATTGTGAAATAAATGAAAGTAAAAATAAAAACGACCAAGAAAATTAATTGAGAGAGATAATGAAGAAATTCCACCTGAAAACCATTACAAGGATACACTAGACAACACATTTTAACTGATTATGGAGACTGCTCAGATAGATTACTGATGGACTTTAAATGAATATTAAACATTTTTCTCTTAATTTTTTTCTTTTTTCCCCATTATGACTAATGTGGAAATATATTTTCTGTGGTCTCATATGTATAATTGATATTTTTTTCTAGATGCCTGAATGAGCAACTGTGAAAGTGAAAAAAATTATGTTAGAAACTGGATGTATAAATACATGATAGAAAAATATTTTTTGTTATTATGGAATTGGTATTTTAATGGTTGGTAAGATATCACATAAAGATGAAGAAATCTGCTAGAGAGGAATGCACATTTCATTAGGAGTTAGGAGTTAGAAAAAGAGATAGAAACTTGGTTCCATCTATGGTAAGTTAAAAGATTTAACAATCAGAGTCCAGAGAGATTCTGGGTGGAGTCCATAAATAGTTCCCCATAGGGAAGAAATAGAGATGGAGTACAATTTGTAGGCAGAATTGTTTGGAGTTAATTTCTGATAATATGCCTCATACACATATGATTTAGTGTTTGGAACAGAATTCCAGAGTGACTATCTCTGAAGAATCAGTTGCAACAGGTAGATAATATTAGGGTCTACATTAGACTGTTAGCAATGCAAAAGAAAAGAATGAAACGAATGCAAGAGATATTTTAAGGATATAATCAACATGTAGCAAATTCTCAGTAAATGATTGATAATAATGGGCTAAAGGTATGAGCAAATAGAAGATAAGAATGTATGCATGCATATATGTATGTACGCATATATGTATATCAGGGTAAAACATTGTCACTTACAAAAAATAATAAACATAATGTTGTAAAAACAGAAAATATTTAATTATTGTCATTTTGAGACTTAGTTAAAGGCAAGAGAGAGGCATTGTAGTATATCAGGCTATCTAGGGTAATTTAGAAGGAAATAAAGTTTGGAGTTACATATCTGATAGAAACTGGCATACATGTGAAAAAGAATTCGAAATCATGAGAATGAAGGGAATTGCTAAGGTAGAGAGAATTGAGTAGGAGAAAAAGAAGAGCCTAGGATGGATTCTTGAACAAAAACTCATTCAATAGGTGAGATGAAAACTGGAAGTCCATAAATTAAAAAGAAAGGAAGCAATTATGGAGGTAGAATACCTTGTAAAAATAACCTTTTTGAAAGTTCTTCCCATTTGGTATTGTTAAATGATCTACCATAACAAGTAATTTTTTAATGGAAATGACATTACAGATATGCATTATGATGTCTGTCATTGTACTCTAAGAACTTGGCATTGGAAATTCCTATATGTGTGCTTCTTGCCATGGAACATAAGCTTCTTGAGAACCTGAATTGCCTTCATTCTTTCTCTTTCTATTCCCAAAAGTTAATTTAGGTATCGCAATCAATGTTTTTTTTATATTCAAGAATTAATTCAATCACTCATCCATCCATCAATTCATCCATCCATTCTTTCTTTTGAAATCACTGTATGAAAGAATATCCAGAAGGAAGAGAGAATGACAAAAGTAGCAATAATGCTTTAGAAAGGTTAATGAAGATGAGATTTTCAAAAATTAGGGTCACTGGAATTAGCAATTAGAAAATATGTTTCATTTGAGTGATTAGTTTGAGTATAGTAATGGAAACTACAGTAAGATTTCAAAAGACTAAAAGTAGTTGGTCAAGAAATGTAGATATTAACTCTCACTTTTTACAGATGACATGATGATATACCTAGAGAATACCAAGAAATCATCTAAAAAACTACTGGAAACAATTAGCAATTTTAGCAAAGTTGTAGGTTATAAAATAAACCCTTATAAATCCTCAACTTTTCTATATATGTCTAGCAAGAAACAGCAGGAAGAGCTACAAAGAGAAATCACATTCAAAGTAACCTCAGACAATATAAAATATTTGGGAGTCTATTTGCCAAGACAGACTCAGAATCTTTTTGAAAACATTATAAAACACTTCTCACACAAATTAAATTAGATTTAAATAACTGGGCAAATATCAACTGCTCATGGATAGGTAAAGCTAATATAATAAAAATGACAATTCTACCAAAACTAAACTATCTGTTTAGTGCCCTCCCAATCAAAATTCCAAAAAATTACTTTAACGAGTTAGAAAAAATTATAAGTAAATTCATATGGAGAAATAAAAAGTCAAGAATTTCCAGGAGCTTAATGAAAAAAAAGTGCAAAAAAAAGGTGGCTTAGCCCTACCTGATCTAAAATTATATTATAAAGCATCAGTCATCAAAACTGTTTGGTATTGGCTAAGAAATAGAGTGGTGGACCAGTGGAATAGATTAGGTGCAAAAGCAGGAGATGATTATAGTAATCTGCTGTTTGATAAACCCAAAGAGTCCAGCCATTGGGATAAAAAGTCCCTCTTTGATAAAAATTGCTGGGAAAATTGGAAGTTAGTATGGAAGAAACTTAGATTAGACCAACACCTCACACCCTTTACCAAGATAAGGTCCAAATGGTTACAGGACATAGACATAAAAAACAATACTATAAGCAAATTAGAAGATCAAGGACTACTCTACCTGTCAGATCTATGGAAAGGGGAACAGTTTATGGCTAAGGAAGAGATAGAGAACATCACCAAAAACCAATTAGATGATTTCGATTACATGAAATTAAAAAGCTTTTGCACAGATAAAACCAATGTAATGAAGATTAAAAGAAAAGTAGTAAATTGGGAAACAAACTTTACAACTAATGATTCTGACAAAGGACTAATTTCTAAAATATACAGAGAACTGAGTCATATTTTTAAAACTAAAAGCCATTCCCCAATTGACATATGGTCAAAGGATATGCAAAGGCAATTTACAGATGATGAGATCAAGTAATCCATAGCCATATGAAAAAATGCTCTAAATCATTAATTATTAGAGAAATGCAAATGAAAGCTTCTTTGAGGTACCACCTCACACCTCTCAGATTGGCCAGTATGACCAGGAAGGATAATGATCATTGTTGGAAGGGATGTGGGAAATCTGGGACACTATTACACTGTTGGTGGAGCTGTGAACTCATCCAACCCTTCTGGAGAGCTATTTGGAACTATGCCCAAAGGGCAACAAAAATGTGCATACTCTTTGACCCAGCAATACCACTACTGGGTCTATACCCTGAAGAGATGAGGAAAAAGGGTAAAAACATTACTTGTACAAAAATATTTATAGCAGCCCTGTTTGTGGTGGCAAAGAATTGGAAATCCAGTAAATGTCCTTCAAATGGGGAATGGCTTAGCAAACTGTGGTATATGCATGTCATGGAACACTATTGTTCTATAAGAAACCAGGAAGGATGGGATTTCAGGGAAACCTGGAGGGATTTGCATGAACTGATGCTGAGTGAGATGAGAAGAACCAGAAAAACACTGTACACCCTAACAGCAACATGGGAGTGATGTTCAACCCTGAAGGACTTGCTCATTCCATCAGTGCAACAATCGGGAACAATTTTGGGCTGTCTGCAAAGGAGAGTGCCATCTGTATCCAAATAAGATGCTGTGGAGTTTGAACAAAGTGCAAGGACTATTCCCTTTAATTTAGAAAAAAAACAGATATCTTATTGTCTGATCTTGTTACCTCTGAGAATTCTCTTCTCTTTATGGATATGATTTCTCTCTCATCACACCGAATTTGGAACAAGGTACAACATGGAAACAAAGTAAAGACTGACAGAGTGCTTTCTGTGGGGGGGAGGGGGGAGGGAAGCAAGATTGGGGGAAAAATGTAAAACTCAATATCTTTAATAAAAATAAATTTAAAAAATAAAAAAATGTAGATATTAGGTAAAGATTTATTGCAAGAATTTTTGTACTGAACAGTAATAAGAGGACTAATAAAGTCACATCAATAGAAATGAGGGAGTAATTTGGCTTCTTTTTAGTCCTGTGCAGTTTTGTATATGATTATAGGCAAATAGGAGACAAAGATGATATATGGACCAAGGTCCTAGACTTTAAAAAAGACAATGGAATCAAAGACACTGGTCAAGTAGATAACTTTAGGCATAGAACAGTTATCATATTAAGGCAGATAAAAAGATGAAAATGGGTGATGATCTTAAGTTGTTTTTGAAGAGGAGAGGAAATGAGGCAGCATGAAAAGATGTGCAATTGATCAAATCATCTCTGCTAACCTGGTGATGGAAATTATTGAAAGAAGAAAGAAAGAAAGCTCCTCTTTGAAAAAAAAAATTGTTTTGGGTATTGAGAAAGGGAATCAGTAAGATTCTAGAGGAACAAGGGAAAGTTCGGAAATGTATTAAAGATTGCAGTGGTATTGGAGAAAAAATAAATGCACATATTGCTTCTCCTCTATTCCTCCCTATGAGAGACAGAGAGTAAGTTAATCTCCTGTCTTACTAACCAAAAACATTATGTGTATGTGTGAGTGTGTGTGTGTGTGTGTGTGCATATGTGTATACACATATAAATTAACGTGCTTTTCTCATTTCTGAGAAATTAAGGGAAGGTCAACAGAAAAATAACAACTCTAAATGTTTTATACTGTTTTATCCATTTGACCTAAGCTGGTTTTTAGCATGCTATTTTCTTCAGCATTTTTTTGGAGAGGGGGGGGACAGGGGGAAGGGTGGGGATTGTGAATGAAGGAGGAGAGGATGGACCAGGGGGGTGGGGGGAGAGTGGTCAGATATAAGGCATTTTACTTTTTACTTCTTGCAAGGGGCTGGGATTGGATGGCATGTCCAGGACCATAGGGCCAGGTGGATGCTGGGCCTAAGGGATAGTATGGGGGCCTGGCTCTTGGCCCCAGAGCCAGGGATGTGTCTGCTGTGCCACTCAGCTACCCTACAACAGAGTCAGTGAAAGGAAAGAGAAAATATACTACATGGTAGTGAAGAAATACAAAAGGAGGGAGTTGCGATCAGCAATGACAACGGTGGAAAATATATGATCCACCCGTGACAGAGTTGGTGGTGTTGGAACACAGACTGAAGCACATTTTTTATTATTATTATTTTTGGGGGGTGCAGGGCAAATGGGGCTGGGTGGCCTGCCTGGAGCCGCATAGCAGGGTGATTGTTGGGTGTCTGAGGCCGGATTCGGACCCAGGTGCTCCTGGCTCAAGGGCCAGTGCTCTGCCTGCCACCCAGACACCCCTACTATTATAACTATTTTATTTTATTTTAGGTCTTTTTTTCTTTTTTCTTTTTTGGTTTATCCAGGGCAGTGAGGTTGGGGTGGCTTAGTGATTGTTGGGTGTATGGGGCCAGATATGTGCTTGGGTGCTCCTGGCTCCAGGACTGGTGCTCCGTCCACTGTGCCACCTGGCCATACCTACAATTATTACTATTTTTTTAATTTTAATTTTAATTTTTTCTCTCCCCTTTACTTTATCACTCAAGTCATATTTTTTGGGTTGAGGGATATTTTGTTTACTCTTAAACAAGAATATTTTATTAATGTACAAAAAATTGTACAAAATGAGAATAAATAAATATTAAATAGAAAAAAATTAAACAAAAGTTTTATAAATAAATCTGAATTATTCATTATGAAGAATCATCTCAATTGAATATTATACAGATTATCTTGGGGCCAGAGTATTATGAAATAATAATAATCATATAAAACAAAGTGTTTTGGTTCAGAAATAGTTTATTCAGTTCATTCATTTAAATAACAAATGTTTATTAAGCTTCTTTTATATAGCATGTATTATAAACTGAGGGCACAGAGAAAAAAATTGCCTGTACTCAAGTAATCTACATCTTAGTGAAGGAAAGATCTACAAAAAAAGATGGGGAAGGGCTAGGGAAAGTAGAGGAGGGTAATAATCATTTTTATATTGCACTGCACTTAGTAATAAATGCTCCATAAATAGCAGACACATGCTGAGTATTAAAAGTTATGAGTATCATGAAAGACTTTTCAGAACATAGTATTTGATTAGAATTTTCAAGGAAACTATGGAGGTGAAGGGGTAGCAGCTGATAAATTGATGTTAGAATTTCCAAAATATCACTTTCTATTACAAAACAACATAAGTTCCACATTCATTTCTCATTAAAATGCTTTTGATTCTGGTCTACATTTCTGACTAACTTCTGTTTGATGCAATACAGATTATAAACATTCCTCTTACACATGATATTTTGAAATGACAATATTATTGCACAGTGTGGTATGATCTTCATAGAGCTTTGGAAGTAATGTTTTCATTGTTTTGTAATTTTTCTTAATGAAACCTAATATTCTATTTTCTTATCCTGAAGACCTTTGTCTTTCTGTTGGTTTTTCTTTTCCCAGCACCATTTTTTTCTTAAATAATTGCTCAGTCTAAATTCTTATCCTTTCTAGCATATGGGAAGAAGTGTAGAAGAATTAAATCAAACTCATGGAGTGAGAAATACTGGTAAATTAAGCATACATGGAGGAATTGAAAGACTTCATGTCAGGGAGAAATTGAGGAGACTTCACTAAAAAGCCATGAGATCTCTAAGTTAATGTCACTGTTTAATAGAAAGAAAATTAATTCTAGGACTAGAGGGACTGAAAAATTGTCAATCATTGCTTATCTGATCAACTTTGAAAATGATCAAATATTCTTCAAAAAAAGATCCAGATGCTCTTTCTCCACCTTATCACTGCTGGTTTTGAATGGATGATCTCTTCATAGACCATAAATTTTCATAAGCTGATGAATAGCTATGCTATACTACACACCTTTATTTTCACCTATATCTCTCAAAAGGAGACTAGCTAATATGCTCCATTTTCTTCCTCACATACTTTCTGTTTCTGTACAAAAAATCTCCACTTTCTTAATCTCTTTTGGTTCTACATTCTTAAGATATGCAAGCTAACAGAATGCCTTGGGGCAAAAGTTATTGATACAATAGGATCTGAACTAAAGAATGGAGGAAGTTCCAATGCATGTGCATTGAAGTTCTAGTTCTTCTCCCCTTCAAAGTTACATTCAAAATTTTAGTGTCTTTAAAACATTAATTTCTATCTAAACATTTAAATTTTGATCTTTATTTGCACAGTATCAAATTAATCTTTTAAAATTTTCCCCATTGTTCCACCTACTAAGATCATTGTTGATCCAAATACTGTGATATAATGAATTAATTGCCCTTTCCAAATATACATTCATTGAAAATTTTAGAATTGTAATATCTATAATTTTATGTAGTTGAAAAAATACAGAAAAAATAAAGGGAGATAGAACTGAGGAAAAGGCTTTTATAATACACTATCGAAGAAACATTTCCAGTTCCCTAAAGCTATTTCTTTACTTTTCTTACAGGAACAACAAGAGGGCACCTGTAAATTTTGTTGCAAAGACCAGATTTATTAGGGCTACATTAAACCCATAGACTATGAAAACTATTAAAAAAGGAGAAATAAACAAATTCAGGAACCTCTCCCCCCCACACCCTTATAAAATATAGAATGATCCTAATGATAACATAATTCATTTTAAATTTTATTGATTATTTCAACCATCTCAGACTATAAATTTAAAATTGTTATGTGGTATAGTAGATAGAGAAAACTTGGAAATTAATAGATGAGGGCTAGAATGATGCCTCTTATAATTGTTAAGTATATGACCCTGAACAAGAGACAACTTCTCTAGATCTCATTATCCGCATCTTTATAAGTAGATGACTGAACTATAACTTTATATAGTCTTCTGACTCTAAAACTATGATTATAACAAATGAATTTAAGAACTTTATATTGAACTTGTTAATTTTTTGCTTTGCTTCTTTTTAAATAACCATTAACAAAACTGACATTTCTCTACCACCTTAACTTACTATTCACCCTTAAATGATATGGAATTAAAGTTATCTTTTGATGTTGTAAGTCAAGAAAATTCTATACTATCAGTTTATTCCACTGATATCTGGAAAAAATTCTAGAAAACTCTCAGAACTATCACATTGTTGCTTTATATCAGTGTAAAAGATAAGATCATAACTAATACACATTTCCCAGTACATCTGGGAGTTTCAAGGACAAATTTAAATCTATCAGAGTATTAATTGGATACCTGAAATCTAAAATCCCCATTTTCTGCATACTTCTTTCTTGTTTTGTCAATTTAATCAGAAGCTTATAAACTTTCTGAATTTGGACTTGACTTCTGAATAATGTAAAAAATCAAAATCAAATAAAAAATAGAAAACATGTTCAAATGCAGCCTACCAACTCAAATATGATTGAATTTCTATATCAATGTGTTCACAGGCTGATATAAAACAAAACAAAAAAATAATAATAGCTAGCATTTTTATATAGGACTTCAGCATTTAAAAGCATTTTGGGCCAAATAATGTGGTTAAATGAATAGTGTCAGACCTGGAATTGGGAAGGCTCATCTCCATGAATTCAATTATGACATTAGATATTTAATAACTATTTGTCTCTGGAGAGATTTGACATTGAACCCTTTTATCTCAGTTTCCACATCGGTAAAATGGAATGAAGAAGGAAATAGTAACTTTTTCCAGTATCTTTGCCAAAAAAGAAGAAATAAACCAAAACAAAACAAACCCTAATTGAGGTTTTTCTTGACTTAAAAATCACTGACCAACAAAGAACTTTAGAAAAAACTGTTTCATTTGATCCTCATGAACCTATTGGGAGATAAATGCTAATATTATTCCTATTTTTATATTTGAGGAAACTGGCAGATAAGGGAAAAATAACACTACCAGTGTCACATAGCTAATAAGTAAGCTGAAACTAAATTTGAATTAAGGTTTTTTTTTTTTTCCTGGCTCCTGATCCACATCTCAATATATGGTATTAACTAGATACTCATTTCATAACTAGATAAACGTGTGGCAGGTGAAAGATGAAACAAATTAAGGAAAACACAGGTCTTATTTTATAAGCACATTGATTTATTAAGAAACTCATACTAATTGTCTAACAAAGGAGGACCAAACTTCCTCAGCCTAAACAAGATCCCTGAATACAAATGAAGAAAAAATTTTATACGTTAAAACAATTAATCAAAGGAAGTCAATTATTTAAAAGTAAAGACTTCAATATCAGGTAATCTGATTTTTAGTTGGATAAAAGATAAGGAATTTTCCAAGTTGGGAATGAGAGACTGAACAAACACAATTCCCTGAATTTAGAAAAAAGAAGTGTTCTATTCACCCCCAAATGCTTGTAAACAATCAAGGGAACTTAGAAGTAGTGACCAATTAATTGATCAGTATAATTTGCTTAAGATGTGGGATATTTAGATTAATTAGTCCTTGTGTCAATCTTTGAATCTAATTTAGTTTTTTAGTCAGCATAACCTATGTCTTTAATATAGGATCTTCAAATAATAGAAAGAGGTGGTTTAGTTTTTCAGAAACATGGGGCTAAGCAAAAACAATACAATAAGATTTTCTCCCACCTTCCACAACAGAATAAAATTTTCTCAATATAAATATGTTGGACTAGATCCATAACTGAATAGAAAGGGAACTAAAATAACACCAGAATTGAGTCAAGGGGGTGGCTAGGTGGAGTAGTGGATAAAGCACCGGCCTTGGAGTCAGGAGTACCTGGGTTCAAATCCAGTCTCAGACACTTAATAATTACCTAGCTGTGTAGCCTTGGGCAAGCCACTTAACCCCATTTGCCTTGCAAAAACCTAAAAAAAAATTGAGTCAAAAGATGGAGTCAAAGTGGTTCCCACAGTTCCAGTAACTAATCATTACTATCCTAATTCCCTTAATCCCCCCCCCATTAAATTATCAGGTAGTAGGCAACCAACTCCTTCCATAGATTATTTCTTCATAAATCAAATTTATAAAGGTTTTCATATTTTATATTTTGATTTACTTAAATTACGTTATAGATCAAACTACTTAGAGGCTTTCCAATAGAATAATTATGACTAGGGATGTTTACATATAACCAAGAGAACTTAAATATAAACATTATGAAACAAAAAGTCCAAACAATACAATAAGGATCATTATTATTAGCTAACAGTAAATTCCCTTGTTATTCTAGTAATCCACTCCCAAATTTCATCGTGTGTATTTGTGTGTATTTGCCAGTGGGGGTATCTGACTTAACCAATGTTACACAGTTGGTAAAGTATCAAGTGTCTCAGGCCTCAAGTCCTCCTGACACCAGGTCTAGTGCTTTATCCATTACAACACTTAGTTGCCCCATCAAATTTCATTTAAGCAGAATATTTTGAATCCCAGATTTATCATGAAGTCATCTGGTACCTCGATATTTTTTCAATTACATTCTGGATTAAATTTCATTCTTAGAACAATTATAAAGGGAGCTTTGTTTCTGCAGTTCCAAATCATTTGCAGACATTCCAAGATAATTCTGAAAAAAATCTGCTAATAAGACAATACAAATTAATACCATCTTTTTAATTTGCTTCTCCATGTCAAAAACTGTTAAGGATTTCAGATTTTTAATATAGCACTTACTGTTTCTATTTTAACTAAACCCTGCACTTGATATAAGAATCTGATGTAATTCATGATGATCAAATCTAAAATGCATTTCTCGTTCTTTGAAATTATCAGATACTTCAAAGATGAGGAAATACTTTCAATTCCTTTTTAGGTTATCCATATATTTTTAGCTGTAAAATTCTTAATCCAATTTTGAGAATTTATTACTGTAACATAATCAAACCCTGAATTGCATGAGAGATATATTTGGAAGTCAATTAGATACATATTCATACAGTTCTTAGAGAAAAAATTCTAATTCTGTTACTTGCTCAAAATTTATTCTTCAACTTAATTAGAAAACTTTTACATTATGTCTTTGCTTTGCTACATTGTTCAATTCTTTCTTTTGTAAGACAGAATTCCTATTTTATAAATTGACAATGAATAAAGATTAAAATTGTAAGCTTTTTCATGATTGCATGGTATTATAGTTATAGTTTTGTCAATATAAATGTATTATGTAATAAATCTAATATGATACTTATAAAATTTATTGTCCATCTTCCCTGATTATAGAATTGTGTTATGAAAGAAAATGGATGATCACAATTGTAGCAATGCCAAGACTTTTCCCTTTAAGGGCACAGACTGACCTGATATATACAATAAGAGGGGGAAAATTCTTTTTGATTTGTTTAATTACAGGTACAAGTTATATCTAACTATCAATCATATAGTCACAGGATTTCAAAAGTAAGGTTCAGGATTAACCAAATGGGAAAAATTTCCGTTAAGAAAGAAAATAGAACAATAGGGAAACAGAGTCAAGAAATTCCTTCCTTAAGTCTTGCCAAGACCACCTCCACTACTTCTCCCAGAACTACATCCCTCTTTGATAGTTCTCAAAGTGCAACACATGCTATCTTCTATTATTAGATTCATTAAGAAAATTGTCCCTAGAAAGAGAACAATGTACACATTAACAAAAACATTGTGAGATGGTCAACATTAAGATTAATGTTGGGGTGGCTATGTAGCCCAGTGGATAAAGCACCGGCCCTGGAGTCAGGAGTACCTGGGATCAAATCCGGTCTCAGATACTTAATAATTACCTAGCTGTGTGGCCTTGGGAAAGCCACTTAATTCCGTTTTCCTTGAAAAACAAAAAAGAAATGAAAACTTATAGAAACCTAGAAGTAGCTCTGAATATAGGAGCATAAAAATTTTTAAGTTTAGGATTTTGCCCCTTCACGTGAAGAAAAGAACCTACCTTTAATTTAATACAACAAGTGAAGAAGCTTGAAAAATCACCAAACAATAGCAAAAAGAATCTGGCTATGTTATTATAGTAACAGAGAAGATTAAAACAAATTCAGAGGCAGAAAACAAATTAAATACCACTACATTCAAAACTCACAAAGAAAAATTAATCTTGGGTCCTAGAGGAGCTCATAAACGATTTTTAAAATTAAAAAAGGATTTTAAAATTCAAAACTATTTTTTTAAAAAAGAGAAAAATGACAAAGAAATGATAGAGATACAAGAAAATAATGAAAAAAAGTCAAGAGCTTAATAAAAAGGCACAAAAATGCTGAGTAAAATAACACCTTTAAAATAGAATCGTGGGCAGTTAGGTGGCACAGTGGATAGAGCACCAGCCTTTGAGTCAGGAGGACTTGAGTTCAAATTCGACCTCAGACATTTAATAATTGCCTAACTGTGTGATCTTGGGCAAGTTGCTAAACCCTATTGCCTTAAATAAAAAATATATATATTAAAAAATAGAGTTGGCAAGTGGAAAAAGTGGCACTGAAGAGAATTTCTTAAAAAGTGGAAGTGGTCAAATATAGAACAAGAGAAGCAAAAACTCATTTAAGAAAATGACTACTTAAAAGGTAGATTTGAGTAAATGGAAGATAATGACACAAGGTGACTTAAAGAAAACTAAAACAAAATCAAAAAATAAAAAATAGGTAATATGGAATATATTCTAGGAAAAACAAGTTATCTGAAAAAATAAGGACAGATAATTATTGTATTATCTGACTATCTGAAAGTCATTATTTTTAAAAAGAGCATAGATATCATCTTGCAAGAAATTATCAAGGAAAATTGCCCTGATATCCTAGAATCTACAGATAAAATTGTTTTGGAAAAAAGAAACAAATACCCAGAATCTTTTTTAGAAGAGATTCCAAAATAAAATTTTGAATGAATATTATAGCCCAATTCTAGAGTTCCTAGGTCAAGGAGAAGTTATTTGAAATAATCAAAAAAAGGGAACAATAGAACATTGTAGAATTATAGTCAGTGTAGCACAAGACTTAACAACCTCTACATTGAGGGCAAAGGATTGTGGATTACAATGAAGAATAATACACTCAGAAAAGCTGAATATAATTCTTCAGGTGGAAAAGGAGGATTTTAAAGAAAAAGAGGACTTCCAGTCAATCCTGATGTAAAGACCACAGCTGAAAAGAATATTTGACTTTAAATATAAGACTCAAGAGAAGTATAAAAGGAAAAAAGTAAAGAGAAATCATAAAGAATTCAATAGTTAAATTGCTAAATGATTTCTAAATGATAAGATGAAGCATGTAATTTTTAAGTATTTTATAATTATTAGAGGTGTTAGGAGTATATGCATACACAAAGGGCAATGATGACAGTTGTCTATTATGAGACATCTCAAGTAATAAAATTAAGGGGAGAGAAAGAAAAATTTAATGATGTGAATATATAACATTGGGGTATAGAAAGGTATTTCTTGTAATTAAAAAAGAAAACAAGGGATAATATGGAATTGAACTAATTATTTAAGGGGTTAAGATTTGGAAGGAAGTTGAATAGATTTGAAAGTCACAGTGGAAACAAAGTGTAGGAATACAAAGAATAAGGTATAGGGAAAAGGGTCATGCAAAATGTGATAATTTTTACAATTTATTTTTACTAAAGTTTTACTTTATTTTTCTTTCTGTTTATATTGCTAAATTCATTGTGTATATTGTTGTCCTGGGCCTTTTTTCTTCAATCTTCTTCTTTTTTTGGTTTTGGGAAGGTATTTAGTATTTTATTTTTGCCCAATTACATGTATAAACAATTTTAAACTTCTATTTTTAAAACCTTGAGTTACAAATTCTCTCGCTCCTTCTCTCCCCCTGTTCCTCACTGAAAAGGAAGCAATTCAACATAAGGCATATATGCATAGTCATGAAAAACACTTCCATAATAATCATGTTATGAAAGAAAATGTAGAACTCTCAAAATACCCTCAAAGATAAAGTTAACAAAATGTATACTTGATTCTATATCCATAAACTTCAGTTCTTTTTCTAGGAATAGATAGAATTTTTCATCATTAGTCTTTCAGGGTTGTCTTGGAAAATTGTATTACTGAGAATCGCAAAGTCAATCACACCTAAACATTTTACAATATTAATATTATTTTGTACACAAGACATTGGACTTTGCAATAGCACATGTAAGTACTTCCTGGTTTTTCTGAGAGCGTCTGATTGATCATTTCTTATAATAGAATAGAATTCTATCATAATCACAAGCCATAATTTGCTTGACCATTTTCCTATTTAATAGGCATCCCCTCAATTTCCAATTCTTTACCAGAATAAAAAAATGCTATAAATATTTTTGAACATATAGGTCCTTTTAATTTCTTTTATATCTTTTAGGGATATAGATCTAGTAATGTTTTTGCTAAATTAAAGGACATACCCTTTGAATATAATTCCAAATTATTTTACAGAATGACTGAATCACTTCACAACTCTATGAACAAGGTATTATTGTCTTACTTTTCCCACATCCTCTCCATTTGTCATTTTCCTTTACTGTCCAGTCTAATAGGTATGAGGTAGTATGCAATATGCATTTCTCCAATCACCAGTGAGTTAGAACAATTTTCAGTATGGCTATCTATAGTTTTGATAATTTCATCTGAATATTTTTATATCTTTTGACCCTTTTATCAATTTGGGAATAGCTCTTATTTTTACAAATTTCACTGTTCGCTATATGATTGAGAAAAACTTTGTAAGAGAAATTTGCTCTAAAATTTTTTTGTAACATACACACACACTCCAACACTACAGTGAATGTGCATAAAAATATATTTATATCTAGATATATCAATTTAAAGGAGAGAGAGAGAAAGGAAGAGGAGAGAGAGAATGCAAGAAAGCGATTTTATTTTTAATTAAATTCTGATCTATAAAGCAAAGTATACTTTATTGTTCTTCAGTTCTAATTCATAGAATATAAAAATCTCAATCTTGAAGTATTCTTAATAGGTTATTATTTTATCCTACCATTGGAAAAATGAACTCTCTTCATCCTTCTCAATATATGGGTATCCAACTTTGCCTAATGATGTTTAGTGAGGTTGAAACTCCTCAGAGGTTCTACTAGGAGGACCTGTTTATTTATTTTTGGAACAGCTTTACTTGTTAGTGCATATTCCCTTACTTGAAGTATAATTTGCCTCTGTAACTGTCACACTTTGCTTGCAATTCTGACCTTTGAGAACAAATAGAATAAATCTATTTTGTATTCAACATGCCCTTTCTTTAATTTCTTTAAAACAGGTATTGTGCACCCTATCTTTTCTTACCAAAGTTAAATACAATCTGATCTTTCAATTGATCTTGCATATGGCATAATGTTGAGAGTCTTCATTATCATGTTTGTCTTACTCTCAATACTCTTCAGCTCATCAATGTCTTTCCTAAAATAAGGCATCCAGAATTATTCATAATATTACAGCTATAACCTAGCTAGGGAATAGTACAGATGGAATGTCACTTCTCCACTGCTAGAAACTATGCTTCTTTTATCAAAATTTGTTTAAATTAGATTTTTTGCATTCTATAAGTTATTAATTCGTTACTCATTGAGGCAATGGTCCTGCAAACCCTCAATAACCAATATCTTATTTTAAATAAACTACTCATAGTTCATTCCCTTTCTGTTATTTGTGAAATATTTTTAAAATACATTAGCAAGACTCTCCATTTATTTAACATCTATCATATGTGTAATAACAAATAGATTTGATACAAATTCAAGCTTTTTGAGATTTTTGTGCATTTTGTGGTCAATTATTTTTTCTAATTTATTTTAATGACTCCAAACATTTTTCCCCAATCACATGACCATTTATTCTTTTGTATGCTTTTGAGTTCCACATTTTCTAACACCCTCCCTTCCAACATGTAAAATCATGTTTAATGTGTTTCCATGTTGTTAAAAAAGTATTAGAACTAAGGGGAAACATGAGAAAGAAAGTAAAAATATAAAAGAAACTTTAAAAAGTGAACACAGTATTTTTTTTCTCTACATTCAGAATCCATAGTTTTTTCTCTGGATGTGGATGGCATTTTGCTTAAAAGGTCTCTCTGGTTTGTCCTTGGTGATTAACTATTTTTGAAACTCTCCTTCCTAGATTCATCTTCAAATTTTATAAAGATTCAATATATGCCATTTATTAATCCTTATAAAAATTTCAAATGACATAGTAGGTATGCACAGATCTCTGAAATTATCCACAGTCACAACCTACCTAATTTACACTGTATTATCAATGACTTCACTATGGGTCCAGACTTTAAACCATTCCAAAATTTAATGGTTGGACTCATCTTTTCATATTTTCAACAGTGATAGTATGTGATGTTGGGTATTTTGTTAAAATCTGGTTAAAGTATATTATATATTTCCATGATCTACAAATTTAATAGTGTATAAAAATGTTAGGTAATAGATTTGTGAATTTAAAAAACAGATAAATTTGATACATTCTGTTATTTATGAAATGAATTTTTGATTACATCTTTTCTCTGAAGGTATATAAATAATTTATTTAATAATCACTAACCCAATCAAAGGAAACCATTCCCACCCAGTAGAGCATGCAGTAGAATATTACAATACCTTCATTTTAGATAACATTGACCATGCACTAAATGCCCCTCAGAGCTCATCAATGCTAAATTATCTGCACTTGCCCAGATAACACAAGTTCGAAATATAAAGGGAATTACTTTTTTAGATATATTTTTAATTAGGATATTGTTAATGGATGGTCTCTGAAGTCTCTAATTCCTCATTTCTTTGAATCTCTAATATATTTCAGGATGTAACAACCCATAGTATAGATTGAATTATTTTTAATATTTTAGTTTCAGAAGTACCACAGTTTTAGAATAAAACATTCAATGAAAGGTATTATACAACTATTATATCAGTACTATGTGCTATTAAAATAATGAACTGCTATTAAACAATGAAGTTTGAATGAGAACTTTTCAAATTAAAGTCTCTAGTTTAAATATAATAGAATGGAATAATAATAAAAATAATAATAAAAACCTTTGGGATATATAGTATCCATAACTTAGTAGGAAAATTTCATGAGATTCTTGAAACAAAATAAATCATCACCTTTTGGATAGCTAACTGCTTGGCATTAGGCTAATCTGATCTTGGTTTGGTTGCTCTATGAACAGTAGAAACAAAGACCATTCTAAATGAGTCACCAAGGTAGGGTATTAGCAGTTTACCACTAAATAAATATGAATTCATCCTCTTCAACAATCCCTTGGGATTTATTTTAAGCAACAATAGTAGTTTGTAAATGGTAGTAAAATAAATGTTTATTGCATTGATTTGATTTGAAACAAATAATTATGAACAATCATTAGTAATTCCTTCATTTCCAATATATCTGATGATCAAAATAAATGGTCTCCTTATTGCTAATGCATGTGGACTGACTTGAAGAACTATAGTTAAGAATAGCCCAGGAGAATTTTAAAATATCAAACTATCAATCATTTAAGAACTTTGAAAAAACAAATGACACTTAATATAGCATTGGATGACAAGAAACTAATTTAAAGATTCAAAACCAGCTTTTTTCTGTCAGGTATGAAGGGTGCTGCTGAGAGTTCATTACAATCACTGCTTGACCTGACATAAAAGTCTAATATACCATATACCTTGAGGTATCTTGTTCCAAGATTAGATGAGTTTTGTACCACAATAAAGCCTGGATGAAAAAGAGGAAACGGGGGTAGCTGATTTGTTTTGGGTGTTCTCTAAACGTTTTCCAGATTTTTGCATGATTGACTTTGAACCCATAGTAAGCCAATAAAGACCTTTCAGAATTATGACAGCAAGGAGGTGAAATTGAAGTAGTGATATGTCTGTTTCAGAGATTAGTAAAGTTCAGGTTGTTTAATTGCAGATTAAGGAAATTTATTATTAAATATTTTTTAAATTCTTATGCCCTTTATCTTCATTGTTATAGCTTTAAAATTAATTTCTGAATACATGATAGAGAGATTATTCGTTCAATGACATTCAATGACAAAGCATATTTGGTTTCTGAAGGACTACTTTCTTAGTGGTATAGACTATACTGTGCAGTGATAATTACTGTAGGCATAAAAATTAACTGGATTACCATAGAGATCTCTCTTGACAGTCATTAGCAACTAATCAGGTCTTAAGACCAAAAAGTATGCATTCCACAACAACTCTAAGCCTTAATTACATTTAGAACTGCTCGGAGTTACTAATTCTTCTTCACATCATTTCTGGTTTTGTCAGGTATCTTTTGGCTAAAGTGCCTATATCAAGAACTATTAGCAGACTTCCAAAATTCTCAGCAAAGCTGAGGTCCAGGTTCCTGGACACTTTGATAACCTTGTATTTCATATGAAGCCAGAAGTTTTCAACATATTAATTATAGACAAACAGGGTTTAAAAAGGCTTTTTAAAAGAAAGAATTTAGCTCTCCATCTCTTTTAACAGCAGGGTGTTCAGTTTTCCTCTGTAGCTGGAACAAGGTCAAAAACCACCTGGATATAAACATTTGCTGTCTAATCCTCATAACAAAGGATCCTATTTCTGCCCTAATAATACCAATTGATTTTAGAGTGATTCAGGGTGATAGCTTTGTTTTCCAAATTGAATCTATAAACTTTTAATTTTGTGAGTGTGAAAAAAAAAACCCAAACAAGACAAAATAATGCATCTCTCTATTCCCTTCTATTTAAAGCATAGTATTGCCTGTAGTATTGGACATTTTACCAGGCTGATGTTAAAAAAAATCTATTAATTTCTTGCTAGTTTACTGTTCAGTGAGATGAAATTACTGTTTGATTGTTACAAAAAAAAAGCAACACTCTAAAAGGAATAAATAAATCAGCATTATTGGCAGTTGGAAAAGAAGCATTGCTGGAATCATTGTTAGTGAGTAGGGGAATAGATGGTCATTTGAGAGGACTTAGAAGCACTTGGAAAGTAAATGAAGATAGCTTTTGAAAATTGCTGATGGGAATTCATCATAATGGAGGCCTGCGTTATGCAAACTCCATCTATTCTCCCTGATTTGATCACTTTCCAAGAAGATAAACTTCAGTCTAAAAAGAAAAAAAAAACTCTTTGGAGGAGAGAAAAAATGCTGAGGACAGCATGAAATAGGTTTCACACTGCTACACTCAGATTTTTCTGAATATAGTTATAAAGTAACTACTGGGGAATTTAATATAATTCATTTAATATTAATCAAGTCATAAGACAGTCATTCTGCATATCAAGAACCAACACAAGATTTTTCTGCTTTATCTGCCATGTACAGAAAAAGTTAGTTCTGGTTTCTTTTTGTCATATTCAAAAATATTTGAGAAATTATTTTCTCATCTTTACTTCAAATTATGTGATTGTTAATTTTGTATTTCAAGTTATATTTAAGTTATTCCAATTCTAAAACAAATCAGAATAAAACAAAGTTTTGGATTGATAGAACTGAACACATGGGACATACTTCTTTATGAGTTTATTGCCATTTATCTTTCTGTTTATTTATTAGCCTCTTTATTCATGGTTTTATTTGTTAATTTATTTATGATCTAGGGCAATTTACTTCTCAAGTTTTAGTCTTATTTCCTCAATTATAAAGAGGCTGTAAAATACCTCTGAGATTTCTTCCAGTTCCAAATCTGGGACATTATGATATGAAAGCAAATAGATAGTTTAATTACCTTTTGCATCTATGTGAAATAAATTAACAGGAGAACTTAAGGAGATATAGAGATTCTTGTACCTTTCTTTAAGAAATTTGAATTGGAGTATCTAGGTGGCATAGTAGATATAGCACAGGCCCTGGAATCAGGAGGACCTGAGTTCAGATCCGACCTCAGACACTCAGTAATTGCCTAGCTGTGTGACACTGGGCAAGTCACTTGATTCCCATTGCCTTTTAAAAGCCAAAAAAAAGTATGAATTTGTTAGAGATAGAAAACATATGTATGAAGGAAAAAAACAGGATAATAAGAAATATTTTTTAGCTAAGCATGCAATTATGTGGAATAAGATCAATTATTCAAAGTAGTTATGACCAATTTAGCAGCATATTAGGTAGTTAGAGAAGGATTTATGCAATTGTGGAGAACTGAACTGGATATTTAAGTAGTAGTAGTAGAATAAGGAGGAAGGTTCATAGATTCATAACAATAGCACTAGAAAATATCTCAGAGGTCATCATATTCAAACTCCCCAGTTTTCACCCTGAGGAAAATGAGATTGAAGAGCATGAAAAGCTTACCTAAGATTCCAAAGATAGCATTGGGCACAATTGGTCTTTTAATTCAAATCCTCTACTTCTAAATCCAGTAATATCTCAGGCAGGAGGAACAATATAAATGAAAATGTTACAAATGGCAAAATGTTATTTATATAAAGATCAAAAGATATTGACTAAAATAGATGATTTACAATGGGAAAGAGTGGCCAACAGCATTTTCTTTTATCCAAATTTAGAGGACTTTTAGAATCAAGTCTAGGAGGTTCCTTATATGTTGACTGATCTGTTTTTTTAGCAGCATGTATTCTTATTTCACTATATAAGTGACACCTGATTGCATCCTGTATAATTATTATTTGTGGCCTGTAAATGATCCATAGATTCCAGTCAATGTGCAAGGGTTTTGTTGTTGCTGCTTTTATTAAACTAAGTGGAGACCATCCACTGAGTCTCACTATCAAACTTGAATATTCCTGCCTCTTTCCAGTAATAATTGCCCTTGATGTTGCAGTAGTTAATAAGGAATCACTGAAAGATTTTTTGAGGAGGGAAGCAAACATAATAAAATTAATGTTTTAAAAAATCCAATATATTTAGCTATACTTTATAGTATAATTTGTAAAGCAAGGAAATAGAATAATGAAAATGTATATTTTCCTTAATCCAGGCATACTTTTATCCTTTATGTTAAATAATAAAAGTATAAAAAGGAGAAATGGATGATGAAACAGAAAAAAAATGTGTTATTTAACCAAAGGACAAAAATTAGACTTATTTGTATTTTTATCTTGCCCCAGTGCTGAACACTGTAATAAACATGTATAAATGCTTAAAAATAATTTTTTGGTTTGTCATACAGGGCTAGTACACCTCCATTTTTAACTTTTTGTTATTGTTAGTCTCTGTTCACTTCAATGCAGGGGATCTGATCTGAGCTTCATTCTTTTGTTTCCCCTTTGGCTGTTCTTATAGTCAATTTATAGCCCATAATTTTTTTGGTGTTTCCAGAGTGGTATAATATAGGTTGAGATGATATGTTTCCTGCATTCTTCATCTGAAAATATCTGACCCTGTTTTAATTACTTGACTTGTCAGGTTTTGACAGACTGTTCCTGGACTCAGTCACAATTAGCTCTCTGGTTGAATCTGAAAGTTTAAAGCAACTGAACCAACCCCCCACCCCCCACCCCCATTTTGGTCCTTTGCCCTTGTCTATTTCGCAGGAAATTAAATATATATATATATATATATATATATATATATATATATATATATATATATATAGAGAGAGAGAGAGAGAGAGAGAGAGAGAGAGAGAGAGAGCGAGAGCACAAAAGATCAGCACTGATGCCTTCTTTAGCCCCTCTTTTGT
Source organism: Macrotis lagotis (assembly GCF_037893015.1). NCBI lineage: Eukaryota > Metazoa > Chordata > Mammalia > Peramelemorphia > Peramelidae > Macrotis > Macrotis lagotis. The sequence goes on along the minus strand of NC_133666.1, from coordinate 366,830,780 downwards.
GACTGCCACTCTCCATCCTAGCACTATGAATTAGACCTGTTTAATCAGTGGCAATGCTACCAGATGACTTCTAGTTCTATGCCTAGTTCTAGTATAGGAGTTCTCTAGGATCTTAGTTCATGTTTTCAGTGTTCTTATCAACCCTACATGCTGGGCTGCTCATTGTTGCTAACAATTTTGGATTCTGTGTTGTGCTCCTACCCAAACCCCAATGTCCAAAGACCCGAATTGGGCCTATTATGACTTCCTATGACTTTTTGTTTTGAATTTCATGGTCAGAGTTAACTCTAGTATTCTCTAAGTGTTATTATAATGGATGATAAGGGACTGTAGGAAAAATTACTTCTAAATCCACCAACTTAATTTCTTAGTGTCTATTTTTAAAAATTAATTTTACAAGGAAAAATACATTCTAAACTAATGTTATCAGAAGCACTCCACTTTCTTCCAATCAAATTTCCAAAGAAGAGATCTTAGCTTAAGGATTAGAAAAATATCCTTTGCTCCAAACCCCTGTGCTAAATTGACTCTATGAATATTTTTTTTTAGGTTTTTTGCAAGGCATACGGCGTTAAGTGGCTTGCCCAAGGCCACACAGATAGGTAATTATTAAGTGTCTGAGACCAGATTTGAACCCAGGTACTCCTGACTCCAAGGCCAGTGCTTTATCCACTATGCCACCTAGCTGCCCCCATGACTCTATGAATATTAATGGGAGATCAAGTCACTAAAATCAAAGTAAAGATATGAGAAGGAAATGTTAAAATCTAATGCAAATAATTAGCAGCCAACAGATTAAGAAAATTTTACATGGTTCATAATTTTGCTCCAGACGAAAGTTTCATGAGAGTGAGCACAGATTATAGAAGAGAAAGAGAATCTGGAAAAAATTCCAGTCCATAAGGTGTATAATTTTGCCACTGTGTAATCAACAGTAAAATAAAGAACAAGCATAAAATAGGACAAGATTGACAGGAGGGATTCTCTGTCTGCCTGTCTGTCTCTATGTACAAATGTATATGTATATGCATATTTATGTGTATGTGTACATGTATATATGTACACATATAAGCACACACATAAAGAGTTTTTAAGTTTAGTGTTTTTAAAATGTGGAACAATTACTTCAATTCTTCAATTTCTTCCAATTAATGTTTTATTAACTAATCTCTTTAGAAAAATTTAATGAGGAAAAATAATTGCAACTCTAAAGCGATAAATTGATTTTGATCATAAAATGAATTTAACTAAATACAGATGTTAATTTAAACTATTGTTCAACTGTTTTATCTCATTGGTGTTTTATTCCCTTCAAATTGATTATGGAGGCAATACAAACTTTAATAGATTTCATATTACTATAATTTGGTACTAAATAATTTGACTGTTTCATTTTCTATAACTTTCAGCTGCTATTGATTATATATGTATTTAGATTTAATAAGAAATATATCAATATTACAGTGTGAAAATCTAAAGAATGTTAAATATTATAATGCATATTATAAAACAGATATTTTGTAATATTCTTTCAGGATTAATTTCCCTTAAGAAAGAAAGCAGAACAGCTTGAAAGTAAAACATAAAAGTCCTGAAAAAATCTGAATATTTGTTACACAGTGAACTATCAATTATATCATACCAATTACATCTTAGAAATTGTGTTGTATTGAGAATACAAGGAAAGCAAAAGAGAGATAAGGAAAGGCTTCCTGCAAGAGGTGAAACTTTAGGAAATCAGGTAAGCCAGAAGAAGATATGAGAAAGAAGAGAGTCTAGGAATGAGGAGCAACTAGGGAAAATGGTTCATAGATGGAGATAGAACTTCACTTGTGAAGAGCATCAAGGATGTCAATACCTTTGAATCACAACATAAGTGGTGAGGTAATCAGTGATTTGAAAGGTATAAACACTTTGAAATTTTAGGAAAGGGCCAGGTTTTGAAAATGCTTGCAATTTGTTTAAAAGAGATTTTATAGTTTATCCTGGAGCTAATAGAAAGCATAAATTCGATCAACAAGCTGGTTGATGCAGAATTTTATTTTTAGATGAATAATATGACATAGGAGTGGATGATGGATTGGAGTGGAGTGAAGAGAGAATTGAGACAATAAGATGGACCAGAAAGCTAATGCACTAGTCCATAGGTAAAATGATTAGGACCTATAGGGAGGTGGTGATAAGGTCATAATAAAAAGAAGGGTATATGTGAGAGATATTACAAAGGTAGAAAAGAGAATATTTCTCAGCAGATTGTATATGGGTGGTGAGCAGGAGTGAGAAGTTTAAAGTGACACCTATTTTGTAAGTTGTGGTACCTTAGAGGAGGATGATGCCCTTGACAATAATAAGAAATTTGGAAGTTAAGAAAAAGTGAAAGTTAACATCATATTTCACTGTGTAACAGATAATTTTATAATTATTATGGAAATTGAGATTAATGATTACATGCCTTTTACTGTGACTTACCAATGATCTTGAATATCACTTTGAACATAATTAATAAATATTTGTTAAGGAACTGTACAGTTAAAATATCCCTGGCCAATTACATGTATACATCTTAGAGTATTGAAATATATGCATGATTTTAATAATAGCAAATTTGAATTTAGTGATTGATCTCTAAATATTGATTTGATTGATTATTGACCAAACTTTCAACTGAAAATGTAAAAAACAAGCAAACATTTTTCCCTTGGTCCCTATCTCTTTGCCAGTCCCTGCAAATAGACAGTGCACTGGATGGATAGGAGGAAAAAAGTAATATCTAATGCATGCATTGCATAGCAAAGTTTTTTAATGATCCCAAGTCTCCCACCAAAATAGAATCCTAAAGTTGCAAGTCATGGACACAACTGAGTCCAGAGAATCAAAATACTGAAAATGAGGAACTACACATTGGGAAATAGAGAAAGACATGGGTACCCAAACATTATAAGCAAGGAATTATGAATAACCATAAGAGAAAAATACATTAATTATAAATAATTGAGTCAGCAATGTGCTTAGTTAATTAAATTCAGTTAGAATTTATTAAGAATCTCCAATGAATGTTAATCTTAACTATATCTGGGTTTAAAATTCTGAGCGTGCCTCATTCCACAGAAAAATACATTTTTTTAAGCTGACCCTTTGATAACTTGTAACTTTTAAAAAATATTTGAACTTCAGCTCCATATGAACATCAGGATACAAAAATAGAAAAGTATATATGAAAAGATGCATCTCCATTTTATACAGCTTAGCTTTCTTTAAGTTTGTAATAACTTCTACATATTATCTTTAAAACTTTGCTGCTTGCCTGTGCTTCCTTATGAAGTTCTTTAATTCTTTTGTCTTTTATAGAATCTGAAACATTTCAATTATGCTTTTTTCTTTTTTAGGAGGATAGGTATCTGAATCAACAACCTCACATTTCTCTTCAACACTCAAATATAATTTTTATTGTTAAATATTTTATTTATTTTGGGGTTTTACAAATTTTCCCCCATTCTTGCTTCCCTATTGACATATTAAAAATATAGTCAATCAAAGCAAACCCCTTTGTCTATGATCTTTGAATTTTGAAGTGCTGAATCTTGAGAATCTTATAATACAATTCAGGATATGAGTCTAGGGACTTCATCATACTGTTTAATCCTGGTTCAAGCATCATCATTATCATCTCTCTCCCTTCCTTTCTCTTCCTCTTCCTCCTTCTGTTTCCCTCTTTCCTTTTTATCTCTCTCTCTCTCTCACACACACACACAAATTAATGTCACATTAACTCTGACACATTAGAATGATTTTCCTATTGAGAAGTATTACCTATTTCATGAATTTTGTAGGGTACGTTTGCTGTTTTTTTTTGATATACTATAATACTTTGTACTGAATAACTCATCTCTTTAGAATCCCATAATCAATTGATAAGCATCTCTCCATGCATTAATGTTAAATAAATACAGTTCAAACCAAATAATAGTTTAACATTTATTAACTCCAAGTGACTCTGCCAAACACAAAGTAGTGGTGGCAAAGAAATGGTTCATGCACTCAAGGAGTTTATCTTCTACTACAGTAAGAGATTATTTTTATCTACTATTATGTCTGTCTTATATACATACATACACACATATACATATATACATATACAAGTATACATACATATATATTTGCAGTCATGATTTAGATTTGCAGATAGGGGAACTGATTATGCAATGTTTAAGGTATTATAACTCACAAACCTTATAATGGTGAATTAATCTTGGCTAGACAGTCAGTTGTCATATTCAGTGAATTAAATCAAAGTGAAACTCCTAAAATGGCATGTGTAAAAGGAAAAACAAATGCAAATATTCAAGCAAATGGAAAGTTTTCATCAAATAAACATTGTTGCTTAGCTATACACAATTATGCAATCTGCTCACATAATATTGAGTAACCAGGTATTGAACAAATGTGTGCAAGGTGACTCATCTTTCTGCTGTTTTGGAATCTTTAAACCACAACCTCTGGTCCCAGTGTCTCTTCTAAGTAGATTATTCATCTGGAACCCTCACATCTGCTCCTCTACTCAGCTGGACTGAGGCACGCTAAGTATCTCCTCTTTGGAAACAGAGAACTGACAAGAGTAGTTTCACTATCATAGAAGACTGAGAAAATTGTCTCTTCCCCTCCTCTTGTTGCACAAAAGTAAAATTTTGGAGAAAAAAAAAGCAAAGAGGGCAAGTAATTCCTTTGAAAAGCTGAGATCCAACTTAGATTCTCTTCTCAAATACAACTGGTGATTGACTGACCAGAACTGACTCATTTTTTTTAAATCATCAGAAACATGACTAATCCTTTTGCCCACTAATAGCAGGCTGTCACCTAATTCTTTAAAGTTAATAGAACATTTTTGCATCTCCTAAAATCGGTACTTCCTTACACTTCTTTTTTAAATCTATAAATAAGACATTGTTCATTCAGGATAGTCATTCAGTATGAGAAAGAGACTCTGTCCTGTCTCCTTTTTAGCATTATTGTGGATTTAAGACTGGAAATTACCTTAGAAAATATATTGCTCAAATTGTTTAATTATCAATAGCTGCTGAAAAATGAGGTCTAAAGAGGTGAATTGACTTGTACAAGGACACACATGAAGTAATTGAAAATAGCTGTCTTCAAATTCAAATCGTTTACTCCTGTACAACATGATCTATTTAGGTCTCTTTCCCACATTCTACCAAAAGCTACAGTAAATAAGAAAAATAGAAAGATTGACTCAGTATCAAATTGTGATTAAGTGAAAAGAGGGCATACTGTCTGTCTATCTGTCTGTCTGTCTGTCTGTCTCTCTCTCCCTCTCTCTCTCTCCCCTCCTCCTCCTCTCAGCCCTATGTCTCTCTCTGTCTCTGGTATGTTTGTCTCAAACTACCACTAGATTTCCATTTATGGGGCTATATCTGTTATCTACAATAGAAATTGGGTTAAACACAGCACAGCACAGCACAATATAATACTATTTATATAACTATATTTATATCCCAATTCATACATCTCCTATTCTGTACCAGACTATGGAGTTTGAGTATGGTAATGAATACAAATAAGAAAAAGAAAGAAACTTCCTGCCTTCAAAGAACTTACATTCACAAGACAAAATAGTCGTAAAGGATGATAAAAAAAGGAAGGAAGGGGCAGCTAGGTGGCGTAGTGGATAAAGCACTGGCCCTGGAGTCAGGAGTACCTGGGTTCAAATCCGATGTCAGACACTTAATAATTACCTATCTGTGTGGCCTTGGGCAAGCCACTTAACCCCGTTTGCCTTAAAAATAAAAGGAAGGAGAAGGTTCTAACCCATAGGGGCTTGATGATGATGGAGTGACATCTAAAACATACAGCTAATGATAAATGGAAAACAATACATATATATATATATATATCAGAAAATATTTCAGTATTTTTCTGACACTTGTGCTTGAAGGGGAAGTTGTAGGGTATTTAATTTGTAAGATAAAAGCTATATTTTGGACCACATTCTAATTCCTTTACTAACCAGCTGTGGATGAGACACAGTTACACTGTTATCTAATTTACAGCTAGGTTATTAAATCTAATCTCTTGTGCCTGCTAAGGTAAAGCACAGTTTAATCTTATACTATTACAATAAGAATTATCACCTACTGCTCATTCTTCTGAAGAAAAGCTATGAGTTTTTAAATCACATCTCCAACTGTGAAAGGAGACAGCCTGGCTGGAAGAAAATTATGATATTTTACACAATTAAACAATGAAGAGGAATAGAGTAACCATTTTAGATACCGAATAATTTCCCAAAGAAGAGCATTAGGATATTTGACAAGAAATCAGGGCACACTTGCTAATCTGCCATAAAATCCAGACTTTTCTAAATCTCTGTATAAAATATGCTAATGTTAAATAAATGCTGATATGACCTTCAATGAATCAACTTTGTTTTTTATTCAAATAGTCTAATGTTTTTGAATCCTCTACTTATGGCAACCAATAATACATGTTAAAACTGAAATTAGGTGCAAAAAAGAATGCTGTACCTAACATTTTTTCATTCTATTCTTCATTTTAATTCATAAAAACATGTATGTTACATGTAATCTATTCTATGAATTTTCAATTCTGCAAGACAGAAAAAATACCTGGCTAAATATAGCGGACAAAAAGAATGTATAATCCTTCCAACATCACCAATATTGGGGAAAATACAGATGCAAGTTATTTTAAGGTGTACTCTTTTTAGGGATGTTTTCATATAGGGCAGTTTAATAATGAAAAAATGAGGTGTGATACTTTTTTCATGAAACATGTATAAATAAATTTTTGAAAATGGAAAGATATTGTTGCCACTTTAAATAAAAATGTTTGTATCTAGTGGGGGTGGAAAAATATAAAAATATATTTGCTTTATTGTACTCTACTAATATTGAATAAGTTTGGCCAGAAAATCTATCAGTAGTATCAAATATAAATAATTAGATCTCACTTGATTAATATAAAGAAAACGTCACTTTGGTGAAGAGTTTAATATTAATTAGAAATAGAGAAAGATATTTTATTTGTTAAAAGTTAGAGAAATATGAATGTAGATAAACAGATTCAATTGCAGTCAGGTATGAATATCTGTGTTGAAATCTTTAGAGATTCCAAGTGCACATCATGTATTTTTCACAAATATGACTATGATCAAAGATAATTAGATGAGAGAGGGAGAGGGAGAGGGAGAGGGAGAGGGAGAGGGAGAGGGAGAGGGAGAGGGAGAGGGAGAGGGAGAGGGAGAGGGAGAGGGAGAGAGAGAGAGAGAGAGAGAGAGAGAGAGAGAGAGAGAGAGAGAGACAGAATTTAAACATTTGGAAATTGAGATCTGCTTATGGTAGGAAGTTGACTTACAGGATTTTTTTTTTGAAATGGAATCAGTAGGCTGATTTTTAAATAGTGAAGGAGGGCATAAGCATAGGATATGATTTATCATATAATCAGAATTTGGAACCAGGAAAATTGAAAGTTGAATGAATGGGATGGGAGATTCTTCTCAGACACATAGCAATAAAATCAGACAGTTAATAGAATGCTTCAGTTGAATGAATTCTGATGAGTGAAAGAGATAATTCAATTTATTGAAAAAGAGCTACAGTGATAGCTGTGAACCTTCTTTGCTATCTGATACTGGAAGAAGCCGAAGAAATAGTAGTTCACTACTGTCTTCTCTGGCTTGAAGAGGAAAAGTAGAGGGTGGTTTGAAGCAGGTATGGTATCCTGAAAATCTTGACTATCTTTTATGATAACCAGTTTGATTGCCAATCTTTAACAATGTTTCTTCAAAATTAATGAATCAGTAAACATTTATTATCTCCTTACTAGATACTACAATAAGTGCTAATAATTCCAATAGAGAAAAAAAGATAATCCTTGCTATCAAGGAGTTCACAATGTAATGAGAAAAAAACATACACACAGTAAGAAAGCTAGAAAGGTATGAGTAGGGGGAGGGACAAAGTCTTGGGAAAGGGATGTGATAAAGAAGCTGAAAGTAGTACAGCTAAGTGAGAAATGAAGAGATAACTGGTCTGGGCACTTCCTTAAATTGAGGTTTGGGAAGGATCTCTTTTGTCCAGCTTCCATTCAATGAGTGGCATGCACAGGATTCTGGTTAATACAATATTATGTATTTAGCAATTTATTAATAAGCATGAAACCACAAGGATAATGAGATTAGTAAAACTTGACCTGGATTTTATTTGGAACAATTCAAAGATATTTATTTGTACTAGAAATAATGTGTATATGTCTCTACTCATCACATAAATGTGATGGTTTTCACTATAACAATTAAGATAATTAGAAAATGTATGTTCAATATTTATCAGGTTCTTTCATCTATATTAGTTCCTTAATTCATATATATATATATATATATATACATATATATATATATATATCACATTCTTTCTAACTATAAATTAGACAATTTACTTTTTTTTTTAGGTTTTTGTAAGGTAAACGGGGTTAAGTGGCTTGTCCAAGGCCAGACAGCTAGGTAATTCTTAAGTGTCTGAGACCAGATTTGAACCCAGGTACTCCTGACTCCAGGGCCAGTACTTTCTCCACTACGCCACCTAGCTGCCTCTGACCATTTACTTTTAAATAGTATTACTTTAATAATGCTTTCAGATATACAATCCTAATGAGATGGGGCAAAGGAGGACAGAATGTAATAGTTAACATTTTAGCCTAATGTATCACAGAGGTTAAAAAATCCAATATTATTACTCTGTTAAATCACCCTCTGTGAAGACATCTCAGGAAGGCAGAGCTAAGATATTTTTACATTTTTCACTATTCTCTTAAGGTAATGTCACTGTGGGAGGTATTTGATTAAAGAATTGAACACCTTCACAATAATGGGATCAGAAGAGAAATAATCAGTGACTTATCATGAACTAATTTTTACTCCAAATTTTTAAATTAAATAATTGCTACTAACATGGTGTGATTCCCATGAATTTATTAATGGCTCATAAAGATATATTTATTTTGGTTTGATTATGACCTCGTTTTTAAGAAGAATTTAATTTATTTACTCATTTCTCCATTTCATACTGAATTGCACCTATATTTCATGATTTCTTATAGAACTAGAAATTCCCATAATATATGGGAAAGGAAAAAAGAACTTCAAATTCTTTTCTGCCTTTTTTTAGTCTTTATATAAAGCTTGCTAATTTATAAAAATAAATATGGTTTAGAAATCAGTCTCACATTGATAAAGTATCAGAACTGGATATGTTAAAGGTCATTTCTTTGTAGAATCAGAGAATCTCATGGTTTAAAGGAAATTAATAGATCATAACACCCAATCTATATATGAAGAATCAAATTCATAAAATCCTGTGCCTAAGAATCTTATTAGCTCCAAACAGAAGTTATGCTTACTCACACAGAAATAAGAATAATGACAAGTCTCTATTATCTAATAATCTGAGATTTTTATAATTCAGATATCCAGGAAGAAATTCCAACAGTTTACTTTCTAGTGACATGGACATATCAAATCCTGAGGTTGATTTCTTCATTTTTTAAAAGATATACTAAGTTAATCATTTTTTGAGACAAATACCACAAATGTATTGGACTAAATATATGGCATGAGAAATAAATTTTCAGGTATTGAAAATGCATTACTTTATTTTTTATATTTTTTTTATTTCTTAAATGGGTGAGCATTTTTGAAAGAGTGGTTATGTAATGGTAATAGTTTAAGAAAAGAAGATAAATAAAAATTTGCCAATGAAATATTCAACATAAGGAGAGGCAGAAATCCTCAAACATGATTGATACTATGATTTTAAAGTTAAAGTGTTTTAAAACAACTAAGTAAAATTCATGATTTTACTAGAAAACTTTTTTTTTAAATTTTGCATATGAAATCAGGATTAAGTATATGTGTGTTTTAGTGGATTTAAAGTATAGTATGAGAAAGCAATGTGATGTTGTAGCCAAAATCTTTATGGATTTGTTTTTATTTTGTTTTGTTTTGCAAAGCAATGGGGTTAAGTGACTTGCTCAACTTTACAAAGCTAAATAAGTATTAAGTGTTTGAGTATTTGAATTAAGGGCCTCCTGACTCCAGGTCCAGAGCTCTAATAATTTTATTTTTAAGACTGCGTTAGCTCATCTAGTACAGGCTGGGGAAAAACTCATAATTTGTTTGGTAATTTAGCCTATGTAGTTTCCAACATGGGACAATTTACAGTTCTTCAGACAATCCAATGGATTCCAGAGCCTAGTGGCTTATTATATTTAATTTTTAATTTTTTAGGGTTTGAAGGACTGCCATGCATAAGAAGCATTTAATTCATTTTTTTTTTCGGGAGGCAGGGGAACCTAAGGTACAAACCAACAACTAAATGGTAGAAAATACAGTTAGGCAGCTAGGTGATGCAGTGGATAGAGCACTGGCTCTAGATTCAGAAAAACCTGAGTTCAAATGCAGCCTCAGACACCTAATAATTACCTAACCCCATTTGCCTTGCAGACAAAAGAAAAAATATTTTAAAAATATAAAATAGTTATTTTAGAGTCTGATTTTGAACAAGGGTTGTTGGGACACTTCCCCTATCAACTGCAGATATTCAACAGCAAAATTGACTGTTTTGATCTGTTGCAAGAGACTTTTCAGTGGAGATCTTTAAACAAATTTGAATATTACTTAAAGGACATATTAAAATTTTAACTCCTATTCAATTATATTTTGGGCATTTTTATATCTAAAATCATGCCTCCCAAATCAGTGCTATCTTTCTGACATCATAGTCCTTAGTATATGTTTACTACTGTTAATGATGAAATTTACAATTGAAAGTCATAAATTTAGAGAGTTCAAAAGAGGTCACATATATTATCCAGTTCAGATAGTAGCTTAACTACTAGAGAACTCTGATGACTATAGAGACAGTGTTTATATAATAAGAGTATTGGTCTATTAACAAAGAATACTTTATATTTGTGAAGGCAAACCCTTGATTTGAGTTATATCAATTAAATGCCGGAAAAGTGAATGATGAGCTCTGCTAATCTAAATATTTGGGTTATCTTAGAGTTTGAGTACATATAGATATAGATATAAATATATTCCTTCCACAGGATATTTTAAATTGAAATATCATAAAGTATATTTAAAATGATACTGAACCTAATTTAATATTTTAATGATTGAGAAACATTTAGCAGTATATAGGGTTATACTACTTGCTAAATACTGTAGGAGAAAAATATATAGTAAATTTGGGACTAAATCTACAGGGGAAGCATATGCTTTCCTGGAAGATGTTAATGTTGTTGTTTTAGTCAGTCCTCATTATCAGTTTGTTTGCCTTTTCTCATAAATGTAGAGTGCATGTAATTATTTCCATTACTTGACCTTTCCAGATCTCTACATTATAGATAAGTGACTTTTTATAGTACACATTAAGTTGTGTACAATTTCAGCCTCCAAAGAAAATCAAAGGTAAGTTGGTTTCCAAGCACTTAAGAATGCCTATCAGGTAATGATTAAATTTGGAATAAACAGTCTCTCTTTTTTTCTCATGCCTCACTTTAAACAAATTTTTCTCTGATACAAAATGTATAATTTGACAAGAAAATAGTACTCTTATTTTGCTAAATAAAGAAGTGAATTGAAGATGTAATGACTGACTATTGATTCGGTTGGGGGTAAATGCTTCTCATCAGGGCATAAATTGAACTACAGGAAATAGGGGCCCTTCTTCACACTGAATTATTTGAATTATTTAGGTATATATAAAGGACTCTGTCATGGTGAAGAAACATATAGGACAAAAGAATGCTGGATTTCAGTTCAGTGGACCTGATTTTGAATCTGGAATTTTAGTATGTGATGATTTCCTTGTCATAATTTTTCTGAACCTGTATTATCACCTATTAAAATGAGAACCTAGTCTTTATATAGCATAGTTTTGAGAGTTTTGACCAGATATCCTTTTCATGAGAATGTCATTCCTAAAATTTGACTCAAAGAATGAAACAAAATACTCTATATGGGGTGTAAAAAGAGAAGAGTCCAATAGGGCTATTACCTTTCTCTGACCTCTTCAATTTTCTTAATAGAGCATAATATTTCATTACCTTGTTTGAGTGCCATACCTCTTTTAAAGTCCCTGGATCCTTTTTGAAAGAAATTGTGAGTATTGACTATTTTTCTATTATATGGTTCTGCAATCAAGTTTTTTAACCATAGTTTTGCACTGACAAGTGGAACTGCCTACTTAGTCATCAAAGCTGTATGTATTAAGTTCTTATGATCCAGGGACAGAACTAAGTAATGGGGATGATAAGAACTACAAAAATACAATACCTGTCCTTAAGGGATCCACATGCTAGCAGGAAAAGTGCCTATTGTTTTCCCACCAGGAAATTCATTTGGTATAACATGCAATAATTTGCCAAATATTGATTAAGGACCTATTATTATCAGGAACTGCTATAATTCTTACATTGAAAGGTGGGGTAAATGTCCTCTGTACCCAACATACATTATCTTGGGAGAGAAATAAAAAATGGCCAGACAAGTACATTTTATATAAAACATACATGTTTATGTATATTCACACATATAGATATGCAAATCCAATGTGGTTAATATTATTATTTTTGTTGTTTCTGTTACTGTTGTCTGTTCTGTATTCTCAAAGCAGAGCATGAAATCAGGGAAATGATGCCATGACATGAAAATGAATAGAAATAATAAGGGATGCTGTGCAAAGGCACCAGCTTCACATTCTCCTCCAGAACCATCTGGATCTAGTGACAGATAGGACTCAAGAGATGCTCTGGATGCAAGGAAAATGGTTAAAGGACTAAAAACTAAAAACTAAAAACTAAAAACTAAAAAATGGCAGGTGTTTGAGATCAAATTTGCACTCAGGTCCTCCTGACCCTAGGACTGGTGCTCTATCCACTGTACCACCTTTATATATCCATGTACAAATACACACACAAATTTAAACATATATTTATCTTACATATATATATATATATATATATATATATATACAAACATAAATGGGTATTTATAATTTAAAGGCTAGTTTAAATGAAAAATATAATTGAAACTGGGGAAATAAATATAGCACTCTTTTTAAGTGATGACCCTTTAGTTGGATTTCTAGAGGTTTGGTGAAGCAGCGATAAAGAAAAGTGTTTGTTAAACTTGAAGAACAGGTAATATAAGTCAAAGAGGCCTGAGAGAAAATGTCTCATTCTAAAAAGTTAGTAGGTTGGTTTGACTGGAAAACTTATACAGTTAAAAACAGAGTAATGAATTATAAGCCTAGAAAGGTAGTCAGGAATTAGATTTTTAAGATCAAAAGGAGGCACTCAAATTTGTTTCAAGAGCCAAAAGGAACTCATTGAATGAAATGGTTGGCTTTGTAAATTTTGGTATATCAGTTTGGCAGCTGTTGGGAGTTTACACCAGAGAAAGGAATCAAGGCAGTTAGATCAATTAGAAAATCCTTGAGACAGACTAAGTGAGAGGGAATGAAGCCCTGAATTAGGTCTTTCCTGGTTTTTAGAAAGAATATCTCAGCAGGCTATCTTAGTAGAGCAAAACAACCAAATGAAAATGATTTTGTGAAAGTAAAAATCGATGAGATGTGCAACTAATCAGATATAAAAAGAGATGAAAATTGATGGATGAGTTTGATTTTCCAGTTTGGTAGGTACCTACCTGGTAGGTAGGGACAGAATTTGCACCATTTGTCATATGTATAAATATATGTACATATATGTACGTAAATAATATCAAAGTATTATCAAAGGTATTTGTTTTTATCATCTTCCCTATTAAATACTAAGACAATGTTCATAATTTATAGAAACAAAAGACTTTTGACCAATCAAATCCTGATATTTAAATGGAATAGTTAAGTGACTGTTCTTTGTTTTTCTTAAGATCTCATTTATCCTGCTGAGAAGGATGTTAATGCACTCAAATTTTTCTAAGCAAGACCAGAATATATTTCATGCCAATACAGAGAGCTATTTTTACTTGAAGTGCCACATTTATAAACTTCCTATATACTGTATTCTCTCAAATACTGGCTAAATTCACAGGACTAACAGATTATATATGTAATGTGGAGCCATTACAATTCTATAATCTAACTTCATAAACCAGCCATTTTGCAAATGATCAAGGCCTTTTGCTAATGGTCAGATTATTTCTGATAAAGTATGGTTATGAACATAATACTTTATACCTTTTAATGTGCCTTATACATAGTTGATACAACAAATGTTCATTTAATTGAATTAATTTGCAATGACTCCCTTAAGAATGGGTGTTGGCTAGGGAAATTATTTTTTCTATTATGTTAATAGCAAATTATTAAATTTAGATTAAGGTTTTTTCACTTTGTTTTGACATTAAGGGGCCAACCTTTGTAAGTAATGCAGTCAGTTAATTTCTGAAGGATAAACTGGAGAGATAAAATTAGTCTCCTTGGGTAAATGTTCTATGATCTCAGGGAGAACCCAATTCAACTAGCAAACCTTAATTCTGATTATACCATAAACAAAGATAATTTACGTGAATTATAGCCCCAAATTTCAACTCTATGTCCTTATAACCCTCCATTGTAGTTTAGATTTACTCAGTATCTAAAGGACATATTAATAAACAAAAGAGTTAAAGTCTTCAAATCCTTGTTCTGAGAATTTGGCTTTATCTTGTTGATTTAATTGCCTCCAGAAATGTAGACAAAGGAATAAATCTGTATCCAGATGCCTCTGACTCATTCTTGAATTGAACTGTGATGAAGGGTTGCTTTAGAAATTGACTGCAGTCCAAGGATGGACCCGAAAGAGATTCCAAAATGAAATCTCTGAGGAATATTGAAAATTCCAGAGTTCCCAGGTTAGGGAAAAATTATTTTAAGGTGCCAGAAAAAAACACACAAATATCATGGAGCCATAATCAGTATCAAACAAGATTTAGCAACTATCATTTTAAAGAAGTAGAGGATTGGAGCATGATATTCTGGAAGGCAAAGATTATAGCTAACTGAGTATGAACTCTCAAGGAGGGTTTGAAATGAACTACTTTCAACTATTCCAGATGAAAAGACCAGAATTGAATAGACAATTGGACTTTCAAATAGAATTCTCAATGGAAGCATAAAAAGATAAAGATGAAAGTGAAAGGTCCTGGCAATCTTCCTTACATAAAGCGGTCTCTTTACATTGACCTTAAAGCTACAGATCTAACCTAAAAAAAAAGAGCAAAACAAGTTCTCAACTCAAAAATATCATAGAGGATCATCAATAAAGTTCTGTCTCTTTGGGGGTGGAGAACCAGAACCCAGCAGGAGGTTCTAAAGTGTAGTCCAGGTTCTGGCTCAGATAGCAGCTGGTCAACAGTGAAGAACTCAACCCCTGACAAAATCTGAGTCCTGGGCATGCTGGAACCAAAGACAGGACTGATTTGGGAACAAATCATTGCCTAGGCAAAACCTGGGCATAAAGGAGGAAACAAACCTGTTTAGGCTACATCGGCAACACCTTAGAAAATGACAAGCCAATGACCAGATCCTAGATACAACATAAAAAAGAAAAACAACTTGAGATTATACACTCTGGAGAAGAGATCAACTAGCAAAAATCCCCAAAAGAGTACTAACCATAGACTCTACCATTTAGATAGGGATGATAAAATGCCATCTCAGAAGAAAGCTTTGGAAAAATCACCTACATGAGAATTCTCAAAGGTATTTATGAATTGGTCTCAAAATCAAAATCTCATGGAAAACCTTTAAAATTATTTTAAAAACTAAAGAAGAAAGGAAGAGGAAAAGTGAAGAAAAAAAGAAATGAAAGTCATGCAGGAGAATTATGAAAAACTGAAAAATCAATTCCTTTAAAAATAAAAATGATCTACTGGAAAAAGAATGCAACTCATCAAAAAATGAAATTGATCAATTGGAAAAGGAAGACAACTCATTCAAAAGCAGAATTAACCTCCAGGAAAAGGAAGCACAAAAGATATTTGAAAAAAAATAGAATCCTAAAAATTGGAATTGAACAAATTCAGGGAAGCTAGGTGTCACAGTGGATAGAGCACTGGCCCTAGAGTCAGTAGTACCTGAGTTCAAATCCGGCCTCAGATACTTAATAATTATCTGGTTGTGTGACCTTGGGCAAGTTACTTAACCCCACTTCCTTGCAAAAACCAAAAAAAAAAATTGAACAAATTCTACTGATTACTGACTCTATGAGACCTCAAGATTCCATCAAACAAAATAAAAAAGCAGAAAAAATAGAAGAAAATAAAAAAATACCTTTTAGGAAAAACAACCTGGAAGATAGGTTGAGGAGAGATAATTAATGAATTATTGATCTACCAACAAACCCAGATTAAAAAGACCCTGGAAAATATCTTTCATGAAATTATGGTAAACTGCCCTAAATTCCCATGTCAAGATTATTAATAATTCCTTGAAAGAATTCACAGAACACCTTCAGAAAGAGACTCCAGAAACTCCAAGGAATATCATAGATGAATTCCAGAATTCTCATCTAAAGGAGAAGATACTGTGACAAAAAGAAGATATTTAAATATCAAGGAAGCACAATCAGAATAACACCGGATTTAACCAACTTCAACATTAAAAGATCAGAGGGGCTGAAATAGGATATTCTGGAGGGCATAGGACCTTGGATTACAACAAGAATTAACTACGTTGCAAAATTCAGTGTATTCTTTCAGGGGGAAAGATGGATTTTAAATGAAATAGAGAACTTCCTAAATTTTTTGATAAAAAGACCTGACCTGGGGCAGCTATATATAATTAAATTATGAAGTATTCTTACTTCACTAGATACTTTAGTTAGAGAGAGTTGTAATATGGTTGGAATGCTATAGAGATAGAAGGGGAGAGTGTATTTAGTACTTGGACTGAGAGGATTGAAGTGCTATGGTTAGAATGCTATTGGAATGGAGGAGAGAATTACATAGAAAGAATAGAAATGAAAAGATTATGAAGTGATTTTGCTTTGCTTGATGCTTTGGGTATTATGGAGGGAATGCGCTTAGAGACGTGATATAAATGGTTCCTGAAATGATTTGACTCTGTATGATACTTTGGCTCATGAGTATTCTGTGTCCATGGAGAGGACTTGAAAAGAGGTTGTGGTATAAATTACCTAAAATTTGCTGTGAGATATGACTCTTGAGAAGTATATTTCTAATGGAATAGAAGAGGAGAATGTACTTATTGACAATGAGGCAACTTTCAAACAATTGAGCAATCAACCAACTTTTCAGAAAGGTACTTCTATCAGGACAAATAAAAGGAATGTATTTTGACAGAGGTGTAGTGGGTACAAGACATGGTTAAGACAAAAAAGACAGGACTTCTGGCCAAGATGGCAGAGAGAAACCTGGCATTGTTTTAAGTTCTCCTGGCTTTCTCTCAGAACTGAAATGAATCAAACCTCTTAACAGATTTTGGATTGATAGAACCCACAAAAAGTCCAGAGTGGGGCATCGTCCAATAAGGTCTGTCATGGAGGCACATAAGAATGCTCAGGACACAGATCAGAGAGCCAACACACTGGAGACAGGGTGAGGTAGGGGTTCTAACCTGAAGAAGCCTTTGTGGTGTGAGTGGTGGGAAGACTGGGAGAGCTGCCCAACACATCCATTCTACCAGTTCAACTGGTCTGGAAGCCTCAACTCACCAGCCTCTGTGTTGCCATTGGAGCCCCAACATTTCTGTGGGAGGGCCTAGCTTTCTCCAGTACAAACACAGAAACAGCCCAGGTGTGTTTGCACCTTAACCCAAGGTTCAGGTGTGAGCAATAGAACTTCCCCAGCACTAACTAATCAGAGAGACTGCCATTCCTAGCCCCTGATAGCCTAGTTTAATGATCGGGTTGAGTGAGGACAGGTCAGATCTTGCCACAGTCCATGGAGTGGGCCATTGACACCCCCACATGCAGAGACAACTTCTGGCATTCCTTTCTGGTTAGTCATGATTACTAAGTGTGTATTTTCCTAATCCTTTTCTATTATAATCATTCTCTCCATCTCCACCCCTCCCCACCCCTCTCTCTCTCCCTCTTTATGAGTCTGTTAATTTTCTGAGCATAGTCTCACTTAATATATTCTCCCTTTTATTCCTCCAATAAGGACTTAACCTTTCCCACCTGATTCCTTCCTTAGGTAAAATGTATTTGTGTGAGATTAGAAAGAGGATCAACCGTTGATTACTGACTGTAATGACCAATTCTATTTTATAAATTCTTCTTTGCAAGTCTCATTTATGTTAGATGATTTTCCCATTCTACTCCATTCCTACTTCTCCAAGTTCATTCCACTTCCTTATTTTTTTGAGAGCATATACAAATATAATAGAATTATACCCAGATTCTCTGTCTGATTCGATTCACTGTAAGATCCCTGGTGATGATAAAGTTCTTAAGGAATTTATGATATCATCTTCCCATGTGGATATATAAACAGCTTAATCTTATTAAATTCCTTTTAATTTATCACATTATTTTTATATTTTGTACTTTTCTTGAGTCTTGGGTTTGTATGTCAATTTTCTTATAGATTGTAGCCTTTTAAAAAACTTTTATTTTTTATTTTTTAAATTATATGTAAAACATTTTAATTTTCATTTTTTATTTTAAGTTGCTAATCCTCTCCCTACTGCTTCCCTTTGTACTTCCCTAAAGTGCAATCATGCAAAATATATTTCCATATTAGTTGCACTGATAACCCCCCCCCCAAAAAAAAAAGGAAGTTAAAAAGGATGCTTCTATTGCATTTAGGCACCATCCATTCTTTTTCTGGAGGTGGGCAGCATTTTTTTTATCCTAAATTGTTTAGGATTATCTTAGATTATTTTATTGCTGAAAATATCTAAGTCATTCACAGTTGATCACTATACAATATTGCTGTTACTATGGACTCTGCTCTCCTTGTTCTCTTCACTTCACTTTGCATCAGTTCCTGTAAATCCAGCTTTTTCTGAAAGTATCCTGTTCATTACTTGCTACAGCAAAATATTATTCCATCACAATAATATAATACAAACTGTACAGTCATTTTCAATTGATGGGTGAGTCCTTGATTCCCAGTACTTTGCCACCATAAAAAGTGCTCCTATAGTGTCAAGGGCCAGGGCCTAAGAGTGATTCACACATAATTTTGGTGACCTTTGCCACCAGAGATATGTGTATTCTTGCTCATTAAATGGATTTGAGGCTTACCAGTGAACTCTAACCTTATGCATTTTGTGGTACCAAGAGGTATTTGCAGACTTCTAAGGATAAATATTGTAAATTTAACCCAGGAAACTATGTAGCAGATTTCATCTAGCCTGTCATAACTGAGATAAGTTTTTGTGATAAAAATCTGAGTATCCAAGAATAAAGCAATAGAGTTTGTATCACAACCTTTTGTGTTGGGCATCTCTATTCAACCTGACTCTCATCAATATTCAGATCCACATAGAGTTATTGCGGGCAATACTATAGATCTTTTTTATAAAAAAAATTAGTCCTCTTCCTTTTTCTTGTTCCATTGTGAATACAGACTTAGTGGTATTGCTGGTTCAAAAGGTACAGCCTAGGTTTATAATCCTTTGGGCGTAGCTCCTAATCACCCTCCAAAATTGTCAGATCATAATTCTGCCAACAGAATTATTTTACTGTTATCTCAATTTTTTGAGAAAAAGTTTCATTTTTTTCTATATCATGTTCAATATATTTGTCATTTTGTTTTTCTGTTATATTAAGTCAATCTGAGAGGTATGAGGTGTAGTCTAAGAACTGTTGT
This sequence comes from Macrotis lagotis, assembly GCF_037893015.1. Classification (NCBI taxonomy): domain Eukaryota; kingdom Metazoa; phylum Chordata; class Mammalia; order Peramelemorphia; family Peramelidae; genus Macrotis; species Macrotis lagotis. The sequence goes on along the minus strand of NC_133666.1, from coordinate 366,810,916 downwards.
ATTTTTCTTATCAATGGTGATTTGGAGTATTTTTAGATAACTATATATTGTTTTGATTTTTTGCTTATACCTTTATGCTCTTATCTTTTGATAATTTTTCAATTGGGGAATGATTTAGATTTTAAGAAACTTGACTCATTTCTCTCTATATTTGAGAAATGAGACCATTGTCAGAGAAATTTTTCTGTAAAATGCCCCTAAACTTTTTGCTTTCATTCTTATCTTTTTGTATGTGCAAAATCTTTTAGATTCAACTGATCAAAAGTTTCAATTTTAGTACAGCTAGGTGGTGCAATGGATAGAGCACTATCCCTGGAGTCAGGAGGACAGGAGTTCAGATCCAACCTCAGACACTTAATAATTTCCTAGGTGGGTGACCTTGAGCAAGTCACTTAACCCCATTGACTTAAATAAAAAAATTAAAAAGTGTTAAATTTACATTCCATAATCCTCTTTATCAGTTGATTGTTTTTAATTTTTCCCTTATTCATAGATCTGACAGGTAAAATATTTTAAGTTTCCCTAATTTGCTAATGATATCACTTTTTTTTTTTAGGTTTTTGCAAGGCAATGGGGTTAAGTGGCTTTCCCAAGGCCACACAACTAGGCAATTATTAAGTGTCTGAGACTGGATTTGAACCCAGGTACTCCTGCCTCCAGGCTGGTGCTTTCATCCACAGTGCCACCTAGCTGCCCCAGTATCACTCTTGATGCTTAAATCACATACTCATTTTGACTTTAGGTTGGGAAATGGTGGGAGAAGTTGATTTTTACTTAGTTCGTGATAAATAACTTTTCAATTTTATGAACTAGTGAGTTATTGTCCAAAATCTTGGATCTTGGGGTGGCTAGGTGGCATAGTGGATAAAGCACCGCCCCTGGAGTCTGGAGTACCTGGGTTCAAATCCATCCTCAGACACTTAATAATTACATAGCTGTGTGGCATTGGGCAAGCCACTTAACCCCATTGCCTTGCAAAAAAAAAAAAAAAAAAACTAAAAACAAAAGAAAAAAAAACAATAAAAGCTTAGATCTTTGCATTTATCAGTTCCACTTCTTCCTTAATTAATTTCTTCAATGGTATCAGATCTTTTTTTTTTATTATTACTGTTTTCGTAAAAGGCTTGAGAAGTTTACCACTGACACCCAGCCCTTCTCAGTTTTTCATAGATTCTGTTTATATTTCTGACCTTTAGTTCTTTGAGGTATATTGCTTGCTGTAAAATAATTTTTGGTAGTTTGTTACGGTCTTGGACAAGAAAATTTGTCATTTTTATTACATTTTTAGCAACACCATTAAAATTGTTATTTTCCTAATTGTTTGGATCTGGCCTTGTTCATGTGAAAAATGTTTTTGTAATCATGTTCATATTCATATAGTTTCTGTTTTTGTTTTGGTAGTATCTTATTTTGTCTTCAGTTATTTTAAATGGAATTTTCCTGACAATCTCCTCCTGTTAGGTTTGGTTGGTAAACTTAAAATTGTTGATGATTTATATGAATTTATTTTATATCCTACAACTTTGCTGTCTTACTAATTATTTTAGCTAGTTTTTTTTTTTAGTTGATTCTCCAGGTCTCTGTAAATATAACATCTTATTTACAAAGAGTAAAAATTGTTTTCTTGTAGGTATTTTAATTCAATTTCATTTTCTTTTCTGTGTGTAACAGCTAAGATTTCTCATACAATATTGAATAATAGTATTGATAATAGAAATTCTTACTTCTTTTCTGGTTTTATTGGAAGGAACTCTTGTTTTACTGAAATAACTTATTAGTATTATATATAATGTTCATTGATGATTTTATATATATATATATATATATATATATAAAATATAATTATACACTATCATTTTAAGGGACCTCTGTGCTTTAAAGACTTTTTTCAATAGGGAAATTGCTGTATTTTATAAAGCAGAAGTTTTTACTGTATCTACGGAAATAATCATATTATATATGTTGGTTTTGTTATTGATATGATTATGCTGATATTTTTTCTAATATTTAAAAAACTCTATAGTCCTGGTATAAATTCCACCATTAATCATATAGGAGCTAAGTGATATATTGCTGTGATTTCCTTACTTGATGTTGTTGAGTCATTTTTAATCATGTCCAAATTTTCAGGACTGTATTTGGCTGAGGTTTTTTTTTTTTTAGCAAAGATAGTAGTCATTTGTTATTTCTTTCTCCAGTCTTTTTTATAGATGAGATGCTGTGATGAACAGAGTTAAAGGATGTGTCCATGATCACAAAGTTAGTAAGTATCTGAAACTGGATTTGAATTTATTAACATGAGTTTTCCTGATTTGAAGCCCACTGCTCTATCTTTTGGAACATATAACTTATGCTAATAATTTATTTAAAAAAATATTACATCAATATTCATTAGCAAACTTGTTTTATAGTTTTCTTCCTCAGTTTTTGCTCTTTCTGTTTTAGATATCAGTACCATATTTGTGATCTAAAAGGAATTTGGTATAATTTCTTCTTACTGACTTCTTCAAATGGTTTAAATAATATTGGGATTAATTGATAGAATTCACTTGTGAATTCATCTAGTCCTGGAAATATCTTTCCTAGGGAGAAAATCAATGGCTTGTTCAATTTACTTTTTAAGAAAAGGTTTTCTAAGTATTCTCTTTCCTTCTCTTTACTCTTCTCTTGGTTTCGACAGTATGTGTGTATATATGTATATGTTTGTTTGTGTGTGTGTGTGTGTATGTATGTAAGTTTTTATGTATATAAGGCCAGCTAGATGTTGCAGTGAATAGAGTAGCAACCCTGAAATCAGGAGGACAGGAGTTCGCTTCCAGTCTTAGACACTTGACACTTAACATTGACAGCCTCACATTCTGGGCCATCTCTAGTCCTGATCCATATCTGGCCACTGGACCCAGATGGCAATGGAGGAGAAGTTGAGACCCATGACTAAGGCCAGCATTCCCTCACTCAAATCCAATTGTTGTGCTTATCATACTATCACCTACCTGATGTTTGGGCAAAATAACTTCTAATAATGGTTTAATTTCATCTTTATTGTATGTATATTCATCCTATTCATTTTTGATACTAGTTATTTGGTTTGCCTTGTTAAATTCAAATTAGACAATGGTTTATCTATTGTATTGTTTTTCTTTCCAATAAAGACAGTTTTTGTCTTATTTGTTAATTAGATTTGTCAATTTTTAAAATCCTTTTCTGATATTCATGTTTTCTATGCATGTATTTAATTGAAGATTTTTAATTTTTCTCTTTCTAAGTTTTGAAATTTGCATTATTGATTCATGATGACCTCATTATTTTATCATTATAAGTATTTAGAAATATAAATATTCCCCTAGGACCTACTTTGACTGCATTCTACAAATTTTGAAATATTATCTCATTGTCATTCTCTTTAATGAATTCATTGATTGTTTTATAATTTGTTCTTTTACCCACCCATTCCTTAGAATTAGATTATTTGCTTTTCATTTAGTTTTTGTTCTATGCTTCCATGAAGATATGTTGAATATATTTTTATTGAATTATGGTTTAAAAGGAGTGCATTTAATAATTCTACTTTTCATTTGGTTATGAGGATGTTATCTCCTAATGCATGATGAAATTTTATGAAGATCATTTTTTATATTTAGAAAAAAGGTAGAATTCTATATTTTTTTGTTTTTTTTTCTAGAGGTTGATTATATATAACTTCTAAGATTAAGTTCACTTTTTTGACTTCTTTCTTATTTATTTTATATTTAGATTCATATAGTTCAGAGATAGGAAACGTGACATCTCTCACTAATATAAATTTGCTATCTAGTTTCTCCTGTAGGTCATATCACTTTTCCTTTAAGAATCTAGCTGTGTGGCCTTGGGCAAGCCACTTAACCCCATTGCCTAACAAAAATCTAAAAAAAAAATAATCTGGTTGCCAAGCCATTTGGTGACATGTTTTATATTTATATTATTTTATATTATATTATATTATTTTATTCTCTGTGGTTTCTTTCAGGAAGATATTATTGCCCACTATATCTATTTTAATTATATTACTTTTTATTTTATTTTTATCTGAGATCAAGATTGCTACTTTTTTCTACTTCAAATGAAGTATAATAGATTCTACTAAAATCACTTTTTTAGCCTCTGCATATGTTTTAAATGAAGTTCTTGTTAACATTATATTTTGGGGTTCTATTTTCTAATCCTTTCTGCTAAGTTTTTATTTTAACAGTGAAGTATGCCTTTATATTCATGTTTATTATTGATAAGTATTCATTTCCTTCCATGATTATTTCCTTCTGTTTATCCTTCTCTTCCTTTTTCTGTCCAATTCTTTGACTAAATTATTTACTATATATAATGTTATATATGAACTGATACAAATTAAATAATATGGATCAAAAGAGGAAATAGATAATATTAGTGCATACCATTTAATTTAGTGACTGTGCCCTTTTTTGGTTGCTTTTTTGCCCATTTTTCAAATCTATTTCTTGACTCTGAACGTTAATATTTAAATTGGTTTCTGTTAACAGCATTCTAGAGAGAGGCACCATCTCAGTCTCCTGACTTTCTCTTTTCACTACTCTTTTATGAGGTACTTCTGCAGAGATTGGAAACTTTGGTAGTTTCCCAGTGGTGTGATCTGAGGAGATGTGTTCTTACTGCTCTCTTGGTCTACTCTTTCATCTTTATTTTGGAAGGGTCCCTAATTCATTGGAAGTTGAAATTAAACTGGAGATTATTTCTGATACACTGGGTATAGAAGTGATTACTCTCTCCACCCCCACTCCCACATGGATTCTTCTGTTTCTTGACTGAAAGTGCTTTTCTCTTCTTTTGAATTATGACCTAGAAGTGGATATAGACAATGGACTTGCCATGCAGAATTTTGTTGTGCATCTAACAGTAGCATTAACATGTAACCTCTTTTCCCTTTCTGACTAGTTGCAAGATCCTCTATCCATCTCTGAACTGAAACCACTGTTGTTTCTTCAGTCGTTAACTAGTCGTGTCATGAATGTTTCAACTCTATGGGTTCTAGGTCAATCTTTATTCCCATGTCAGAGAACTCTCTTTCCAACCTAGTAAAGTTGTTTGGCTCTGGAAGAATATTTCACTCTACTCTTTTATTGATTCTATGGCTTCAGAATTCAACTTGAGACATTATTTTATAGTTGTTTGGAAGAAAATGTTGGAGGAGCTAAGTTGAGTGCTTTTCTACTCTGTTTTCTTGTCTTCAACCTCCTCTCTTCCTACAGTAACTATTTTATAAATAAGATTACTCTGGACAAGATTATGTTTCTACTTCCCAAAATGCTTAGAGAAGAAGGTATGTTGAAGAAATCTCTAAGCTGTCATGGCTGTGAAGTTAAACAACTACTGATATCAATGAATGAGTTAATTTTGTATAAAAAAGAAGGCAGAATGATGGTAGAAAGGTAAGGTATCTGTCATGTGAGTCATTTTATGTTGCCACTGAATTATGATATCCTTTGGATTATGCCAATTGGTGTCAGAGTTCCAAAGTTAATCATTTTGAAAATCAGAATTGCATTGACCAGGAGAACAAGTAATAAATATTCTCTAATTGTAATCACCAAGGTTGCTAGAACATAATCTCTTTCGTTGTTCATTAGTATTCTGTGGATTTCTTCTGTCTTTTAATGCTGATTAGACACTTGCCTGCTCATAGGCAAAATAAGTATACTAGAAATGAGCTTAGATGAGACATTCACAGATCTGTCTGAGAGTGAGTAACAATAAAGAAATGCTAATATTTGCAAGTATCTTAATTTGAACTGCATCCATTTTAGATAATCCAAAAATAGGATATCCAAGATTATTTATTGGAACCTAAAGCCAATTTGTTTGAGTATATATTACTTTAGTAACTCACAGTTATTGACATTTGTCAATAACTGGAATAACTCTACTGAGTATATTCATTAATAATGGACTACTTAATATAGTAATTTAGAAAGGTAAGCATGTTAAAATCTCAAGAGCTTTGAATATTTTGAGTAGACAGCACAGGTGATCACTACTTTAAGAACTACTACTTGATATTGGCAGCTAGGTGACTCTAGGTGGATAGATTACTAAACCTATAGTCAGGAAGATCTGAGTTCAAATCTAGTCTCAGACACTTATTAGCTGTGAGACTTTATGCAAGCCACTTAATCTCTCAATGCCCTAATACTTTGGATAAGGACATGGAAAAACCACTTCAATATTTTTGATAAGAAAATTTCACGGGCACCATTAACATTCTTTTGTCTAAGGGTCACAAAGAGTCAGACACAACCAATTGACTGAAAAAGTATCACAATATTGGATAAGATTCTTAATAAGAGCTACTGATTTGGACCATGTCTATGTAGTATAAAAAAGGATAATAACAGAAGAACTTTAGACAACACTGTGCACTGTGAGGGGAAACTGGTAAAAAATTCTGAGGAAAATTTTGAGAATGGATAATGTTCCAGGTTAAATCTTGTTTAAATGCCTGAAATTTGCAGTGTTCCCACATCCTCAAAGATCTGGAAAGTAAGCAGTTGGTATTTGGAAATTCATGTCATACCCTTTATTTCTGGGATGGAGATTCTAAGTGAGATGAATCCAGACTAGATAAGACACAGCAGATCTATGTATATATATGGAAACTGCTAGGGAGGTAAAAATCTCTAAACTTTGAAAGAGGAAGGAGATAAGGGAGGAAGTATGTATGTAGTGTCTCTTCTTCAACAAATAGTGTATTTATTAAATTATTACTATTTACAAAAATCTGAGACAAATAAATAATCAAGATAATTTTTATAATCACAGTTTGTAAACTTTCACTCTACTAGTAGAAAATAGAAAATAACAGAGTATGGAAGAATGGTAATAGTCAAAGATATGGTAAATGGAGCACCATAGGCTGAGGATGGAGGGATAGCCACAGAAGGGGGAAAATATAAAATACTATTTCATTGTTCATTAGTCATCAAACAAAATAGATGAAGAGATTTGCAATGAATGAAATTTAAAACTGAATTTTATGGGCAAGAAAAAGAATATGGGACGATCCAATAAGAAAATGATTTTTTTTATTTCTAGAGCATAAGTATTGAAACTCTGACTTAATATTTTAAGAGTTATAGAAAGTAATCTATTATATCTAAAAGGATTCATTTTGTACTCTAAGAGAACTGTTTAAAATCACTCTTAAACTAATAGACTTACTTTATATTAAATTAGGTGATCTCATTTTGTGAAATTTCATTTGAAGAATCATATACAACACTTTTTTGAGGAAGGAAGGGTAGAGATGATAGATTAATTTGTTTCTAGTCAAGAGCTAATGGATATAAGTAGATTAATATTTATCAGACAGACTTCAGAAAAAATATATCTAAAGTGATAAAATTAATTTCAGCTTTTCAGCATTCTATAACTTGAGACTTGGGCTAAGAAATAACTATCTTCTCCCTCTTGACCAAAAACAAAAAGAGAACAAAAAAAAGTGAAGTCCTCAAAATAATTCAGTCTATGCACAAAAGTAGAAATTTAAAGGTCCAAGAGACAAAATTTTGAAAAAAAAGTAATAAATAAAAATGCCAAAATACAGGATTATTCAAATAAGAAATTGGTTTGAGAATCTCTTATTAAAATTCTATATTTTTTTTTAATTCTTTTCCAAGGCAATGGTGTTAAGTAACTTTCCCAAGGTCACACAACTGAGTAATAACAGATTTGAATTCAGGACCTCCTGACCCCAGGGCCAGTGCTCTACCCACTGCACCACCTAGCTACCCCTAAAAATACTATAGTGTTAAAAAATGCTTGTCACTAAGGTTGATCTTCTTGATTGAATTCTAGTATAATCCCCTTCCATTCTCCTCTCAACTGTCAGATTAAGATTCCTTAAAGTGAAGTTCTGTGCATGTTATACTCTATTCAATATGCTTCAAAACATATCAATAAATTCCATTTTCAATTATAAAATCTTCTGACATTTAAACCCTTTATAAAAACTTGAAAGACTCCTATCATTGCAGTCTTTTTACAGCTCATGTATTCTTATATACTATCAGATAAAGTCCCACTGATCTCATTGCTATTTCCTCACATAAGAAAACCCATCTCCAAAATTCCAATAATTTCTTCAGCTGCCTCTATGCCTCTTGGTTTCCCTGACTGGTTTCTGGCAAATCCCACATAAATTTCAACCTTCTAAGAGAAGTTTTTTTGTGATCTCCCTCAATGTTTGTACATCCCTGTTTATATATTGCCCCCACCACCACCATTAGGCTGTCCTTGAGAGCAGGGACTGTCTTTTGCCTCTTTTCACATCCCCAGTACTTTTATCATACTGCATGGCAAATAGAAGACAGTTAAAGAATGCTTGTGGATTATCTGTTGATTGATATTTTCTTTATTACTCTGATACTGCACATAATACAGGGAACATGGTAGATGTTTAATACATGATTTTTAAATGATTTTATCAGGTTTTTTCTCTTGAAGTAATTCTACCTGACTGTTTGGCATAATATAGTAATTTCTCCTATGCAGTTACTAGGATAACATCAATAAATGTTTGTTAAATGAATTAATGGATGAATGACTGCAAAACATTTCATGTTTTCTCTTTATTGTGTAAATATGATTTGTTGTAAACAAATAATACTATAAGAAAAATTTATTTCTTTGGAGAAACTATCAAAAAGTATATGTAGAAATTGAATAAATAAAACAAAAATAAATTATTCCTTATTCTTAAGATATGATGAAAAATTAAAAGGACACACACACCTAGACACACACACACACACACACACACACACACACACACAAATATAATCCATAATTTGAAACTGAATACTGTGATTCCAATCCCTTAATAATTTTAAAGATTAAAGAAAAGAGATAAAAAAGCAACAAAAAATATTTGTTCCATTTTCACACGATAAGTATATATAAGATCTGAAACCTAAATAAAAATCTGTGTTTCAAATTATGAAATTATTTTTACTCTCCCGTGGTTCCTTTTAAGGCTCAAAAATCAATAATAACAGATTTTACTTTCAGTATTTGTGTAGTTAATTGCCTGTGCCAAAAAAAAAAAGGACTTATAAATAATACTAACAAGTTTACCTTTGCCAAATGTAATTGAGCTTAATTTATCTTTATCATTCTGCCTTTAAATCCTTATTTAACCTCTAGTGACCACAATACAGTGGTCAACACTCTGTCTTAAGTATTTCACTTAATTAAGAATAACATAAGGCATAATTAATTTGTAAGAGGCAATCAGTAGGCAGATCCATACAAAAAAGACTTATTTTTATTCATTTATCACTATTTTTATCTGGAAATATTCCTTTACTTTGGAAAAAATAAAAGGTTTTGTAAAACAAATCAGTTGGCAAAACATTGTGTAATACACTTCTAACATTAATAAATTACCACAAACCAAAGCCCTCAGTGCACATCAATTATTCCCTGTCAAAACATGTTTGCCACATTGTCAATTCAATTAAAGTCTGCAAATAGTCAGGAACTAAATGTAACAGAGTACCTTGAAAATACTAGATCCTCAGTCAATGTTTGCTGAATTTAATGGAAAAGCTTAATGGATGAAGTTATACATAACTTCAGTGTGCTAATTGCATACAAATCAATCTGTATACAATAATAGAATAGTTATTCTACTTTTCTGATTAGGACAAATTATTACTTTCATTATCCCTAATATCCATTCATAACTTTACTGAAGTGTTTAATTATTGCTACACCCAGGATAAATACAAATAACAAAAATACATAAGTATTTTTATGTAAGTACTGGATTGAATAGGTGCCTATCCCTACTGTTTACTTTGGGCTTCATTATATAGATTACAAAACTGAAAATATTTAGGACTATATGATCACTTAGGGACTTAGTTAATACACGTCAACATACCTAGAAAAGATTGTACTTGTTAAGGTCCTTTTCTGTTTTACTCCCAATAAAATTGGATTGGAATTCACATTCTACTATTTGCTACTTATGTGACCTTGAGCAATTCTTCATCACATGCTACTTAAGGTTGATAATTTTAGAGATATCATTCATTAATGCTGGGAGATGAGTTTGATTTTCTTTTTTGAACAGTGGAATTTGTGGTAAAAGTATGCACTATTTCAAAGTGAATTCTTAAAATTACCTGTTTCAGTATATATATATTAAAAACTTCCTCATCTACATATTTAAATACTTAATTACTCATTCAAGTCATAGGTTTGGCAGAAGTCTTTGTTTTTTTTGCAACTTTTCCTCTGAATTTTCTTTCTATACGTGGGTGTAAATGAAGATATATGCAAAAGAAAAAGAGGCTTAAGTAGAAAGAACATAAGATATTTGTTTACTAGTTCTACAAAATTAGCACAGAATATGACACTTTTAATCTTTATAATTCTTTTCATAAAGCGTAAGAAAGACTGTTGAACATGATAATTTTTTACCCTGTTTGACCATGCTATTTTTTTAATGAAACTTTAGTTCAAGTTCTGCTAGATTTTAAGCAGATTACATGAAGTCATTCCATTGGCATATATAGGTACACACATTCATATATACAAATGTGAATATCTGAATGCACAAATAACTGTATTAGGCAATTAGCTACATAATATCTGGTAAATAAATTTTTGTTATAATTGTATATCACATTGAATTCCATCATATATATATATATAAAATTTTAATATTGCATATTATAAAAAGAAAGTTATCCCCTAATAATTATGAAGAAATTATTCATCCATCAAGCAAGTCTATATGTTTATATGAAAAAATCAATGAATAAATTAAATATCTGTGTTCTAGGCTACAATATGAAAGTGTTCTGATTAATTAAATATCCAGATGACTAAACAGAAATATTTGTTTCAATTGCTATTATTCAAGCTACTAAAAAAAAAACATGTATAGATATTCCTTTGAATGTTCTCAGAACTGGCCTTCTTTCATCAATTCAGCGTTACACATGTGATGATGTAGCATTTGGGCAAACTGGAAATAATGAATTTCTGCTTTTTTTGCTGTCATATGATAAACTTGCCATATTGGCATAAAAACAAAGCCTGATTGATCCATTTTTCCTGTTTCTTCCCAAAAAGCAACTGGTATTGAAGAGAGCAGTCAGGGAGATAACATCATTAAAAATAGAGTAATCTCATGGATTTTTCATTCTCTGGTGCATTAGTAGCATCACAAAATATGGTGTCTTCCAATAAGAGCCAGCTTCTTGAATCTCACCTTCTATAAAAATATGATTGCTTCTATGTGCCAGGTAGAAGTAGAAGACTGAATAGGAGAGATAAAACCTGGGACCATGGTTACCTTCAATGTTATATATTTGCTTTTCCACTATTTATCTTGAGATGAATATGACTAACCATCGAGCTAATATGGTAAATTTGAGAAGATTGACTACTGATAGGAAATTCCCTGAAGGAGATGACTACACCCATGATTATGATCCCAATCCTTGTCTTGGACTGATGGAAAACAAGGCTAGAGAGTTGTGTATGTAAGAACCAAGGCAAAAATTAACAGTACATATAAAACTTTCCTGAAAGTTACTTATGCTATGATATTTATGATGCAACCTCCTAGAGAGTGGAATTTTCATTATATTATGTATTAATGATTATTTAATCAGAAGATTACCAGTTGCAAGAGCTGGAACACAAAGCAATCCATATCTAAACTGATGTTAAACCATTTATTTAGGACAGTTGACCTGGAGAAGAGAAGTTCTTCACCCACTCATACCTCTACTTATGAACATATAGCTACCTTCCAGTATTTAAAGAACTATCATACAGAAGAGGATTTAGACTTTTTTTCTATTTGAACCCAGACGTGCAAGCAGAAAAGACAACAAGTTAGAGCATTAAGGTCATCTTAGTCCTGACCTACCCTGTTTACCTTACATATGGCAGGCAACTAAGATACATGCTGGATATGGAAACAACACCACATATTTCCCTAGACTTACACAGAAATATGTTTTACATGAAGCCAATTGAAAGATAATCAAAAGAGAAAGAGCAAAGGCTAAGTTGTTCCTTTAAAGAGCTACAAAGTTGTCCAATCTTCCTGTTCAGTGGTTAATAAAAGCATTGTCCTGTCATCCATGAAGTCTTTCCACTCTTCTTTCTACACTCTTCTTTCCTCTATATATGCTAAGTTTAAAATGGTTGTTCCTAATATTTGACACCTTGAATCTAGTTTTATTCAAATTCTTGGACACATGTGTTTAGTGGATTTTAGTGGAATTTAGGGAAAGAAATCAAGGATCAATTACCAAGGCTTAAACAAGGGTTCAGCAGTACTAATATGTATTCAATGAGCTGGCATTCCAGACAAAGTTCAAGAGACTTCAAATATAAAGAAAATATTATGAAAACAAACCAAAAAAAAAAAAAACCCAGGAGCCTCAAAGGAAATGAGGTGGGAATTGCAGGGGGGGAAATAAAGAACCAAATTGGCATTATAAACCAAAAGTTTGGCCTGAAATGACAAACTAGGTGACAATCTTCAAAACCAAAAAGTGTACTACCAACATGAAAACAGTCTACAGAAGCATAATATGATGAAAAAATCATTTAGCAATTATTTCCTTTAGACACAGCATTGTGATCATGATAATCACATCTAATTTTTTGGAGATGACAGAGAAATTGCTTCATTAGGACAGAATCTCAAGATAATTGTGCTTAGTAGATCCTAAACAAATACATGTTTAAAGCATGAATGCATGAATGAATATAATACTATCAGCTATTCAGGAAGGTTATCTCAACTTATAATGATATTGTTTATCTGTGTATATGTTTATATGCACACACATATATATATATATATATATATTTATATAGAGATGTGTGTGCATGTATATATCAAGGAGTGCAAGTATATATATATATATATTCATTTGTATATACATGTGTCCTTGATAGATTATACACACACAAATACATGTGTGTGTGTTTATGACAGAAAAACAAGGCAGAATGCACTGATTTTTAATATAAATAGGGAACTGCCTTCACTTAAAATGAATATTAAACTCTGAATTATTTTGTAATTTAGCTTTTTATTTTGTTTTGTTTTTTCACATGAAGTGAAAAGGAGGAAAACTTTACAAATAACCCTTATAATGAACATTCAACATTCTAATAAAAATGGGGGCATAGAAATTCAGCAATGCTAGATATGGAAATTTATCCTGAAAACCATCTGTGTCAAACAAATGAACATTAATTTTGAAGGACTAATTAGTAAGAACTTCATTATTTGTACTTTGTTTCATAATTCTGGATAAAGTGGAATGAGAATACCAGCCAAGGAGTATTTATGTAGTTGACCATTAAAGTGGCCAATATTTCATTATTTCTTTGATGATATATATATATATATATATATATATATATATATATATATATATATATTTAGAAATCAATCACTCCTTTTTTTTCCCTTACTTACCGTATAGTTAAAAGTGGATAAATCAATTAGACACTACAATAAGCCTTGTCTAAGATATTATACCCCTACTTAAAAGTTGATATTTGTTGGGAATATTAGGAGCAAATAAGTTTATACATAATAGAGAAAAGACAAGGAAGCCCAAAGTAAAGATTGAAAGCACAGCAAAAAGGAAGCATAAAACAGTTTAGAAACCAATTTGCATTTGTAATTTGCAGCTGTAAATGTGTATAATTATGACCTTTTAATCTGCTCTCAGATATGGCATACTGGAACTAAAATAGCTAAGTAGGTAATTTAAGAGAAGAGAGTCAACATATGATGTCTTGACCCCTTCCCAATTCCTTTGTATGTTTCTCCTTCTTTTGTTTCTCTTTCAATCTTATTTCATTCTTAAATCTCTTATATTCAATATTTGATTCCTGCAAGTGGCAAACAATAACTATTCTCAAAAATGTCAAATTAGTTTTTAGTGCTAATTGAATAGCAAGACTGGTTGATAGGCTTTCCTCACTATTAATATATTTTTCTTGTCCTGATAAAATATTTAAATCAATTATTGAATACATCAATAATTTTGTGATCTGATTTTCATCCATCAGATATTTCATGACAATGACTAAACTTTTCACTTTTCCATAGTTTGAATTTTATAATATGTCAACCAATAGACTATAATTTACCAGTAGATCTTACTTTTTGCTTAGTCATTTTTCCACAATATCTTAAGGACCTGGTTAAAAGTGTCATTAATAGATGGTACTCAAATTTTTTAAAGAAGTTTATAATTTTCATTTACCAATAACATAACTAGAATCAGGCCTGTGAGAAAGGCAAGTGATACGGGTAATCAATTATGAGAGCAAAAGAAACAAAGATACAATTATGTATGACTCCAAATCATTTGTAGTAGAGAAAGAACATGAAAGGGGCTTCCAGATATGCCTTACTCCTGTCAGAAATACCTGGGGACCATGGAAAAAGAACTATGGAATTAATTGCTCATCTATTATCAACCAGTTTGGATATCTATCTATCTATCTATCTATCTATCTATCTATCTATCTATCTATAGATATAGATATAATGTATGTATATATATATGTATATATATATATATGTATATATATATATATATATATATATATATATTCCTTGGTGAATTTTTGATTGACTGTATAGTATCTGACTAACCATTTAAATGATTGTATTCTTAACCACTGCATTTGTCAAGTTGAGATTTTTTTTAATCAGATGTGGATGCTTAATGTATGTTTGCAAAGTACTTTTCACTCTCTTTCCTCTTCCATCTAAATATATCAAGCATTTTATTTCCTCTTGTAATATCTACAAATTGCTATTTTTCTCCTTTATTTTTTATCCAATTTCCAGAAACTCATTCTTGGTAGAAATTTCTCATAAGGTTGTATATCAATGCAGTGTTTTGCTATGTATTTTTTAAATCTGTTCAACTTGGAGAAATTCTGTGTCTCTGGGCAGTATTTCAGTGACAAATTTGTTTTACAAGCAGCATAAGTCAGTCAAAGTATATGTAGGGATGCTATATATGGATATTACATTATGATCAGTGAAATACACTCAAATGACATATTAATCTACTGCAACTCTAGCAGTTTTCCTTGACCAAAGTACATCATACAAGTGTATCTGTAGATCTTTGCCATAGACTAAAGGCAATTTCTTAAGCTTTGAAAAATACAATGTCTGCTTTTTCCTTCTAGCATGTTATTTTTAATCTTATTAGAATTAAAGCTGTACCATTATTAAATACCAGAAGACGCTCACAAAGTAGAAAATGCATCATAAAATATATGCCCTTGAAAGCTATGACTAATATGCAATATAAGAAATCCTCCTTTTCCAAGGGCTTTGCCTGTCTAAAGAAATATGTAAAATAATTCTAGATCTATGGTAACAGCAAATTATCAATATTAATTCTGCTATGCTAAACTCATACTGACAAGTTTCATTTATTATATGAATACTAAAATAATTTAGCTTTTTTCAAATATTTCCTAAAATCCAACTCAAAACAGTAAGCAGTATAACACTGAATTTTTAAATTTTATCTTATTCCTTTGATTAAAAGTAAACATTTTGTAGGAATGTTTTCAATTCCTGAAGCTGAAATCAGAATTTAAAGAGCAATGAATTCTGATGGGAATATGAGAAAGTTGGTAAAGAACTCATCTTGGTTTAAATGAAACGGGTTCAAGTTCTTTTTCTGACCTAGAGATGATGTGTGTGACTCCTGAAAGGATTTCATTCAAAAATGACAGAAATACTTCCTCACTAGGAAGTTCTTATAATAATGTAATAGTATGTCTGATCAAAAAAGAAGTGAGAGAGACAAATAGAGACAGCAGACAGGGAAGAGAAAAAGAGACACGATACCTCTTAAAGTCTATTGATCATGCCACTTCTTAAAGTTCCTGGTTTAGTGGCCAGTAGTTTTTCTTTTCATTTCTTTTAATCTTAATTTATGGAATAAAACAACACCCTTCATGACACAGTACAATAAAAAGATGATTGTAGTTGAAACTACAGATCTACTAAGAGTAACTTGCTATTCCTTTCAGATATACAATAAATTACTATGTATCTTTTCAGAGTACTCTCATTGAATCCAATTCAACCCAAACAATTCAATAGAAGAGAATATTTCCCAGGACATACTTTTATATCTCTGGTGGCTTTACATTGATTCAATCATTTTATAATTATTAGAAGAAACTTCTTCCATTCAATGACTATTATTCTTTAAAAGGGTCAGTCAATTATACATATATATATATACATATATATATACATATATATGTATATGTATATATATATATATATATATATATATATATATATAACTTTATTTGAAGCTGTCTAGACAGATAGATGGAACAGTGGATAAAGTAATGAGCCTGGAATTAGGAAAATGAGTTTAAATATGACCTCTTTAACCTATTTTTATCTTTGTTTCCTCAAATGTAAGAAGTAGATAATAAAATCATATACTTTAGTAGGCTTGTGAAGATAAAATGAGATAATATTTTTAGCAAACGAAACAACATCTGGCTGTGGGAATATATAAATTCTTATTCTTTCCTTTTTAAGTTTTACAGACTAAAAAGTACACACACACACACACACACACACATACACACAATACATAAATTGAGGATTGTTTTTACTGTTTAAGGCACAAAGTAAAGTTAGATGTTTACACAGATTCTAATCTTTACATAAAAATAAGGGAAAATTAAACCTTCCAGCAAAAAAAGATATTCTATGTTACAATATACACAAAAACACCATCTAACTTTTTTATTTGTTTCAACAGTAGGATGACCACAGTAACAAAGCTATGTTCTTGTTCCTCTTTCCCTGGATATTTTTCATTTTGGACTGTTTACTTCCCTGAGTTGGCATCAATCCCTACTTCTTCTAAGACTGACTTTGATATTGATTCAAATCACTTGGCTGGATAAATTGCACAGCAGTGTGGTTGGCTGGCTGGTTGGCAAGCTGGCAAAAAGCAAACATTTCAAGGTCATTTTAAAAGTGCCAAAGGGAAGACTGCCTCTACATTTGAATGTTTAATAACCTGTCTGTTTTCCATAATCTTTTTCTTGGCACCATATATGCTTTGTCAAATGAAAATAGTTCCACTTAAAATGGAAACAATGAAATAGCTGACCTATAATTAATTCATCTCTTTTGAAACAATATGAATGTGCTCCTGAAAAAGTAGACAAATTGGTTGGAGGTTGAAATGAACTTGTATCAGTCAATTTTATATTGCCCTTCACTTTACTTTGGGAACATAGGCATCTTCCAAGTTTAGAATGGAATTCCCAGCAGTGCCAATATTCAGGATAAGTAAGAGTTGCTTTTTCAGTGACAATGGCAACCCATGTAAAATTCAGATTTCACTGATCATAAAACCATAAAAAGTCAATTAAATAAATATTTTCATGTGATAAAAGTCCTTTCCTCTTTCAGTTTCTTCTATTAAGTTATATATTTTTAAATTCAACCTACTTCCTTAAACACAATGCTCATAGTACAGATATTTTTTTAATTTCAAAAGTGTCTGCATATTATTTCCTTAAGGTCTTAATCAATCAATTCTTTCCTTAATATATAAATAAA
The DNA here is from genome assembly GCF_037893015.1 of Macrotis lagotis. NCBI lineage: Eukaryota > Metazoa > Chordata > Mammalia > Peramelemorphia > Peramelidae > Macrotis > Macrotis lagotis. The sequence goes on along the minus strand of NC_133666.1, from coordinate 366,793,224 downwards.
AATGCCTGTTAAATTGCTATGTATTCATCAGATAAAAATACTTGATAATTCATGATTTGTCATTTTTCTCAATAAACTAGAAAAGACTTGTATTGCTCATCTGAAAAATTCACAGTTTATCCATTCATATTGGAATTTTTGCCTTTGTTTTTACTGATGGTGGTGATAATGGTTGTGATGAATATAATTTTTTCCTTCATAGTTCTAGATAGAAACATTACAGAAGGATATGTGAGCTTCCTGTATTCTCTTCTTAACTAGCCTTTCCTTTTCATATCCTCCTCTCAAATCACTTTCTCTTGATAATCTACTCAGTTCTCCTGAACTCAATTTATACCTTTATGCAGATGGCTTACAGATTTTTATATCTTTCCCTAGTCTCTCTCTTGAATTCTTATTCAAATCATCAGTTGCCCAATGGGTACTTCCAATATGATTTCCCTATGATATCTCAAAGGCAATGTACCTGCCTGTTCCCAAACACCTAAATCTGCCAAATATTTTTGTTTTAATTCTGAGTAAAAAAATCTCATATTTCCACTTTTTAAATTACCCAGTTTTGCTCACTTTGAGTCAATCTCAACGTTTTATGTCTCTTTTCACACATCCAAATCCAATCATTAAGTTTTTTTGATTCAACATTCACACTCCTCATATCTGTCCACTTCTCTGTACTCACTTTATTTGTATGGTCAATAGTCCAGATTCAGCAGCCCTTACTACTCATTTGGATTATGACAGTAGTCTTCAAATTATTTTTCCTATCTTCCCTTTGGATCTATTCTGGCCATAATTATGCAAAAAAAACCTTACTAAAACTTAGGTCTGTTCAAAAAGTGCCATTGGCTTTCTGTTTCCCCTACATTAAAATGCATAATTTTCTCTTTAGCATTCAAATTATAATCTGATATAAATTTACCTACCTGAAGTTATTGTTTAATATTATATTCATATATTCTACATTCCTGCCAAATTAGTTCACTTATTGTCTCCTATATATAACTTTGCACCTTCAATCAGCATACCATTGCAAATGCTAGTTCCTCAGTGTGAATGTGCTTTCTTCCTCTTCCCTTTCCCATAGAATCTCAATTATATTCAGTACACAACCTGTGAGACCTCCTTCAATATACCTTTCTTTATCTTCCAAATGGTAGTATCTTTCCTAAAATTATATTACATTATTTAATACGTGCTTATATGTATATGTAGTACAGACCTCTCTGGAGCTATTTTCCTAACCCTTTCTTGGATTTTCAAGTTGATTTACAAGAAAATGGTTACTACATTTCATTGTAGTGAATTTCTATTCCTATATTTCATGAGCTCATCATCATTGAGCTCCTATCTTTATTATCAGTTTATAACAATTAATATATATATATATATTCAACTAGGTTTTAGAAAGTGATATTTATTAAAATGAAATTGTAAGAACTGCTACAAAATTTGGTTAAAATATTCATGACTTCCTCTATCACCAGTTATTTCAATGAAGAAAAACCATGCTAAGCAGTCAATAATTTAAAGAGTTCTGAAGGATTAAGTTGAATGAAATCATAGAGGATTTCTAATTTATAATAGCTATCATATGATATCAAATCATAGAGACTATCTAATCTAATCCAAAAGAAGATATTCCTCAAAGAGGAATCATGTCCACATATGATCATGACAAGGGTTGGATGGATCAGGATGGGATGAAGATCTGGTATGAGAAAGGTTAAAGCAGGAGACCAGGTGGGTTGTTTTGCAAACCTTCCCTACTGGTGCTTGATCAGTTCAGGGCACACATAACAAGAGACACAAAGAAGACTGCTGCAGAGGAAAAACAAAACTTGCAGTCGTACTTGGAGGCTTGACATCCCAACTCCCACCACTTGATGCCAGCATTAACCTACCCTTTAAAGCTACCACATGAGATGAATGAAACCAATGGATAAAATTTTTCTAGGGACAATTCGACACCAGCAGGAAGAGTGAAGAAACCAACTATAGGAGAATCTTGTACCTGGGTAAAAAGATCCTGGGATAATATCAAGATTGATTTCATTGTCAAGTCATTTAAGAAGGGTGGTATTTCAAGTGCCAGAGATGGAACTGAAGATGAGGCAATATATGAAGAAAGTCATTTGTCATCAAACACAGATGAGGACAAGTTAAGGAATGGGATTTTTGAAAGTGATGAGAATTGTATGAATTTTCTGATGAATAAACCTTGAGTTCAATAACTTTATGTAATAATTTTTTTTCAAATTTCAGACTCCAAATTTAAGTTGCATCTTATACATGGGGAAATATGGTAGACAATACATTTGCTTAATATTCTTTAATTTCATCCTTTCTTTCGTTCAAATCCTCTTATTGATAATGGGCTTAAATTCTTTATTCTTTTTTATTTATTTTTTATTCTCCTTACAGATGATGAATATTCCCTAAGTTTCAGGGTAGTGAAATTGTAGTGGTAATACTAATAGTGATTATTTTGTGCAGATTATGATTCCCATTTTAAATCCTGATGTTTTATTTTTTTATCATTTAAATAAGTGGTTAGATAAAAAGATAAAACTCTATACTTCCTCCCTATTCAGCTTCATAGAGAGATATGATCAATCAAAATATGAAAGGATATTTTCCCTATATCCTTACACTTACTCAAGATTGGCATAGAATGAAAGAACCTAATGTTACAACCAGATCATGATGATAAGGTTTTGCTACAGCTTTACTATATAGCTTGGGTTAAGTCATCAAGTTTCAAAAGCTCTATACATCCATAAAATAGGGATACTTTTCCTGCCTAAACTCCATAGTTATTTTAACAAAATCACTTTGTAAACTTACAATGCTATAGAAAAGCAAGAAAAAAGACCTTTTTTTTAAAGCAATTTTTTTAGAAAGAACATGATGACTTCTCAGCTCCATTAATGATCACTGAGTGGTACTTACATCTTGGAGGGGGAAAAATCATATGGGTTCGGGGAAATCTTAGTATAATTGATTGATAAAGCACAAAGATACTAGCTTTGGGAGGGACTTTCCCTCCTGGCATGCCTCCCAGGTGGTGTGTCCAGCATTCAGCCCTATCCTAAGTGGTGGGTTTCTTTCTTCATGGACAAAGCCAGAAATAGGTTTTCAGATTCCACCCTCTGATTGTGACATTATACAAAAATACTTCTTAAAACTACATTTTGGTGATCCAGTTTTCTGGCTAGTCAGTCCCCTGGGTAATCAAAAACCTCAGAGTTATATTAATAAATGTTTATGTTAAGCTAATTCTGTTTTGGTCTTTCTTGACCAAACTCCAGAGATAAACATTTGTCCCTTATTAGGACAAACTCTGAAGGTTAAAGCATATTTAATTTAATTATTTTTAAAGTCAAGCTCTTAGAGGTCATCAAGCTTCATACTAGATTATTTAGATCAGACTATGGAGGGGAGAATGTATAAACCAATGCTAAACAAAATATTCTTCTATTAGTCAGATGAAAAGTTTATGTGACTTTGAAACTTACCTCTAAAAGTTCTGAACAAAAATTGAAAAGAATAGTTTCTAAACTCATTACCCAATTCATTGCTTTATAGCTAGGATGATTTTTGTAAACCACTTGAAATGAACTATTACTTTCAATAAAATTCATTTTGCTATCCAACCTTGTGAAATCTTTTTTAATCATCAATAACCTACTTTTACACATAATCTAATGACCACACTATATTAAACTTCTTACCATTTGATATGACTGAATGTTTGATTCATCTACTGAATATGAATAATTGTCAGTCAAAGTACGCTAAGTGATCACAAATGTAGTATTTTCAATAATAAAATACAGAAGGCAGTACATTTCCAATTATATCTAGCAGGAGCTACTAAGGAATGCATAGTGCTGCTCAATATTGGGCCCCATCCAATTTCTCTGCAAACTAGACTTTCCCTTTATATTGAATGGTATATATGTGATGTCTTTTAAGCCTATATCTTTTCCTTTTCTCTTTATTTCCAAACTTAGATTATATACTATTATTTTATTCTCTGATGACATGATCCCCTCAACTTAAATTAAGTTTCAACAACTATTTAAAATAATCAATAAACTCTGATGCAAATTGTTATTAAATGAAATGCCAAAAAGACAGCACTATGTGATACTGTATCTAATTTACAGAATCCATCTAATCAGCAGGAAAGATTTACCCATGAGCACATTTCTTTGTGTCATAAAATCTTCTCATCATGTGGATTAATAATCATTTTAGCTACTCTTGAAAGAATTCATCTTCGAAATATTGCTCTTTCTGTGGAGAAAAAAAGGAATTGCTCTCTTACATCTCACTGAGGTGAGATGCTCACAGCTAAACGTATGTATCATCTAATTTTCGCTTCCTTGGGATTTGGATGTCATGACAATCCAATTTATGCTATTAATCACTAAATATTTAGTCAAAATTCTTGAGGTTCTGAACTAGTCAATATGGGGAATATAATCTATGGGAAAATGTGTAAAGAGACTATATAAAATACATATGTGCATACATTATGTATATGGATCTCGGTGTACACAGACACACCAAAAAATATCCTGTTTCCACTCATACAAACACACACATATACACACATACACACAAATACACGCATATAAACACATACACACAAACACACACACATACATATCACCACTACCATCACCATCACATTAATAATATTATAAGCAAGGGAATTTTGATATAAACCTGAGGTAGTTAGGACTAATTGTGCTTTCAAATGGATTTGTTCCTTGACTATATGGCAAGAGAAATTTAAAATTTTTGTGAGACATCTTCTTGCTGACTTTTAAAATATTTTTCTGTTCAGTAATTTTTATTTGTTTTATATCTATCTTATCATTTGGGGTAATTTCAAAATGCTTGGAGAATTGCCCTACCTGAACTTATTATGGTATAATTTTAGCAATAGGATTGTTGGTTTAAATCTACTTTGGAATGCTCCATAAAACAAAAAGCAAATTTATCCTGATACTTCCAGTATCCATTTTGATTCAATCCCAATATTCTATTCATTCCTCTGTGCTTCATTCAAGTATTTTAAAAGATAGCTGATTAAAGCCAAGAAATATTTATTTAATACTTAATAGATGTCAGTTGCAGTGAAAGTTTCTGGGAATAGAGAAAAAAACAAAAAAAAATCTTTTTCTACCCTGTGGGAGTTAAAGTTCCACTCCAAATATCCAATGGGTACACAGATAAATAGAAACAAAGTATTTGCATACTCATTTTAAAAGGGCAGTAAACATGGAAAGAGCACTAATTAGTGATCTGAGGTAAAATGTGGTAATACCACCCATTGATATGATAACAATTATTATTGCTACTAACACTGCAGATCTACAGAAGATTCTAAAGAAAGAGCAATGGGATTGGACTGTGGTGGAGTGTCAAGATGAATAGTATTGGAGTTCCAGGTATATTGCTTACTAATTCCCCCAATTGTTAGCAGCCTCCCTCTATAATTTCTTTATTTTATTTATTTATTCTCTTTACATTTATTCTCCATTCACTTACATGTTTCCTAGTTAAACAAAATAATAGCTGACATCTAAACATCATTTTAAAATATGCACAGTACTGCAAGATATCTCATTTTATACTTCACTTCCATTATGTGTGCTCTGAGGAACAGCTAGGTGATGCAGTGGATAGAGCACTGGCCCTGGAGTCAGGAGGACCTGAGTTCAAATCCAGCTTCAGACACGTACTAATTACCTATCTGTGTGTCCTTGGGTAAGTCACTTAATCCCATTGATTTAAATAAAATTAAAAAAATTATTCTATTCTATTCCTCATACTATGAATGAAGAAACTGAGGCAGTCAGAAGTTAAATAATATCAACCTGAATTTTAATTCAAACAGTTGATACAATACAATATATGCCTTTAACTGGAACAAGTCAGGGGCAGCTAGGAGTGTCACATAGCAAGTGTTTGAGAACCCTAGGAGAAGGAATGGGAATACAGGTATAGGATACTAAGGCAGAGACAGAATATCTACCTGGAAGGGTTATCCACAATTTCACCAGATAAATTGTTTTACAAAATAATTAAAGTTCTATAAAGAATGGGAATCTCTAGAGGGGAAAGTTTAGAAAATTTACAAAATATTCAGAAACTTGAGTGAAAATGTCTGGTCAGCCCCAATCAATTCATTGGCCTGGGAATAAAAACCAGGTCAGCTTCAATCAGTTCTGAGTCAACTGTGTCTTTCAGTAACTTGCCCAGGATTACAAAACTAGTAAATATCCGAAATTGAATTTGAAATCATCTATCCTAACTCCAAAACCATCTAACTGTCCATTGGGATAAGTCCTCTTCTCCCCTTTTATTGTGTTCTCTCTTTTCCCATCTTCTCTTCTTTTTTCTCATCTCCTCTTTAAAAAATATTTAATTATTGTAATAATGTTGTCACTTAATTGGTGGAAGAGGTTCTAATAGAACAATAGTTGTGAGGAAAAGAAGGGAAGAGAATAATCATTTACATGGTGACTACTATATGCTAGGCAGTTTTCTAAAAACTTTCTTTTTTCAGTAGCACTTGAAACTGATTAACCTTTATTTCAAAAAATGAAATTAAGGGAAGGATCAACATCCCAAGGCAGTCCATTCGAAATGTGAACATCTTTAATCACAATTCAAAGAATTTTACCACTACATATAGCCAAAAATCTTCCTATTGGCAAGTTTTATCCTTTGGTCCTAATTCTGAATTCTAGGATCAAAGAAGAGGAAAAAATTTTATTCCCTTTCTATAGACAATTTTTTCCATTATTTTGTAATTTAATATTTATTTATTCTCATTTTGTACAATATTTTTATACATTAATAAAATATTCTTGTTTAAGAGTAAACAAAGTACCCCTCCCCCCAAAGATATAGACTCATTTGAGTGATAAAGGGGAAAGAAAAACAAATTAAAATTAAAATTAAAAAATTAATAGTAATAATTGTAGGTATGGGCAGGTTGTACAGTGGATGGAGCACCAGCCCTGGAGGCAGGGGAACCCCAGGCCATATCCGTCCCCATACACCCAACAATCACCCAGCTGTGTGACATGCAACCCCACTGCCCTGCATAAATCAAAAAAAGAAAAAAATAAAATAGTTATAATAGTAGGGGTGGCTGGGTGGGGGATAGAGCACTGGCCTTGAGCCAGGAACACCTGTGTCCAAATCTGGCCTCAGACACCCAGTGATCACCCTGCTATGAGGCCCCAGGCAGGCCACCCAGCCCTATTTGCCCTGTACCCCCCCAAAATAATAATAATAAAAAATGTGCTTCAGTCTGTGTTCCACCAACTCTGTGATCCACCAACTCTGTCGCAGGTGGATCACATTCTTTATATGTCCATCACAAAAGTTACTTCCATATTTTTCCACCGTTGCCATTTCTGATCACAATTCTCTCCTTTTGTATTTCTCCACTACCATGTACTATATTTCCTCTCTCCTTTCACTCTGACTCTGCTGTAGGGTAGCTGAGTGGCGCAGCAGATAGATCTCTGGTCCTGGGGCCAAGAGGCCCTGAGCCCCCCTACCACCCCTTAGGCCCAGCATCCACCTAGCCCTATGGTCTGGGACAGGCCATCCAATCCCAGCCCCTTGCAAGAAGTAAAAAAGAAAATGTGTTATACCTGTCCACTCTCCCCCGATGGTCCATCCTCTCCTCCATCACTCACATCGCCCACCTTCCCCCTGCTCCCCCCTCCTTCTTACTCCAGATGTCTATACCCCATTGCATATATATGCTGTTTCCTCTCCTAGCCACCTCTGATGAGAGCGAAGATTTCCTCATTCCCCCTTGCCTTCCCCCCTTCCATATCATTGCAATAGCTCATTGTAATAAAGAAAAATCTTATTATATGAAATATTTTGGCCTATTCCCCCTTTCCTTTCTCCCATTACATTTCCCTTTTTTCTATTGACTCCATTTTTACACCATATTTTATCTTCAAATTTAGCTTTCTCCTGTGCTTCATCTACAAAACCTCCTTCTACATGCTTTTATCATTGAGAAGGCTCGTATGAGTATTATCAGTGTCATTTTTCTATACAGGAATACATGCAGTTCATCATCATTAAGTCCCTCGTAGTTTCCCCTTCTCCTTCAATCTCCATGCTTCACCTGAGTCCTGTATCTGAAGATCAAACCTTCTGTTCAGCTCTTGCCATGCAACAGGAACATTTGAAATTTCCATGGTGCATTGAAAGTCCATCTTTTTTCCCCTAGAAGAGGACATTCATTTTTGCTGAGTAGTTGATGCATTCTAAGCTCTTTTGCCTTCTGGTATATTATATTCCAAGCCCTACGAGCTTTTAATGTAGTTGCGGCTAAGTCCTGTGAGATCCTGATTGCAGCTCCACAGTATTTGATGTCCTTCTGGCTGCTTGTAGTATTTTCTCTTTGACTTGGGAGTTCTGGAACTTGGCTGTAATATTCCTAGGGGTTGGTTTTTTGGGATCTCTTTCTTGGGGGGAATCGGTGGATTCTCTCCATTTCTATTTTGCCCTCTGCTTCTAGAATATCAGGGCAATTTTCCTGTAGTAATTCTTTGAAAATCATGTCAAGTCTCTTCTCCTGATCATGACTTTCAGTAGTACATTTCCCTTTTTCCTATTGACTCCACTTTTACTCCATATTTTATCTTTGAATTCAGCTTTCTCCTGTGCTTCAACTATAAAAGCTTCCTCTACCTGCTCTATTAACTGAGAAGGTTCATGTGAGTATTATCAGTGTCAGTTTTCTATGCAGGAATACATGCCGTTCATCATCATTAAGTCCCTCATATTTTCCCCCTTTCCTCCAATCTCTATGCTTCAAATGAGTCCTGTATCTGAACATCAAGCCTACTGTTCAGCTCTGGACATTCCAACAGGAACATTTGAAATTACCATGGTTCATTGAAAGTCCATCTTTTTCCCTGGAAAAGGACATTCATTTTTTCTGGGTAGTTGATTCTTAGTTGCATTCCAAGCTCTTTTGCCTTCCAGTATATTATATTCCAAGCCCTATGATATTCCAATGAAGTTGCTGCTAAGTCCTGTGTGATCCTGACTGTAGCTCCACAATATTTGAACTGTGTCCTTCTGGCTGCTTGTAATAGTTTCTCTTTGACTTGGGAGTTCTGGAACTTGGCTGTAATATTCCTAGGGGTTGGTTTTTTGGGATCTCTTTCTTGGGGGGATCGGTGGATTCTCTCCATTTCTATTTTGCCCTCTGCTTCTAGAATATCAGGGCAATTTTCCTATAGTAATTCTTTGAAAATCATGTCAAGTCTCTTCTCCTGATCATAACTTTCAGGTATTCCAATAGTTTTTAAATTATCTTTCCTAATTCTGTTTTCCATATCACTTGTTTTTTCAATGAGATATTTCACATATTCTTCTATTTTTCATTTTTTTGGTTTTGAAGTATTGATTCCTGATTTCTGGTAAATTCATAAATCTCCCTGAGTTCTGTTCTGTGTCTGAAGGATTTGTTTTGCTCAGAGAGTTTTCTTATCTCTTTTTCCATCTGGCCAATTGTGCTTTTTAAAGCATTCTTCTCCTCAATAACTTTTTGAACTGTTTTATCCATTTGACTTAAGCTGGTTTTTAGCATGCTATTTTCTTCAGCATTTTTTTGGATTTCCTTGAGTAAACTGCTGACTTCATTTTCATGTGTTTCCTGCATCTCTCTCCTTTCTTTTCCAAGTTTTTACTCCAACTCCCTCATTTGATTTTCAAAGACTTTTTTGAGCTCTGTCATAGCCTGAGCCCAAATTCTGTTTTTCTTGGAGTCTTGTGCTTCCTCATCTTCAGACTGAGTGGTTTGATTCTTCTTGGGCTCATATGCAAAATATTTCTCAATGGTCTTCCTGTTGTTTCTCTGCTTGCTCATTTTCCCAGTCTAAGCCTGTTTTGGGGGTGCTTCCTGAGCTTTTAGGACACTCCCACAAGGGTCTCAGTTTGTGAAGTTCTATCCTCCCTCCTGGTCTTTAAATGACCACAAGCTCCCCTCCTCTGCCACGGGTCTCAGTTGTGTGGTGGTCCTGCTGTTCTATGGGGGGGCCTGGACTGTGATCAGGATATGAATGTGGTCAGAGCCCCAGAGTCCTGTTCCAGGGGCAGAGGACAGAGCTTGGCAGTCTCTCTTCACTCCCCTCCCTAGGTTCAATGGGCTCATCCCCTGGGGTCTCCTGCTTACTGGCTCTGCCTGCTTCTGTTTCCTGGATCTGGAATGCAGTGGCCAAGCAGCTTGCTGTGTGCACTGAGGGCTGGGCTCCACATGCTCTCTCTGGCAGAGGTCCCCCACTGGTCCCCCACTTTGTGCCCGGTACTCCCCCAGGTGCAGGTCAGGAAACTCCCATGCTGCTGGGAGCTGTGGCTCCCAGCACCCTGGGGCTGCCTCTGGGAGGCTGAAGTTCTTTCACTCTGATGCAGTGACCCTCTGGCAGGCCTCTCCAACCCCAGGGAGCAGAGCATTTCTGCTCTTTTCCAGGTTTCCTTGAGTAGGAGAACTGCCTCATTGAGTCCCTCTGTGGGTTCTGTCTCTGGAAAATTTAGTTAAAATCCTTAGTTTCAAAGATTTATGACAGAGCTCCTAGGACACACTCTACTCTTGTCTCCATCTTGGCTCCGCCCCCCCCAATTCTGCTTTTTAAAGCATTCTTCTCCTCAATAACTTTTTGAACTGTTTTATCCATTTGACCTAAGCTGGTTTTTAGCATGCTATTTTCTTCAGCATTTTTTTGGATTTCCTTGACTAAGCTGCTGACTTCTTTTTCATGTTTTTCCTGCATCTCTCTCATTTATTTTCCCAGTTTTTCTTCAAGCTCCCTCATTTCATTTTCAAAGTATTGTTTTTATCTCTGTCATAGCCTGAGCCCAATTTCTGTTTTTCTTGGAGTCTTTAGATACAGGAGCTTGTGCTTCCTCATCTTCAGACTAAGTGTTTTGATCCTTCTTGTGCTCACAGGCAAAATATTTCTCAATGCTGTTCCTCTTGTTTCTCTGCTTGCTCATTTCCCCAGCCTGAGCCTGTTTTGGGGGTGCTTCCCCCCAAAATGTGAAATATCTTGGACTATTCCCCCTCTCCTTTTTCTTTCTCCCATTCCATTTCCCTTTTTTTCTATTGACTCCATTTTTACACCATATTTTATCTTCAAATTCAGCTTTCTCCTGTGCTTCAACTATAAAAGCTCCCTCTACATGCTCTATTAACTGAGAAGGTTCATATGAGTATTATCAGTGTCATTTTTCTATGCAGGAATACATATGAACATGCAGTTCATCCTCATTAAGTCCCTCATATTTCCCCCCTCTCCTCCAATCTCCATGCTTCACCTGAGTCCTGTACCTGAAGATCAAACCTTCTGTTCAGCTCTGGCCATTCCAAAAGGAACGTTTGAAATTCCCCTGGTTCATTGAAAGTCCATCTTTTTCCCTGGAAGAGGACATTCATCCTTGAGGCTGAAGTTCTTTGGCTCTGGTGGGCCATCCCTCTGGCAGGCCTCCTCTCTGATCCCAGGGAGCAGAGCCTTTCTGCTCTTTTCCAGGTTATTTGAGTAGGAGAACTGCCTCACTGGGTTCCTCTGTGGGTTCTGTCTCTCGAAAATTTAGCTAGAGTCCTTAGTTTAGAAGTTTTATGATAGAGCGCCCAAGACACAATCTGCTCTTGTCGCCATTTTGGCTCTGCCCCTCTAAGAACTTCTTACAATCATTTTTTAATTTAATTCTCACAATAGCACTGGAAGGTGTATGTTGTTATCATGATCATTATTATTATTATTTTTATTATTTTATGATTCAGGAACTTGATGTGAGCATTTATTAAATGATTTGCCAGGGTTATGAACTGCCTGTCTGAAGTCATATTTGAGCTCAGGTCTCTCCATATATAAGGTTTATTGCTCTATCCACTGTGGGAACCAGTGGTATCAGCTCATTATGGAATACATATAGGTAAATATTGGATGGGCCAGTTGTAAACGGTTTGTGAAATCACCAAACTTCTCTTTCTACTTTCACCTAAACACTCATTCCACCAAAATGAGACCTTTCAATCATATTTGTGGGATTCACCTAGATGGACTCTATGCTTCATCTCACTAACATTCTGTTTAGTCTATTGGCAATGATTCATTCTTTCTGTTTAGATCTCTCTTTGTCCTTTAGGTCATATAACAAATCTCTGCTTTTTCTTAATCCCTGTTATTTACACTAACTGCCTGACTAAATGAAGGTTCCTTTCTTATCCTGGCTAAGTTTCACAGAGGAACAGTATATCTTATTATAGTGGAAAGAGGAGTGTTATCTAGGGTCTGAGGGCATTGATTCAAATACCATTTTTTAATGTTTTTTACATATATAACCTTGAACAAATTACACATAAAAAATCCTTGGGACTTATTCTGTTCACCTATAATAGTTTGGATCAGCAAAATGCTAAAGTCATCTTTGTCCTCACGATTTAATGAGCTTATCTGGTTCAATGTTATTCCTCTTCAATTCCTAATCTGATTCTGTCTGATCACCTTAAATTGACTCTTAGAGTTTCACTGTGGTAGGTTGGTTTCAAGGAACAAAAACAGCATTAGTCATTTCTAACCTGACTAAATCAAGTATTAATATTTGTTTGGTATTTTCCCAAACTAGTGATGGAGCTCTCATTATCAAAGGAATATTCATGGAAATCAATGTTGTTATCTAATTACTATTACTGGGGTGGGGGTCAGTCTTTTTTTTCCCAATCAAATCACAGGGGAAATCTCAACCGAAAAAAAGTTTACATAGAAGCCAAAGGCAGATTTAGAGTGATTCAAGTTTAGTAGGACTAGTAGGGTATGCACTGAGTTAGGTGGAGATATGAGGCATCCTTTACCAGTCCGTGACTATAGGATATTGACACATAAGATGCCTTTAAATGCACCAATCCTGAGGTAGGCAGATAAGGATAAAAGGAGAGATCTAATGTTTCATTCAGAAACCACTTACATGTACTATCCCTCTTCAATCATAGTTCTGTTTTAGATTTGTGATATGTTATGATCTATTAAAAGCCATATCTCAAACCCTTCCTGCAAAATGAACTCAGAAACTTGAATCTAACATCAGTCAGTTAAACAACATTGGAGGATGTGATAAGATATATACCCTATACAAATGGAAGTACACTTGGTATCATGGCCAAGTGGTAAAGATGAACCACAGAAGGAATGTGTCCATTTAATATACATTGTGGAATGTATAGATAATGAGCAAAAGATCTGAGTGCACTATTCCCTGTGTTATTAATGTTTATAGTTACAGAGTTGTCAGTGCTGTCTGGTGGCAGCATTACACAATCTACTTTGGTTCTCTTGGCCATATTGCATTCTGGTGGATACTTCAGTGCTTCTGCTTATCTCTTCTCTGTATACTTTCTATTTAGCATTTCTTGCTGTTTATGTAGCTTCTCTTTTCGAACATATTTTGGACTTCAGAGACTAAGTAAACTCGGGAAGAGAAGCTTTGTCAGCTCCTAAGTGTGATAGCCAATGAGCCATCTTGGGTATGTTTTGTGGTGAAAGGTCTCCAGTCAACTATACCCAATGAAATAAGTAGAGAAACATTTAAGTATCTTCAAGTTAAAGTTTTCTGGAATTTTTGGAAGTGATCTCCTGTCTTTTTTTGCCAATTTAGTTATAAAATTAAGGAGAGATATAGGAACAGCAGGATTAATTTTTTAAAGGTGAAGCAAGACCCAAGCATGTTTGGAAGTAATACAAACTTTACCTGATAACCTCAAAAGCTGTTCCAACTCACCATGGTTCAAGTAAAATTGCTTTTTATTGTTCCCTACATCCTCCACTGGGCATAATGAATAGGAGAACCTGGAGTCAGGAAGACTCATCTTCCCTAGTACAAATCTTGTTCTAGCTTCATGATCCTGGACAAGTTACTTAACCATGTTAGCCTAAATTTCCTCATCTCTGAAATGACCTGGAGAAGGAAATGAATAACTACTACAATATCTTAAAAGGAAAGCCCCCCAAATGTGTCAGATACAACTGAAATACAATAACAACAAGCCCTCTCATTTTCAAAATTTCAAAAGAGAATATTTCTGTTCTTTTGGGTACCACAAATTATGAAGACTATACTATTCTATTTTTACCTTTTTCTCATGTTTTATAAAAAATTAAATTATATCAATTGGACATATATAAAATATCTTCATCTCTGCCCACTATATTGCTTAGTATAGATAGAAAGATATATTGACATTTAAGAAAGAATGATAGATAAGATACATTTCCAGAGGAGACAAAAGTGGATCATAATCAGTACAAATGAAGAAAATTTATCTTTGGTAGAAAGGAACAATACCTCTTCCTCAGACTTGACATAAGGCAAAGAGGAAAGGTAATTAAATAGAGACCTTCTAAGATACATAATAAGGAAGAAAAAGATGCTCACAATGGATCACCTTAATTTTCTGTAAGGGGAGAGAGGTTGGGATGTCAAAGAGAGATGGTATTTTTTGAAATGATGGCCTTGAGGAGCATAACGGAAAAACAATCAAGGAACAAGTGGACTGCTGTGTAATTATATGGAGTTGATTTTAACATGAATTTGATGGAAAATCACTAGTCATTGTGCTATGAATTCCTCTAGTCATGTTTAATAGATTACAATTAGGAAAGAAAAGACTTCAGCACACCATAAAGTTGAGAATTGGTAAGGCATGAGTAGTAGAAAGAAAATGTTGCAAGAAGTTTAAGGATAGAAGATAGAGTATCGATAAACTTTTTAAATAAAATCAAGGCTGCGAAGGGAGAAAAGTGAGACTCTGTAGGGTTTCAACTAGGAGAACTGGATGGGGTGGAATAAATGGGCTGTCATGTTTAGAAAGAATTTAAGAGCCAGAGATGACACCAGGAAATCATTGTTAAAGAGAGAAATTTTGGAATTAAAGATCTTAGAAACAGAACAGTTTTTGATAATTCTAAAATCTATACTCTTAGGAGCAGGGTAGAGTCAATGAGAGCTGAGGAAAGTGATGAATTTGGAAGCCAAGTTATCATTTTTAGTTATAATAATAAGGTGATGATAGATGCTAAGTATGAAATTTATAATAGTACTAATAGTTATAACAGCAACAACAATATCAATATAGAAGTCACCAGTGGCTGAATGTTCCTTCAGCTTAAAGACCTTTAGTGAAAATATGGCTAGTATTTATTTATTGCTTTGAGGTTTGCAAAAACATTTTAAATATGTTAATTCATTTGTTCCTAGTGAAGTATGTGAGAGTATTTACAGATAAGGAAAGTGAAACAGAGTTTAAGTGATTTTCCCAGTATCATTTAGTGTAAATGTCTAAAGCAAGATTTGAACACTATAAGCAGTATCTGAATTTAGATCTTATTAACTCCAAATACTATATTGTACATATGGCAGTACCTGGTTGTCAGATGAGATTTTTTTCTCTCACAGTTGTGATGGTAGTTTCCAAAGAAAACCAGCAAAATAGCTACCAACATTTTTCTGAGTTATTCTTTTTGTAATGCTGTTTTAAATTTCTTAACTATCCTGGCCTTTTCAGCAGCTTATTAATCTTTTAATTCAGAAGCCAGAACTCCTCTAGATGTAGTCTGAACTTTTCAGAATATAGTGTCATGATTACTGTTATTATGATGGAGATTATTTTGTGTTGTAGCCTAATATTAATAATTGTAGGCTAATATACCATTAGAACTTAATAGTCATGATACTGTTAATTCATAATGAAATTTTAGTCAAGGAGTATGCTCTAAGCTTTTTATATGTGAATTACTGTTTAATCATTTCTCTTCCCTGAATAGCTCAGTTGAATTTTGAATGTACGTAGAAATTTATATTCATATCTAATTAAATTTATCATATTTAATTTGTCCCTTCAATTTACCTGAATGTGAACTTTTAAAAATAATAATTCTTTCATTTAAATTATGATCCATCTGTCCTAACTTTGTATTACTCATATAAGCATGATTTTGGTGTATTAATTCATGTTACTGATAAAAATATTGAACACAGTAGGGTCAAGGACAGAACCAAGGTTGTATCTCCACATAACATTAATAAAAACCTCTGCCTGGTTGACATCAATTAATTTATCATCTTTACCATAATAATTCATGAAGATAAGAAGATTACTAGCTAACATCCAGCTCCAATTTCTTCATCTTATCTACAAAAATATGCATAGATCCTTACTCAAATATTTTCTGAATTATTCTTAATAGAGTGAATTTCCAGAGGAGGGATGAAAGGATTTGAAGATCATCTAAATGATTCTCTATTAAAACAAATTGAAAGTTATTTAACCTAGATAATGGAAAGCTTGGAGTTCATGGGAAAGGTTTCCTCAAATATTTCAAAGGCTTTAATGTGGAAGAGGAAAAAGATTTCTACTTTGGCCAACTTAAATCAGAATGAGAATTAGTGAATAAAAGTTGTAGAAAGTTCATTTTAGAATTTATGGAAAGAAATAATTTCTACATATTAGTGCTATTCAAAAGTATTATGTTATTATTCAATAGTAAGTAAATATATTCAACAAAAATTATATTTTAATTGAGATATAATGATCTCTTGTCCAGGTACCATATGCATTATATAGCCTAAGATATTCCTTCCAACTCTAAGATTCTGTGATTTTAAGCAATCATAACTTTTCAATGCCATTTAACCCCTTTTCTCATCATATGACATTGGGCACACAATAGATTCTCTTTAAAACTCCATTTCCTCATCTGTATGTATATGTATATATATATATATATATGTATATGATATATATATATATACATATATGTATATATATATCATACTACCTGCCTTGAAAGTGGTTTGAGATAACCACTTTATGTGGTTTTGTGGTATGTGTATATAAATTGTAATTTAGAAGGCTATGATCTATTTATTTAATAATGATTTCAATAAATCTCAGGTTTTTCTGTTTTGAAGATTTAAGGAACAAAATCAAACTTTTTTAATACAGATTCCCCCACCATACTACCACCACCTTTTAAAGCAACCAAGACTTTTATCTTTGTCTAAATGTTTAAAAAGCATAAACATTACTTATTTTTTTCAGAAGCTATTAAATTCCACAAGGATTTTTGATAGCTACAAAGATATTTTTAGGGAAAGTCATTTAGTTCAGCAGGAAAAAAGCCTACATAAGCTCTGGATCCAAATTACCTGTATTAAAATCCTATTTTTGAGGTTGGACAAAATGTGTAACCTTCAAGGACATATTTTCCTCATCTATATTTGGAAAAGATTGAAATAATTCTCTGAGTACTTTTCCAGCTTTAGAGTCATGATTCTTCCATCTGATTTTCAAATTATCTCATTACTATGGATTATGATATGCCTGATCATGGAGGCTTATTGTTTTACTCTGTGTCTGAGCTTGCAACTTATAATTTAATAGCCTTATTCAGAGTAACAATATAATAGTGTGCTATAAAATAAACATAGGCTTGGTTAGTGGTAGATTCTACAGGCAAAATTATCATTTTAATTGATTTCAAACTTTTTAAATAATTCTCAGAAAAAATCTATAAAACATAAATTGAAAAGTGTTATTGTATCACAATAGTGAACTTTTTCTAGTAGGAACCATTACTTTTTCACTCACTTTCTAACAATCAATAGTTGTTAGAGCATTTATTAGTCCACATTGACTGGTCAGTCTATTAATTTTATTTTAGAGTTTAAATTTATACATGTATGGTTAGATTTATCTTCTAAGTTTTATTTATTTCTTTTTTCTCTTTCCTCCACAAATGTCCTGTATAATTCCACCCAACTTTAATTTATTATTTCAATATATCCATTACCTTATTTGCAAGTACACTTACTTCCATCAATGTATCACAGCTCATATATGTCTTCTTATGGTCTTTCATACTTGTCCATAGCTCCAGTTTGTGACTTTCCCCCTCATAAATTCTTCAAAAAGGTTATCTTCCTGAAACAGACATTTTTCAATAACATTTCAATTTTAATGGAAAATAGTTGTATTTCCTGTGGTGACTAAAATTGTCCCACTTAAAATAAAACAAAGCAAGGCACATCTGTGAGCCAATGAAACTTTATTAAAGGGTCCTTAGTTGCCTCCAGTGAAGTGAACCTCCCAGCTTCCTTACAATTCAAGATATCCTCTCTTTCTAGGGCTCAACTTTTGTAGGATTGGGATTCAACAAAGAATAATTTGATGCATAGGATAGAAGAAACTAAAGTAAGCAAACAATATGTCAGTAGGGTCATGAGTTAGACAAGACAAAATATATTTTTGGAGTAGGTGATCATAAGATGAATAGACTCCTTAGGTTAGGTGATGGTAGGGGCTATACATTCTGATTAGGTGATCATTTGCTTATGTTGAATAAGAGAGAATAGTATGAAGGTAGAAAAATAAATTGAAGGATTTTCCCCATAGTTAAGTCACCTTTGCCACTCTGGTTTTAGCCACCAATCAAGGATGGAGGACCTCTAGTGATATTCCTATGATTAGTAAATGACTTTGGCATCTGCAACTTCTAGATCTAGAGTCTAATATAAAGAGCTTATAATCACACCTATGGAATCATATTAAAATGTTTAATGTTGATTGGAATAGAGTGTGGGTATGAATGAATCATCTCTCACTTTCCCTTATATTGTCCCTCCTTCTTCATATTTGACTGATACACCTTCTTTTCTTGGTTTTGGTGTTCCTGTTGAAGTTGTAGCCATTTGTAATGTGTTCTGAGCAACTTAACACCTGCCAGGAAAGTTTCTGTCATCCTCTGGAATATGTGAAATTTTAGTGTTTTGAAGAGGATGGATTTCTGTATCTCAAAGAAAAAATACATCACTAGATGTTGTAACTAGTGCTGAAAAATTCTAGAAAGAATTGAGGTCATTTTAAAAAGCTTCACAATTTCCCAAATAATATCTAACAACTCTTTCATTATTTGTTTTCCTATTCTGTTCTAGTATCAACTGATAACTCATTAACTTTGCCTCTCCAAAAATATGTATGGAATGATTGAATCAGTAGAGTGATAATTAGTTATCTGAGGAATATTCATATTTCATTCACATAGTTTCCCCTGTATTGATCGCTGTGCCAAGATCTATTAAATCATCTGCAATGAAATTGCAGATACCGTGCAATGCTCTGGGATTTTATTAATTTATCACAGTATTAGTCATAAACTTGTTCACATTATAAAACATTTGTGTGGGGTATAGTTTCATTTTATTTATTTTAATGAAAATTCCTCTACCAATGCTAATCAGAAACAATTGTACATTTATAGTCTAGACAGGAGAAATGTTCCAGGGCATGGAAATATGAATTGGAAATAAATGCCCTGATTCAAAAAGCCAATATTTGTTAGATATACTAGGGTTGACTACAGGTCTTCAGGTCCCTGAATCTTGATCTTTATTCACTGTCGCACTAATAATGAATGCCCTTCATTCACTCTTTTTAAAAATGTTGTGGTTTTTGCAAGACAAGGGGGGGGTAAAGTGACTTGCCCAGGGTCACACAGCTAGGTAATTATTAAGTGTCTGAGGCTGGATTTGAACTCATCCTCACTCTATCCTTTGTGCCACCTAGCAGGCCTTTGTCCTTCATTCTTGAAGAAGACTATGACATCAGGGAGGTGATGTCATGACAAGTACATGAAATGGATTTGACTAAAGTGGTTCTGTGCTAAGTCACTTGTCACACTTTCTTATCCAGAGCCATCTGGAGCCAATGGCCAGATATAAATCAGGATGACTGGAGAGGGCCCTGGATGGGATTCAAACTCCTGTCCTCCTGACTCCAAGGCCAGTGCTCTGTCTACTGTGCTGCCTAGCAGCCCTACTGTCACCTATATTTCCATGGAAAGAAGAGAGTTATATATTCCTAGAGTCATGTTTTTAAACTTTCCAAAATTCAAAATATGTTGGATGTCAGGAAATCTCAGGGACAATGTTCAATGTTCATTTTTTATAAGCTAGTCATTAATTAATGCATTTAGATAATATATGTGCACATGGATACACACACACACACACACACACACACACACACACACACATATATATATATATATATATATATATATATATATATATATATATAGAGAGAGAGAGAGAGAGAGAGAGAGAGAGAGAGAGATGACTGAGGATTCTGCCTCAAATTCTCTTTAATATCACTCAATCTGATATTATTCTAAACTCTGTATATTAGGTCCATGAGTTGTGAATTGCAGACAGTGAAGACACTTGGTCAATCAGGAAAATTGTCAGAAACCTTCCACTCTTGTTTTTCCTTTTCTTAGAGACAAAGCCAAGTGTGGCAGAAGTGAATGAACTGCATGGGAATTTCTTCAATTTATTTCTGTCTATGAACCATTCTCTTTTGTCCAACATGATCAAGTGACTATTTCATGACTACTGTAAGTATATAATAACCTGTGCCATCTTATGCTTAACCTAAGAAGTAACCCATGCATTTTGATATCACCTAGTCAGTGGAAATAGTTTTGTTTTTCCTAAATTGTGACACTGATGACATATTGTATTGTCTATATAGGCCTATGCAGCATATGTCAAGCAATGAAAGTATTCTGTATTTGAGATATCAGCTCCTATATGAGTAAGGCCCTGGAAAGAGAGGGCATCTCAGATCATGAGGAAGATCAGATGACAACTTCATTAGAGCAATCCATAGATTCTTTGATTAAAGAGGCATTGGGCAGAACTTGGCCACAATCTCTTTTACTGCAGGTGGGACAATTTCATTTCCATATACATAAATACACACACTCCCTTGATTACCATCATGGTGTGGAGGCTGTGCATGCTACAGTGTCATGGAGGTGAGAGTTAGGTGGTTCAGGTGGACATCAAAGTTGGAAAGAAGCCCTGGAGAGAGCTTGGTAGCCCTTACACCAAGGTGCTAATCTTCCTTGACTAACAAACCAAAATGCTTTTATGATGCCCTGAAGGCTATTTATGGGCCAAAGATATATGGTGCATCTCAACTACTCAGTGCTGATGGACCCACATTGATTCATGATAGGGCAATGATCCTAGAGAGATGAACTAAACACTTCCATATTGGGTATTTTTAGGTTTTTTTTTTTTTTTGCAAGGCGATGGGGTTAAGTGAATTGCCCAAGGCCACACAGCTAGGTAATTATTAAGTGTCTGAGACTAGATTTGAACCCACGTACTACTGACTCCAGGGCCGGTGCTTTATCCACTGTGCCACCTAGCCACCCCTTCCATAGTGTTCTTAAGAGACCGTTATGAATTATTGCAGAAGCCAGGGAGCATTTACCTCAAGTTGCAATCAATCAAGCCCTAGTTGAAATTAACTGAAGTAAAGGTTTGAGTGCTGTTAAGCTCCTTTCAAGTCACAAAGCACCTGCTGTTTTCCACCAGGATGAGATCTAGAAGGTGGGGGAACATTACACATCCAAAAACTGACTGAAATTTTCCAGGTTATAGGACATGAAGGGATTACACCAAAAGAATTCAGGAATTCATCCATCTCTATAATGGTAAAGGGAATAATTTGTCCTGTGACAATCACAGGGATGATTCTCTTCTAGTTATTGCTGGTAAGACTCTTGCCAGAGTCCTTCTCAAGAGGCTTATCCTTCACCTGGAAGATGGTCACTTTCCTGAGAGCTAGTGTGGCTTCAGAAAGCGTCCATATCGTGTTTGCTGTCCAACAACTCCAGGAAAAATGCCAGGAACAGAACAGAGGTCTGTATTTGTGAATCTGACCAAGGCCTTTGATGCTGTCAGTGATGAGGGTATATGGAAAATTATGTCAAAATTTGCCCAGAGAATTTCAACAGCATTGGTATGCATGATATACATGCCTGTGTTCTGAATAATGGAAAATGCTCTTGAAATTTCCCAGGCACCAATGGAATAAAACAAATATGTGTCTTTGCTCCCATACTTTTAGTATGATATTTTTAGCCATGTTATCAATTACCTTCACTGAAGATTTAACATGGCCTCAAGGTCAACAATTGCACTGTCGGCAAATTCTTCAACTTGAAAAGGCTACCATCCAAGACCAAAGTGGAGGGAGTGTTGGTACATGATTTTCTGTTTGCAATTGATTGTGCACTTGGTGTAGCCTCTGAAGTTGAAATACAATAAAGTATGAATATATTCTCTGCTTTGTGTACTAATTTTGGTCTAACAACACCAAGAAAGTATAGTTACTTTATCAGCTAGCACCACACCATCCATATATGGAACCATTGATTACAGGAAAAGGAGAAGTTTTGAGTACTGTGGACAAGTTCACTTACTTTGGCTATGTCCTTTCCAAGGAGGTTCACATTGACAATGAGGCTGACATTTGCTTTACCAGTGCTATCTCAGTATTTGGGAGGCTCTGAAAGAAAGTATCTGACAAAAAAGGTATTAGACTGACTACCAAACTAAAGGTCTACAGAACTGTTGTGCAGACCTCATTGCTATATGTCTATGAAAACTGGACAGTCTATTAATACCATGTCAGCTGAATCCTTCCATTTCAATTGTCTTAATTGTCTGAAGATCACCCTGCAGTAGAAAATACCTGATACTGAAGCCCTTTCTCAAGCTAAACTACCTAGCATTCCAATATTACTACTGAGAGTGCAACAGTGGTTGGCTGAACACATTGTATGAACGCCAGCTGTACAAACTATTTTATGGAGAGCTCACACAGGGTGAGTGCTCAGATGAGGGTCAGAAGTGCTTCCAAGAAACCCTGAAGGTCTCATTGAAGAATTTAAAAATGATTGTGCAGCATGGGAGACATTGGCACAAGACTGCCCAGCATGGCATGCCCTCAGCAATGAGGGTGCTGTGCTCTACAAGAAAGGCAGAATTGAAGCAACTCAAAGGAAACATGACATTCGTAAGTTTAGAATAAACACCCCAGACGTTCACATGAACTGTGGTAGAACATCCTGAGTTTATAATGGTCTGATCAGACACAGTAGGACAGAATGTAATTTGTCTCAAACATATTGATGTCACTTTGATCTTTTTCAATAATGAGAGACAAGAACCACCTACTATGTATACATACATTATATGAACACAAAAATCATATATAAATATATATATATATATATATCGTACAAAAGCATAAATACATATACACAAACGTATGTGCTTGCACACATATACATAAACATATATAGGCATACATATATACACACGTGCAAAAATACTTTCATATACAATCAATCTAAATCTCTATCTATTTCTATATCTATTTGATCTATATGCATAGGATACATACAATCATATGGAAAGTATAATAATGATAATTTGGTTCAAAACCATTTTTTTAGAGATAGGAGCTAGATAGGATTAGGATTCCTATTATGTGCAAAATCTCAAAGTAATTGATAAATTCTTGATTGATAAAATTGATAAAAATTTTTATGTATAATCAAGTAAGTTTCTTCCAATAAAAGTCAATAAATAAAAAACTTAGACGTAAAAATTTAAAAAACACATATAAACTTTTAATTTAAAAAAGGGGCTTTCAGTGTGAATATTGTATGACAAACCCCTCTTTAAATAAAAAAATGCTTATAAATATCTTCCCATGGCAATTTTATTTTGAAATGATAATCAAAGTAACATTCAATAGAATATAACTATATATCAGATTCTAACTTGCACTGCTTGAAGAATGATAGTTAAATAAATGCTTTTTAAATCTCAGTGTGTATATTATTTGCAAGTCATGGAAATGCATGGGAGTTCTCTCTAAAACTTTCCTAAATATCAACACACAAAATGCAATTACTATTTTTTTAATTAAAGGAATTAGCATCTCACCATTGTGTATGAAACTTGTTAAAAATGTCTCTAATGCTACCTACTGTGACAAATTTGACAAATTTGAAAAAGAAATAGCCAAAGACCTGCTAAATAGAATAACGTAAAATATTTAGCCCTGGAATTCTTGTAAATCATAAAGGCTTTTGAAATTACTTTATTACCGTTTGCCTCTCTTTCAAAGATGGCTAAAGACTCAGTAATGAGTATTGAAGGTTTGGGGGGGAAATGATGTAAATTCTTACAAATTTTGTCTTCCTAAATATTTTCTTCTTTCTGCCCCAGCTACCTCACTCTCATGCTTCTCTCCCTGCCAGACTGGTAAATATCAAGTAGAGAAAGACGCATTGCTTTGTCCTGGAATTAAAAAAAAGAAAACAAATTCGGGTATTGCTCCATTCCTAGTATCCTTGGGTACTTTAAAATCTTCACTTTTTTTTCTCTAAACTTGTCCCCTGCAGGTGCTTGTCAACCAGTCAACCAATCAACAAATATCATTAATAGATTCCAGACTCAGCTTCAGATTCTGGGAACATAAAGTGAAAGATGGTATAATCACAGATAATTCTAGTCATAGTATGAACCATTTGATTTAATTCAATTGAATTGTGGCTCAATCAGGGTAATTCTTCCCTTTGGACTCTGCAGGGAACTCTACTATAGTCAGTATTATTATGGACAACTTTGGTGTTGCCAAATAAAAATTGAGAGAAGAAAATGTTTTAATCTGCACACTTTACTCTTAAAACTTTTCTTCTAAAAAAAGCAGTAAGCAATTTGAGGACAGGGTAGGCATGGTTTGAGTGAGAATGAGAGTGAGAAAGAAAGAGAAAGAAAGGGAAAGGGAAAGGGAAAAGGGAAAGGGAAAGGGAAGGGGAAAGAGAGAGAGAGAGAGAGAGAGAGAGAGAGAGAGAGAGAGAGAGAGAGAGAGAGAGAGAGAGAGAGAGAGAGAGAAAGAGAAAGGATAGACAGCCATAAGGGTTTATTTGGTCTGGCTACATGACATAGGGATCCATGACTCTCCACTGGGACTAGGTCAGGAACACGGGGGTCTAAGAAAAAGGGAGAGGGAGAGAGAGAGAGAGAGAGAGAGAGAGAGAGAAAGAGAGAGAGAGAGCCAGACATCTTTTTCAAGGTTAAGGTAGAGTGAAGGCGAGAGCAAAAAGGGAATGGGAGCTTCTTTTCCAGACTTAAATGCATTTCTACAGTGGGTTGGACAAAGATGGAGCTTGGGGAGTAGTCTAGCACCTGGTTCAGGTATTCTCCAATAGACAAGGTCTTTCCTGTCCCAAGATACTTGAACTCTAAGTCCAACATATCATTTCCTGTCATGCCAACGTAATGACTATGGTCAGGCAGTTGGAAACCAGAATTTGGAGGAAAGGGGAACAAGCCAAGGCTACTCTTATCCTGGAATGGAGTCACTTTGTACAAACAATTTTTTTTTCACAAAATGTGTTTCTAATCATCTGCTATGTCCTCAATTCCCTGCATCAAAATGAACAGTTATTTCTGCTATTATAGGATCCTCTACAGATTCTTACTAATGTAATGTTAAAATAGTAATAGAATTTATTGCAAGGTATATTTCAGAACCTTCCCCCTTTTAGATAAATAATATCCTATTTGATTTATTGAATGACAGTGTTTGAAGGCTTATTTTCATAGATAACATACTGCAGTCTACTTATGACCATCATCTACATTTTCACCTTCTGGTTATATATTATTTTGATATTTGTGAAGTTGTGGTATTCTATAATTGATTCAACAAGCACGTAATAAACATATATTATTAAATATAGTTTTAAGTGCTAAGGATACAAAGGAAAAATTAAGAAAAGCATACCTTGCCTATAAATAGCTTACATTTGAAAGGATTTAGAGTGATATAGCATCACTTAGAAAATACTGTTATATTATCATATAATAACATATATAACACATGTCATTGCTTAAAATAATCTATAATAGCTTCCTGAGCATAAAAAACTTGATTATATAATTTTTAAATTCCCTTTCCAGTTTTCATATATACATCTATACTTCCTTAATTCTGCCATGGTAGTTTGGCTTAACAAACACACAGCATAGAATGGATATTTCCTATTAAAACCACATCTTTGGAGATTTCTCTTTGGAAATCATAGTGGTTCTGGATATTTGAAAAGCTTCCCACTATTTGAAAATGTAGCAGAATCCATACCATCTTTCCTCTGCTACAAGATGTTTTATGGTCCTATTAAAAACTCTAGGAAAGTATAGGAATAATTGGAGCTTTCCTTAAAATAATAATCAGTATGTATCTAAAACCATCAACAAAACTTATATGTAATGTGATAAACTGGGAGCATTTCCAATAAGATCAGGGGTGAAACAAAGATGCCCATTATCACTATTACTATCCAATGTAGTATTAGAAATGTTAACTTTAACAATACCAGAAGAAAAAGAAATTGAAGAAATCAGAACTGACAATGTGGAAGCAAAGCTTTCACCCTTTGCAGATGATATAATGGTACACTTAGAGAACCTGAGAAAATCATCTAAAAACTACTTGAAACAATTAATAAATTAAACAAAGTAGCAGGATATAAAATAAACCCACATAAATCAACAGCATATCTCTATATGAACAGCAAAGCCCAAGAGCAAGAGACAGAAAAATTCCATTTAACATAACTGTAGACAACATTAAATACTTGGGAATCTATCTCCCAAAGCAAATCCAGAAACTGTATGAACAAAGCAGTTCTGACTCAAATAAAGTCAGTTCTAAACAATTGGAAATATTTAAATTGCTCATTGTTAGGTTGAGCTAATATAATAAAAATGATAATTTTGCCCAAATTAAATCACTTATTCAGTGTCATACCAATCAAACTAACAAATAATTACTGAGCTAGAAAAAATAGTAATGAAATTCATCTGGAGTGAGGGAAAATCAAGAATATCAAGGTAACTGATGGGAAAAAATGTCAAGAAAGGTAGACTAGCTCTACCACATGTAAAACTATACTGTAATGAAGGAGTCATCAAAACTGCCTGGTACTGGTTAAGAAATAGAGTAATGGATCAGTGGATAAAGATAGGTTCAAAAGAAAATGCAATTAATAACTATAGCAATCTATTGTTTGACAAATGTAAAGATATCAGCTTTTAAGATAAGAACTCACTATTTGTTTACAATTGGCAGGAAAACTGGAAAATAGTAGGGCAAAAACTAGGCATAGACTCACACCTCACATCCTATGTGAAAACAGAGTCAAAATTGGTACATGACTTAAATATAAAGGTGATACCATCGACAAATTAATAGACCAAGAAATACTCTATCTGTCAGATTCATAGAAAGGGAAAAATTTAGGACCAAACAATAAATAGAGTTCATTTACATTGCTGAATGGATGATTTTGACTATATTCAATTAAAAATAGTTTTTGCAGTAATAAAATCAATGTTGCCAAAATTAGAAGGAAAAAAAGAAAGTTGGGAAAATTTTTACAACTAGGATTTATGATAAAATTCTCATTTCTAAAATATAAATAGGGAATTGCATCAAATTTATGAGTTTTATGTCTTTGTCTTATTGATAAATGATCAAAGGATATGAACAGACAGTTTTTAAATGAAAAACTTCAAGCTATTCATAATCATATGAAAAAATGCTCCAAATCATTATTGATTAGATAAATGCAAATTAAAGCAACTATGAGGTATGACATCACACCTATCAGATTGACCAAGATGAGAAAAAGGGGAAATGATTAATGTTGGAAAGGTTGTGGGAGGATTGGGACATTGATGCATTGCTGGTTGAGTTGTGAACTGAATCAACCATTCTGGAAAGCAATATGGAACTATATCCAAAGAACAATAAAAATGATCATGCCCTTTGACCCAACAATTGCAATTCTAGGCCTATATCAGGAAGAAATCATAAAAAAATTATATACATCCCACATCTTCCAAAATATTCACATTCACTCTTTTTGTAGAGACAAAGAATTGGAAATTGGGGGGGATGTCTTTCAATTGAAGAATGATTAAACAAGTTATGATATATGAATGCTATGGAATATTATTGTTCACTAAGAAACCATGAATGGTCAGACTCTAGAGAAGCATTGAATGAGTTACAAGATCTGATACTGAGCAGAACTAAGAGAAAAATATACACATTAACAGCAACATTGTGAGATGATCAACATTGATGGAAGGAGTTCCTCTCAGCAGGTCAGAGAGCTAGAACAACTCTAAAAAACCGGCTAGGGATGATGCTATCCCCATTCAGAGGAAGAAAAACCAAACAAAACAAATTTTAAAAAACCCTTCAGATTCTGAGGAATACTACATTCACTTAAAAAAACATTCTTTTATGTATTTCTTTCCCTTAATCCTAATTCCTCATAGCAAAACTGACTAATCTATAAACATGTTTAACACAAATGTGCATGTACAATATTCACCTCATTGTTCCTTGGTAAAGGTAGGGTGTGGGGAGGGAGGGTGTAAGGAAATTATGTGACTTAAAAATATGCATATGCATATGAATATTGAAGAACTTTTATACTATGTATCTGGAATATGAAAATATCAATTAAAACAAAAAGAGATGTTTTAGGGGTTAATTATTTCTTGAGGCTATGCTTCAGTATTGCTAGAAAGCTAAAAAAATCCCCAAACTGCAGAAAATACTGATTTTAAAACTTCTTATATAACTTTTGTCTCTATGATACCTAGATATATGAAAGCATCTTGAATGGCTGTCTATGTTTTCAGTTTTATCAGGAAATTTCCTATAATGAATGAGGCAATTCATAGAGGATAGGTGTATTCTTTTTCCTCAGCTAATTTCAATATTAGTGTGGAATCAAATGTAATTTGAACAATTTTTTTCTTACTAAGCCACCAGTCCCAGACCAAACCCCACTAATCATTGTTTGGATCCTTATAAGCTCAGTGAGAATGTAAATAGCCAATGTAAAAAATAATTTTGGGCAGAAACCATGAGAGTCTTCTCCTTCAAGATTGATTTTTTTCCCCTAGTAAAAGAAACCATTCTTTTTTTTCTTATCAAGCCTCACCATTGAATGGGAATTGCCTCAGTCAAATTGAGTTCTACTATAAAGGCCTTAGCTTAAAAAGATCAATGTCACCCATATATCACGGTGGTTTCCAGAAATCATGTTCTGTATCTGAATTCTGGACCCAGAAGTTCTGGAGAATATGATTTAATTAAATTCACTTGGATGTCATGACATCACATCCCTGATGCCATATTCTTCTTCACAAAGGAAGGATAAACAAGGTACCATCATTAACAAGCTATAATATATATTTATATTTCAATAGAACCATAATCTCATTCATGTTACTAAACCTTTTAATGATGCAGATAGGATAAAACTACTTTTTCTTTGGTAGGGCAACTTTTATTTACAATCTTTCCCAAATTTCCAACAAGGACTTGACTTTGGAACTGTATGAAGATATCTTCATAATATGACAAGTGCAGTGAAGCATCAAATATCCTTCACTCTTCCTATATATCACTGACCCATGTCCTTCCCATGTCTTATATTTCTCCAATGTCCTTCATTTTTTAATAACATTTAATTTAAATATTAATAATCTGCTTGTTCTGTAAGCTAATATTAAAAAATTGATATGAATATGATTATAACAATTATATTAGAAGTCTTTAGAATCTTCATTTTTAAATGAAAAAAATTACTTTCAACAAAATTTTTAGATGGATCTGTGATCTCATCTATGTGTTCATTTTCCCCAGGGATGCAGATTAATTAATCATCTCTTATAACCCTTATCAATAATCATCCAGACATTCCATCCAATCTGCAATGTGCTTTCCTTATTTTCTTAACATTAAGAATGTATTATTCAATTAGTCAGGCAACAAGTATCTATTTGTTCTAAGCACTGGGCTAAGTGGTGGGTATTCAAAAAAAAGTGATAGATAAATGAATAAGGAAATTAAAGAATAAAAAAAGAAGTATATAAATAAATAGATATCCATGTATATATTTACATAGGTTTATGCAGACATATGCATACAAAAATAGTTTGGTAAGGGGAGAGTTCAAAGTGGTTGCAACCTATTGTTCACTATTGCTACATCAACAACTTATTTTATTTTCATTCTTATATGTCTTTGACAGCATCTTTTACATGGCAGTTTTCTCACATCTTTGTTTAAGAAAATTCTGTGGCTTGCTCCTGTCCATTAAAGATCTCTCTATTATCCTTTCCTTGGTAGTTAACTTCAATTCTAAACAGACTGTCTGTTCTCAAACCTCAGTCATATACCAGAGATGAAAAATAACAATAAAATATGGTACTACAATCGAGTGTTCTGAATTTCTGAGAGTCAAGCTTCATTTCTCTTATTCATACTATTCCTCATACATTTTCCTGATTTATATATATATATATATATATGTATATGTAGTTATTAATTTATATATTTGATATCACTGAATTCCTCAAACATTAAATAATTTTATATAATATCTAAAGACATGCTTATAATTTAATTTCATTCTTTCCATTTTGGATATAAGGGTAGAAATATGGAAAGAAAGAATTTCATAGGAACAAGCAATTCCTAGTCAGTCAGTAAATATCTGTAAAACCATTCTTTGTGCTGGATATCATTCTAACATTAACAATACAAAGAAAACAAATCATTCCCTGCTATAAAAGGCCTCATATAAATAATTAGCTAAATATAGTATAGAGCATAAATAGAAATTAATTTCAGAAGGGAAGAAACTAATACTGTGTGGTCTGAGAAAGTGTCCTTTAGGGGGTGGTATACCATGAAAGAATGTTTCAAAAACTAGGATTAGGAAGATTTTTTTCAATAACAGAAATTGATGTAGATTTAATATCAATAATCAAGACTAATTCAACATAAGAAAACTAGTAGGAATTAATTACTATAGATAAATGAATTTCTGGGAATTTTATTTTACTGATATGTTACCAGTATTTTATCAGATTCTTAAGAAAACACAAATCTGATGACATAAAGATTATACATCTAGTAACTTACCCTTAAGAATCATAGCATTCTTTAAAATTATGTACTTAAAGACTTTTAGATAATGATGGTGATAAGGAAGAAATAATTGTTTTGAACATGTTCATATGTATAATCAACAAATTTATTTTCAAATGGAAGCAATCTTACAAATATAATTTATTTTCCTCTTTGAAATTTAAATGGAAATGTTGATTATAATTGTGGAGGAAACTGAAATGTCTGCAGTCCCTTATTACAAAATCTTGTGTAGATTGATAAAAAATGTCTGGAGATATCAGAGTTGCCCATACTTTTGCAAAATTTCAAGTTGAAATGACCTTGCAAGCTTTATACCAGAATCAGTCATAAATATTGACATAATTTTCTAATTACTAGATAATTCACAAGTCAGATTATTATGTAGTGGGTTGCCATTCATTGAGAAGTAGAAGGAAAAGTATTCCTTGAGTGAATGGCCAAAAGATATGATATGGGGGGGGGCTTGAAATCTTAAACCTTGATTTCATATAAGTATTTCAACACTTCCTAGCTATTTTTCTGTGTTTTGTCACCATTGCTCTGAACCTGTTTCTTTTTTTGTAATATGGAGAATATTATTGCTTCCATTTTCTAAAAGTATTGATTTGATTAAAGTACTTTTGAAGTAAGTGATAGATCACTTCATCTAGAAATATAATTTGACTTGTCATTTTCAAATTTGTGGATATAACTCAAAGAAAAGGATTTACAGAGTCAAAAAATTTTAGAACTTAAAGGAATCTTCACGATCATTTAATGTGTATCATTCTTTTTCAGAATGAGAATATGTCAAGGAGTTAAATAAGTACAATACCTGGGATAAGAATTTGACTCTACTATCAAATTCCAGTTTTATGATCATTGTAAGATGCTTGTTTTAGTGTCATCCTCTAGCCTTTCTCCCTCTTCTTCTTTTTTTTTCCTTCTCTCCTTTCACTCTTTCCCCTCCATCCTTCTTTTATCATCCATCATCCTCCATTCACATTTTATATGATCTCATCAATTTCATTTTATCTTCACAACAAATTTTAATAAATTGTACTAATATCTAAATTCCTGTCTTGGTCAGCTCCTCTCCTGATTGCACTTCATCATCCCAATACCATTCTCTGTAACCCACCACTACAAGTTTGGACTACAACTCTGGGACATGGATAGGTGATCTCTTTCACAGAATCATACCTCCATGCCAGTTCTTATTCTTCAAAACAGAGTAGTCCCTTTCTACCTTCCCTTGATTTGATGGCTTCTCCTTAAGATATAAGCTCCTTGTGGTCACTGTCCCTCCTACTTCTTTGCATTTATATGTTTATTCCAAAAGCCTGGTACAGAGTAAACACTTAGTAAACTACCTGTCTGTTTATCTATAGAATGCAAATGTGTGATTGTGTAGTTAATATGTGACATGGATATCTAATTGGATATCTCTACCCTGTCTCTAAAGAACATTGTAATTTTCTCCCTTTGGGATATTAAGAAGCATGCCCTGCCTGTCTTTTAGGAGGAATAATTGGAACTTTCTGGGCTCGGTGACTTCATCACTCTATCTCCAATAAAGGTATAAGTTTAGAACTGCTTCTATTTACCATGCATCAAATATTTTGCTTGCTATCATCAACTCATTCCTTTCCTACAAAATGTAGAGTACAAAAAAAAGACCATTAATTATAACTATAAAACTCTCTACCAAAGTAAAATAAAAACAGATAGTAGAGAAGTTGTATTGATTAAAATACTTAACAGAACACACCAGATTTAATAAACTCCTCAACTTGTGAGCAAGATAAAAATATCAGCTTAACCTTAGAGCAAATGATGGCAGAATAGAATCAGGGAATATGTTGCATCTACATTCACTAGAAGTATAAGTAGTAAAAATCAGAGACAAAGTAAGGGCTTTACCTGCATTTGAATACAGTAATGGAGGGGACTTGAGTCTGTCATTTAACAGTTCACACTTTACCTCTAATTATCTTCCAACAATGGGAAGGAGTCTACTGCACCTATGGAGAAGACAGAATGGCAAGCTCAAAGAGTTCTCAATGAATCAAGATTCACATGACCTTAACAAAAGCTCAGTCTATCTACTGCTACAAGAGATCATCCCTCAGAGAACAGTCATAGG
The DNA here is from genome assembly GCF_037893015.1 of Macrotis lagotis. NCBI lineage: Eukaryota > Metazoa > Chordata > Mammalia > Peramelemorphia > Peramelidae > Macrotis > Macrotis lagotis. The sequence goes on along the minus strand of NC_133666.1, from coordinate 366,760,090 downwards.
CTTAGTTTAAAGTATTCAGAATCTTTTTTTTTTGATGAGGGAAATGAGGCTTAAAAAAGCAAACTAGCTTACCCAAATTAAATTACAAACCCCAGATCTTTTATTTTACATAAACGCTCTTTACTCCATAACAGTATATTTCTTACTCTACTTGTTTGATTTTCATCCTGTTGATTTCTCAAGCCAAGGTTGAAACAGAATCGTTTTTTGTCTTTTTTCTAGACTTATAGACTTTTTTGATTTTTGTCTTATCATAGAACTTTGTTGACTCTGGAAGTGAGTGAAGGTGATGGGTTTATAGATCTCTGCCTTACTTAAATCCAGTTCACATGGAAGTCAACACATTATCCTAGTCATGTCATTGATAGTCTTCTAGAACTGAAGACAAACAACTACAAGGGATAGCATAATTTGAAAAAATGTAAAAAAAACAAGAAAAATGGGCAGAAAACATATAAACTATTATTTTATGGTAAGAAGTACCTAAACAGTAAGTGTATTACTATTAACTATTTCCATGTCAACTCATAGGGCTGTTATGAAGATTAAGAAATTTAACATGTACAGCCTCCTGTCAAATGGTTAAGAATTAGATAAATTAATTATCTTTGCTTTTGCTGTTGCCATTGTTGTTTAGCATGGAAATAAATGACTACGAGTAATAGCTACTGCCATGGGTCCTAACTAGTTAATATATTAGTTAGCACGATCTAAATAAAACAAATGGAAACATTCCTTTATACAAATGACAGAAAACCGTGTATAGCCCTAAACATGGAAGACATCATAATAGTCATTGTTTTCAATTTCTTTGTTACAAATGAAGAAATTTAAGCTCAATAAATAGAATTTTCTAAGGTCACACTGTTCATAAGCAGCAGAAATATGTAAACCTTTTTCCTTTGACTTCAGGGTCAGTGTTTATTCTTTCCACTGTATCTCACTGCTACTTGCTTGGCTGCATTGTATAGGTTCCTAAGAACTGATAAGTTTCTGGAGTACTACAGGGAGCTTATAAATTAATGCTTCTTTTCCTTTGAATGAAGTGGGGAAAGGTTTAGAGTCAGATTCTGGTAAAGACTTTTTTTATTATATGGGAACTTGATCATTTCGTCTCTTGGACACATCACAATGTATTTTTTTAAAATGTGACACTGAATTAAGATGAACATCCAACTGTGGCAATGTTTCAAAGTAGAAATGTTACCAGCTCATTCCCAGGTTGAATACCGGATGGTTACATATTCTTCAGTACATATCCCATTTTTCTGAATACTTATTTGGAATTTATTATTTATTGTTATTGTTCAGTCATTCCAAACATATTCAAATTTAGTGACCCTATTTGGAATTTTCCCAGGAAAAAATAATTGAATAATTATTTGAAATTGAATAATTGCCATTTCCTTCTCCAGTTCATTTTATAGATCTGGAACTGAGGGAAACAGAGTTACTTGACTTGACCAGATCATACAGCTTACATACAGAATGAAGCATTTGCATGCTTAGAGAGTATAAGGGAACTTGCTATTTGTTTGCAATTGAATAATCAACTTAGAAAATCCAAATGGAACTCCAAAGCTCAGAGAAAAGGTCTATAGTAGGGAAGATAATTATTGTCTCTCTAGTCGACATTGCAGTTAAATATTAATGTCTTGTTCCAACATATCTGTTATTTCCTAAATGGTTATGTGTGCCTCTTTTTTCATCAAGTCACTCCAATTAGATTTTGAGGTCCTAGAGATAAGGTACTGTTTAATAGAATGTATAATTAGAATGAGAGAGGAGAATCTCAGAATTGTAAAAGAACTCAATAGATACTGATCCCAACATATATCAACTGACATATCCATTTACAGAGATGTAGATAAATTATACCCAAAGTGAAAACAATCAGGAAAAAAATTCTGTTTATAGAAAAGAATGGGTGAGGGTGAGTCACAGGAAAAAAGCAACAAAAAATAGATTAACAAAAATGGAATAACAGGAAGTTGATGTTGCATAAGAAGAAGAAAGTCATCAAATCAATTTCCTGAGATGCAATGGAGGACATAAACACTCAGGATAATAATAAAAATAATGATAGTTACTGTACTAAAGAAGTTTTACATCACTTTGTTTTTAATTTGGACTTATTTATGTAGTATAATTTTCCTCAGATTTAAAAAACAAATTTTAGCATTCACTTTAACATTTTGAGTTCCAAATTCTCCTTTCTTCTCACTCCTGACTACTCCTGTACTGAGACGTCAAGCAATTCAATAGAGATTATACATGTGTAGTTATGCAAACATTTCCATTAAGAATCATGTTATAAAAACATTTATGCAAAAAAGTAAAACTTTTAAGAAACTTGAAGGTTAAAAAGTATGCTTTAATCTTTAGTCAGGCATCATAGGTTCTTTTTCTGGAGATAGACACTTTTCATCATAGAGGATGAAAGAGTTGTCTTGCATCATTGTATTGCTGAGGCTATCATAGCTGATCATTTTACAATTTTGTTCTTGTAATATTAGACTTATTTTGGTTCTTGAAATATTGTACTTATTTTTATATCCAGTACATTTCACCTTGCATGAGCTCATGTAAATTTTTTTAAGATTTTTCTGACAGTATCCTGCTCATCATTTTACATGACAAGATAGTAATCCATTTCAATCACATACCACAGCCCATTCAGTCATTCCCCAATTGATAGACATCTCCTTATTTCCAAACCCCTGAAATCGCAAAAGAACTACCATATGTATTTTTGTACATATATGTCCTTTTCTTTTGTTTTTATCTTTTGTGATGCACACCTGGGTTACAGACTAGACCAAAGGACACGCATAGTTTGGTAGCCCTTTGGACATAGTTCCAAATTGCTCTAAAGAATGGTTGAAATGAGGGGCAGCTAGGTGGCATAGGGGATAAAGCACAAGCCCTGGAGTCAGGAGTACCTGGGTTCAAATCCAGTATCAGACACTTAATAATTACCTAGCTGTGTAGCCTTGGGCAAGCCACTTAACCCTGTTTGCCTTGAAAAAAATATAAAAAAAAGAATGGTTGAAATGGTTCACTATCCATCAACAGTATGTTAATGTTTCATTTTTTCCAACCTTCCCTTCAAAATTTGTGATTTTTGTTTCCTGTCCTGTTAACCAATCTAATACATGTGAGGTGGCACCTCAGAATTGTTTTAATTTGCATTTCTCCAATCAATAGTGATTTAGAACATTTTTTCAGATAGCTATAGATAACTTTGATTGTTTTCCTAAAACTGTTCCTATCTTTTGATCATTTATCAATTGGGAAATGGGTTCTTTTAAGATATTTGACTCAGTCTACACCAAAATAAAGTCAAAATGGGTTTAGGATTTACACTTAAAGTGCAACACCATAGATAAATTTTTAAACCAAGAAATGCTCTATCTGTCACATCTATGGAAAGGGGAGAAATTCATCACCAAGTGAGAAATAGAGTATATTATAAATTGCAAAATGGATAGTTTTGACTATATTAAAAAGGATTTTCATTAATAAAATCATTACTACCAAAGTAGAAGAAAAACAGAAAGCAGAAAAACAATTTTCACAGCTAGAAATTCTGATAAAGGACTCATTTCTAAAATATAGAAATAGAAATAAAAATAAATAAAATATAGACCTATATCAGAACCCTTGCTCTGAAAATTGTTTCCCAGCTTTCTGTTTTTCTTCTAATTCTGACAAAATCTTTTAAATTTAATTTAGAAAACTCTAATCAGAATTGGCTCAAGAAGGGAATGACATATATATTCAGTTGAGTATAGAACAATGAGAAAGTTCTTATTAGTTACCTTTGTCATCTTCCCAAGTATCTTTTCCCTGAAAGAGTAGGCTAAATTGTGCTGGGTAATTTTGATTACTGTCTACAATTCTAAAATTTTTGCTTTTTTTAGAATATTATATTCCAGTCCCTATAATCTGTAAATGAAGAAGCTATTAAATCTTGTGCCATACTTTCTGTGAGTCCATGATACTTAAATTATTTCTTACTAGCTGCTTGAAATATTTTCTCCTTGACCTGCGAACTGTGGAATGCAGCCTTAACATTCCTGGGAGTTTTCATGCTAGGGTCTTCTTCAAAAGGTGACAGTGGATCTCTTAAATTTCTGTTCTACTCTCAGGTAAATTCTAGAATATTAAGGCAGCTTTCCTCAACAATTTCCTGAGACATAGTGCCTAGTCTCTTTCCTCTGAATATGGCTTTTAGGTAGTCAAAATTTTTAAAAATTATCTTTCTCTCTCTTGGATCTATTTCCCAGCTCAGTTGCTTTTCCAATAAGATATTTCACATCGCCTTCTTTTTTTACTGCTTGGATTTAATGTCATTGTTTCTTCATTTTTCATAAGGTCATTACTTTCCATTAACTCAATTCTAATTTTTAAGAAATCATTTTCTTCAATGAACTCCTTTATCTTCCCTTTCAACTCTAACTTACGAGGAATTTTCTTTTCATTGAATTCTTTGCATTTGGCCAATTTTTCTGCAAAGGCTTTCTCTCCTCACTAGCTTTTCATAATGCTTTCACTATTTTTCTGCATCTGTCCTTCAAAGAAATATCCTCAGCATTTTCCTGGGTCTCCTTTAACAAGCTGGAGACTCATTGTTCATAATTTTCTTGTATCACTCTCATTTTTCTACCCATTTTTCTCTACTTCTCTTAATTGATTTTTTGAGATCTTCCAAGGTCTGAGACCAATTCATATTTTTCTAGGAGTTTTTGTATCTAAGAGAATTGACATTGTTATTATTCTCTGAGCATGTGATTTGCTCTTCCTTGTAACCTTAGTATCCCTTGATGGTTATATTTTGTTCTTTTATTTGTTTATTTCCTTAGCCTATTATTTGATTTTCACTCTTTGTTAGAATAGAACTCTGCTTCCCAGGATGGAGGCACAGTGTCTCAAGCTTCAGAAATGCTTCTAGGTAACTATAGGCTTTCAGTACTTCCAAGGTGGAATGATCATAGGAGAGGTATGTTTACTGCTCTCATGACTTGTGCTCTGGTCTGTGAGTGAAGACCAGTGCTCTTTTCTTCCCTGGAACTGTGAGGAACATCCCAACTCTCCTGTAACCACAAGTTATGGTGTCTTAGTACTGCCTTTCATTCTGGGACTGCCACCAAGGACTGTAACTCAGATTATTATGGGCAAAGCAATAAAGTCATTTTAAAGCATCAGCAAAGAGATTTGTGCAATCTTCTTCTGACCAATTGTTTGACCACCTTTCCATCTGTGAACTCAGATCTCTGGAAGCAGCCTGTGCTGGACTATGCTTAACTCTCAGTGATTTACAACAGATTTTTCCCTCAAATCTTTTCAATTTACTTGGGTTGGAAAATTGTTTTATTCCTTCTTCTTGTGGGTTCTAATGTCTAGAATTTATTTAGAGTCAGGAGAGATGATTCAACAATTATTGGACTTCTTGAAAGCCATGACCAAAAATAAACCATCCTAGACATCATTTTCAAGATACTATCAAGGAAAATTATTCTGGTATCCTGTAAGAAGATGTTAAAATAAGTATTGGAAGGATTCACCAATCAGCTCCTAAAAGAGATTCTTAAAAAAAAAACTCCAAGGAATATTGTGCCAAATTTTAGAATGATAAGGTCAAGGGAGAAAACTCTACAAGCAACCAGAAAGAAAAAATTCAAATATCAAGGAAACACTTTCAGGATTGCACAGAATTTGGTAACTTTTATATTAAAGGGTTGGAGGACTTAGAATATGATATTCTGGAAGGCAAAAGATCTAGGATTACAACCAAGAATCAACTAACCAGGGCAATTGAGCATACTCTTTAAGGGAAACAAATGGACATTCCAAGGTAATAGGAAACTTTCAAAATTTTCCTGATGAAAAGAAAATGTGGTATTAAAGCATGATTCAAGAGAATCACAAGAAGCTAAACAGGAAAGAAAAAAATCAAATACACAGGAATACATATACAGACACACACACACACACACACACACACACACACACACACACACAGATGATGTTATTCTGCTTGCATCCCGACTTCTGACTTACTAGTCCTAATGTGTGAGTTGGAAGATTTTTTCTATGCTACTGCCATTCCCAGGCTTTCTTCAATTACTCAAAACATCTCCTTTGATTGAAATGAAAACTAGAGAGTTTAAATAAATTTTCATAGAAGTAACAATACTTAGACTTATAGAGAACTTTAAGGTTTACAAGTACTTTTGCATATACTTTTTAATTTGGTCCTAAAAACTATTTTAAAGTACTCATAATTGTTTTCCTCATTTTACAAATAGAGAAACTGACCCTGACTTAAATGGAACCTGAGTAGGAGCAAGGAACTGTGAAGCATTAGAGGCAGATTTTGATCTCATTGTCCTCAGAATGACAGGGCTTTATCTAGGAAAGCATCTAAATGACTCAAATAGCAACTAGTCTTCTGTGTTCAATTCTGCTGCATTTTCTCCTAACTCACAATGTTCTTTCATTTGAAACAGATACTCTTAAGATATGTACACCTCATGTATTTTAATTTTGGCTGACCTGAATCCATTGTCAAGGAATCCCACTTTGAAGCTATGATAACTATACAGTTTAGTCATTTTCTTTACAAATAGGTTTCCTTCTTATTTCATGTAGGTCTTCACCAGCTTTATAACCATGATCTCTTCTTGAACATTATAAGATTTGCATTGATGTCCACATTTTGATCCAACTATTTAAGAGTCAGACAGGGATTTAGGAGAAATTCACATTTGAATCTCTCTTTCTCTCTCTCTCTCTCTCTCTCTCTCTCTCTCTCTCTCTCTCTCTCTCTCTCTCTCTCCCCCCCCCTCTCTCTTTCTCCTTCCCTTCTCAATCTCCATCTATCTTTCTATTATCTGTCAAAAAGAAGCATGTTTCTTTATTAATAAAAGTCATGGTTAATAATTCCATTGATAAAAGATCTAAAGTCCTTCACAGTTTTAATTTCTTAATAATGTTTTTAAGTTCTTTCTGCTCAATATACTCATTATCATCATACTATCTTACTCTTGTCTCCATTTTTCTTGAACCTTGCTTTATTATTTATATTAATGTGATAATATTTACTTCTCTTCATGAATAAAAATTTGCTTAGCTAGTTCTAATAGATGGACATTCCCTTCAGCTTCAGTACTTTGTCATTACAAATAGGGCTGCGGGGCGGCTAGGTGGAACAGTGGATGAAGCACTGACCCTGTAGTCAGGAGTACCTGGGTTCAAATCCAGTCTCAGACATTTAATAATTACCTAGCTGTGTGGCCTTGGGCAAGCCACTTAACCCCATTTGACTTGCAAAAAACCTAAAAAAAAAACAAATATGGCTGCAAGAAATAAAACATCATTATTATTATTATCTTTTATACATTTATTTAATCTCTTTGGGCTATATCTAAGGCTAAAAATACCAATCATGAGATAAAAGTTATGTCTTTCAGATTAGTGATTTGTGATTACAGTTTCAAATTACTTTTCAGAATTCCTAGATGAAATCGCAGCTCTATAAACTGATACCCTATTCCCAAAGTCACTCCAATAAATATCATTTTCCTTTTCTGCCAATTTCTGATTGGTATGATATGCAACCTCATCTTTGTTTTAAATTGCAATTCTTTAAATGCTAATTATTTGTAACATTTTGTATATGGTTCTTAAGAATTTGGATACTTAGTTTATATTAAACATAGAAGCAAGACATTATACATACACACACATATAATGACATAAGATCATTCAAGTAGATGATTTGGAAATGGTTAAAGGACACATGCAATGAAAAGATGAAGAATGATTTATGGACGGAAACCTGAATAGAATCTCTAGTGGAGAAAACCAGATATTTGTCTTTACTCATATACTTTTCAAGATTTTCATTAATGACAAAAGAAATATACTTATCAAATTTATATATGAGAGATTTGGTGTAGCATATCAAACTTCAGTGTCTGAAGTGGGGTTTAAAAAGATTTCATCAATTTTGGACAATAGGTAAAATGAAAGAAGATAAAATTTAGATGAAAAAATAAACTAAAAATGTATTTAATCAATCAAATGTGGAAATAGATAAAAAGACACCAAAATATTAGTATAGAAGATATTTAAGTCTTTTTGTGAATTTTAAAGTCAATAAGTCAACAGTAAGATTAGGTAGACCTGGGTGCCATAATTTTAAAGTATACTGATAAAAGTACACTGATCCAGAGGAAGTGACTAGGGAAATAATGATTCCAGGCACCAAAATATAACTCTCATGATTGCTATGTACAGCAAAAAAATTGAAAGCATGATTAAATTTATTAATGTAGGTAGTATAGGAAAAATAAAGTAAGGAAAATTATAGAAAATATAGAAATATCTATTTTATAATACTGAATGAAGAAAAGAAGAAGAAGAAAAAAGGTAATCTCATATTTTAAAAAAATTATATAACTAGTTCATTTGTTTTCCAATTACAAACAATGGTAGTTTCTACCATTCATATTTTTTTCCAGGATTTTGAATCTTGCAATTTTTCTCCCTCCCTCTCCCCTGCCCTTTCAATCTGATTTAGGCTTTATATTTGCATTCCATGATAAGTATATATAGATCAAATTTGAACATGTTGTGAGAGAAGAATAAGATCCACAAGGGAATAGAGCATTAAAGATAGCAAAATTACATAAGCTACATAAAATATAAAATTCATAAGATAACTTTAAAAATTGATATTAATATGCTTTGGTTTTCATTTAAACTGCACAGTTCCTTCTCTGGATGCAGATGGTGATCTCTATCACAAATTCCCTAAAATTGTCCCTGATTTTAGTGCTGATAGAATGAATGAGTACATCATGATTGATCATCACCCCATGTTGTTATTAATACGTATAATGTTCTTCTGGTTCTTCTCATCTCACTCAGCATTAATTCATGTAAGTCTTTCCAGGCTTTTCTGAAATCTTTCATGATTTCTTATAGAACAATAGCATTCCATTACATAGATATGTACCAGAATTTGTTTAGCCAATCCATAATTGAGTGGCATCCCCTCAATTTCCAGAATTTTGCCACTATAAAAAGAGCTGCTATTAATATCTTTGTTATGTGTGGGATTTTTACCCCTTTCCAAGATCTCTTAAGTATAGAGACCCAGTTGTGGTATTGTTGGATCAAAGGCTATGTATATTTTTTCCCCTTTGGCATAATTCCAAATTGCTCTCCAGAAAGGCTGGATCAGTTCACAATCCCACCAACAATACATTAATATTCTGGATTGCCCACATCCCTTCCAACACTGATCATTATCCATTCTGGTCATATTGAATAATCTGAGAGATGTGGTACTTCATAGATGCTTTAATTTGCATTTCTCTAATAATTATTTGGAACAATTTTTCATATGACTATAGATACTTTCTACTTATCTTTGGATATCCTTTGAACATTTGTCAATTGGAGAATGGCTTTTTTTATAAACTTGACTCAGTTCTCTTTGTATTTTAGAAATGAATCCTTTGTCAGAAACACTCATTGCAAAATGTTTTCTTCCAATTTACTACATTCATTTTGATCTTTGTTATAGTGGTTTTATGTAAAACCTTTTTAATTTAATGCAAGCAAAATTATCCATTTTTATAAAGTTTTCCATTTCGTCTTTGGTCAGAAATTGCTCCCTTTCCCATACATCTAACAGGAAAACTCTTCCTTGTTTTTCTAATTTCCTTATAGTATTGTCCTTTATGTATAAATCCTGAACCCATTTTGACCTTATCTTGGTATAGGATATGAGTTGTTGGTCTAATCCTAGTTTCTACCAAGTTATCTTCCAGTTTTCCCAGCAATTTTTATCTCTGGGAAAGTTTTGATTGCTTTTCCCAGAAGCTGGACTCTTTGAGTTTATTATACAGGAGATTATTATACTCAATTCCAACTGTCTCTTTTACACCTAATCTATTCTGCTGATCCACCACTCAATTTCTGCAAGTACCAGATAATTTTGATAACTGATGTTTTATAATCATATATTTTCTATTAGGTTTGTTATTGATATAGCCACTTATGATGACAGTTTTCCTAATATTGAACCAATTTTGCATTGCTGGTATAAATCCTGCTTGGTCACAGTATATTATCCTAGAGCTAACTTGTTATAATCAATTTAATAATATTTTATTTAAAAATTTTGCATACTTATTCATTAGGAAAATTTGTCTATGATTTTCTTTCTCTGTTTTGACTCTTCTTGGTTTAGGTATCAGCACCATATTGTTGTCATAGAGGGAATTAAGCAGAGTTCTGTCTTCATCTACATTTTGAAATAGTTTATATCGAATTGGACCCAGTTGTTCTTTGATTGTTTGATTGAATTCTCTTATGAATCCATCTGGCCCTGGAAATTTTTTCTTAGGGAGTTCATTGATGATTTGTTGAATTTCTTTTTCTGAGATAGTATTATTAAAGTACGGAATGTCTTCTTTTAACCTGGGAAATTTACATTTTTGTAATTATTCACCTATTTCACTGGCATTTATTGGGCAAAATAGTATTGAATTATAACTTTGATTTCCTCCTTATTGGTAGTGAATTCATCTTTTTCATTTCTGATACTAGCAATTTAGTTTTCTTCTTTCTTTAAATTAACCAAATGTTTATCTATTTTATTGTTTTTTTCATAAAAACTAAATGTTGGTTTTGTTTATTAGTTCAATAGCTTTCTTGCTTTAAATTTTATTAATTTCACCTTTAATTTTCAGAATTTCTAATTTGTTATTTAATTGGACCTATCTCTAAATTTTTAGTTATGTGCTCAGTTCATCTTTCTCTATTTTATTTATGTAAGCTCTTGGATATATAAGATATCCCTCCCCTAATAATACTGCTTTGGCAGTAGCCCATAAGCTTGGTATTTTTTCTTATTATTGTAAATGTCTTGGAAGAAATCATTAATATTTTCTATGATTTGTTGTTGGATCCACTCATTCTTTAAAATTAAGGTATTTAGTTTCCAATTAGTTTTAGATTTATCTCTCTAAGACCCTATATTGAATATGATTTTTATTGCATCATGGTCTGAAAAGTCTGCATTCAATATTTGTGCCTTTCTATATTTGGTTAAGATATTTTTCTAATACAGGGTCAATTTTTGTGTGGGTGTCTTGTACTGCAGAAAAAAGATAAATTCCTTTCTATCTTCATTCAATTTTTTTCCAGAGGTCTATCACATGAGTTTTCTAGCTTTTGTTTTATCTCCTTAACTTCATTCTTTTTTATTTTATGGTTAGATTTATCTAATTCTGAGAGAGGGAAGATGAAGTCTCCCACCAGTAGGGTTTTGTGGTTTGTGTTTTCCTGTAGCTCAATCAGCTTCTCCCCTAAGAATTTGGATGCTATACAACTTGGTGCATATATATATATATATATATATATATATATATATATATATATATATATAATTGATATTACTTCATTGTCTATCATACCCCTTAGGAGGATATAATTCCCTCCCTTATCTCTTTTATTTTTTTTTTAGTTTTTGCTTTTTGCAAGGCAATGAGGTTAAGTGACTTGCCCAAGGTCACACAGCTAGGTAATTATTAAGTGTTCAGATTTGAACTCAAGTACTCCTGACTCCAAGGCTGGTGCTCTATCCACTGCACCACCTAGCCACCCCATATCCTTATATTTTTAAATGATATCTATTCTTGCAACTGCAAGTTGTAAACTATTTGGCACTGTTTCTATGCTTGTACTAGAGAAAATCTGTTCCTCCCATAGGAAAAACATTGGGGGTGGGGCATAGGAAGTGGGGTGTGTCTCTGCTCTTGCCACTAGGCATGCCCATGCTCCCCCATGACAGACCTTGCTGGGAGATACTCCCCTCTGTTCTGTGGATTGTGTGAATCCAAAATCTGTTAAGAGGTTTGATTGGTCAATTCTGAGAGAATGCCAGGAGAAATTAAAAACAGTGCCTAGTTTTTCTCTCTCTGCTACATTGCCTAGAATTCTGACCCTTATTCTTTATCCAGGAAAAAAAAAATTCTGATTTTAGCATTAAAGACTTTCAAAAATTTCATTATATTTTACATTTCTATATGTGTTTTATAAAACTACTTAAACTGTTTCCCATTCTACTTATTTTGATATTCTGTTTTTCTCTTTCCCTGTCTTTCCTTTTCTCCCCTCTAAATTATTTTCTTGAATGTTACAATCTCCTCTAACACTTTTGCAACAATTTGTACGGAACACTGTATTAAACTAATAATATTCTTCCTATATCAAAGCTATTTGTACAAAATTTTAGCTCCCTTTTATGCAGTTGAGTATCAGGTTCTTTTTCAAATCTAATTTTGAAAACATTGTCTAGTTCCATACTTTGTATATTAATATATATATATATATATATATATATATATACACACATATATATGTTGATTTACATTTGGGCAAAGATCATTATAATGAATGTAGATTTTTTCAATGAAAGAAAAAATAAACATATAAATAAATAAACTTATATGAATATAGGGTGTACATACCAGGACTTTAAAAATTTTAAAGATTAATTTTTCTCATAGTAACACTCATTTAAAATGTTTTAAAAAAAGAAAAAGGAATATTTCCTTTCTGTAAATTTTCTATAAATTTTATTAAGTACCACACAAAATATTCCTTTACTTAAACATTTATAAAATGATAAAAATTATCACAAATTAACAATTCTATTATAAAGATTATTTTAAAGCTTGGAAAATGAAATTGGACAAAAAATCAAAATTATATGTCAAACATAAGCCTGATAAGAAGAAAGTTTGAAGAAATAATTATGTGACTGGAAAAGCCTATGGCAATACAATTCCTGTTTTAAAATACCTGTAGAATACTTTTCATATCAATTAAGCATCATACATATGTATACAGATAGAGATATAGATTTATATACACCTATTAAAAGTCTAAACGTCATAATTTCAGTGAACTTTTAATTGTTGAGCCAAGCTGTACTTGAAAAGTAACTCAAGTTGCATTCATAATTGTTTTCACCCATTTATTGTCTCTAAATCAGGTTGTGAAATGTAGCTATAAATAAATTAATAGGGCATTTGGTCACTGAAAAGAACGGGAAGCTTTGCAAAACATTTCCCTAAAAGAAGAAATTCTTGTTCTCAAAATCAACCAGTAGGTGGTGCTACAGGAGTGACCTGGAAATTAGAAACACCTAAGTGCATTTCTCATTAGTAAACTAAAGAGTAGTTTCACATTCCATTATGAAGTTAGTTCCACTACACAATAAAAATTACTACCAAAGTTTCTTTTCTGGCTAATTTTTTTATGTTTTAAAAATTATCTCAATTAACTCAAATTTCTTGCTAGTAAATTTGATTCTTCAAAATTTCCTTTGTCTGATAATGATTAATTCCACGGACATTGTATCTCCAAGAATCTCAGTCAGAATATGTTATGCTTATTTTCAAGACTATACATTTTATATCTTTGCTTTTTTATATTATTTTGCATATCACCCATAAAATGCAAGGTATAATGAAAGCAGCAAAGCCTAGTGGAGAAAAGATAGTCAAAGGAAATGCTAAATCTACCATAATTTATTTTATACATTTTTCTTGCTCAAATGATCTAAGGTGTTTTAATTTTTAAGTTTTTGTAATTCGCACAATGTTCTCTAAAATCATCTTTTATGTTTATGTGTGAAGAGCTGAAGCTTGAAAACTACGCAAAAATAAAAGAAGTAATTATATTTATAGCTTCAAAAGTGAAATTTTCAAAAATATTCTTCTCATGCAAAGATTATCAAGTAGAAAGTAAAAATATAATAACTTTTAATAATAGCAACAGGTGAATGTGACTGTTATTTGAGAGTGAGTTTTATTCCATGAAAACATCTTGACTTTCTGTTTTGATAGGTTCAGATTTCCTCCACGTTATAATAACAAAAATTAATTTCCTCTGAAAGGCAGGAAAGCTATCCCTAGGATATAATCAGCATCTCCTCCCCTTGTTGCTTCATGCTTATCTCAGAGAATAAAAAAAATCTTTCCCTGACTGTATCAGGTCTTCTCTGACCTGGCTGTTTGAAGACTATTAGAGCCATCCCAGACTTGCTTCTCAGATACCTTTTCACATGTAGATGTAAGGTTAAATACATCTATAGAAGCAAAGTACCACTGGATCCTTACTGAGTATACTCTCTATGGTATAGTAAAGTAAATACAGTAACTCATTTTGTGCCAGATCTAACCTAAGTCAATGTATATTAGTGTTAAACTTATCATTAGACATAGTTGGTAATTAGGGCAATGATGAGATGACTTCATGACTCAGGTCATAGATGTGTCAGGAAAAGGATACTGCTAGTAGAGAGACAAATGACAGGACACTGCATGGAACCTAAGTACAAAAAAATCTTCAGACTGTATATGGAGAGCCATGTGTAAGGGAAAAGGAGCAACCTCATACTCATGCAGAGCAATAACCTTAGTGCGTACTGGATTTATGTCTGGAAATATAAAGAAAGTGTCAAGACTAGAATTTGTATATTTGCTGCTGAAGTTGGATTAAATTTTTTTTAAAAAGACTGAAAAGCATTGACCCAACAAATTCAAAAACTATGGAAACCATGCTACTTATATCCACTGACAATTGGGTGACTATGCATTTGAAAGAATCTCTCTTAAGAGATTCTACAGCCACTAATCTCTCATTTGGTCTCTGGTCACTGAATTTACTTCCTGCTAAGATCAGACACATGAGACATGTGAATGAGAGTGTAAGTGAGGAATGTGGTTAAAATGGTTAAAAAAAAGAAGCCCTGGAATTACTACATTACCCCTTCAGGGAGCAGAGTGATTGAGTGGATAATGAAAGAACAAGTCTCCATCAAGTTAAATGTTTCAAGAGTTCCAGCAGAAATCTGTTAAATCACTAAATCAATAACTCCTGAAAATATGATCTAATGGAACCAATCATGAGATCTCCAGTTAAATTCCATATGTGTGGGGATCTTCCTGAAGAATTCTTTTAGAGTCTATTAAATTTATTAAAACTTCCATATGAGGGCGGCTAGGTGGCGTAGTAGATAAAGCACCAGCCCTGGAGCCCGGAGTACCTGGGTTCAAATCTGGTCTCAGACACTTAATAATTACCTAGCTGTGTGTCCTTGGGCAAGCCACTTAACCCCATTTGCCTTGCAAAAAAACCCCTAAAAAAAAAAACAAAAAATAACAAAAAATAACTTCCATATGGGCACCATCATTTGTCCCTTTTTTATGTAGATGATATGTGGAATTATTTGCATGTGGTGTTTGACTAATGTTCCTAAAACATGTGTTTGATATGCTGGATTTATATATTTTACTCCATCCCATACCACAAGATTAGTTGGCCTTGAAGAAATTATATTCTGACCCATACAAAATGGGCATGCTCTACTTTTCTACATGCCTATCAGGCCATAACCATGACCCTTTATTTCAGAATTGATCATACCCTTGATTATAGCCAGGAAATGCTGCTTATTGGTTGGTTAAGAAAGTAGAACCCTAGTGTCACTGGGGTTTTGGACTTGATTATAAAAGGATAACCTCATTGTTCTCATGACTTCTTCCAATTAAGTGAAAAAGAACTCCTCATTTCATTTGAGTTATAGAGAAAGATTGAGAGGAGCATAATGCTTGTCTGAGCATGATCCACCCACTTTCACTGACCCCTTTTCAGCAGGTTGATCTTGATCTCATGGGATGGATTCAAAAGGATCTTCCAGAATCCAAGCTACTTTCCACTGTCCTTCCCAAGGCTTTTCTGGGAGATGAGCTCTTCACTTGTGCTGATTGAGGGAGGAAGGAGTATGGAACATGAACTTTACCTGAATATATTAGAGATGAAAATACTACAATTGGAAGAACTTCCTATTAACACAACTGAAATTTAACTAAAGTGCAAACTGAAGCAAATCTCAAAGCAAGATACCAATTATTAGCAGGGACAGCCTTGTCTCCATTTTTGCTAAAGATTATGAGCAAAAGAATAATTCTCCTTAGATAGCTTTTTTGGAAAGCACAGATAAAAGAAGAAAATAAGGCAGATGATATCATGTGATTAAGGGCAACATAAATGGTTAAAGAGTTAATGTGCAAGTAGCAATATGATTGATTGGATTTTTGGTAATGGGACAAACAATGACCTCCCTACGTTTTTCTCTATTGAGACCAAGAAGTACTTATTTCCTGATTTGAGTTAACAAGATAACAAATGAGACTTTTTAGTCAACAGACCGAACATCCTTGAAGGAAAGCATGGTGGTATAAAGATATCAAAACTGACTGTAGTTTTCACATATGCATGCTCAGAGATCAGTGAAATTCCTTGAGGTAAGAAGATCTGGACTTTTAAACTTAATTCATTATAAAACAATTGAACTCTGAAATGGGTTTAGAGACAAAGAATCATGGCAAACATTTACAGGACAAGAAAAGTTAGAAAGCAAAATATATTAATTCTACATAAGATCAATAAGAAAATGAGCTTATCTTCTCACTACTCATTAAGACACATCTAAAACTGAGCAACAGTTAAAATAACAAGAATCATTCTACTAAAGCCGACCTACATAAACTCAAAGAAACTTGAAATTGACTAGAAACTATGAAGAATCTTCAATGGACTGTAAAAAAATTAATAAATACTTCTCTCACCAGTTTTATATATGATCCTTTTTTAATCAGTATACCTCACAAGGCTCGATGAATTTTCTTATCCTTTTTTAACCTATTTAGATATACAGTTCCCTCAAAATATATTTGCATGTATTCCACATTAATTAACAATAAGGATATAATCTGGATACTTCCATAGTGCTCTTAACAGACCATCATCAATCAATGCAGAAACCATTGACTGTTTACATAAAGTTGAAATCATTCCCTGGCTGAAGTTCCAACTGAAGAAGAGGTCTTGTAAATGCCATTAGACTCCTTTCAAGTGGCAAAGCACCTGGTGCTGTTTCTATTCCAGCTGAGATCTACAAGTGGGTGTCCATTGCTCATCCAAAAACTGACTGAATAATTCCAGTGTAAATGGCATGAAGTTATCCCTGAGAATTCAAGGATGCCCCCATTGTTCATCTATATAAAGGTAAAAGTAATAGATTGCTCTGTGTCAATCACAAGAGTATTTTTTTTTAGTCATTGCTGGTAAGATTCTTACAAGAGTCCTTCTCAATAGACTGATCCTTGACGTGGAGCCAGTGTGGCTTCAGAAAGGATCGAAGAATGGTTGATATGATGTTTGCTGCCTGACAGCTCCAAGAAAAATGCCCGTAACAGAACAGACATCTGATTACAACATTTGTAGATCTGACCAAGGCCTTTGATACCATCATAATAAGAACTTGTGGAAACTTATGTCAAAATTTGGTTACCTAGAGAAATTCATCAGCATTGAATGTCAACTTCATGATGTCTGCATGCTCAGGTTCTGGATAATAGGCAATGTTCTTGAGATTTCCCAGGCACCAATAAAGTCAACGAAGGATATGTCCTTGCTCCCATACTTTTTAGCATGATGTTTTCAGTCATGTTATCAAATGCCTTCACGGAGGATGAACTTAGTCTTCAAGGTCAGCTACTGTACTGATGGAAAAATTCTTCAACATGAAAAGCCAACAAATCAAGACCAAATGGAGAGAGTGTGATGCATGATCTTCTGTTTGCAGATGATTTGCACTCAGTGCAACCTCTGAAGATGAGATGCAGCAAAGTATGGATCAATTCTCTGCTGCTTGTGCTAATTTTGGTCTAACAATGAACATCAAGAAAACGGTTGCTTTATCAGCTTGCACCACACCATCCATATGAGGAAACCATCGATTAGAGCAAATGGAGTTTTGATTTCTGTGAAGTTCATTTATTTCGGCAGTGTCTTTTCTAGGGAGGTACACATTAACAAATAGGTTGACACATACATTGCCAGAGCTAGCTTAGTATTTGATAGGTTCTCAAAGGAAATATGGAAGAAAAGAGATATTAGACTAAATACCAAATGGAAGGTCTACAGAGTTATCATGCTATATGCCTGTGAAGCCTGGAGTCTACCAGCTCCATGTCAGGAAACTAAATCAACTCCACTTAAATTGTCTTAGGAAGATTCTGAAGATCACCTGGCAGGGGAAGATACCAGACACTGAGGTCTTGTCTTGAGCTAACCTACCTAGCATTCCAGCATTACTCCAGAGTGAGCAACTTCAATGGACTAGACATGGTATTAGAATGTCAGACATAAGCTTACCAAAAAAAAAAAAAAAACTATTTTACAGAGTACTCACACTGGTCAAGCACTCACAAGAGGATCAGAAGGAGTGATACCAAGACATTCTGAAGGTCTCAGCGAAGAACTTTGGAACTGATTGTACAGCTTGAGAGACACTAACACAGTACTGCCCAGCATGGCCTGACCTCATCATTGGAGGTACTGCATTGTATTAGAAGGGCAAAATTGAAGCACATCAAAGGAAATGTGACATATATAACTTTAGAGTACCCACCCCAGGTGTTCATATGGAGTACTTGTGCCCACCTGTGATAGAGCATTCCAGCTTCTATTGATCTGATAAGCCATAATTGGACATACTAATTTGTGTCAAACTCAGTGATATTGTTTTGGTCTTCGTCGATAATGAAGGGCAAAAAGTGAACAGAGTAGTCTTGTTATGCTAATTTTTGCACCAACCTATCCTAAGTGCTCTTCACATTTAAAAAAAAAATCAGGGCAAGAAATTTGTCCTTGCTATTCAATAACTATATCCTTCTGCACATTATTGATGAAATAAAATGCTCTATCTTTCAGAAACCTTATCTATGACAAATAAATGACACCCTGGGAAGGGAAAGAATCTCTGTTTAAGTATTTTCTACAATTTGTTGTTCAGATTAACAAGTAAAAATCAATTTCTTCAGGATAAATTTCCAGTTGATTCTTTCTGGCTCTTCCTAATGCCTTCCAAATCACAGAGTTGCTTTGACTCAAGACTTTTCCTCCTTTAGAAGGCTTAATATATCTCAGAGAAATAACTCAGGTCCCTTTATATTCTTGTGCTTTCTTCCCTCTATGATGGTTCAGACAACTCTTTCCCAGAGAAGGCTTAAAGGATCAAGTGTTGTTTTTATTGAGAACTGCCTTGCTTTCTAACATTAGTGAATAGAGGAGA
This sequence comes from Macrotis lagotis, assembly GCF_037893015.1. Taxonomy (NCBI): domain Eukaryota; kingdom Metazoa; phylum Chordata; class Mammalia; order Peramelemorphia; family Peramelidae; genus Macrotis; species Macrotis lagotis. Next base: position 366,740,859 of record NC_133666.1, on the reverse strand, counting down.
ATTGAATTTCTACTTAGAATTGTAGTGAATGTTAATTTAATTGGGGGAAAATAAAATACCTAACTTTGAAGTATTTCTGAGTACCTTAATGGAGCAAGGGAACACATCTTATTTAGATCTTACGGGGGGAGAGTGGAAGAGCCCCCCACAAAAATAATACATGATTACAAATGACAAGTTTATTAGATGTTTATAAGATAAAAGTTCTTACTAAGTTACAAAAATAAATCTTGGATGATCTGATAGTGTCCTCCATGAAGATAGAAAATATGGAAATATAAAGTAGTTTTCTTAAAAGAGGCAGCATTTGAGTGAGTTTTGAAGTATGAGTAGTTGAAATGTGCGTGGAATGAAGATTGGGGTGATGAAGTATAAGCCTGATTAGATACAATGCCAAAAATGCACAGAAAAGACAACATATAATAATCCACTGCATTGTTTCCCTGTTAAATTCCTTTAGATTCATGGCAAGTATAGGAAACAATTGATAAGAGTTTAGAATGAATTAAAAATTACCTGACTTTGAATCTGTCTGACCCTGAACCTTGATATTAACCAATATCTTTTTTCAATTTCCTTATCTTTAAAATGGGATTGATATTAGAATCTATTTCCCAGGGTTCTTGGTAAAATGAATATTTTAAGTGCTTTGTAAACTTAAAAATACTTATACAAATACTACGTAGTTTATGCTGGAAATTATTCTCTGAAATATCTTACTTGACATTTTAAAATTTACTACCTTTTATAATAAATGACAAGTTCCCATTTTCCCCCTTGAGTTGACTTTTCCTTTCAATTTCCCATTCCAAAACTCATTGGCTAAGGAGAGCACTTTGGTGATACTCATGGAATTTATTCACAATATGAAATAACACAGAAAAATGCAAAATAAGACCAACAAGGCACATGATGCTGAAATAGAGCATGTACCCAGTATTGATGTTCTTTCTGCAAAACTGAATATTAAAGTAAAGGAGTTGATATTGAATCTTCCATTTCCACTGGATGGAAATTTTCACATCAGAATACTCTAGGGAAGTGTATGGAGGAGGGGTATGAGGAGACAGAATTGATAGAAAGAACTGGACTACACATTCTTTCATCAACTGTCATTAGGTTGATTCAGTTCTAAGTTTGAGTTATTTGCTATATTCTAGATATGTCTTCTAGATATGTTGGGGGATTTTTCCTGACTCCACACACATTTCATAAACAATTCAATTTTGTTTTTCTTTCTGTTCATTTTCATTAAAAAAATATAGTCCCTAGGGGAGGCTAGGTGGTGTAGTGGATAACACACCGGTCCTGGAGTCAGGAGTACCTGGGTTCAAATCCGGTCTCAGACACTTAATAATTACCTAGCTGTGTGGCCTTGGGCAAGCCACTTCACCCTGTTTGCCTTGCAAAAACCTAAAAAAAAATCTAGTCCCTAGCCTCCCCTCCCCCCCACCCTGGAGAAAGTAGAAATATGAATAATAGTTCTATTAGTCTTCCTCCCACCCCCACTCTATCTTACTTCATGGCCCATCAAATTTAGTCAGATGATACTGGCATGATCAGTGCAACTCTGAGACTTCAGTGCATTATAGCAGAGTCTAAACCTGTATTCATACATTCTATCTTAATAGTTTTATGTGTGTGTGTGTGTGTGTGTGTGTGTGTGTGTGTGTGTGTGTGTGTGTGTATGGATAGATAAAGAAAGAAAAATATCTTAAAGTTTAAAGTAGAAATTAAATAGTCACAGAAGGAAAGTGGAAAATTTTATCAAGAGAATAGAATGAGAAATGGTACTGAGCAAAGAAGTACAAAAACATAGGACAATTGTAAAGAGTTAGCCAGTTCAGTTGGAGTACAGAGCACATAAAAATGAATATATGAAATAGCAAAGCCAAAAATTGGCATGTAGATGTTAAATTGTTGAACGCATTGAATGTCAAGAATAAAGAATTTTAAATTTTATTCAGCAAATCATAGAGAGTTTCTGAATATTTAAGGAAAGAATCATAATATAATCAAGTTAAGATTATTTTAAGAAAGATTATTCTGATGTAATGGCAGTAGTTATGGAAATAGGGAAGAAAGAAGCCAAGTAGTGTTTCATATAGAATAATGAATTAAGATCAGGGAGAAAAAAGGGAAGGTAATGTGTTGGATTTGCAATATACTGAGTATAAGGAGCTGAGGGGAAATGTAGGTGATAATATCCTTATGTTATTTGAGATAATACTAGTCCTAAATGAAGCTGATCACACCAACCAACCAAATAATTGGAGGCATGGGTCATACAATTATATTTATTATAGTAAGGGGTATACTGTGCAAGCTGTCCTTCTCACTTGTCTTTTATTCCAGGGTCTAGTTATTAGCAAACAATTGGAGATAATCTGGCTATAGTGGGAGACTCTTGGCCCAAATAGTTTGAATTCCTCCAATGTCCGTGAAGCAACCACGGCACATCTACAATGCTAGGTAAACACAATCTGGTACAATCTAACCTGTCTCTCAATAGGTTAATCCTCTCAAACCTTCCCTCTTCGAGTTGAGATGGTTGTAACTAAATTCCAGAACCATGATTCTTTTCAAGGCATGGGCCCCTCTCTCAGGGCAAACCCATTCCAGGGTGTCCCTCCCTTCTTCCTGGGCTCCTGCTTACTTCTCTCAATCAGTCACATTATTTCTTTGGATGCCTCTTAATGTTCATCTCTGTCACTCCAGAATTGAGCTTGAAACCTAACTCTCTTTTGATTGGCTGAAGGCAATTGAGTCCATTGTCCATTCTTTCAGAATGGTGCTAACCTATTTTTCAGGATTGACTGATCCGTATTCAATATATGCTTACAAGGAACCCTTCTCCTTTGATCTTCGATTTCTCATTTAAATATAAGAGCCTACAGCTCGGAAGAGAATATACAATTGGAGCTATAGATCTAGAAGACATTTACATTGAGGTGGTAGTTACCCTGGAAGTGAACAAGGTTATTATATTAAGTGGTATACTGTGCAAGTTGTCCTTCTCACTTGCCTTTTTATCCTAGGGCCTGAATTTTAGGAAACGGGGCTATTGGAGATGGTCTTGCTACTGTAGGAGTTTCTTGGTTCCCAAAATAGAGTTTGGAGAATGGCTAAAAGAAAGTAATTGGTAGGGATACAGTCCTTATGGTCTTTGGAAGAAAATGGGGAAACTAATATGAAAGAGCAGAGGAAAAAGAAGTTGGAAGGATATGAGAATACAATGACAGTTTAGCACCCCTAACCCCCAAATAGGAAATATAAAAAATAGGAAAGGTATAACCATAATTCAGAGTTGAAGTTGAAGAAATTGAAGTCTGAATAAAAGTGCCATTGAATCTTCTGATTAGAACATTACTACTAATATTTTTAAGAAAGTTATTCCATTAGAACAGGAAGGTGGGGAAGAGGGGAAGTCAGATTTCTTGAAATCCAGATTGCTAGAAACCTGAGAAGAGTAAGTAATGAGAAATGGAAAGGCTATCTAGGATAAAATAAATTATTCAGGAAACTAACAATGAAGAGAAGGATAAAATATTAGCTGATTGGTCTGTATAGGATAGAGGAAAAATAAAGAAGTGGGGGTGGTGGCTTAAGCACATTTATAGATGGATGGAGTGGAACTAGCAGAGAGAGGGAGAGAAAGTTCCTTAGAGTGAAGGAGTAACATCTGGAACAAGATTCTAAAGTATCAGCTTAGCTTATGCTAAGGTGAAAAACCTACATTTTACAAAACAATACAAATAATTCCCATCAGTGTGAGTTCAGTCCAGTTGGAGGTAAGATAGAAAGTAAATAAAGAAATACTTGTAATAGTCTCTTTGAGGGAATGAGATAAGTAATCAATACAGATTAAGTAAAAGAATTACAGCAAAGGGAAAGCTAAGGTTAGTTAAGGTTAACAGTACCATAAATTTATAGTGGGTGAAATCAAATTTATTTTGTTACTTCTTAATAGCATTCAGTATCCCTTGAGCAGAAGCTGAGAAATTGAATAAATGAGTGATCAGTGTTACGTAGAGAAGAGGATTATAGTTTAAGAATAGAGTAAGTATGAAGTTTGTGAGGTTCACAGAGATTAAGTTCATAGTGAAACATTAAAATGGACAGTCATGATGGGCTCAAGGAGCAGTATACAGAAGGAAAAAGTTATAATGGAGATGGACAAGGAAAATAGGGATAGGATCAAGCAGATAAAGCAAATAAAAAATTTAATATAAATAAAACATGAAAGGTAGAAGGATATGATTAGAGTAAGGTTTAAAAGTTCTAAGAAACAGAAATGGTTTAGTTCTGAATGATACTGAGGTTGGAGAGGTGTCATGTCATCATGATAGAAGGAACACAGACTTAAAAAGTGGAGGTAGAGGGGGCAGCTAGGTGGTGCAGTGGATAGAGCACCAGTCCTGGAGTCAGGAGTACCTGAGTTCAAATCCCGCCTCAGACACTTAATTACCTAGCAGTGTGGCCTTGGGCAAGCCACTTAACCCAATTGCCTTGCAAAAACCTTAAAAAAAAAAGAAAAGAAATTGCAAGGGGAGGTCTCTCTGGATTATCTGTATTTTGTTCATTTAGATTCATCTATTACATATTAGTCTAGTGATGTAATATATATATATATATATATATATAATATATATATAGATCATTTAAAATGTGGAAAATGATACTTAAGGGTGAATTTGGGGGATCATGGAACATGCCAAGGCATATTAATTATATTATATAATTAAATTATAATAATATGGCAGTGTGGTATATGAAGGATATGGAGACAGCTTTAATTAACAATTAGCAAGACTTGATTGAAGATAAATTTTTATTTAAAATTTTAATTCTTTAAGTTATAGTAAGATTCAGGCACTTACTAAAGACACCTTGTACATTTGAAATGCTCGTTCATTTTTTTTTCTTTAAAACGTGTATCCAAAATAAGAATTGCATATTATCTAGCAAATATAATAGAAATTGATAGTTTGAACTCTAATACTGCACTGAGTAATGCCCTCTTCCCATTCTGGAAATATTTGAAATGTTAAACAAAAAGATTTTATTACAGTGAGAATAATATCACCTTAGTGTTTGCTGGGGTGAACATGTAAAAGATTAGTATAACCTTCCATGATGAATCTTATTATTCTCTGTCTTCTCAGATAAAAATCTAAATTTTTAATAAAATACATTTCTAGCAAAATTTCCATTCAATGTTTATGGTTTTATTCTGTGAATAAATTCATGAATTTGTATATATGATTCATATCAGCATGTAAAGGTATACATATGTAGTTAAGTGGCATCACATTCTACTCACTCTTTTCACAACTCTTAAACATCTGGCTTCTATCCTGACACTCTACTTCAGATCTCAGTGTCACTGACAGTTGCCTTATGACCAAATATAAAAACTCTCCCCACTCTTTCCAGTTCTCATTCCCTCTTATCTTTCTACAGTTTGGCAATAGCGATAGCCTTTCAGCTTCAGGAATAATGTAGTAATGATGAACGTTCTCTAAGTCTCTAATTACTTTTTCTTTGATTTCTTAATTTGACATTTTAGCCTTCCTTCAAGACAGTGATATGGATCGTGTCTCTTTCTTATATCTAATTATTTTGGCTTCGTCATTTCAAATGTCATATGTATACAAATACTTCCAAACCTCAATTTCTAGTCTTTACTTCTTCCCCAAATTCCAAATTTGTATCCAAACTGCCAGAACTTAAAACTCAACCTGAAGACTAACAAATACATAATTTAAATTAACTTCCTTATAGATCTGATTTCATTACTTTCTGTAATACTGTCATTCATTTGACCTCTTCTGTTTCTCATCCCCTATAATTTTCTTTGAAATTTCCCCCTCTTTATCCTCTTATATTAATTCAGCTATCAAATGTAACCTATACTATCTCCACAATATCTTGGAATCTGCTTCCTAATATGTATTTCCATTTTTACTAGCCCATGCACTCAGATGGTTAATAAGACTATGGCTTCTTTCCTCATTGACTTTTTGATAATTTCTGTTTTGGTTAAAATAGAAATGCCTTTTATTTGAAGCTATTGTGCATATGCTATTCTTTTTTAGAATTCATCAAAATGTATAAAAATATATTTGTTAAAATTAAGGGTAACATAAATGGAATGAAACACATGTAAATGTGACTTCCTAGAAAGCAAGAACATGAAAAAATCAAGGTTAGTTTAAAATATTATTTAACTCACTGTAAATTTTTAAAATGTACTAAGCTCCTTTGTACCTCAGTTTCTTTGTTGAAAACTAGAAATGAACTGTCAGATTCCATCAATATAAAAGATGTAAAATTAAAAAAGAATATCAAAGAGAGGTTTTCTATAAGGAGAGACAAATTGAATTAGGAGACCTAAATTCTCTTCAAACATGAAGATACTAAGATTGTGTTATTACAAAAATTACAGTGAAGTATTAGATCTGAGGACTGTATTTTTTTGTTGGTGTTGTTGTTTGGAGGTTTGTTGCAAGATCACACAGCTAGTTAATTAAGTGTCTGAGACCAGATTTGAAATCAAAAACTCCTGACACTAGGGCTGGTGCTCTATTCACTGTGCCTCCTAGATGTCCCAATAGGCAATTAGATGAGCATTTTTTGGATAGTGATCATTTCTCAAAGAGAAGAATAAATCCATATAATAAAGAAAGAATAATGTAAAGGAAGTTGCACTTTTTCTCTGAACTTTTAACAACAACATTAACTGTCTAGGACTGATCATTTTGTCATTTATTTGGGAATTTTTATATGGTTATTTTCCCCACACATTACCTAGTAAATAAGCACAGATATTTTTAGAGAGATAAAAATAAATTTTGGAGGCATTTTAAGGAAAACACTTGAAATAATGAAAGGCTTAGAACTGAGGTCAGAAACCCCATTTTTATGAGTCTTCAGTTGTATTAAATATAAAGTCTTTGGATTTCTTTGGATGACTTTGTAAAATGAGTAAAGAGAAGATGCTACATTTCAAAGGGAGAAAGTGAAAGAGAATTTAGCTAAGAAAAAAGAATGAGAGAAAGGGACTATTTGATAGGCTATTTATAGATTCACAGAATTTGGACTTGAATGAATTACTCAAACACATATTATGGTAGAAGATGTCAATCCCTCTAGCAGTCACAAAAGTTGCTACATTGTATAGTTATTAGCTAAATGAAATTAGCTCTATGTGTTACAGTTGATGATGAAGTAAGCATGGTAGAGTGGACAGATTGTCATATTACCTTTAAATCTAGGTTTGGATATGACATATTGCAAAAAACCACAAATATTTGAGTCCTTACTTTACTTTAGTCATCTGAGTAGATGCTGGAAAAGAGAAAACAATCTGAAACTATTATCTTTGATCATTTTTTGCATGTAAATTCACATGCAATAATACAAAAAAAATCAGTCTTTAGATCCTTAAAAAACTCAAACTAGGTACCTATATATTAATAATATTTAATTTTCAAAGAATAAGTAATAAATTTGCTTATTTCACCATCTCATAAAAATTGCTTTATTGGGAATCATACTTTAAATTTGATTCTGGTATTAAAATATGTTGAGCCTTGATCATTTTTACTATATTGAATCTCAAATTTCCCAACTGTAAAATTTAGATAATTTAATAAGGAGTTCTTTAAATCTCTTTCCTACTCAAAATTTTAAAATCTTCAGTTAAAAATTATTTTTAAATTACTTTTTTAAGATCAATTAATTGCTAAATCAATTCGGAAAAAAACACATGTTTTTAAGTATAATGTCCTAGAAAAACAAATGACAAGCCCAATGTACAACCACATTGACAATAAACTCAGTCATTACAAGTATAGATAATGATACAAGGCAGAATGGCTAATAGAAGGCTCATGATTGGATTCATGATAAATTGGGTTCAAATTCTATCTACTACCCATGTAGTGTCTCAGGGGCCTTTTAAGACACTTAAATACTGCAATAGATGCATACCTATAGCAATGACTGAACTATTCACATCAGGAACTCCATAAAGCTACCATTCATGAAACAATATAAATTTCACAAGAATCACTTTATATTTAATATGCAAGGCTACTGTGACTTTAGATTTCCTTATGATTTCAAAAGTTAAAATTATAGAACAAAACTAATAATAGCATTTCCCTTTTAAATTATCCAACTTTCCTAGTAATGGATTTTAACAATATAGGATACCTGAAATATAAATTATCCTGTTCTTTCTTAAATATTCTTAAATTTGCTTTCATGCCTATACCAAAAATACTTACAATAATATAATATCAGAAAAAGTCAATTTTTTCATGGTATTCAAATTCTATAACTTAATAAGTACAAATACAAAAATATTAGATTATTTATATCATATGTATTTGCACATATATACATAATATTTCTCCACATGACATATATATATATATATATAAATTCATGGATCATTATGAAATTCAAATGAACATCTAAAGAACCTTATTAGAAAATATCATTTATGAATAAGGTCATCTAAACCAAATAACCAATAGAAATGTTAAAATTTAAAGAAATAAAATATTTTAAATCTTCATAAAAATATTGCTTAAGTATTCATAAGATGTGAATTAAAAGTGAAAAAGCTAAAGTGAACTTAATATACATTAGAGGAATATCTGATAGTTTTATAAATAACATAATTGTCATGTATATATGTATCTTCTAACTATAACTGTAATTTTATATTCATATTTATATACATATGTACATGTGTCATATCAATATGCATATACATACATACATAGAAAAATATAGAAACTTTTGCATATTCATAATCATTTATATCTACAGATGCATATATTTACTTAAATGTATGTACACATTTATACTGTCCTGGTCAAACTCAGCATCTAATTTGCTGAATTCAGTTCTGACCACAACTTTTGAGAAAGGACATTAAGAAGTATATGTATAAGTTTCGGGATAGAAACTGTAAAATGCATATTTCATACTTTACACTCATCTATAGATTGTTCATACCTTGGAATTGGGAGAGGAGGAGGTAGTTTAGAAATCGTTAGACCTTGAACACTGAGATCTAGCAAAATTAAACACAATATAATAAAAAACAATTTGTTAGAAAAAGAAAAAATAACATAAGTTTATTATATCAATGATCCTTTTGAGTATTTATGGGAAAAATTATAATATTACATATTAGAAATAATGCCATATTTTTGAGGAAAGCATTTCTATCATTTCCTTCAGAGTTTTTGTGAGTTTTTCATTTTTAAAACTTTCTCTTCTTATTCAGTGTGCCAGAAATAGTGAAAGAGCTTGATTAAAGATATAACATGATGAGCTGTTTTCCTTCATTACCATTCTATTATTTGCATTGTAATTGCTGTTTGTTTAATTGTATAACCAAAACTCATAACCTTACCTTGAATAATTTTCCACTCAGATAGATTTTATGTATGAATAGATTGCATTTATTTTTTTTATGCTTTTGCAAGGCAAATGGTGTTAAGTGGATTGCCCAAGGCCACACAGCTAGGTAATTATTAAGTGTCTGAGGTCGGATTTGAACTCAGGTACTCCTGACTCCAGGGCCGGTGCTGTATCCACTGTGCCTCCTAGCCACCCCTAGAATGCATTTCTTAACCCTGAATCAATGCCAAATAAAGGTATGAAGTTGAATTTTTTTAAGAATTGTTATTTGATTTTATTTTATATCAAGTTATGCGTTTGTAAACCTACATATTAATTTGAAAGTTCTCCTTTATTTTCAAAGATTAAAATTTGAAAATGGAAACCAAACTCTTCATATCTCATCCCTTTCTAATCATGGAATATGTTTTATTACTCTTTTCCTTTATATTAATAGACTATGACCAAATGAAATAGCCTGTAACAATTTTCATTATATCCAAAAATGAATTTATACTCTCATTAGGTTGATTTCAAATATTAGAGTAGAGTCAGGCAAGCAGTGAGACACATGGCAATGGATTTGTATAGCCCTTGACTTATTCAGCACTTTGTTCATGATCTTGAAGTTGCAGTTATGATAATCTTTGAATGGTTCTAAAATAATTCTTCTGCTAAATTTGCAGAAAGGTAAATTGTACAGAACTTGAGAGGTATTCAAATAGATTAATCAAACCCATGGTGGGAAAAATTGCTTAACATTGTTCACTGAGCTACGTGGGGAAAAGATATAAAAGATTATTCCTTTTTTCTCAATTTATAGATCATGGTACTGTATTCTCATAGGATTTAAGTAGCATACCAAATTTTCAAGAGAAGCAAAGATTTGAAGTGGAATTTTACTTAAGTCCTTTGGTTATCAATCAAGGCATCTTTCCTCTATACACATATTTATCTTTTCACATTTAATCTCACTAAAATTTTGTGATCTAGGTAGGTCTGATGATATTATAATTATTTTATATTCATGTATTAATCATTATGCCTGCAATTCCATTATATCATTATATTTGCTATGTGGTATAATTTGATTTAATTCAATGCTTCATTTGTTTTACTACTTCTAAGTTGATTGAGGTCTTGTTCACATATAAATTTTATTTTCATTGATGGATTGACTAATTTAATGGAAAATCTAGGCCATCTATGTTTAATTGAGGAAGGAAAAACCTCTACCTTTACCTTTTGTAGATTTCTTTAGAATTTCATTATTCTAAAGAATTGGTTTAATCTCAGAAAATAAAAAGGATAAGAGATAAGCCTAGATTAGTCTTTTGAGTAAATCAAAAGAAATCAATAAAATATGTTAAAAACTGATGGCCCATACTTCCAGATATTCTGGAAGAATCAGTTAACCAAATTGGGAAGATAGACTAAAAAATTAAACCACCTTATAGATGAACAGAAAACGCATGGAACTTGAAAAGAGAAAAGGGTAAAGAAACACAGGGCTCAAAGGGAATGAAAATGAGATAGAGGCAACTACTTCAAAGAATGAAGCCAGAACTTTGGGATTGTGGCTATGTAGACCAATTGGAAACAAGTTATTTTGGGCCTGAAACTACATCGCTATAATATAGCTCCTTAGACATGCATTTCTCTTTGCTTCTTTTCTGTTTCTTCATGATAGTCTGATATCTTTTCCTCTGATGAAAATGTTGACATATCATTCATCTTTTTTTCCTTATGGTAAATATTGATTTTGTATTTTAAAAAGCTAGCTAGGGGGCAGCTAGGTGGCACAGTGGATAGAGCACTGGCCTTGGAGTCAGGAGTACCTGAGTTCAAATCCGACCTCAAACATTTAATAAATTACCTAGCTGTGTGGCCTTGAGCAAGCCACTTAACCCCATTGCCTTGCAAAAATTAAAAAAGAAATTCATTTTGGGGAGGCTAGGTGGCATAGTGGATAAAGCACTGGCCTTGGAGTCAGGAGTACCTGTGTTCAAATCCACTCTCAGACACTTAATAATTACCTAGCTGTGTGACCTTGGGCAAAGCCACTTAACCCCGTTTGCCTTACCAAAAAACCCTAAAAAAAAAAACTAGCTATTCACATTTTTCTAGTTAGGGTGCACTTATTGGAAATATACCTTTGAGTCGACAACTGAGATAGAAATCTAAGCCAAGAAGAGAATGAAATACAACTGTCTAGTGGTTCAGAGCTAATCAAAAGATAAAAGAATTACAGATCCTGTTTCTATTTTAACAACACAAATATATAAGGCCTGTGTGATGAAAACCAGGGCAATAAATCTACAATAGGATGAAGAGCATATAGAAGTGATTGAATAACTCTGATCATCACACTATCCCCTTAATACTGCTACACAAAAACTTTATTAGATCCTCATAAAATTCCTATGAAGTGATTATAAGTACTTCACAAATGAAATAAATTATGCTAAGACAAACTAAATTATATATTCCATTTATGGGTGATAAATATCAGAGGTTAGACTATTACAGTTATTGTTTCTTTACTCAGACGAACATTTATCTAAATTTCATAGTTTCTCATTAGATTCCAAAGTGAAAACAGAGTTAATCTACAATATTTAAATTTTGAAAATAAAGCTGAGAAAAACCATTACTAGGCATTGTGAGATCTTAAGATGTTCTTTTACTTTTGATAGAATATACACTGTTGGAGATGTGATGCCTTAGATTCTGGTTGTGTTTTTAGTGCTTCAATAAATTAAAGATTTATGCTTGTATTAAGAAAAAGTTGCAGTATACTTTGTTCTTTGTATAATCTTGAGATGTTTGTTCTGTAAGAAATAAATGTTTTTAATTTCAAACATACACATATATATATATATATATACATATATATTAATAAATAAGAAATACATCACAAAAAGGACATAGGAGAGAACTTATCATTAGGACTTTGCTTTAAACCCACTGTCAAAAAGGTTAGTAATACCTTATATAGTCTTTTATTTTAGATTTCACAGTTTCCTAAATGTTATCCTGTATGTTGGTGCTATATGGCTGCAAATATTTCATATTTTAAAGAAAAATTATTTGATTTTACAAAAAGAATAATTGAACACGCAACTGAGTATATATTGGAACCAATGGTTTTCATATATAGGACCGGACAGAATGTACTTAAACTAGACAAATGTATTTTCTATCATCTCTGTCTCTCTGTCTCTATCTCTGTCTCTGTCTCTCTCTGTCTCTGTCTCTCTCTGTCTCTCTCTGTCTCTCTCTGTCTCTCTCTCTCTCATGATTTTAATAGACATTTTTGTTTGAAAAGCAAGACACATGTGACCTAAGCAAGTACTGACAGATATCATGCCATAGTGGTTGGTCTTGGTACTTGGAGTCAAGAAAATTTGGATTCACATCTGACATCAGATAGGAGCATATTGAAATAATCTAGGAGAGAAAAGTTTAAGGTCTGAATCAAATTAATAGAAAAGTTGGATGTGGAATAAAGTGTGAAGGTGGAACAACAAGATTAGGTAGATAGGAATAAAAGAGAATAAGACTGACTAAAGTTTCTGTGACAGAGAAAACTTAAAGAACTATCACTTAGAGCAATGTGAGATAGGAAAAGAAACACATAGACAGAGAGGGAGAGACACAGACAAATACAGACAAAGAGGCAGAGCCAGTGCCAGTGAAAGGGAGAGATGGGGTGAGGGGGTAGGAGAGGGGATGCCAGACAGAGAACTTAATTTCTATGAGATATACTATGGTTAAATAAAATCCTTTTACCAATATGAGTTGGCACATTTAGAATTTTAGAGTTGTTTAAGCACAAAGAGTGAAGTGGCTTGGTCAGGAAGATTTTCATTTTTTTCTTTTTTTCATACATATATTTTTGCTGGTTCTCTTTTTATTCTTGTTTTCTTTTTATTTATTTGTTTATTTAGTTATTATTTTGTACAAATAATTTTTTAAACATTGCTACAGTATTCTTGTTTAAGAGCAAACATAATAACCACTCCTGCCAAGAAAATATAGACCCACATAAGCAATAAAGTAAAGGGGAGAGAAAAAATTACAATTAAAATAATAATAATAATAATAATAATAGTAATGGTAATAATAATAATTGTAAGTATGGCCAGGTGGCAAGGTGGATAGAAAACCGGCCCTGGATCCAGGAGTACCTGAGCCCAAATCTTGCCCCAGACACCCAACAATCACCCAGCTGTGTGACCCCATGCAAGCCACCACAACCCCATTGTCCTACAAAAACCAAAAACCAAACAAAAAAAAGACCCAAAATAAAATAAAATAGTAGTAGTAATAATAATAATAATAATAGTAGTGGTGGCTGGGTGGCAGACAGATCACTGGCCCTTGAGCCAGGAGGACCCACCCAGGTGCAAATCCAGACTCAGACACCCAACAATCACCCAGCTGTGTGGCCCCAAGCAGGCCACCCAGTGCTATTTGCCCTGCAACACCCCCCAGAAAATAATAATAATAATAATAATAATAATGATAATAATAAAAATAAAAATGTGCTTCAGTCTGTGTTCCAACACCACCAGCTCTTTTGCGGGTGAATCACATTCTTTTTTTTTTTTGGCTTTTGCAAGGCAAATGGGGTTAAGTGGGTTGCCCAAGGCCACACAGCTAGGTAACTATTAAGTGTCTGAGACCAGATTTGAACTCAGATACTCCTGACTTCAGGGCCTATGCCTTATCCACTGCACCACCTAGCCGCCCCTGGATCACATTCTTTAGGATAAATCCATCACAAAAGTTACTTCCGTATTTTTCCACCTTTGCCATTGCTGATCTCAACTCCCTCCATTCATACTTCTCTACTACCATGCACTATATTTTCTCTCTCCTTTCACTCTGTCTCTGCCATAAGGTAGTTGAGTGGTGCAGCAGACAGATCCCTGGCCCTGGGACCAAGAGGCCCTGAACCCACATACCACCCCTTGCCCAGCATCCACCTGACCCTATGGTCCTGTACAGGCCATCCAATCCTAGCCCCTTGCAAGAAGTAAACAAGAAAACATGTTATATCTGACCACTCTCCCCCCATGGTCCATCCTGTCCTCCATCACTCACATTATCGCCCTTCACCCTGTCCCCTTCTCTCCTTCTTACTACAGTACTACAGATGTCTATACTCCATTGAGTGTATATATATATATATATATATATATATATATATATATATATATATATGCTGTTTCCTCTCCTAGCCACCTCTGATGAGAACAAATATTCCCTCATTCCCCCTTGCCTTGCCCCCTTCCATATCATTGCAATAGCTCATTGTAATAAAGAAAAATCTTATTATATGAAGTATCTTAGCCTATTCCTCCTCTCCTTTTTCTTTTTTACCCCATTTTTGTACCACAATACATCTTCACATTCAGTTTTCTCCTGTGCTTCATCTATAAAAGCTCCTTCTCCAGGCTCTATTAAATGAGAAGTTTCATATGAGTATTATCAGTATCATTTTTCTATACAGGAATACATGTAGTTCATCATCATTAAGTGCCTCATATTTTCCTCTTCTCCTTCACTCTCTACGCATCTGAGTCCTGCATTTGAAGATCAAACCTTCTGTTCTGCTCTGGCCATTCCAACAGGAACATTTGAAATTCCCCTGATTCACTGAAAGCCCATCTTTTTCCCTGGAATAGAACATTCAGTTTTGCTGGGTAGTTGATTCTCAGTTGCATTTGAAGCTCTTTTGCCTTCCGGAATATTATATTCCAAGCCCTATGAGCTTTTAATATCATTGCTACTAAATCCTGTGTGATCCTGACTGCAGCTCCACAATATTTAAATTGTGTCCTTCTGGCTGCTTATAATATTTTCTCTTTGACTTGAGAGTTCTGGAACTTGGCTATAATATTCTTGGGGGTTGGTTTATTTTTTGGATCTCTTTCTCGGGGAGATCGGTGGATTCTCTCCATTTCTATTTTGCCCCCTTTTCTAGGATATCAGGGCAATTTTCTGGTAATAATTCTTTGAAAATGATATCAAGGCTCTTTTCCTGGTCATGACTTTCAGTTATTCCAATAATTTTTAAATTATCTTTTCTAAATCTGTTTTCCATATCAGTTATTTTTTTTCAATGAGATGTTTCACATTTTCTTCTAATTTTTCATTCTTTTGGTTTTGAAATATTGAGTCCTGATTTCTCATAAAATCAACAATCTCCCTGAGTTCTATTCTTTGTCTGAAAGATTTGTTTTCCTCAGAGAGCTTTCTTATCTCCTTTTCCATCTGGCCAATTCTGCTTTTTAAAGCATTCTTCTCCTTAATAATTTTTAAACTGTTTTATCCATTTGACCTATGCTGGTTTTTAACATGTTATTTTCTTCAGCATTTTTAGATCTCCTTGACTAAGCTGCTGACTTCATTTTCATGTTTTTCCTGCATCTCTCTCACTTCTTTTCCCAGTTTTTCTCTCTATCTCCCTCATTTGAATTTTAAAGTCTTTTTTGAGCTCTGTCATGTCCTGAGGCCAATTTCTGTTTTTGCTTGGAGTCTTTAGATGGAGGAGCTTGTACCTCCTCATCTTCAAAATGAGTGTTTTGATCCTTCTTGTTATCACAGACAAAGTATTTCTCAATGGTGTTCCTCTTTTTTCTCTGCTTACTCATTTTCCCAGCCTGAGGCTGTTTTGGGGGTGCTTCCTGAGCTTTTGGGACACTCCCACAAGCATCTCAGTGTGTGAGGCTCTGTCCTCCCTCCTGGTCTGTGAATGACCATAGGTGCCCCCTCTGCCATGGGGCTGAGGTGGGGGGGGTTGCTGTTCTATGGGGGGGGGGGTCTAGACTGCAATCAGGATCTGAATGTGATCAGAACCCCTGAGTCATGTTCCAGGAACAGAGGACAGAGCTCAGCAGTCTCTCTTCACTCCCCTCCCTAGGTTCAACATTCTTATGCCCTGGGAGCTCCTTCTTATGTGCTCCACCTGCTTCTGGTTCCTGGATCTGGGCTGCTGCAGCTACACTGCTTGCTGTGTGCCCTGAGGGCTAGGCTTCACATGCTTGCTCTGGAAGAGGTCCCCCTGCTGTTCCCCCAAGTTGTGCCTGATGCTCCCCAAGGTGTAGATCAGGATACTGCCCCAGCTGCTGTGAGCCACTGCTCCCAGTGCCCTGGGGCTGCCTCTGGGAAGCTGAAGTTCCTTCGCTCTGGCGGGCCACCCCCTCTGGTGGGCCACCCCTCTGACCCTTTGGAGCCAAGCCTTTCTATTCTTTTCCATGTTACCTGGGGTTGGAGAATTGCCTCACTGGATCCTAGGGTTCTGCCTCTGGAAAATGTAGTTAGAGTCCTTAGTTAATAAGTTTTGCTCCAAAGCAACTAAGAGAAGGTCCTCTCCTGTGGCCATCTTTGCTCCGCCTCCTGGTTCTCTTTTTAAATAGTTAAAATCATATGTGAGATTATCTCAAATATTAGACAGGTAATCTGAATAAAATTATCTATAAGTGCTAACAATAAATTAAGTTGTATCATTAACAAGTATCATGAGCTTGTTTATATTAGAGAGAGAAAATTTTTTTATAGAAAGTAATATTCACATAGTGGCAGTATGGATAATACATACCTTATTAATTTCTCAATTACAATTAATACTATGGCACAAAGGTATAACAGTAAAACAAATAAACAAATTAGGGAAAAATTCCACTTATGTTTGTATTTTCTGAAATTTGGTACCCAGAAATGAACTCAGTATACTTGAATTGGTCTGGCATAGGCAGACTTTAGCAATATTGTGACTTTGCTATTCCCTAAAACAATACCTAACAATTCTGGTTAAACTGAATTATTTTCACTCTCTACTTTTACACAATATTGTGTTATAATGGACCTGATTATACTAAGACCAATAAAACTTGCTTCTCTCATCAAATAATTTTGGGGATAAGTTTTTAAACCTATAGAATTCTTTTTTAACTATACCAATGGAAAACTATCAACTATATCTTTCATTAAAACTTGTCTCAAAGTAATAATAATTAACAGAGATTTTTAAAAACTATCTTTTCCCTAGGTAATATATATTATATTAACACTTATAAATAGCATAGTTTTGTATTCTATCATTTGCTTTGATGAATCAGATAATTCCTGTAGATACTTTCAAATGAAAATATTTGTTAATAAATATAGTAATGTTGACTTGGGCAGGTTTTATTTTCTATATTTTAATAATCCACACAATAGGTTTTGACTGAAATGGCAAAGGAAAGTGATTAAAATTTCTGTCCTTTGCAAGAATGTTGTTTGATTTTCATTTTCTTTCTTTTTATAGATTTATTTTTGCTGGTTCTCTTTTTTAAATAGCTAAAGAACAGGTTACTTTTTCATCTAAGACAGATTAGTAAGCCTATTTTATTTTTATTTCACTCATTTTAAAAAAATCTCATGTCAGAGTATCTCAGATACTAAACAGCCAATCTTAATAAAAATATCCATAAGTACTAACAATAAATCAAGTTGTATAATTAACAAGTATCATCAGCTTGCTATCATTACACAGCATTTCTACAGAGGTTTTACTTGGTAGAGCCTTTAACTTACCCATATAAACTCATTGTTTTGTTTAGTTGAAGCTACTACAATCAGAACAGCTTGACATTGTACGATATTTAATTAAGACATTGTGATATAGGATAGTATGCCTTTTGCTACCACATTGGTTATTGCTCTTTGTCTACCTTTTTACTTATTATAATTATCCTAAGCATAGTTTCCCATTTTGCAATCCTAAAAAATGCAAGGAATTTAAATCTAAATGAAGCAATTAATAAAAAATTGATGATCTACTTTGATTTCATATAATTAGCACTTAATGTATGTTAAGATCACATGAATGATATACTGTGTAGTATGTGGTACCATATTTCAGTATTTTTTAATTTACAATATTGAAAGTTTTCTACTTATTGTATCTCTTCAATATCTTTAGCTTCTAATTAGGGGAAAAAAGAAATCATAGGACCATATGGATCACAGGGCTTCTGGAGATTGCCAAGTTAAATAGTTGTCATTACAAAAGATAAAACTAACTCAGAGAATTGATGGAATCTAACCAAGAAGAATCTGTTGATCATAAAATTAGAATTAGAATTCAGATATCTGGACTCAAAATAATGTTGTCTTTCAATTATAATAAATAATTTTAACAGAATAATTTTAATATGATGCAGTCTACATAAATGTGGGACAACTGAAGGCTTGAGCACAATGTTATCTGGGTGTTGTGAGTTATGTGTTTCCTTGTGATGAGTGGAACTCAGTTCTTTATTTCCCTATTTCTTGTAAACCTTGTCTGGACTTCCCAGTGTTACAATGGGTCCTAAACTCCTACTCCCTGGAGTACACTTGTAATGCCACATTTCTAATCATGCACACTTTCTTTCCCAGTCCACATGAGGGCTTGGGTCATACTCTTTGGGATTCCAGCATTCATTCTCACTCTTTTCTTCATACTGCTATTAAACCTACAACCCCACAGCTTTGTTGAAGGAGAAAAATAAACAGACAAACAAAAACTTAGCTACTGCACATGATCACAAAAAAGTGGTGTCAAAACTTTAGTCAAATGGAAGTGAAACTTAAATTCATTATTTTTTTTTTTTAGATTTTGCAAGGCAGAGGGGTTAAGTGGCTTGCCCAAGGCCACATGGTTAGGCAATTATTAAGTGTCTGAGGTCGGATTTGAACCCAGGCACTCCTGACTCCAAGGCTGGTGCTCTATCCACTGTGCCACCTAGCTGCCCCTCATTATTTTTCTTAAAATTTCCAAGATTTTTTTCCTGATACATTACCTTGGAGTTACAAGGGAATATTAATTCTCTACAGAAAAACAAAGGGAAATGGGATCATGGGACTAAAGGATTTTGAAAGAAAGGACTACATAAGTCATCTAATTAAATATTGTCATTTTACAGATGAAGAAGCTAAAGCCCAATTTGGCACATGCAAAACCAAGACTTCTATCTTTACAGTCAATCTTATTTCCCTCTCTCACTTATAAATAGTATTTCAAAAATATAAGTTGCCTAATAAGGGAAAGGAAAGTCATTTAGTAAATTGTTGAATGAAGACAGAGAATATGACTCGGAATGGGAGACCTGGACTTGAATCTTTTATCTGCATCCTAAATATGTGTAAAATATGGATATGATAGTCCTCATAGCATTTACTTTTTTTGGCTTCATTTTTCTCAATTATAAATGAATTGGTCAGAAAATATCACTATATTGTGCCTTGCAGTTTCAGATCTTATGACTCTTCCCTAATAACAATAGCTAGCATGGATGGATAAAAGAGGAAATTGAAAAGCACTTATAGTAGTAGGACAGTGTGTTTTCTGATTCTCTGTCTCATCTTTCTATCTTTATTCTCTATAGATCTATCAGATTCTTTGATGAAATTGCCCTTATGAATAGGTGCCTAAGGTAGAAACAGGATATAAATTAATTTAGGGTGGGTGGGTAGGAGTAAACAATAGATATTTTATACCTCTTTTACATCAAACTCCCTCTTCACAAAAACATTTTATGGTTGAAACATGTTTTAATTGTCATTAAAGAGTTTACTGCCCAGAAATGGTGATTTAATATCAATATACTTCACTACTTCAATCTGAGAATCTGATAATCAAGGATTTTTCCTCTTTGCTTTTTTTTTTTGGCTTTGGCTTTTTTTCTCTTTCTCTTGTCTTTCTCACATGGATTCTTCATAATCACTATATGAGGACACAAGGAATTAAGCTATTGCATCTCAGGAATAAAAAGCTATCTAAAATTTCTAAACCTGCATTGAGGTATACTGTATAAGGGAACACATATTGTATTTATATTTTCCTTTGCCTTTTGATTTTTTGTTCTTCAAGAACCCAATTGCCCTTCAGGGCACATATTTTGTGTAAGGAAAACTTTGTATAATTACATATGGTTATGAATTATATGGGAAACACAAATAAAAATCAAGAAATATTTAAAAGCAATTCAATTAAATCCAGTAGATGTTTATTAAATAATCAATATGGTGAAGGAATTGTTAGGCATTAGAGAGATTACAAATTATATAAATTTGCTCTCAAAAATCTATTGGTCAAACACACGTGTCAACATCTACATAAAAAAACTATGAAACAATTTGGAAGGTAATGAATTCAAAAAGAAAAAGAAGTCCTAGAAAAGTGATAAAGAGTTTGCAATAGAATCAGGCAAACCTGAATTCAGGTCTCACTCCTTTTTTTGTTTGTTTGTTTTAACTTATTTATTTATTTTGAATTTTACAGTTTTTCCCCTAATCTCCCTTCCCTCCCCCCCCCACCAACAGAAGGCAGTCTGTTAGTCTTTATATTGTTTCCATGGTATAAATTGATCTAAGATGAATATGATGAGAGAGAAATCATATCCCTAAGGAAAAAAAGTATAAGAGAAAATTTACATAATAAGATAACAGTGTTATTTTTAAATTAAACCCTGTATTCCTGTGATATATCCACCTTGGTCATAATGTATTGTCCTAGTGATAACTTGTAATCATTTTGCTAAGATTTTATTTAAGATTTTTGCATATATATTTTCATCAAGGAGATAGGTCTATAATTTTCTTTCTCTCTTTTGACTCTTCCTGGTTTAGGTATCAGCACCATATTGGTGTCATAGAAAGAGTTAGGCAGAGTTCTCATTTCACCTATTTTTCCAAAGAATTTATATAGAATTAGAACCAATTGTTCCTTAAATTTTTAAGAGAATTCACTTGTGAATCCATAAGGCCCTGGAGATTTTTCCTTAGGGAGTTCAATAATGGCTTGTTGAATTTCTTTTACTAAAGTAGGGTTATTTAGGTATTTAATTTCCTCTTTATTTAACCTGGACAACTTATATTTGTGTAAATATTCATTCATTTCACTTAGATTATCAAATTTATTGGCATAGAGCTGAGCAACACAAATCTGAATTATTACTTTAATTTGCTCCTCTTTGGTGGAGAGTTTACCTTTTGATTTATGATATTAGCAATTTGATTTTCTTCTTTTTTTAATAAAATTAAGCAGAAGTTTATCAACTTTAATTGCTTTTCATAAAACCAACTTTTTGTTTTATTTATTAGATCAGTAGTTTTGTTGTGTTCAAATTTACTAATTTCTCTAATTTTGATATTTAATTGGTGGCTTTTAATTTGTTCTTTCTCTAATTTTTTTAGTTGAATGTTTAGTTCATTGAATTTCTCTTTTGCTAATGTATTAATGTAAACATTGAAAGACATAATATATCCATCTAGGATGAAGTCATTAATTCTTTGCATAATTTGTTGTTTGATCCACTAATTCCTTAGAATGAAGTTATTTAGTTTCCAATTAGTTTTAGGTATTGCATGTGATTTTTGTTGCATTATGATCTGAGAAAGATGTATTCACTATTTCTGCCTTTCTGCAATTGATTATTAGGTTTTTAATGCCCTAGTCCATGGTTGATTTTTCTGGAAGTGCCATGTACTGCAAGGAAAAAAAAAGTATATTCCTTTCTAACTCCATTCAGTTTCCTCCATAGGACTATCATATCTAGGTTTTCTAACAATCTACTACCTCAATAACTTCCTTCTTCTTTATTTTATGGTTAGATTTATCTAAATCTGAGAGTGGAGGGGGTGTTTGAGTTCTCTCACCAGTAGAGTTTTGCTCTTTACATGTCCTCCTGTAACTCCTTCAACTTTTCCTCTAAGAATCTGGATGCTCTACCATTTGGTGCACACAAATTTAGTATTGAAATTACTTTACAATCTATGGTACATTTATGGAGGATATAGTTTCTTTCCTTATATCTTTTAACAAGATCTATTTTTGCAGGTGCTTTGTCTGAGATAAGGATTGTTACCCCTGCTTTTTTCCACTTCTAAAGCAAAATAAATTTTGCTCCAATCTTTTACCTTTACTCTATATGTATCTCTCTGCTTGTAGGATTCTGGTTTTTTAATCTACTTTACCATTCACTTATGTTTTAAGGGAGAGTTCATCCTATTCATATTCAAAGTTACAATTACTAATATAATATATTACTATATACATTTATGTATACATATAATTACTAATATGTAATATATTACTATATATTATTACTAACATATATATTACTATATATGTAATATATTACTATATATAATATAATTATAATATATAATCACTATTATTGTCCTCCATGCTATCTTCACTCTGTATTTTTCCCCTTTTTTTTACTTTATCTATATTCCCTAGTATTTTGTTTATGAATACCACCACCTTCAGTGTGTTTGCCCCCTATGTCCGTTTCCCCTCCCCTTTCTTTCCCCTTTCTCTTTACCCCTTCTTTCTACCTTATCCTTTGTTACTCTTGTACACCCCCCCTCCCCTTTTCCTCTTTTAATACTTGAGAGGTAAGATAAGATTCTTAATTGACTGTATGTAACTTTAACTTTACATTAACTTTAAGCCAAATCTGATGAAAATAAGATTCAGGTGGTTCTCACCACTACCTTCTTCCCCTTTATCACAATAGTTCCTTTGTACCTCTCAATGAAATGAGATTTACCCCATTCAGTCTCCTCCATACTCCTCCTGTCTCTTTACTTTCCCCCTTTTTAAATAGGTATTGCTTTTAAATCATTCTATTTGAGTCACAGAGAAATTATGAGTGTCCATCACATCTGGCTAAGTATATTATCTCTAATGGAGTGACAATTCTTTAGAGTTGGGGATATAGCCAGTTTAATGTTATTGGATAGCAGTTTTTTTGTTTTCCTTTTTTTCTTTTACCTTTTCATGTATCTCTTGAGTCTCCTGTTTGAAGTCCAAATTTTCTATTAAGCTCTGGTCTTTTCACCAGGAAAAGTTGGAAGTCTCCTATTTCATTAAATGTCCATCTTTTCCCCTAGAAGAGAAGGCTTAGTTTTGCTGGAGAGTGAATTCTTGGCTACATTCCAAGCTCCCTTGCTTTTTGGAATATCACATTCCAGCCCCTTTGATCCCTTAATGATGCAGCCAGGTCCTGTGTAATCCTTACTATGGTATCAAAATTGTTTCTTTCTGGCTGCTTGCAGTATTTTCTCTTTTATCTGATAGTTCTGGAATATGGCCACAAAATTCCTTAGTATTTTCATTTTGGGATCCCTTCTGGAGGGGTTTGATGTATTCTTTTAATAACTATTTTTCTGTCTGGTTCTATGATGTCAGGGGAATTTTCTATCACTAAACTCTATAATATTAAGTCAAGGTTGTTTTATCTTCAATATTTTCAGGGAGCCCAATAATTCTTAAGTTGTCTCTTCTGGTTATATTCTCATGGTTAGCAGTTTTGTTGATGAGAAATTTTACATTTTCTTCTATTTTTTTTTATTTTTTGGTTTTGTTTAATAGATTCTTGTCTCATGAAGTCATTAGTTTCATAGAATCCATTCTTTTTTTTTTACAAGAATTTTCTTCATTTACTTTTTGCAACTCCTTTTACAATATGTTGATTCTATTTTTGAGGAGTTTTCCATTTGGCCAATTGATGTTTTGATAAAAGTATTTACTTTTTCATTTGTCTAATTGTATTTTCCAGGGATGTGTTTTCTTTTTTTGCAAGGTTTGAATTGTTCTCTCCCCAATTTTTTTAATTGATTTTTTAAACTCCTTCCTGATTTCTTCAAGGAAGTCTTTCTGCACTGGAGACCAAATCCTATTCTCTTCAGAGGTTCTAGATGTCTCTTAGGTAGGGTCTTTACTTTCTAAGTCATTTTCTATGGATTCCCTCCACACACACACACACACACACACACACACACACACACACACCTTTCAATTGGCCCCTTTCTTCATTATCCTAAGACCTTGTGTTGGGGAGATGGACTGGTTTACAGAGGTTTGGTGTTGAGGTCCCTAGAGGCTTTGTTCACTGTGTTTGATAATTGTAAGTGGGCCAGTCAATAGGGATGCTACAGCCTTTGCTCACTGTGTTTAGTAACTCCATGTGGGCTGGCCAGGAGGGGGTGCTGGTTGCTTTCTCTGAATTGTCTGTGACCTTTATTTGAGGTCCTCTCCTTGGCCTGGAGGGATGGATGGGGCTTCTGGATACTGTTATCCTTGAACAATGTAGACTTTGCCCTGAGACAAACATATTACTCTTCCTATTCAGCTGAGGGAGCTCTGATGCCCATGCCTGAGCCTGGGGAGGGGGCTCTTACCCCAGCCCTGCTAGCTCTCTGCTCTCTGCCCCTGCTTACCCAGGATCCCTGAAGACAGAAATTGTTCATAGATGATCTCTTGGCTTCTTTTTCTAGTTTTCTTGATAGTAAAGAGGTTTGTTTCATATTATATATGAGGATACCTTAGCACGGTGCCTGTCTTCTCTATGCCATTTTGTTCAGATGTCTGAAGTCTCACTTGTTAAGGTGACCCTGGGAAAATCAATTAGCCCCTGAGAGGCTAATACTTTAGAGAAAGCATTGACATGACATGGTAATAGGAATTACTTTGGCGGGAAATTTTACTTGTCAATGAAGTCAATGATCTGTTTCCTTTAGCACTTCAGATAAGGCATATTAAATAAAATGATGGGCCATATAATAGCATTGAGGGATAACTTTAAGATAGGTAAAGAGAAGTCCTTAAAGAGGTAGTTTATAAACTTGACCTTGTAGGAGAAGAAAAATGTCAAAATCTGACAGGTGAGGGAGTACAGTAAAATATATTATTTGATTTTAAAGAATTAACATTTAGACTTTGAGAATTGCTAATGTATCATACCATTGTCCTTATACCTTGAACCACAAAATGTTTTGTGTGTAAGATGAAGGGTTATATTTTAATATCTAAAATTAGATTGTTCTAGAAAGAGCAATAATAAAAGAGAAATCAATTAATGAATTACCATCAATTCAGAGGATAAAAAATCCACAATCACAGTTAGAATTTGAATTTGATTTTCTGATGCCATGATTGTATGTACACTACCTCTCTTCTTACCAAATCACCACTTATGAGGATAATTAATACTAACCTTTTATTATGTAGCACTTTAATGCAAATAAAGCATTTTTTCTCAAAAATCTTTTAAGGTAGGCAAAGCCATTTCACAAAAAAAGAGATTTAAATTCTTGTTAGTGCTGATATATTTGTTTGGACATATTTGAGGCAGAGAATTAAGTCAGGCCTACTGATTCTAGATGAATTACATCTTACAACTACCATATTTCCCCATATGTAAGACATACCTTAATTTTGGGGCCTGAAATTTGAAAAAAAAAGTATTACATAAAGTTATGGAACTCAAGTTGTATTCATCATGAAATTCAAGGATCTTTTACTTGTAGCTTTCAAGCATCTTTTGGGTAAATCTGATACCTGGAAGCATGCTTGGTACATTCTGTTACATGAACCTGAAGCACCAGTTGTGTCCTTCTTTGAAATCAGTCACTTCTATTTCATTAGCAATTCTTCTTGGCTCCTGAACCATCTTTGTGGACACAAGAATTCCACTGCCCCTTTGATCTTCAATCCATTTCTTCAATTCACTCTCTATTTCAGGCCATTTGGCTTAATTGCCTCTCATGACCTTCTTCTACCAGGACATTTTCAGTTGTGTTTCTTATTCCTGTAGCCAGTCTTAGATTGTTTTCTCATTTGGAGGAGGACCAAACTTACCTTCTGGAGCACAATTTCATTCACTTTTGCAAAGTGGATTACTTTTAACTTGAATTCAGCACTGTACAAAAATTCTTTTCTGAGCCATTTCTGGGCAGAATGCGGGAAAAACATAACCTAATATACAGGTAATAAATGAGAAACAATGAACATAAAGACAACAAGTACAAAAAAGCAAGAAATGCAAGTAAAAAAAAAATCTACAACCACTGTATAAAACACTTCCAGTTTTTAGACCCCAAATTTTTCAAAAAAGGATGTATCCAGGAAGCTTAGGCAGCACAGTGGATAGAGCACTGGCCCTGGAGTCAGGAGTACCTGAGTTCAAATCTGGCCTCAGACACTTAATAATTACCTAGCTGTGTAGCCTTGGGCATGCCACTTAACCTCATTGTCTTTTGAAAAACCAAAAAAAAAAAAGATCCATCTTATACATGTGGAAATATGGTATGTGAGAATTATTCTTATTGAGAATTTATAGGAATCTCTACATCTATATGAAAACGATGCATAGCATATACTGTATTTTTAAAGCACCATATTAAATAGCAAAATTTTAACATCTAGCTTTTTAAAGATTGATATATTTTTTAATGAAAATATAATGAAAAATGACTAAAACACATTTGAATTTGATCACAGTAAATCCAAGGTTAATACTGGTCAAATAGGTCTGCTGCCAGAATCTTCAGGGAATGACATTGGGTTCAGACTTGAAAAATATTTTAGCTGAGAGACATAAAAAAAAACAAGAAAAGCAGGGTATAGTATGGGAAACAATGGTTCAACTCAAAGAAAATTAAAGATCCTAGAGTGCTACTTCTAGGCTATTAGACATGACTGTGATGAGCAATGCAGGTGTTTAAAAATCTCCATGACTACAGAGAGTGTTAATTAAACACTATATGTTAAAAAGACAATCATCAGTGTATAGGAACTAAACAATATAATGAAGAGCTCATATTTTCAATGCACTGAACATGTGATTCTTATTTCACATGAGAAGAAGTATTATTTCTTAGCTGGAGATGTTCATTTACTTTGGAATTTTCAAAAGGTTCTATTTAAAATAATTACTTTGGGACCTATGAAGTAAATTTTGATATACTCATTTACCTCTTAATTATTTAAAAGTTTGAGTGGGTTTTTCCAGTTTCTTGCTCTGAATGCTAAAATCATATTTTAATTTGATTCAAAAAAGCTTAGTTCTCTTCAATTCAAAATAGAATGTCAATGTAAATATTTGTTCTGTTTCCTTTAAACTCTGAATAATCCCATGATACCCACCACTTGCATTTCCCATAACCTTCTCAAATTCATCATGTTCAAAATGAAATACATCACATTAATCTAAAGATTTAAATCTTCTCCATAGAGTCATCTGTTTTTTTCTGAGAACACCAATACCTTTCACCAAGGGTAGGATATTAGTATTTTAATAACTCCCTGTGTGTCTCCAAGTTCAAGTGAAACAAAAAAAGAATTCCTTTCATCACTTTATCCTGGGATGAGCATTTCATTCTATGGAGTTGAGTCCAAGTAGATCTATAAATGGAAAACATGTAAATTTTCATTGGATCCTCAAAATTATACCTAGATACTAACATTATTCCCCTTTATACAAATGAAAAAATAAAATGAAGACTCAAAGTGTTATGAACTAGCCCAGAATCAGTTAAGGACTGATTGATCTCCTTGCTTCAAATTTCTTCCTACTCCAGTCCATTCCATACACTTGCAAAAATGACTTTCCTTAATTCACAGATCTTATTATGTGAACTCCCAGTTGCTTCCTACTACCTTCAGGTAGGATAGCATATAAACTCTTTTGTTTATCTTTTAAAGCCCTAATTAAATTGTCTCCAGCCTATCTTTTCAGCTTTTCCAGGGAATACTACTTATATTATACATTGTGATCCAGCTAAATCAGCCTTCTGTTTTTCTCATACAGAACACATAATTTCCCAAATCCATGCTTTTGAAATGCTATGACTGGTATGCCCTCCTTTCTTTCCTATTCTTCACATAATCACTTCTTCCTTTCCTGCAGCTCAGGCATGATTTTTTTTTTTGCTTGGAGTCTCTCTACTATCATCCTTTCCAAACTATTTTATCTTTAATGTACATATATGTGTAAATTTTTATATTTATGTTATATATTTTCATATATTCTTACAAACTCTTTGTGGCTTAGGACTTTTATTTTTATATACTTATATCTACAACACTTAGAACAGTTGCTGGAGGAACTTGGGGGTTTGGGGAAATCCAAGCTGTGGATTATTTTGGTTGATGAAATCACCAAACTTTCTTACTCAGGGAGGTCAGAAAGGCTTAGACTTTAATTCATAGGTTGCACAAAAGGTTTTCAAGTTAACTATAGTACAAAAAATTCACAAGTTAAGTTCTTTGGAGAAACAGCAAGATAGTAAATTTTAGTATTGCTGTGAAATAAAGGGAGAGACAGGTTAAATTGAAGGCAGGAAACCACTGATCCTTAATGAGAGAGAAGTACCAGCATGGTTAAAGAAAGTGAGTTTTTAGGAAGATAGGTCAAGCAAAGAAGGGATAACTGTGGGGCAGGGCAGGGATAGCAAAGACAATTGAGAAAATAAAAAGGAAGAGGAAATGAAGCAAGAGGAGATGGAGACTGGGATGGAGAACTGGGATCACATAGATACTGCCTGGAGAAAGGAAGGGGAAAAGAAATGAGATAGTCTCCTGCTCCTTCTGTGATGGGAGGAATGGGGGTGGAGTTTAAGGAATGTTTAACACCTGGTTTAGGAATGGTTTCCACTGATCCTACTCCAAGGGTGGGACTTAATTAACACCTGGTATAAGATAGCATTTACTGCTCTTGAGTGGCATCTGCTGCACCTGCCCCCAAGTAGTGACCAAGGTCAGGCCTATGGCCACCTATTGTTCGTAGGATTAAGATAGAAATTCCTAGACTCATATATGTTTGCTAGAAATTACAGTTGACAAAAGTCAACACAGAATTGAGAACACTTAACAGTGTTCTGTTAAAAAAATTACAAGATGTGTTTCGAATACAAAAGAGTTACAGCATTTTTCTATGCCCAGAGATCCCCTGGTACATAGTAAGAATATGATCAATAATTTTTTGGTTGATAGTGATGCAGGGGAAAGATGAAGAGAATTTAATGTAAATTTGGTATCCTGATCTCCTTGGGCTTTACTCTCTACCTAATTACGGGTCCAGTATAGGGGAAGGGAATTAACCTTTGGCCCTCTGGATGAGAAACAAGACATAAAAAATCTGGGTTGGACCCTGGTTCAGACCGGCTCAGTCTTCTCTGACCATGGCCCAGCCAAAGGATGTTTGACTGTTCTTTTATCTCTCTCTCTCTCTCTCTCTCTCTCTCTCTCTCTCTCTCTCTCTCTCTCTCTCCCTCTCTCCCTAGCCCTTCCTATATCCTGTAACCTTTTAAATAAATTTTTGTTTTATTTCCACCCATGCTTTCCTGAGTCTGAATAATGACTCCTCATAAAACTGAACTCCAGTAGCCATTGGCTACATATTTGGCAAGCCAGCCAGGAGACTCTGCCCAGAGATACAGCTTCATAAGTGAGAAGTACACTCCCTTTTTTTAGATCCTGGAGTTTTGAAAAGTAGGAAAATTATTGGACCTCTAGAAAAATAGGAAAATTATTGGGCCTCTAGTCCTCCTTCTTGTATTTACCTTTTTCTGGAAAATGGAAAAAGGTTGAGTTTGCGGGTTGTGAGCAAAGCTCTGGTATGGGCCTGCCCTCTTCAGACTGGCCAATTTTGGCAGTTCTGAGGTTTGTTTGGTTTATACCCCACTGTGAATGAGGGTTGTTAAGGAAGGACATTCAGCATATGTCCAATTGACTTGTTTGCCTACCTATAAATTAATGAGAATTAAAATATGGGGGAAAATCCTCCCCACAGCTGAGTGCTTGCTCCCTAGAAGGAAATAGATTAGATAAAAACCAAAACATCTGAGCTCCTGGAAATTATGCTTGGGTGGTACTCTTTCTCTTTCTTTGAAATTCTTTCTCTCATTCTCTGCTGCCCCCACCTTCTTCAAAGGGAGATGGGAAATCTTCTTTTAGAACTTTGAAACTCAACCTATGACTCAGATGGAATGCATGCTTCACTGCAGGAAGGGCCAGACCCCCAAAACTTGTTTTAGGAAACAGAGGGACCCCAGTGCCTTCTTTCCGGTTTGGGGAGGGGGAGTTGGGCAATGGCCATATTTTCAATTCCAAGCCCCATTCCCTAAAGACATTTACCTGGGCTGAGAAAGTCCCACACTTGGAAGGGGGGGAAGGGAATTGGACAGATTGATTGGGAAGTCTCATAGTCAATTAATTAAGAAATAGGGGAAGATAGCTTTTCTGGGACTAGAAAATTCAGATTTCATCTTTAAATTAAGTGGTGATAATAATTAATATTTCTGTAATAGAGTAACTGGATTTGAACTGTATAAAGTTACTTAAGAATGCATTCAATTTTAACTATTGGTTGGCTATTTCAAAATCTTAATGAATATAGAAGAGGTTCCTCAAGAAATTCTGCCTGATTCTAAAAATGTAGTTTTTTTGACTGATCTTAATTGATACATTGAAAAGATATATAAAATAAATATATGGGTCAATGGGACATTTTTATATCTCTCTACTGGCCTGGAGTGGTGGGAAAATGTTTCTGTATCCTGAGATCTGGTACTGGCCAGGGTATCAATCTCAGCTTGGTAAATTTGATACAAAAGAGCTGTATCTGTGTCTAAAGTCCTTTGTGTGTGTGTGTGTGTGTGTGTGATTCAGATCTAGTTACAGATCTTGTGTGTAATTCAGAAATAGTTACAGTTATCTGAGTTAAATGTCTTTCCTTTTAGTTTGAGTTTTGAATTTAGTTGCTTTAAAAGATTTAATTTATGGGGGCGGCTAGGTGGAGCAGTGGATAAAGCACCAGCCCTGGAATCAGGAGTACTTGGGTTCAAATCCAGTCTCAGACACTTAATAATTACCTAGCTGTGTGGCCTTGGGCAAGTCACTTAACCCCTTCTGCCTTGCAAAAAAAAAACCCTAAAAAAAATAAAAAAATAAAAGATTTAATTTAAAATTAAATAATTAATGAAGTTGTTATCTGAGCCCATCTGCTTATACCATTTGAAATTTTGTAAGAGGCAAAGTTTGAAGTGATTTCGGGTGTGAGCTAAGTCTATGACACTACTGTATTAATATCACACACAAAAAGACAGATAATGTTTTTCCTCTGATAATTCTTTTAATATTAAAATTCTTCTCTGGGAAAAAAAGACTACAACTATAGAATTAGGAATGAGTAGGAATTTGACTACCAGTAGGAATTATACAGTTCAACTTGTATCAGTTGTTATGACTGCTCTGCTTACCATTAATATTTTTAATCCTCAGATATTCCTTTACTGCTCAGTTTCTCATTTCCTAAGAGATGTAGGGATAACAGGAAAATCTACTTCCAAATTTGTAGTGCTCAGAGAATAATTATAAATTCTTTAACCTTGTAGTTTTGGTAATAATATAAAGCAATCAAGTCCACATGCCTTTAGAGACTTCTCTTCTATATTTTTTCCTATACTAAGTTCCTCTAGGATCAGTACTCATGATCCCACTTCTACTCCAGATATATTATGATAAAATTACTATAGTCTTCAGTATAGTGATTTTTTCTTCCCACTTCACTAGTTGCTACCAAAAAAAGACTCCTGGGGCACATAAGTAAATAAAAAAATACAGAAACCATAACATCTCTCTTTTTTATTGATCTATTAAGAGTATATGTAGGCCTGCCTGGGCAGAAAAATTAGAAAATATTTTTATGATGCAACTTTACTAATAGTTCATCAAAGATCTACTAAATTTTGCTCATGATGTTATATATTGAACAATGAGAATAATGAAAGTTCTTGTTAGCTCTCAAATCTGCTGCAAATGGAGCATATGTTTACCATCATGAAAAGTTATTATGGAAGGGTTTGGAAGTAAAATCAGAAATACCTAATCCTATCTAACATACTTCTTTAGTACATAACCTGAGCAAGTTATTTAAATTCTCTGATTTTAAATTTAACTTTCTCCTCTACAAATTAGGAATAATATTTACTTTTACAAAATGAGAGGTATGATGAGTGAGTCAGAATTGACCTTGCTGTCAAGGAAACCTGAATCCAAGGTCCACATTTGGAATAGATAATTTAACACTGCAGTGCTCCAAGCAACTCTTTAAAAGTATAAGTGACATAGAAGGGGCAAGCAAGCATGGATAGAAGGGCTTTTTTCTTTTTCACATTTGATCACTATCATTCATATTACAAAATTTTTACTATGATCACTTGAGTTCTGCAAGTCTTATAAAATGCTATATAGATATCACCTATTATCTATATTTTGGATTCACCAATTATTTGCATGAGAAGATAAACAAAGATCAAAAACTAATAAAAGCCTCCTGTCCAAACAAGTTGTTTAATTGATAAGAATGAACTAATCAATTGCAAACCCTACTCCCCCATCAATCCAACATGCTTCCATTGACATTTAATATGTCATTTACTGCCAGAAATAATTATATCCAAAAATATATGTTTTGAAATGAACTGTCAAGTAACAGCACAGATTTGGAAAAAAGTATTAATCTGAGGTATTTTGAGAAGTTCCCTAGGATTAAGAACTTATTTTTTCATGGAATGGTTTTGAAAAATCAACATGCCTAAACAAGGTTGACTTTTTTTATTTTTGAATAATGTAATTTTTGAAGAATGGAATACCTCATTTTATTGTGCTTTTAACTTTATTTTCCTTTGCAAAAACTCTGATTTTTTTTTTTAATCAAGGTTTGTGGCAATCCAATGACAAGCAAATCTATCAATGTCATTTTTAGAAAACATGTGCTCATATCACTTCTCTGTCATATTTTGGTAAACCTAGAAATACTTCACACCTTTTCATTATATCTATTATGATGATTTATGATCAATGATTTCATGTTTCTATTGTAATTGTATTAGGTCACAAGGAAACATGGCCATATAAGGCATCAAATTTAATTGATAAATGTAGTATATGTTCTGACTGCTCCACAGACCTGAAAATCTCCATTTTTCACCCTCTCCTCTGGTCTCCCTATTCCTGAAACACAATATTGAAGTTAAGAAGTGTTCAATTGAAAAGAAGAGCCAATGAATGAAGTGAACTCCATTATTGTCTTTTTATAATAAATTGTTCCAGTCAGACCAACCTTCAGGAGTCAGCAATATCAAGGAAAGACCTTCCACAAGGAAAAGGAGATATTAAAATTCATAGATGGATCAGATGAGAGTAATCATTTTTAACTATAAAGTATTTTTTAAAATGAAAGTATTCCCAATGTTTTTTAGATATACTACTTATTGCACAATTAATAGACTACATTAAAGTGTTTTTTGTTTATTTATTTTTTTTGCAAGGCAATGGGATTAAATGACTCCCCAAAGTCACACAGGTAGGTA
This sequence comes from Macrotis lagotis, assembly GCF_037893015.1. Classification (NCBI taxonomy): domain Eukaryota; kingdom Metazoa; phylum Chordata; class Mammalia; order Peramelemorphia; family Peramelidae; genus Macrotis; species Macrotis lagotis. Next base: position 366,707,232 of record NC_133666.1, on the reverse strand, counting down.
ATTATTAAGTATCTAAGGCTGAATTTGAATTCAGGACCTCCTGACTCCAGGGTCTGTCTTGATCCACTCTACCACCTAGCTACCCCAACATTAAAGTTTTAAATAAAACTCTTCTACTAGGATATCAAAAACAAAGTGTGACTTCTTTTGTGGCAATATTTGCTTTATTGTGGAGGTCTGGAAATGAACCCACAATATTTCCAAGGCATGTCAATATATACTTAGTAAACCATTGTATTTTTAAATTCCCCACAATTTTTCTGTATCAGATTATATTATGGATTTTAAATTGAAATTTTATGAAATGTACCTAAAAAGATACAACCATTTTTACCCTCTGGCCTCCAAATAGAACAAAATATGAAGATATGAAGGACAGGATATATCTGGTTTATTTTTTTTTTTTATTTAATGGTTTATTAACCCATTGCTTTTATTTTGCTCTTGCCAGAAATGCATGGTAATGGAGTCTTGGCCAGAATGTTACAAGACAATAACCTTGTAACCTTCCTTTTTTTTGGTTTGTTTGTTTGTTTTGTTCTGGCTTAGATGTATTCCAAAGCCAAGCTAAAGCAGATCCTCTAAGTGAGATAGAGAGTTCAAATCTCACATATAGCTTTTAGTGCATGTCTCTGATGCCCAAAATTAATTTTTGAAAGCTAAATTTCTCAAACAATATTATGTAGTACTTGTTTTGCCATAATGATTATTTGAGGAAGAGATTCCCATAATGTTACAGACACAAAAGAAAAGATTGAATCTCACTTTTTGAGAGCATTTTCCTTGACTTTAATTCAAAAATCACTTCTCTGAATTCATTATCTTTCCCCTCATTACTCTCTCTTTTCCTAATTTTACTATTTCTGTCAAGGCCATCCTTATTTTCACACTCATTCATGCATAAAGGCTAGTTGTTTCCCTTGACTCTGCATTTTCTTTCACCCTATTATATTCAAATTCTATACAGTCAATATCTGTTGATTCTACCTTCCTAACATCTCTTGTATAGGACCCCCTGATCTTCTCTGTTATTTTTACTTCTCTAGACCAAGTCTTCATCATCTCATGTCTGAAATATTGCTTTAGCTTCTAGGTAGTATCATTCTCTTGAATATCTTCCTACTTAACTGTTTACTCAGCTATCAGATTGGTTTCCTCAAGTACAGGTCTCACCATGCTTCCCCCCTCCTCTCAAATATATAATCAATAAAACTGCAGTCTTACAAAATTATCTGTTTGGTTCTTTATAACTTGTTCCCCTCCTACTATTTGTTTTCATGATGATAATGGTGATGATAGCTAGCATTTCCATAAAACGCTTTGGAAATATGTCATTTTATCTTGACAACCCTGGGAATTAAAGGATTTTATCATCTTAATTTAAAGGTGAGGAAACTAAAGCACACAGGTTAAGTGACATTCCTAGGCTCACTCAGTGAGTACATGTCAGAGGAAGCACGACTTCCTGGGTTCCAAGTCCTGTTTTCTATGCACTTTGCCACCTACCTATCTCTATTGCTCAAACCTGACTTCCCAACATTTACTTTACAATCCAATAAGACTGGCTTCCTTGCTATTCCTCATAAAAAACATACTATCTCTAATCTCTGTGCATTTTCACTGAGTATCCCACATGTCTGGAATTCTTTCCTCCATTTTTTATCTTTTATTCTCCTTGGACAGGAATTTGAATTTGAGCTCACACACTTGACACTTTCAAGCTTGGGCAAGACACTTTCAAACCTGGGCAAATCACTTAAGTGTTACCTTGGAGAAGTCATTTAACCCTGATTGCCTCTCAAAAAGTGTCCAACTCCAGGCATTTTGCTTCATATGTGCCTCCTGGACCCAGATGATTCTGGAGAAGAAAGTGAGGCTGGTGATTTTGCATAGTGCCCCCTCTCTTAAATTCAATTCAGGTACTTGTCATGGCATCACCTCTCTGATGTCATGGTCTTCTTTGAGAATGAAGGAAAAGTATCTTCAACATACCCATCAACTCTTTTCCTTACTGTCTTCTTTCAAGTCTCATATAAAATCCCTAAATTTGCAAAAATTCTTTCCTCTTACACCTTGATACTAGTGCCTTCTCTCTGTTGATTATTTCTAGTGTATCTTGAATATATATATATATATATATATATATTATTTGTTTGTATTTTTTTGCATGTTGTTCTCATGCATTACATTGAGAAATTCATCAGGATAGGTATTTTGTCTCTCTTTTTCTCCTTTAGTGAGTCTTTGTTTCTCCAGTGCCTGGGATATGATAGATATTTAAAAAATGTCTTTTGTTTAACTGGCTAAGGTATATGGTAACCCATACCCTCCTAAAGAACTGTCCATTTTCCCTCCTCTGAGAGAGACTTTATTCAATACATTAACAAAATTGGAGTTGTAATAATCTGAAATTGGCTTTAAAGATATGAAGCCTAGAAATAGATATCAGGGAACAATTACCAATAGTTATGCAGAATAAACAATATAACCATTGAAAAGAACACACACACACACACACACACACACACACACACACACATATATATATATTACCCAGAAGATAAATAAGCTAAGTTCATAATAATTACACATACAGTACCATGATTTAATAAAATTTGTTAGCATTAGCAGGACAAAGGATGGTGAAGGCTTATATCAAGGCATTTTTTTACGTTCCATAGATTATCATGAGCACAGTATAATTCAACTGAAGTAAATGTATACAAATGTACACACCTACATATATATATACATATATATATACATAGACATGTATATATTCATATTTATACATCCGTAGACCACATAATTGAGAAACTAAAATAGTTTAATAAAGTCATATAAAATTGTCCAAAAAAGGCAAAAATTATGGTTTGTATTCTTAAAATAAAGAATTATTTGTGTTTGCAATAAATAAATTACCATCTTCATATAGTAATCTTTTTATACTGATGACTTAATTCTGGTACATTGCTAAAACCAGAAGTAACAGCTTGAAAATTTTTTTAAGTTTTCTGTAGAATATTAGAACAGTACTTATGAAAATGAAATACCAGACATAAAGTAAATAGAAGAGAAAATTGTGTTATTGTCTATGCACTGATATGTATGCTTAACACAATTGTGTTAAAAAGTTATTATTAACCCTCCACTAAAATATGCAAGTATGGTGTGATAATGATTAAAACCAAAAGAATGCAATTTTAAATGTCATCATATTAATTTAATCCACTACTCATAAACACTTTTCCTTAGTGTCTGTACTGAGTAATTAAATTTTACAGCCTTTTACTCCTCAGCATCTGTTTCATATTTTTTTACACAGTAGTTAAGCTATCAATTTTTTGGCAGGTAATAACCCTGTTGAGTCAATAGTTACTGTTTTTGGTGACACTCTTGACTCAGCAGGAAGCTTCTTGTTTGCATGTTGATTGGATTTTATAACTTTAATTTCTCCTATCTAATTATATCCTTGGTAAATAAAGAATATTTATAATATGGACATGATAAATTCATAGGTAACATATATTAGTGGATACCTAATTGTCTTTGTAAATGGGAATAACTTGATTCAAAACCTAACTCTGATATATCTAGTCTGTGGGCTGTGGGCAAATCTTTTAACTTTTCATTGTCCCAAACTATTTTGTTAAGGCCATAATTTACATAAAAATTGTTGATCTCTAGGGGGAAGCTAGATGATGCAATGAATAGAGCACCAGCCCTGGAGTCATAAAGAACTGAGTTCAAATTGAACCTCAGACACTTGATACTTACTAGCTTTGTGACTTTGGGCAAATCATTTAACCCCATTACTATGCAAACCAAAAAAGAAAAAAATGCTGATTTCTACTAGTATAGGTTTCTTTTCCCCAAAATCAGAAGTACTATTCAAAAGTTCAGATCATAATTCCACCAGTGTCAAAATTTATTGAGAGTTATAATGTTTAAGTTAGGGGGCTCTTATATCTGAGTATAGAACTTGAAGGGAAATAGTTTTCCATCTTTACTCCAATACTGAAGGATCTGTTAGCTCAACAATGTTTATGCTACCCCAAGCAAAACAGAAACCTTCACAGATCATCATCATAAATCAAAAATCCCCCTTTTCCCAAATCATCACTTGGTGGAAAACATTGTGGTGATAAGTGTTTTTGAATTATCCAGGCTGATCCTAGAATGACAGGCAAGATTATTCTTTTCTGTATGACTAATAGTATTTATGTGATAGTGACACAATTCAAATTTTGAAGTCTGAAAAACGGTTTTATCTAATTTCCCCTAATTTGGTAGTCTTTTGAAAAATAACATTAAGAACTTTTCCAGGAAGCAATCAAGTTTTATTTATGTAAAATTGATCAATTAGTAATTTTAAAAAATATTTCTATTATATGTCGTGCATTGAGGTCGGCCCTGGTAATATTAATATATATATATATATATATATATATATATATATATATATATATATATACATATATATGTATATATATTTATAGCTAAGACAGTTATTACACTCGAGTTCACACTCTACCACTATCCAAGTCTTATGAAGTCATAGGCTATGAAACAGGAGACAAAAAGTTCCTTTGATGAAGTACATTGTACTTTTCATCTTCTATAAATAAAACATCTCCCTTAAGGGAAGCAAGCAAGGAGTCTCCAGGCTTTTTCAATCTTTCCATTGAGTATTCTCTTGTCACAGGGAGTCTACTACTTGTTCCTGCCACCAGATTTCTAGCTTCCTCAGATGAGAGGAAAAACCAAAGGTCTTCTGAATGTGTGTTTTGTGCCTTTCTGCCCCTCCTGTCTACAATTTGTCCCACGATTTCATAAAGTGCTGGACTGTAAAAGCAGTGACTTTTAATTAACAATACAAGGAAACTTCTACCTCTTGCTGTCCACCCAATTGTCTCCCAACTAGAATTTCAAAAATACTCTATATAAAGAGAAGCAAGCTTCCCTTTGACCACATTTCTTCCTTTTCTTTCTATAATTTTGTCTTGAGGGAAGTAGAAGAGAAAAGTCAGTAGGAAATGGAACTTCTCTCTCCTTTTGTGCAGATTTGACTTTCATCATATGCTTTACCCTTTTTCTACATCCATTCTTTTTTGTCTTGGAGAGAAAAGGAGACATAAATCAGGGTCTTCTATCTGTCCATCTGTCCTTATAAATTCCACCTCACATTATACATCTCTCCACTCTGTTCTCCAACATCTCTGGAAAAAGGCATGACACCTTTCTGCTCAATAATGAACATTCTCACACCTAGACATACCCTTTATATTCTAACAAATCTTATTCTCCCTAGAAATCTTTCAAATCCTATTTCTTCTTTTCTTTTTTAAAAATTTTATTTATAGGGTGGCCAGGTTGTGCAGTGGATAGAGCACTGGACCGGGAGTCAGAAGGATCTGAGTTCAAATATCTGGCCTGAGACATTTAATACTTCCTTAGCTGTGTGGCCTTGGGCAAGCCACTTAACCCCATTGCCTTGAAATAAACCGTGTGTGTGTGTGTGTGTGTGTGTGTGTGTGTGTGTGTGTGTGTGTGTATGTATTTAAGGCAATGGGGTTAATTGACTTGCCTCAGACAGCTAGGCAATCATTATGTGTATGAGACTGTCTTTGAACTCAGGTCCTCCTGAATTCAGAGCCAGGGAACCATATAACTGCCCCTTATTCCCTTTTTCCACTACCCAATTGCTTATTCTTACCTTCCTCAACTCTGTTACCCTAAAGTCTCAACTAAATACTACCTAAACCTCCCACTATATCCTATACATTTCCTGGGCCATAAGAAACAAATGTGCCTTCAGCCTTGATTTTTTTTCCTCTCTCATTTCTTGGTACTTCCATCTCCCTATATGACATAGTGTCCTAGTCACTCTTTCTAGTGTGGGCTATCCTTTAACTTATTCCCCTCATCTCAGTGTGGTAGTTGGATCTATCCTTGCTTCAAAGCACCTTCTATTTCCATTACTAACTAACTTAATCAAAATCCTGGTAGCTGTTTTCTATCTCCCATCCCTTCTCTCCCTCCCACATCACACTACCTTTCCTTCCTTGATGAGTTTGATGTATGGCTCATTGCTTTCATTCCTGCCCAAATCCTGTCATAATACTAGGCAATTTATATATAGACATATACATACTTACCCCTCTCTCTCATGATGAAGTAAAGCTAATTTTACCAAAACTTACTCCTTCACTTATTAAAACAATCCCTTTCCATCCTAAACCCTCTACTCTATCACCTATTTCCAATATCTATTCCTTAGATCATTTGTCTCTGTAAAAAAACACACCCATAAGCATGGAGTTAAGATGGCAGAGTGAAGACAGGGACTCCTACAAATTCTCTCCCAAATCACTCTAAAGACCTTTAAATACCTTTTGTGGCAGAAACCACACTTGGAAGATCACTTGGAAGATCAATGGGAAGAGTCTATTAACCAGGGTCAGAAAGGTCCCACAGGGTAAATTGGGACATGCCAGACCCAACTGGCTCTAGTCATCTAGGAATGACTGGTACTCCCATCATCCAAACAGCAAATTGGTCTGAGGCAGTGAAACAGTTTCCAGGCCTTTCAGTCCAGGGATTGCCAAGGACAATTTCGAAGGTCAATTGGAAAACTCTCCCACACCGGAGTGAGAGCTGAACTAAGTCCAGTGCAGGCCTTAGCACAGACCTGGCTCAAGGTATCAGAAGCAAGCCCAGAGAGCCATGCTGAAGGAAGCCCCTGGTAGCTGTTTCCAGAACACTCAGTCCATGGTAGGTAAGGGAGCCCAGGGAGATTGTTGAGGATTCTTTGCTATTCCTGAGGCAGGACTCTGTTGTTTTGCCTATACTTAGACCTAGGTCCTTATCTGGGAGCCCAGTCTCAGGAAAAGGACCAGAAGCACAACAAAATTTATAGATTGCAAATAAGCAGGAATTCTCCTCATGGTGACATAGCTGAAAGGAGTGCTTTGGTCACTCATAGACCATAGCACAGGCCAGTAGAACAATCACAACCTCTCATGAGACCTTGGAGGAATTGAGAACTTGTAGGTTCCTGGAAACAGCTATAAAAACACTCAAAAGCTTGGGATAGTGCATCCTCCACCCTGGAAGCAAAACTGCACCTTAATAAAGAGTTAAAAATCAAGTCATAGGTTGGGGAAATGAGCAAACAACAGAAGATAAAAATACTCAAACATAGACAATTGCTTTGGTCCTGTTTAGGATCATATATACTTAGATTATTAAAAAGTCAAAAACTTCTGAATCCAATGCCTCCATTTAAAATAAATATGAATTGATCTCAAGCTATGGAAGAGTTCAAAAAAGATTTTGAAAATCAAGAGAGGTGGAGGAAAAATTGGGAAGAGAAATGAGTGCAATGCAGGAAAATTATGAAAGCCAAGTCAGCAGCTTGGTGAAGAATGTTCCAAAAAATTCTGAAGAAAATAAGATCTTAAAAACCAATGTGAATTAAATGAAAAAAGCAGTCCATTAAGCCAATGAAAAGAATTCCTTAAAAAACAGAATTACAAAGATGGGAAACAAGAACAAAAGCTCTCTAAAGAAAATGCTTCCTTAAAATATAGAATGGAGTTAAGGGAAACTGAGGTCCTTATGAGAAATTAAGAAACAATAAAACAAAATCAAAAGAATGAATAACTAGAAGAAAATTTGAACTATCTCAGTGGATAAACAACTGGCCTGGGAAACAGATCCAAGAGAGATAATTTAAAAATTACTAAACTACCTGAAGAGAACCTAGAAGTACTTTTTAAAGAAATATTCCATGAAAACTGCTCCAATATCCTAAAAGAACAGAGTAAAATAGAACTTGAAAGAACCCATTGATCTCCTGGAAGAGATCCCAAAATAAAAACTACCAGAGATATTATTGCCAAATTTCAGAATCCCCAGTGAAGGAAAAATATTACAAACAGCCAGAAAGAAACAATTCAAATAATACTGGGCTATAGTCAGGATAACACAAGATTTTTCAGCTTCTACATTAAGGTCTTATAAGATCTGAAATATGATATTCCAGAAGACTCAGACTACAAGCGATGATCAACTACCCAGCAAAACTAACTATGTTCTTTCAGGGGGGAAAAGATGAATATCCAGTGAAACAGAGCACTTTCAAACTTTGCTGATGAAACAATCACAGTTGAAGAGAAAGTCTGATCTTTAAGTACAGAACTCAAAAGAAGCATAGAGAGGGTGGACAGGGAGAGCAAATCATGAGGGACTTAATAATGTGGAACTACTTCTCTTCCTGCATTGGGAAGATGGTATTGATAACTCATATGAACCTTCTCATTTATTAGGGGAGTTAGAAGGATCATATCTATTGGCAAGGCACAGGAGGGAGTTGAATTTGAATTTATAATATAGTAAAATGTGAAGTTAATGGACTAGAGAGGAATGTACTGGGAGAAAAGGAAAGGAGTTGTAGAATGGGATAAGTTATTCACTTAAAAGAGGCAAGAAAAAAGCTTTTGCAAGGGCATTGAAGAGGAGAAGCTGAGGGGGAGTGAATGAGCCATATTCTCATAAGAAGTAGCTCAGAGAGAAAATTACCTTCAATCTCAGTTGTATATAGAAATCTATATTAACCTAGAGAAAAATAGGAAAGGAAAGGGATGGGAGGAAGGGGACAGGGGAAGGGGAAGAGAGGTGGTAGATGATAAAAAAGAAGGAAGATTGTGGGAAAGAACACTCTTTTGAGGAGGGACAAGGTGAAAGGAGAGAGAGAGAGAGAGAGAGAGAGATTAGAATAAATGGTGATGGGGAGGAATAAGATGGAGGGAAATATAGCTGGAAATAACACTTGTGGGCAAAAATATAATAAAGTGATTTCTGATGAAACCATGATAAAGAATCTTATCCATTCCAAAGACAGGGCTGATGGTGTCTGAATTCAGATTGAAGCATAGTTATTGATTTTTTTCTCACTTCGTCTTTCTTGAAACATTTTGTTGTGTGTTATGTGTGTGGGGGGAATGAGGATATTAAGTTTTACAATATTACTCTTGTAGTAATATTTTTCAAGGCTATAGATTTTTAACCCACACCAAGTAACTTGCTTTCTCAATGGAAGGAGTGGGGTGGGAGGAAGGAAAAGAATTTAGACTTCATTGTTTTGTAAATAAATGCTGAAACTTGCTTTTTGTGATAACTTGGGGTAAAATTTAAAAATAAAATAAATTACAAGATTTAAAAAAAGAGAAAAAATAACATTCTCATGTCTTCCTGATGATTTCAACTCTCTCCACACCCAGCCCCTCTGCCCCCCTGAAAAAATCACTCACTTGATTCTTTTATTGCTTACTATCATTTTGGAAATTCTGCAGACATCTTAATTGAAGCATGTATAAAATGGAGCATATTATATTTTCCTTTAAATTGTCCTCTTCCTCTACCATTGCTGTTGCATGGGATGTTCACACCATCCTCCCAATCCCTCAGAATTCCTACCTAGGAACTATCCATAATGCTTAACTACCTCTCACAATCCAAATCCAATTTGTTACTAACGGCTGCTAATTGCACCTTTGCAATATCTCTCCATTACTCTAGTGCAGGCCCTCATTATATCACAAGTGTAATATTGCAATAGCCTCCTGGTGCATCAGCCTACCTTAAGTCTCTCCAACTCCTTTTTAACCTTCACCTAAGTGATTTTTCTAAATTGCAGATTCAATACTACAACACAAATACACACACACACAAACACTCTTACACCCATCATTCAATAAACTCCCTATTATCTTTAGAATCAAATAGAAAATATTTTGTATTACATTCAGAGCCCTTTAGACCCTTCATACCTTTCTAGTCTTAAACCTTCTTCCTTCATACCTATCTTTGTTCCAAAGATACAGAATTCTGGATGTTTGAGGAAGCCACACTTGATTTCTTAGCTTCAGGCATTTTCTTTTTTGACTGACCCCTCATTCCAGGAGCATTATCCCTCTTCAACTTAACTACTGATTTCCCAGACTTCCTTTAAGTCCAAACTAAGAGCCCATCTTTACTAGGAAGCTTTTCCCTTAATTAGGTAGTTAGTGATTCTCAATTTTTTGTTCCCAGAACTTAAAATAGTGCATGGAAAATGATAGACAATTAATAAAAGGTTTTTTTTTTCATTTTTAAAAGCATCTATATAGCATATACATATATTAGGTAAGATATTTATATATAATTTTGATATTATCACTTAAATATTAGCCTTTATACATTGTCTATACCTGTAAGAAAGAAAATTTCTATAACAAAATTTTTAAAGTAATAAATGAAACAAATAAATGAAAGATCAGAATGAATCATGAAACATCAAATCTGATAAAACATGCATTTTCTCAAACTCATGGATCTTCCACTTAAAGGATCATTAGAATTTTTTATTTATTTTAGTTATTTTACATAAATAGTTTAGCAAAGAATTCAGAATGCATTTTCTGTTATTTATTCACATTTGGCTATTGGTATCTTTGTGATTTGTCAGATACCCTATTATCCAGGACGAGTGTCCAGCCACCTGGCTATGCCCTGAGCTTGGCATAACAACAATCCTTCATGATCTGGATGATGTCAGCCACAGCAAAATCCCAGGATTGATTTTTACCAGGACCAGGTGTTTTCTAAGCTTGGACAAGCACCTATTTTATCCATGTTCTGGACATGAAACCCTCCTATGAATCAAACTTGTCACATTTTTACTGTTACACCCCCCTCTCCATTGTCAGGGCTGCTCACTGTGAATCCATAGGTACAAATTACTGAGCTTTTCCCACACTGCCTCCGGTTCCTCTTAAGGGCAGGACTCTGTCACATGTGTCCTTGTGTTGCTGTTGATTTGTTTCTTGGGTTCGGTTCTGCCCGATGAGGAATTGAGCCTCAGACTTGGGAAAGCAGGCTTTGGAAAGAAAATAGAAATTTATTAAAGGAAGTTACAGCATATTAAAAAAGGGATAGAAATGTTAGAGTTTTAAGAGAAGACAATATGGATTGCTGATTAAATTGTGGCCAGGTCAGCTGGTCAGGGTTCCACATGAGCATTGAAGGTCAAAGAAACTGCCTCTCCTCTTCTCTCTGGGAGTCCATGGTGACCTGGGAGTTATCCAATTCCCTCATTCCACATTTTGCCTTTTGGGGAGGGGTCTCTTTTGGGTGGTCTTCCAGGACCTGTGGACCCTGGAAAAGCAATGCTATTCAAGTTGAAAGTCAGGCCCTCAGGTGTGGCCTAAATTCCTTGATTAGGGAAGGAAGATTCTCTTTATAATGCAAACAAAAGATTTGCAGTTTGTCTCCAACTGATCTCATCACCTCCAGTGCCCACATTTCTCTTCATCACTTGCTTGCAGATTATTTTTCTTTTCTCCAGAATAAACTAAACTTCTGTTTGATCCTAAATTCCTTTGTTTATATCCTGTTCTGTTTGACTGCAACCATTCCCAGGTTACAGTCCTGTTCTTGTAGAGATTATGTATTTTTTCCTATCAAAGACACTATACTATTTATTATCTAAACAATTTTTCTATGAAAATATGAATTCTTCAATAGTTCAGAGAATTTTTACATTATAGAAGTATGAATCTCAACTCATTCACATGTTCTCACTCATGACTTTTGTACATGACTTCTCAGAAAGTGACACATAGTTTTTGACTCCTGATCAAAATAAACATTATATCAGCATTTAGGGACTATCAGGAATTTTTGGCAGAGCAAAAGGGTGTTGTACAGATCCTGAAATCATGCCTGTGCTTTAGAAAGTGAGGTGTAGTTTTATAATCACTGCAGCTGTGGCTGAATAACAAAGATTTAGTCTCTAATCTTGGCAAACCCATCAGGGTTCCATAAGTATGAAAACAGAAAGAAATGAAGAAATTATCTTATCACCCTTACACTACACCCCCTTCTGAATTGTCTGAAATGTTTATTAGAAAGTATACTAGATGTAATTATTACACAGAAAATTCCTCTGCATCTCACATTTCTGAGCATTTTTATCCTATGCAGTTTGACAGCTGGTTTGTGAACATTTTGTGTTTGTGTGTTAGTGTGTTTATCTGCATACATGCATGTGATACCAATAGTTAACTTATACTCATCTCCATGCTAACTTTCTATCTGTAAAAACTTTCTAACATCTGTAAAAACTTATTGATGCATGCCTTTTTTCTTGAGCTGATAGACTATTTCACATACTATGTATCCGATCAGAAATTTCCTTATGTTATGTTATGTGCCCTATATCCTATAAAGATATCCCATGCATTATACCAAAGTCATCATACCTCAGGCAAGGACCAGCACCTTCTGGTCCACTGATGTACACACAGAATGTTGAGATAACGGTGCTATTCAAATAATGATCAAACTATCCTTGACTATTTCTGAAGGAATTCCTTAAACCATAGTTGCACAAAAGGTATTCTTCTCTAAACCTTCCCCAATCCCTCCCAGTTTCCTTCCTTGCCTTTCTATTGAAAAGTTTTTCCTGATTCCTCCCATGCTGCTAGCCCTTTCTTGGGACTCAGCCCATTTGGAGAAGTATAATAATTTTTTTGTCCCCCATAACCCTGAGTCACTGAGTCTGTGAATTCATCAACCTGAACCAAACTTCAACAGATATGTGTTCTGGTCCTGTGCAACAGTCTGTTTCTTATGTATTCTGTTGTAATAGAGGAAATAATTGGAAAGAGAAGTATATTCTGTAATCTATTCCCTCTGCACTGATAATTTATCTTACAATAAAACTGAACCCCCATCCTATTAGCTAAGTTAATGAGATGAGATCAATGAACTTTTATTAAAGTATCTTGCTCCTCCTAGAATTTAGGAAATCCCTACTTCCAGGAACAATATTAGCTTCTATCAACAAATCAATTGATTCCTGCCCTAGCCTGAAAAGATTAAGTCTTTGAGCTACCACACAGCTCATCTACACATTCCTAATTATCTCATCTCTGTACTCTGAGTTGTGTATAACTAAATTGTCTCATTTTCCTACTCCTTTAAAAGTTTACCTCTCCTCAGTTGAGTTGCTTATCTTCCTTTGAGAGGCCAGATACTATTGGGGAACATGATACCCTTAATAACCTCTAATGTCTCTTTACCATTTTTCACTACTTATCACCTAAGGCTCAACTTCCTTTAGGAGTCCAGCCCACACTTGGGAAGTGTGATCCTCTCAGATAAACTCTCATGCTATTATACCTATCCTTACTGTTTGTCCTCTCAAGTCAGCTGCTCTTGCTGGGGCTGCTAATCTCAATCTCTCTCTCTCTCTCTCTCTCTCTCTCTCTCTCTCTCTCTCTCTCTCTCTTCCTTAACTTCTGCTAGTCACAGTAATACCTAATTAAACTTTTTATCCCTAAATTCTTACAGGCTAGAATTTGTCTTTTAAGTGAATTCTTTCATATTTGCTTGAATCTCTGAAACCTTTAGCTGGACACATTTCCTGACAACAATTTCACATGCTAGACTCTGTAGATTTGTCTTTTTATATGGGTTTCAGCAATCCTTGAGATAAAGACAGTATTTGATAATGGACAATTCTGGCTAAGGGTTTGGCCAAAATATGAAAAATTCATGTTAAAGACTTGACCCTGATCTAGAAAAAAATTTTAGAGACAAAAGGGTTTATTTAAGCATTGCTCTTATTATCAGAAGCTAAGGGGAAAAAAAAGAATAAAAGTAGCTGATCCCCTAAGGGGTATTAGCAACAGCTTCATCAATGATATAAATTACCACAGGAGAATGAACAGTAAGGAAAGGTAAAGGAGCATGAGAGGTTACCTGGGAAATCATACTCCCCAAGAAAGAATTAGCTTCACCAGAAGACCTAAGCAGGAGAGAGATATATGTTGATTGGGGGAGTAACTCAGAGAGTTGACATAAGCTAAAAAGGAAATATATAGATGAGGGTGTTAGGTCAAAGACTTAATCCATTTAGGCTAAATCAGAGATCCATTATTTTGTTGAAAGGAGCTTTTTTATGCCTGGGGGCAGGGATTTCCTGGGAGTCCTTGCCAGGGAGGGGCAAGTATTTTACTTAAATGTTCAATGACCTCATCTGATCTGAACTTTTTGGACAATGGAATGGAGGGAAGGGGAGGTCAGTATTAATGCAAGGTATATGACTAGTGCAGAGGAAACAGAATAACATATTTCTCTAAACATTTCCTCTATTTCATTATTATATGGGATCTAAGTGAGAGCAATGCATTTTCCTTCTCATATCAATAGTTGTGTGAGACAGAGGACTATCAACCCAACTAATTAGACAAAAGATTTCTCAAGGTATAAACAGAAAGCAGTTTTATTCCCTTTCTGCAGAAATAGGGTGTCACCTTCACCAGACATAATTCTTTCTTGACAACCTGTCTTGCTTTGTTTTGTTTTTTTTTTTTTTTTTGCCAAACTAGGTAAGGTTATTTTTATAGGGGTCTGCTTCTGTGAAGATAAGACCTTTTACAATATCCTCAGGAAGGGGACAGTTTTACAATATTTCTTGAGACAGAGCAGAGGTCATTTTCCCTAGACCCTGAAAAGTCTTCACCCAGCAATTTTCTCCATCCCATTCATGGTTATTAAAATCAGAGTGGTTCAAACTATTTACCATCATATTTCCTTGTCCAAAGTCTTCCAAGAACAGCATAATTGGAATATTAGATTAACATTCTTCTCATCTTTGCTATTCCACCCAACTAGAAGAGATTTTTAATCTAAAATTAATTCCTGCCCATTGTGTTCCATTCAAGCAAATTTGGTTGAAGGGAGATACTCTGTCTAGGTTGCCTAAGACTTGGGTGGTTTGGGTACAAAGGTAGTCTCTTTGTGCAAGAGTGACATGGTGCCATTCTTCCAGGTCCTTATCAAAATAGATCTACCTGTCATTAATTGTTAGCCAATGAATATTGATTGCCACCCTCAGAAACATCATTCTTCAAAGCACATAAAAACTGAACCCATACCATAATTCATTTTGTGTTAAAGACCAAATGACTTTCTCTTCAATTAATAAAATGATAACATTATTAATAGAATAATTGATTACCAAGAAACTATGCCTCTTCAACATTTTAATGATCATACAGGGCCATTCAAGGAAAATATTCTATGAATTCACCTGGCACACCAAAGTTTCATTAATTCAAGTGTAACAAAAGGCTTTGTAATGTTTATTTAACTACCTGCATTACTATATGCCTATTGAACATCTAAGAGGGAAACTCAAGTAAAATATGTTTTTAAAAAGTTGGTTACCTCATAAAGAAACTATCAATTTCTTTATGAGGAACATGGCATTTCTGAAGATGACCAGCATTCAACTAAATTATTAACATATATCCTTGACTAAATCTTTTCAATTTTATCTTTTGAATCTATGAAAAACTTTTAAACTTTCTTTTCTCAAGTCATTCAATAAATTCCATTACTCATTTAAAGCAATTTCCAATGGCCATTGATATATTGATTAGAGTAGTGAAAATTATTTCTTCATTCAAAGAAAGTGAAAGGGAAGTCAAGTATAGAATTTTTCAGATTAATACTGATCCTTACCTATGACACTAGATGCCAAAAACTGTGGGCAATGTAAAAAATTCCTTACGGTGGATGAGATCAGAGGTCTGACTGAATAGATTGAAATTGATTTGGAAAAAATGGGACTGAGGGAATACAATCAGAGAGGCAGGTTTTGAAGAAGAGGGAAAAATAAAAAGTCAAATTTTTTTTTTTGAAAAATGAACTAATTCCTTCAGCAACAAAATAGTTAAAGTGGTCACCCTATCTCCTCTTCAAATAAAGGAAGTTTTTAAAGTTAACTTGTTATTACATTAGTTTGCTTTCTATGTTATCTAGGAGTAATAACTCAGTCTTAGTCATATCTGCCATAATGTAAAGGATATTTCTCCTTCTCTAAACCTGGAGAAAGGAAGATAAAAGTCCTTATTAGGATTTTCTTAGTATTCAAATCATATAATACTTTCTGCAATATGATCTGATTGCTTGCAGTGATGACCTGAGAAGATATAAGGGATAGAGGAATTCTCTTTCTCTATCATTTGCTCCATCATTTTCTCCATTTATCTATCTGTCTATCAATCTATCTATCTCTCTATAACATCCATCATATATGTGTGTGTGTTTAAATATATATATGTATGTATGTATATGTATGAAATATGTGTGTTTCCATTATATGTGTGTGTGTGTGTGTATGTGTGTTTATGGAAACTGAAAATAGATTCAATTCCAATTCAAAAATGAGTCAACCACAACCTCTAAAATTTTTATTACCCCAATTTTATAGGGATTGTTTTTACTACATTTAATGCTGAATTTCTTAATGGAATTTAATGAATGCATTCCCTTGGGGATTTTAAATGAGAGAGTTTGCAGAGCTACACTAATACACAAATATCCTCTATTCTTTTTATCTGAAAGTAAACTATAATTAGAGCTTTATTTAATAGTGGGTACTGATTTCTATTTAGAAATTTTATTTTGAAGCTCAGACATCTCAAAATAGCTTCTACCACCCAGACACAGAACACTAGCAAGTATTAGAGCCTTTTTTTTACATCTAACTGCTATTCTATTTCTAATCCCATTTATTTGAGAACTAACTTCATTATAAACAAATGTTTAAATTAGTATGTATTTTTTTTGGCTATGAGAGAGAATTGGAAAGAGAAAAACAAAAAATAGAATATGTATGAGAATATGTATTACAATATGAATGAGAATCAAATACAAATCTGATAATCATACACTGAGAAATAGACTGCCATAATTAAGATAAGAGCCAGGTAACCAAGTCATTTTTATGACTATATTTATCACCTTCCTTCTTTTTTTGGTGAAATCCTATGACCATGATAGAAGTGACATAAATGTATTATTATTCTTACTATCAGTATCTTCAAGAATCCTGTATCCACAATGATGGAAATATAGCAGTGGGAGAATAAAAAAATAAAAGAGTGTAAATTTGCCTAGATGTTAATTTTATTCACTCATAACTGAAAACTATTAAATCTTTCTTTAACAAATTTTTATTCAAATATCTATCTTAAACTGAAGGCAATGAAATTCATTCACTATAATTCAATTCAATAAACATTTTCTAAGTACATACTATATGACAGATGCTGTACTAAGTACCTCAGATATAAATAAGAAAAACCAACAGAGGCTTCCTCAGGGAGTTTATAATCTAATGAGGAATGATAACACACAAAGAGGAGTTGAATGAGTAAGGAACAAGTGAAGGTGAACAGGGGCATGATGTTCTTTGGATTTAAAACCAAGTTACTATTGATAGAAAATAAAGAATTAACGGGTATTACAAGAAATTGTGAGGAATTTATTTTTCCACAACCTAGCTATCCAAACATAGGGGAGAGGTAACTGAGGAAGATGCATCAATATTGACTCTTAAAACAAAACAAAACAAAACAAAACTGAGTCAGTCTTTCTAGCAAGATTCCAAGTGATTAGCATTCTATGAGGGAGGTGCTATGTTTTGACAAATTAAAACTAAGCAAATATGCATATAAAAAAAAGACAAAGAGGAGGAACTCTTATCCCAAAATTCTCCAAATTAAGAAAATAAGGTACAAGAGGAATGATGAAATGTACATACATATACATATATATATATATATATATATATATATAATTCCAATAAATAATACTTTTTTCCCATTCCAAATGGTTGTTTATATCCATATGAGTCTCAATAGAATATATATGTTGGAACATAAAATCTGGTGGAATTATTTTGAGTAATCAGTTTTCTGTTTATCATTCTAATTCCAAAAAGTGAAGACTGATTAAGTATGATCTAAATCGCTAGTGCCTCAGCAAAGATAGTTACTAGCCCCAAGCCCTTGACTAACACAAAGGGTATCATTCAATCCAAATTTTTTTCCCAACTGAACTATTTGCAAAGATCAAATTGGGACAAGTTTTGGTTATAGAAAGAATAGTTTTGTTTAAAAAATTATTAATATCCCACAACCATGGAATGGTGGTGGAAAATTATTTCTATTTAATCATGACAAGAATAAATGGTTTATCAGTCTGGTTTCTAATGAACATGAAACAAGTCAACTAATGATGAAGACGATAAATATTATTTACATGTATATATTTATTCTGTGCTTTATCCATTCTGCCATTGTTGTAACCACTTTTATTTTCTCTTAATAATGAGCATATATAATGTTGGAGGGTATGTGGAAAAACTGGGACACTAATGCAATGTTGATGGAGTTGTGAAATGATCCAACCTTTCTGGAGAGCAAGTTGGAATTATGCCCAAAGGGTAATAAAAATCTGCAAACTTTTTTGATCTATTAATACCACTACTGGCTCCATATCCTGAAGAGATCATGAAAAATGGTAAAAGACCCACATGTACAAGAATATTCATAGAAGCTCTTTTTGTAGTGGCAAAGAATTGGAAATTGAGGGAATGCCCATCAATTGGGGAATGATTGAACAAATTTGTGGTATATGCATATAATAGAACAGTATTGTTCTGCAAGAAATCACGAGGGATAAGATTTCAGAAAAGCCTCGGAAAACTTCTGGGAATTGATGTTTAGTGAAATGAGCTGAACCAGAAGAACATTATATACACTAACAACAACATGGGCTAGTGATCAATCATGATCAACTTGTTTATTTCAGCAGCACAATAATCACAGGAAAAACTTTTAAGGGATTAGTGATGGAAAATACCATCTCTATCCAAGGAAGGATATGTGTAATTTAAATGAAGACTCTGGAGTTTAAATGAAGAATTATTATCTCCAATTTTTAAAAGTTGTATTAAATATATAATTTTATTGTCTCTAATGTTTTCTTTCTTCCATTTGGATCTGGTTCTTCTCTCACAACACGTTAATTTTGACCTATGTTTGGCATGGTTCCAAATGTAATCAGATTGCTTTCTATCAAGGATAGTGGGGGAAGGGTGACAAAAAGGGAGAAAAATTGTAAAGTTCAAAGTCTTGCAAAAAAAAAAGATTGGTTAAAAAATGCAATTGTATGTATTTGGGAAAATAAATAAAATATTTATTAAACAATGAGCATAAATATAGTGCATTTAACTTCATGAAACAGTTATTAGCATTATGGAGTGAAGCAAGATAAGCATTTAAGATCGTATTTTAAAGATTATAATTTACAGGTCCTTGAATTCTTTTTTTTTAGTTTTTTTTTTTTTGTAAGGCAAACGCGGTTATATGTCTTGCCCAAGGCCACACAGCTAGGTAATTATTAAGTGTCTGAGACTGGATTTGAACCCAGGTACTCCTAACAAGTCCTTGAATTCTAATTGTAGCTTGTTATAAAACATTTTTACTATTTTCTGGTAAGTATTTGCTATTTAATGCAGCCAAAATTAAAGGGTTTAATTTTAATTTATATTTCATGTGAAGATAAAAGGTTGTCAAATCCTGAAAATTACAAAACAAATTTCCCCAAAATATAAAAATTAGCAACAAGGAATGGGACATTGCTCTGTCTCACTAGTCAAGAATGATTTTATTTTCAAGATATAGTGATTTGGATGGCTGTTATTCAGTCTTCATTTGTGGAGATTAGAATGAGAAACAGAAAACTGTGTACTCAGTAGAGTTTCACCAGATTTTATGTGCCAAAATATATATTTTATTGAGTCCAGTGCCTTAAATAAATATAAACAACCAAATTGCATTTCTATTTCTCTTTCCTATTCCTTTTGTCTATGTCCTTTCATTTATAGTTTTATTTTTTTTAATCACATAATCAGTTCATGGACAGAAAGAATGTTTAATTGATTTGTTTTCATTTTTTAATATCCATGCTCTTATTACATCATCAAGAGTAAGCAACTTATGATAAATCTGGTCAAAACTTGTTTTAGTATAGGTTTTTCAAGAGAAGAATTATTTCTACATCTTTAGATGAATTTTTTATTATATTTTAAAATATAAAATCTATTGCAAATTCACTGTTTCACCTACAATGGTTTCCCTATACTTGCATTTTAAGAATATAATAAAGTTCACTTAGAAATGATTTGTGGTTCCAACATGTTGATTATGCTTTTACTTTCTTCACCATTCTGTAAGTTATATCAACTTTTAGGTAGAAAGAAATCTGAAATTAATTAAAACATTCACAACTAATTAGGAAACTGGATTGAGGAACAATCCCTTCAGAATGGAGAAAATAGACTATATACTTTGACTTACACTAAACTATACTGAGGATTGATAAGTACCATTGTTATTTGTCCTTTTCTTGAGGAACTATGACATCAGAAGGGAGATTTCTTAACTTGAAAGTGAATTGGATTTAAATGAGGCAGAGTTGTGTAAAGTCATCAACCTCACATTCTCCTCTAAAGATCATCTGAGTCCAGAGGCAAGATTAGAGCAGGATGAATAGAAATGACTCCAAATTGAATAGGAAGCCTTGTCTTTTTTCCTAAATTCTCTCTCCTGTCTCAGTTTGTGAAGGCAATGCTTGTTCAGTGATTTAAGGCTAGGTGAGAAAAGAGGTATGCAATGTCTTACTTTGCCTATTATTAAAAAAAATCACCCCTACCATTCATCCTCCTCCTCCTCCTCCTTACTATATATGTATATACATATATATATGTATGTATATACATATATATATATATATATATATGTAGTATTACTATGGCAAATAGTAATAATAAAAGAATAAGTTTATACCTAAAAGAGAAATTATTTTATTTTGACTCCTGATAAAATCAAGTCATGATTTCAATTAAAATCAGGAAATAACTCATCACTGATCAAATTGACCATTTCTATTTTTATCTCTAATATATGATTTGTCTTTAACACACTCCTTCATTCTCAAAATAGATGATACCTTTACTCATTACACATTTCTATTTACAACCCTGAAAGTTTCTTAATCTTTCTTGAATTTAAATATATGTCTTATTATAGTATTAAATTCACATTCATACAATCACAGAGAAACAATAAGAAAAGGACATTGAAATCATCCTACCTCCTTTATTTTACAAATAAGGAAACCAAGGACCTGAGAGGTTTGATCATTTATCCATACAGGTCACTTTCAAATATTCAAATGGGGGCGGCTAGGTGGCATAGTGGATAAAGTACCGGCCTTGCAGTCAGGAGTACCTGGGTTCAAATCCGGTCTCAGACACTTAATAATTACCTAGCTGTGTGGCCTTGGGCAAGGCACTTAACCCCATTTGCCTTACCAAAAAACCTGAAAAAAAATAAAAAAAACAAATATTCAAATGGATATTTAATATTATTAATTTGTAGTTTTCATCAAAGAATCCTGTCCATGTTCTAATATAAATCTGGACAGTAGAGTATTTTCTCAGTTTTAAAGAGCACTTTTCAACTTTCTCAGGATTTTTTGAAAAAAGAAAGATATATTTGCAACCAACCACTCATTTGTAATCATTGCCACTTATCAATCCATCTTTTTTATATTTTTAAATCTATTTTACATTTCCTTGATTTCATTATTTACTCCTCTTTTTCAAAGTTCTTAATTCATTATATGTGCAGCCTGATCACATCCACCATGAGTCCTTTCTTTGCCTTCTATTTGCTATTATGAAAACAAATTCAAAACTTCCTTCAATGAAAAAGTTACTTAAGAATGGAGTCCTAACAGATATAATAGATATCATATACCACAACAGATCTCAAATTATATGATTAAAACTTTGATAATCAAAACCATCTAGTACTGGCTAACAGAGTGGTAGATCAATAGAGTAGATCAGTTACAAATTATATTATTGTAAATGACAATACAAATGCAGTATTTGATAAACATAAAGATCCAAACTTTTTAAAAAAACCTTATTTGACAAAAACTGATGGGAAAGCTGAAAAACAAAATGGTAGAAATCACATGTAGACCAACATCTCATAATATATAAGTTGAACATGAGTACCTGATTTAAACATGAAGAGTGATATTGGAAAATCAAGAAAGCATAAAATAGTTTGTCTGGCAGATTTATGGATAAGAGAAGAATTTAGCATCAAAGAAAATATAGAGAGGATTAGAAAATGAAAAATGAATAGTTTTGATTTTAAACAATTTTTATTTTGAAAATTTGGGGGACATTTTATGATTATGCATAGAGGTTTATTTCTCAAATAGATAGAGAACTGAATCAAATTGAAAAAATACAAATTACTCCACAATTGATAAATGGTCAACAGATATAAACAGGCAGTTTTCAGGAAAAAATCAAACTTACAGTCAAATAAAAAAAGTTCTAATCATTATTTTTCAGAAAAAAAATGAAATTAAAAGATTTTTGAGGTATAACCTCATACCTATCAGTTTAGTTAATATAGAAAAAATGAAACATATTGACTATTGATTGGAGGAGATGCAATGCTGTGATGTTTTGAAATGATCTAATAATTTGGTCCTGTGAGCAATGGACCATAGAACTTTGCAATACTGATTTAGCAATACTGAAACCTAGTATATATATCTCAAAGAGATCATTTACAAAAGAGGAAAGGACATATTTGTACAAAAAATATTTATAGGGGCGGCTAGGTGGTGTAGTGGATAAAGCACTGGCCTTGGAGTCAGGAGTACTTGGTTTTAAATCCAGTCTCAGACACTTAATAATTACCTAGCTGTGTGGCCTTGGGCAAGCCACTTAACCCTATTTGCCTTGCAAAAACCTAAAAAAAAATATTTATAGCAACAACTTTTGTGGTAGGAAGGAATTAGAAATAAATGGGATGCCTATGGAGAAATAATGAAATAAGTTGTGATATGATTGTAGTGGAATATTATTGTTACAAAATAAATCACAAGCAGTATAATTTCAGGAAAAAAAACCACATTGCAAGATTTATATGAACTGATGCATCACTAGTGAAGTGAACGGAATTAGGACAACATTTTTACAGTAATAGCAATATTTTATGATGAAGAATTTTGGATATTTTAGCTATTTTCAGCAAAACAATGATCCAGGACAATCCCAAAGGAATAATGATGAAGTATACAACTCCGTACCAGAGAAAGAACTGATATTGTTTAAATACAGATTACAGCATACTGTTTTTCATTTTTTCTTATTTTTTTAATTCAAATATTGTTCAAAATGATTAATATAAAAATGTTTTACATAATTGTATTTGTATAAACTATATCTGATTGCTTATGATCTCAGGAAAGGCTGAAGAGAATGTAAAGGGGATGGAAAACATTTAGAACAATACTTAAATAAAAATGTTTTTTAAATTATTAAAAATTGAATTTTATTCAAAATGTTTCTATCTAAAGAAATTTCCAAATCTATTTTTCTTTTAAAAATGCATTGAGCAGGGGCGGCTAGGTGGCACAGTGGATAAAGCACTGGCCCTGGAATCAGGAGTACCTATGTTCAAATTCGGTCTCAGACACTTAATAATTATATAGCTGTGTGGCCTTGGGCAAGCCACTTAACCCCATTTGCCTTGCAAAAAACCTAAAAAAAATGCATTGAGTAGCAATCAATTTAATAATCTCTTGCTAGATAAGATCCTTGCATCCTTATTCTTCAGAAATGATTTGAAGACCATATGAGGGCATTTACTGTCCATTTCCCTATCAAAATTAAGATATTATTAACAAGAAGGAAGCTATTTCAATTGTTGAGAGTGTAGCCAAAGTAGGAATTGGACTTTTCTATTCTAAGACTTTAATCCAAAACATTGTAATCCTGTTCTTTTTGTAAACATTTCTATTAAAGTTATCTCAGATCAGCAGGTTTAAGAAAACATATTGGATAGCCATAGGGAATTATTTCTATGTAGATTTCTCCTTCCCCAATTAAGAAATGACTTGGACACTAAATAATTTAAATGACAAATATCATGCAGTCTGATGCCTAAGATAATAGTATTAATATTTTTTTCTTGACATACATTCATTTTTCATTCTTAGGAGATCATCACATTCAATATTCCAGGCACATAAATGTGCATATGTAGTTCTTACATTGAAATACAAAGAACTTTGTTTTCCAGAGAATCTTGACTATATTTAAAAGAATTTTCTTATATTCTGGAGGGAATCTATCTTCATTCCTCCTCCTACTTAGTTTTTTTTAAATTTAATGATTTTTTTATTGAATTTCATGTTATTGTAATTATTTTGTTGTGAAAATAAACATAAATTCCCTTCCCCCCAAAAAAGATAAAGAAAACTCAAGAGAAATTGAGAGAAAAAAAGGTATACTTCAATCTGTATATAGATACCATTGCCTCTGCCCATCTAAGTCCATCATTACTTCAATAGTTTTTCCCACAATGGCTAGTGTGAACTGTATTACCCTCCATTCTCTTCCCCCACTACCAATTATTCTAGTCTCTTTCTCCTTTCACTCTCTCTCTCTCCTCGGAAATTTGTGACTGTCCTCTCCCACCATCTTCTTTGTCTTCTGTCACTTACTCACCCCCTTATTTTCCCCTGTCCCCCTCTCTCACTCTTTTAATTTTATTTTTCCTCTAGGGCAAGATAGATTTCGATATCCTATTGAGTGTATATGTTATTTCCTTTATGAGTCATTTCTAATGAGAATAAAGGCTTACTCATTTCCCCCTTCACCTTTCCCCCTTCCACTCCATTTCAAAAGCTTTTATTTTCGACTATTTTACATAAGAAATCTTAGCCCTTCTACCTCTACCTTCCCTTTTTCCCAGTGCTTTTCTTTATCTCCCTTTGACTCCATCTTTATACTATATTATACTATTAAATTGAACTCCCTCCTGTGCCTTGTCTATATATTCTCCTTCTAACTGCTCTTATATGTGAAAAGGTTCATATGAATTATCAGTATTTTCTTCCCATGCAGGAATACATCATTAAATCCCTCATAATTAGTCCCTCCCATCCACCCTTTCAATACTTCACCTGAGTCTTGCAACTGGAGATCAAACTTTCTGTTCAGCTCTGTTCATTTCAATAGGAAAGTTTTTAAGTTCCCCTGTTTCATTGAATGTCCATCTTTTCCTCTGAAAGAGGATGCTCAATTTTACTGGGTAGTTCATTCCTGGTTGTAGTCCAAGCTCTTTTGCCTTCTGGAATATCATATTCCAAGCCCTATGAGCTCTTAATGTAGACACTGCTAAGCTTTGTGTAATCTTGACTGTAGAGCCATGGTAGTTGAATTGTTTCTTTCTGGCTGCTTGAAATATTTTCTCTATGACTTGGGAGTTTTGAAATTTGACTATTATAATATTGGGAGGCTTTTTTGTGGGTGGGAAATCTCTTTCTAGAGGTGCTAATTGGATACTACAATTTCTATTTTACCCTCTCTTTCTAAGATCTCTGGGCAATTTTCCTGGATTATTTCTTGAAAAATGAGGTCTAGTTTCTTTTACTGGTCATGATTTTTAGGTAGCCCAATATTTTTAAAATTATCTCTTCCAGATCTGTTTCCCAGGTCAACTGTTTCACATTTCATCTATATCACATTTTCTTCTAATTTTTCATTCTTTTGGTTTTGTTAGGTTTTTTTCTTGATTTCACACAAAGTCATAAGCTTCTTTTAGATACATTCTACATTTGAAGAAGTTATTTTCTTCAGAGAGCTTTTGCATTCCATTTTCCATCTGGTCAATTCTGACCTTATGAACTACTTTTTCCAGTTGACTCAAAATGGTTTTTAAAATATTATTTTCTTCTGCATTTTTGTATCTTCTTCACCAAGCTGCTGACTTGGTTTTCATAATTTTCCTGCATTGCTCTCATTTCTCTCCCCAATTTTTCCTCTACCTCCTATACTTGCTTTCAAAGTCTTTTATGAGCTCTTCCATAGCCTGAGATCAATTTCTATTTCTCTTGGAGACTTTGGATACAAATGCTTTGATTTTGTTATCTTCTGAGTGTATAATTTGATCTTCCCTGGGACCAAAGTAATTTTCTATGGTTAGATTCTTCTTTTTCTGTTGTTTGCTCATATCCTCAGTATATCTCAGATTGACCACACTTCCAAAGCTTTTTGGGGTCATGCAGACATACTCCTTCCCCTCTTCCCTTAATTCCTTCAAAGTCTTATGAGAGGCTCTGGGGATGACCTCAACCACTCTCCTCTTCCCTGGAGCTGTGAGGAGGATCCCTACTCCTCTCTACCTCACAGTATGGGAACCCAAGCCTGTATCTGATTATGTGCAGAACAACAAAGTCCTGTCATAGGAATAGCAGAGAAATCTGTACAATCAGTCTCCCCCCACCTCCTCACTGTCTACGGACAGAGCTTTGAAAGCAGTTGCTGGGTGGCTTCATAGGTTCCCAAGGTTAGGCAGCCCTGAGGCCAAAGCTAGCCTGGGCTCTGTAATCACTCTGGTGAAAGAGTTCTCCTGTAGACCCTCCAAGTCATTCCAGGTGATCTTCGGACCAATAGGTCAGGAAATTGTTCACACTGCCACAGACTCTGGGACCCAGGCATCTCGTGGGCTATTCCTGGTAGGCTGGAGCTGTTTGCTCCAGTGCAGTGAGGCTCTGGCTGACTTGTGCTGTGGCTTTTTCCATCTCCTGGTTCTGTTGGATCTACCAAGTTTTCTCAGATTGGAAAATTGTTTTGCTCAGTGGGTTCTGTCCCTCTAAAATTTGGTTAGAGTCATAATTTTACAACTTTTGGGAATTCTTGTCCTCATACCTCCATTTTCACTCTTCCTCCTCTTATTTTGTTTTAAATTAAACTTGTCCAGCTCATGATCACATTGCCAATGAAGAGCAGAACTGAATTTCCAATTCTGCTCTCTGCTTATATCTATTGTACCTTTTGCTACATTAATACTGCTCATTTTAAGTTCCTGAAAATGTTTGCAAAATGAATAATTTGCTCTGATTCTCAAAATTAGTAAATAAATATTAAAATCTTAAAATTAAATGTCACAATATATCAAAATCTATTTAAATGGATTTTATATAATTTTACATAATTTATATAAATTTATATAAACTAATTTATATAAATTTATATAAACTATTTAGGACTTCAAAAAACAATTTATCACAAGCTTTGAAATAAATTCTCAAATGAGTTTCAAAATGAGATTTCTTAACAAATTTATTCAAGCCTAGGGCAAAAATTAAATAAATGGAATCTATTATAAAAAATATCCTTTTAGTTTCATTGTCCCCTTTCTCAATTTTGGATCTGTTTAAGAAAGTAAGAATTAATAGAATTTTATATCTGTAAGGGAAATATCAAAAAGACTTTTAGAGTCATCTAATCTAGAAAATTATTTTACAAGGACTTTTGGAGTCATCTAACCCAGGAAATTCTTTTATACATGGAAAAAACTAAGATAATAGTATGGTCTATGTCTCTGTCTCTGTCTCTTTCCGTCTTTCCAAGATACTATCAATGTAAGTGAATAACTCTTTTTACCAATGTAGGTGAGTAAATTATTCTGAAACTTCTGATCTTTGAGAATTACATGAGACTAATATATTTTATCCCATTACAATTTATAGTTGTGAAATTTCATATATTTAAACTAAGTTGATAATTTGATTAGATTTTCTGAAACACTTTTTCATTCATTATGTTTTAATTTTCTTTTCTTTTTTGTTACAAAGGAAGATTTTTAAAAATAGAGAAGGATAAAGAATATATTTAAAAAGAAAGAAGATATAAAATGACTATATCAGCAAAATAAAAGAAAGAAAACAATCAATATGGAAAATTGCACAGAAATAAAAAATTATGTGCTCATTTTTTATTAATGGTATAATCCAATGATAATTGGATAACTTTATTAAGCTTAATTTTGATTAAAACACACTAAAGATTTCTTACTCTTTACCTTTGCTGCTGCCATTCTTTTTGTTTTTTACCAATTTTCACCTCAAAAATCATAAATTTTAGGTTGAGCAGTACAAGTTGACATAAAAAGGAAATATGTCTTATTTATAACTTCCAACAAAATGCCACAGCTGTAACTCAAGGTCTTGATTCTTTAGGAGAATATATGAAATCCTTAATCTGCCTTAAGCAGTTTTATGAAGTCAGCAAAAGAACCCACCTCACTGAATCCAAATTACATTCAATCCAAAACCATATTTTATTCCCTGGTTAAAAATCTAATCCCTCCCGAAGAAGCAGTAGAATTTCTGAAATCATATTAAATTCAATCCTATTTCTACAACTGACAAAATATATTTCCTGAACTCTGTTGTTTTATGTCATACCAAGTCATTTTTCTTTTCACTGTACCCCCCTGTATTGGTGTGGGATTTCAGCAAGCAATGTCAAATCAACCTTCAGAAGCTACATTAAACAAAGGTACCATTCATTGCTTTGCTGGCTGAAATAAAAGTTTCATCACCATGTCATTGGGATTTTTAAAACTAGCATAAATGATCAGTGGCAAGTATGTAGTTATACTCAAGCTTTCTATGTGTAAAATATTCACTGTTTAATTAGATCATAATGTAAATTTTTATGATTATGTAGGGGAGGGTTCAATGAGTCTGCAGTAAGTACCAAATTTATCCACATTTACTTACATCTAATTTATTCTCCTTATAATATTGGGTGCTATAAAATATTTACAAAGCTATAATATCAATCATAATTTTGCTTCAAAGCCCTTTAAAACTAGGAGCTCAAGCATTTCCACCTATATGCTAAGAATGGATTAGTTTCTATAGTACTTTCATAAATATATATATATATATATATATATATATGTATTATAACAGGGAATTTAAAAATGAATTCTCAGTTTGAGTAAGTATGCAGGATTGATTTTTATATTACTTCTAGATATTAAGCAATTTAGAGGGGAAATATAGGTGAAGAAATTCTTCTCATAGGGTAATTGTAGATAAAAACTTGGAAAAAAAATGTGCAATGATGTAACACCTGAACAATGAACTTTGAAGTTAGAAAGTTAAACAAAAAGTCATTTTCTTTCTTTACTAGAACATATTTTCAAAACAAAAAAAAAGGCCAATAGAATGGGATCACTATGTGCTGTGATTGTCTCTTGAGTGTGAAAATAGTGTACTATGCTTCATAAGATATCTTGTCATATTTTGGCATCTGTTTCTTTTTTCCCATAATTATTTTGGATAAGGAAGTGGTTTACTTCTCTTTTTGTTTTAGAGGATTTATTCTCTTTGTTTAGTCTTTCTCCTTTGGTATTTTACTCCTGTTCAGTCTTTTCAGTTTTGTCCACATTTTTGTGAACCCATTTGGGATTTTCTTGGCAAAAATACTGAAATGCTTTGCTATTTCTTTCCTCAGCTCATTTTCCAGATGAGGATCTTGATAAACAGGGTTAAATGACTCATCAAGGGTCATATATGCAATATCTGAGGGCAGATTTGAACTAAAGAATATTAGCCTTTCATACTTTGGGCCCCATACTGTACCAGTTATCTGATTATAGATTTCTGCTAATTTCTGACCTCTTATATTGAGGGGCATCAATATATCAAGTCATAAAGCACATGAAAATAAATATTTTAACAATGAAGATATTGGTAAAGTTTCAGGCACATAGGTTTTTGATGTCTACTTGTCAATATGCTCCTAACAGCTGATGAAAATAATGTTAACTTTCACTTCATGCTCTATACTGCAACTGGTAGACCCTGAAAAATTAAGTTGTCTTATTGTTTAAAACAAAACAAAATGAAAAACTAAAACTAAATTTTCTTCAGACATAACTCAAATAACCTTCATTTGATCAAAAAGTTTATATATTTTAATAGATTAATTATTCTCTTCATAAGAACTACTGATTATTCTCAGAATTAAATAAAGATTAATTGAACTGCATTCAGTAAAATGAAAAAATATAAATAAATAAAATTGACCATATTATTTCTATTTCAAAAAATATTTTTAAAATGCCAGTAGACACAGATATTCTGTTACTGGGCATAATTTTAAACTGCAAATTCATATAATTTTGCTATTATTTTTCTCTCTTATGACAATGAATACCTCTTCAAATGATTGTAATATACTATTTTAATGCCAATATTTCAGAAAATCATATCCTGAAAATCAAGTCTAAGAATATAAGTCATACAAAGGTGACAATTCATTTTCATCCTAGTATCACATTTCCCAGGTTTTTTATGTAGGGATTGAAATATTGAATATATATTTCAAAATATTTTTCTTTAAATTTATTTATTTAAGCAAAAATTTATTTCTAAAAATAAATTAAAAGATAAAATAAAGACATGGAAAGAACAAAAAAAATTATTTCTTTGTTTATGAAGTGTATCATAAAATGTTCTCTATTAAATTTGATGTTGATAAAACTCTCCCTGAGGAAAGAACTGAGTTTGCGGTGATAAAATTAATCATTCCTAAATATGAATAGCATGCATATATATATATATATATATATTATATATATATAATATCTCTATTTGTATGTGTTTGTGTACATATGCATCATTCACTAAGGTTTACTCATGTTATGAATCAATAAAGTACAGTAATAAGTTCATAATTATATGGCTTTGTTTATTTCATATACTTTAGAAAATAACATAACTAAACAAAGTCATCTTCCTTATAGTATGGATGCTTTCCTCTAAAAAAAGTAATGTTATCTCCACCCCTGTTAAAGAAAATTTCAGAAAGTATATTACAATATACAATTCTAAAACTACTGCTAAAAACTGGAAAAATGTATATCTAAATTGAGATATTAGAAGATGGCATAAGGGATAGCAAGTTTCTTTTTTTATCAGTTTTGCAAAATTATTTTTTCACTTTATGCTAAATCACTTTGTACATTGAGGAGGAATTGTGTCATAGAATATATGAAACAAAATCAAAAGAAATAAATGTTTCTGTTTTTTCATTTAAGGCACCGAAGTACCCATGTACATCTACCAAGAATAATATTCAGAAGGCAAAGATGCCATCATTTTGATTAAGAAAAAAACATTATTTTTATACTCATCTCTGTGACATCAGTGAAAATTCTTAAATAATTTTGACTCTCTTGTCATTACTGAATTCTTCCACTTCAATAAAAAACAAAGATGTATTTATTGAAACAAGTTTTGAGTTTTTGCATCATCTCACTTAATGCTAGTTCTTACCTTTGAATGTTTATTCTGAACCATTTTACGACTACTATTTGGGATCTGGAAGAGAATTACTATTTAACTGTCCAAGTATAATCTTTTTCAATTTGGGTTTATTCTTTGACAACTTGTGTTGTTTACTCCAGAAAAAGTCAGAGTTAAAGTTACCTTGATTTTTTTCAGAGGAATTTACTAGATATGAACAAAAATCCATATATTTAAAACAAAGAATTTTACTTGAGGAAGATAGAATCTGTAATTTCTTTATTCCTATCTGGACATGCAATTATTTCTGAAGAAATGATTACCAAAAAACCACCAACAACAAACTAAGGTACTGTATTATATTATATATTTCCCTCTAACTTTGGCAAGGAGATGGAGGTGTGTGTCTATGTGTGTTTGTGTGTGTCTTTGTGTGTGTGCGTGTGTGTGTGTGTGTGTGTGTGTGAGAGAGAGAGAGAGACAGAGAGAGAGAGACAGAGAGAGAGACAGAGAGAGAGAGACAGAGAGAGAGAGATGGAGAGAGAGAGATGGAGAGAGAGAGAGAGAGAGAGAGAGAGAGAGAGAGAGAGAGAGAGAGCGAGAGAGAGCGAGAGAAAGAGAAAGAGAAAGAGAAAGAGAAAGAGAAAGAGAAAGAGAAAGAGAAAGAGAAAGAGAGGAAGAGAGGAAGAGGGAATCTTTTTGCTTATCAGGAACAATTACTTCAACTCCATGGTTCACTAGGAAGATATTCTGAATGGAATAAAGCCACTAAATGTCTGTACTCTTTCTTCCAAAAAGAGAGCGGAAAAAGGAAAAAAACAACAACAACCAGAGAGCCCAAAGTGAAGTTTTTATAGTCAATCTGAAAGAGAAAGGTAAAAAGTAAACTTCCCAGGATGACCCATTTTGTTCAAGAACTTGTTTTCAGGATGATGTATAGAATCACTTGTTTTGTTCAGCAACTGCAACTGCCCCTTCTTGGCAAAAGGCGTAACTTTATTCCAAACAATAAAACCAGTTCTTAAAATAAGTGAATCAATGACAAAAGTCAAGAGAATGCCTCTCTAAGAATCTTTATTCCTCACATTTGATGTAGGAGCAGCAGAACATATTCATTTTCCCATTCCAAATGTGATGTGCTTAATAAAGGGTGGTAGTTATTAAATTTTGTTATCACCTTGGAAATCTGATTAGATAGGTTGCAAGTAGAACACTTCAAGATACAAAAATCAGATCACCTTAAAGATA
Organism: Macrotis lagotis; assembly: GCF_037893015.1. NCBI lineage: Eukaryota > Metazoa > Chordata > Mammalia > Peramelemorphia > Peramelidae > Macrotis > Macrotis lagotis. The sequence goes on along the minus strand of NC_133666.1, from coordinate 366,674,871 downwards.
ATGTGATTGGGGATTTTATATTTAGAGGACAGTAATAATATAAACTGCAGAACTTTTGAATAAAATAAGAAGGGTTAGATATGGAGTCAAATACTCAAGTGAATGAAACCAAACCTTAAAAAAAGATACCACAAAGGCAATCAGAATTCCTAGAATAAAAAAGTAAGTTTTTATAAGAGGAAAAAAATCCCAAGAAAATTAGAGTGGTAAAAAAAAAGAACAGCAACTATAAAACAATTAAGAGCCTCATCTGAAAGATTTAAGAGAATTAATAGCTTTGCCAAAAAGGTACAAAATCTTACCCAAGATAGACTTCTTTGATATTAATTAATGACATCAAAAGGTGAAAAAAATTAAAGCTAAGTAAAATGATTGGAAAACTGAAAGAAAATATAGTTTTTATCAGATAAAAAACAATTCATGAGCTAATCAGATAAAGAACAGAGAATTTAAGAATCAATAGCTTACCTGAACTATATAAGCAAAAATTAAATATAAAACAACTAAAAATATGTGTAAAATATTTCAAGAATTTATGAAATAAAATTGCACAGACATGTTAGAATGTGTTGAGTAAGTGAAAATAAAATCAATATAGTGATCACATTATGAAATAAATCATAAAATGAAAAGTCCCAGCAAAATAATAGCTAAAATTCAGGGATTCAATGTTAAAGAAAAAATTGAAAATTCCAGAAAGACTTTAGTTATCAAACAATTATAATGAGGATCCCACAGTTGATCAGCTCTCACTAGAAAAGTAGAGAAATATTAGAATTCAGTATGTCAGCATGCAGAAAATGCAGGTTTCTAATCAAATTCATTAACAAAAATAATTCATTAACAAAAAGACTTAGCAGTGTTAATTGATACATAAGAATTAAGAGAGCATAAAAAAGAAATAAATATATGTAATTTAAAGAACCATATGAAGATCAAGTTTTGTCTTATGGGGAGCAGATGATTTGGGATTATTTTAAGAGAGGGGAAAGTAGATTCTTTATTAGAGAAGTAGAAAACTCTACTAAAGTGGACCTCACTTGTATCTCACTTTCATTTCAAATGCACAGATTGAAATTGCATTTAATTCAACAGAGGTCTAAGACAGAACAAAAAGAGAAAGTATAAAATGAGAGGAAGAATAGATTCAGAGAGAGAGAGAGAGAGAGAGAGAGAGAGAGAGAGAGAGAGAGAGAGAGAGAGAGATTAGTCATAAGTAAAACAAACTTTCAGATCATAGGTCAATTTTGATTTGCCATTACAAAAGAAAGGGTAAAACATATTGTAGCCAATGGATTTGTTGTTTCTAGTGAAGAATAAATACAGGTGTAAAAAAGAAAATAGAGGTTTATTAAAAATAAGTTACAACACAAAAGAAAGTGATAGAGAAGTTAAGGAGAGATTAAAGAAACACCATGTGGATTGTTAATTAATCTTAGCAGGCCATCTGCCAGGTTAAGTAGAAGTCCAAAAGCAAAAGAAAAAGATCCAGAGCTTTGCCTGAAATCTCCTTAAATTCCTCCCTCAGGGTCCATGGAAAGAGGTAGTGACTGACTTGGGTGTTGTTCAAGTCCCACATTGGAGAGTTTGCCTTTTGGGAAGCAGTTGAGGGTCTCAGATGTTGTTTCAGTGCCTGCAAGCTAGCTTGCCTTACCAATGAGAATGTGGCCAAAGTTAGACTGGAGGTCAAGATGGAGTGTTTTAACAGAATGATAGAGAAAGAGTAAATATTTACAAAATTTTGTTTCCAATTAATTTCAGTATTCCCTATGCTCACGGTTCTCTGTATCAATATGATTCAGGAGAGATTAATATATCCATGTTCTAGAATATAAAGGAGCCTAGCTATTCCCCCATGACAAACATAATAGGAGGCATACCAATAACCAACTCTGTAAAGAAATAATAAAAGTCATCCATAGATTTTTTTTCCCTTTTTGGACATGAATCCACTGAATTGCAACTAGTAACCCTAGAGAGACCTCAAGATAATTAAGAGTAGATAGAGGATTGAGAACTGGCAGACACTAGATTCCTAGGGTGGGTTCAGCAATATTTTCCAGACTATATTTAACATTGCCTAGTTGGCATATTTCTATCATTTGTGCAAAATACTCATGAAAAAATTACTTTATAATACATATTGCCTAAAAGTTGTTTCTGGGAGTAGGGTAACTGCAGTAGTTATGGGAACAAGGGAGATCCTCTAGGTCTTGTTGGTGGGTCTAGTAATACTAGCACTTGATCATAGTTCCGAAGCATAGAAGAGTATTTGTATTGGTTTAGAAGGGAGTAAGAAACTGATTTCACAAACTTAATGGACTTTCTCATTCCATCAGTGCAAGAAGGAGGCACAATTTTGGAATATCTGCAATAGAGAATACTGTCTGTATCCAGAGAAAGAATTTTGGAGTTTGAACAAAGATCAAAGACTATTACCTTTAATTTAAAATCAAGAACAACATTATCTTACTATGTAATTTTTCTTTGTCTTATACTTTATTTTTCTTCCTTAAGGATATGATTTTTCCCTCATCACATTCAACTTAGATCAATGGAAGCAATGTAAAGACTAATGGACTGCCTCCTGTGGGGGGTGGGTGTAGGGAAGGAAATTAGGGGGAAAATTGTAAAATTCAAAATAAATAACATTTTTCTTTTATAAATAAACAAAAAAAGAAACCTGATCTCAGTTCTAAAGCAGAGAGGTACATTAGAAATAAGGTACACTAGAAAAGATATACTAGGAAAAATGTACAATAAAAATAAGCAAAAGAAGTCTATTAATTTTCATTTATGAGAGAAATATGGTTTTGACACCTAAACCAGAAAGATTTTAAAAAAAAGAAAGAAAAAACATAGACCAATTCTCTATTGAATATAGATGCAATTTAAAAATAATAGCTAGGAAATTACATAATGGTATCATAAAGATCACCATGAAGCATGTCAACATGATCAAAAATAAACTTCTGATTATTAGTTCAGTAGATAGAGAAAATGACAATATACAAAAGAAAGGTGACAATATACAACATGAATTTCTATTAAAACACCAGAAAGCATAAGAATTACTTGAACATTTCTTAAAATAATGTTTATTATTATTATTATTATTATTATCATTATTATCTAACTAAAAGAATTAGCAAATATTATCTAAAATGGGGAAAAATTTCAAATTTTCCAAATAAGATCAAAGATAAAGCATGGATGCCCTTTATCACTGCTATTATTCAACATCATAATAGAAATGCTAGTTACAGCAATAAGACAAGTTAGTAAATACCAATTTGGGATTAGAATTTATGTCCTTCTGTCTCCAGGGCCACTATTTTATCTGGCTCCCTCTGCAGTTCTGGGAGGAAGTAGGAAAGGGAAGTAGGAAAATTTCAAAAACAGCATGACTGGAGGCTATAGCTATGGCTTAGGGATGGAGAGGAGCTCTGAAATTGGGCCCTGTCCAGATGAAAAAAAAAATAAGAAGAAAAAGCATCTGAGACCTGGGGCACCTCAAGACTAGAATCTGTTTAGAATAATAAGCTACTAAAATAAACTAAAACAAAATTTAAAAAAAATTGAGTAATCAAAGGAGAATGAACCCAAATATATAAGGCTACCATCAGGGCAGAGAAGATATGGTTTCCTAATTGAGGGGAATACTAAAGCAAAAAAAAAAAATTATTCAAAACTCAGAGAGAACGATCAAATGCCAACAAGTCCAAGCAGAGTTCTTGGAAGAACTTAAAAAGGACTTCAAAAATCAAATAAGATAGCTGAATAAAAAACTAGAAAAAACAATATAAGCAATCCAAGAAAATGGATATTTACTGAATTAAAAAGCTTTCAGTTATTTGTTTAAAAAATACCAGAGATTTGAAACATTTGATATATAATATCCAGGAAAAATATAAAATAAAATCATTCTAGACTAGTTATAATGGACTCAAGTATTTCAAACTATTTGCATATATATATATGAAAATATTATTGATAAGTCTTAAAACTTTTATTATTACTTGGTTGATTCAAAGAAAGATTGGGGTTGAGTTCAGTATGATGCAGTGATTCTAAAAACATGGTACTTAAAGCAAAAGGAGTAATGAATTATCTCATACATATTTATCATAAAAGGAAAAACTGACACAGATGAAGCAGGTTGGGGAGGAAGACTAGTATTGTTGAAACCTTATTCTCATCTGAACTGAGTTAAAGAGGAACAATTAAAACATGTAGAAGGGAAAAGTCTTTTCAGTTTATAAAGAATAAGAAGACAGTGATATAGGATGAGAGATGGACTTTTAGAAGGGTGTGTAGATTAAAATTGAGGAACATTGTGAGTTTGTTTGTTTGGTTAGTTGGTTCCTGTTCTTCATTATCAAAGAAGACCAAAATGACATCTTTATGTCTGAGACAAATTTCTGACTGACTGATTAGACCAAAAGGAGCTTAGAAATACTCTATCACAGGTTGGGCACAAATAGTCTATATGAACACCTTGAGTAGGTACTCTAAATATATATATAATGTCACATTTCCTTTGAGCTAATTCAAATGTCCCTTCCTCCTCAAAGAATGCAGTATCCTCACTGATGAGTGCATGCCATGCTGGAATGTCCTGTGCCAGTGTCTTCCATGCTGTACAATCAATTCTAAATTTCTTCAATGAGACCTTTATTGTGTCTTAGTATCTCTTCTTCTGATCCCCTTGTGAATGTTTGCCTTATATGAATTCTCTATAAACGAGGGTTTTTTTGGCAAAAGTACATCTGGCATTCTAACATTGTGTGCAGTCCATCTTACTTGCCCTCTCTGTAGTAATGTTAGAATGCTAGGCAGTTTAGCTTGAGAAAGGAACTCAGTGTCTGTATCTTCTCCTGCCAGGTGATCTTCAGAATCTTCCTAAGACAATTTAAATGGAAGCCATTCAGTTTCCTGACATGGCTCTTGAAGATTATCCAGGTTTCACAGGGGTATAGAATTAAGGTTAGCACAACGGCTCTGTCCACCTTTAGTTTGGTAGTCAATCTAATATCTCTTCTCTCCTGCACTTTCTTTCAAAGTTTCCCAAATACTGAGCTAGCCTTGGCAATGCATGTGACAACCTCATTGTCAATGTCTACCTCCCTGGAAAGGACACTGAAAAGGTAAGTGAACTTGTCCACAGTTCTCAAAACTTCTCCATTTTCTGTAATAGATAATTCCACATATGGATTGTGTGGTGCAGGCTGATAGCACATCTGGGTTTTCATAGTGTTAATTGTTAGACCAAAATGAGCACATGTAGCAGAGAAGCAATCCATATTTTGTTGCATCTCAGCTGCAGAGTCATCTATAACCAGAAGATCATACACCAACACTCCCTCTCTTCCTCCTTGGGGGAAAAGGACTTTTAGATGGGTGGGTGCAATAAGGAATGGGACCCTAAGGGGAGAGGATAAGGAAGGAATCCTTAATAAGAGTGTAGATTAGGGAGATAATGTTTACAAGTAAATTAGAAGTGAAAGGAGAGATAGGGCAAAAAAGAGAGGTTGACAAAGACAAAAGGGAGGAAAAATATGAAGTTGAGGATAACATAAAATAGCAATTTTATGGCAATTTATGACAAACACTTATTAAATTCCTTAACTCTCTGACATTTAATTTCTGCAACAACTTTTTTTTTATAATGGTTGGTTTCTTTTTCATTTGGCTACGGGGTTTGCAAGGCAATGGGGCTAAGTGACTTGCCCAGGGTCATACAGCTGGGTAATTAATAAGTGTCTGAGACTGGATATGAACTCAGGTCTTCCTGACTCTAAGGCTGATATTCCATCCACTGCATCACCTAGCTGCTCCTGCAATAACTTTCTAAAAGATTTGAGAAAGGTCAGATTTTATGTCTAGAACCAGAACATTTGTATGTTTGTGTGTTTGTGTGTGTGCATGTGTGTGTGTGTGTGTGTGTGTGTGTGTGTGTTTTCTGGGTTTTCTAGTTGCCATCATATATCTGGTTCTTGAAGAAAAAATAATTCACTTAGTACATATCTAAAGATATATTGAGTGTTCTCAGGTTTTTTGCCTTCTATTAGATCCATGAGATTCCTCAAAAGATGTGTGTGACCCTGAAACTCATCTGTCAGTTTTGACATAAATTCTAATCTTGAACAGGCAAGAAGGGTGACTAAAGAGAAAACATCTACAATGTCTAATGTCCTAGTGGGAGAAGTAGATAGAAATGAGAAGTTTGGGAAGAAAAGTGAGACCTCCAATTTTCAACTGATCACAGATTTTATATAATATTTATTTATGTTACACATATGTAGACATTTATGCATAAATCAATCTTTAATAGGGACTAGGAATTCAACAATTATAAAAAAATTATACCTGCTTCAAGGGGGTTATATTCTGTCTTAAAAATAAGTAATTAATTAAGTGCATAAATAATTAAATGGATGATTTATTAAAAATAATACAAGGTAATTTCTGGGAACAGCTTGGGAAGGACAAGGTATCAGAATCTTTGAAGAAAAGGTGATTACTCAGGTAGGAGAGGACATTTGAAATGAGGTCTGAAGAAACTAAGGATTTTTATGTGTTGTCTTCTTTAGAGTGTAATCTACTGGATTTCCTTCTATTTATTCTTTTGACTTTTATTTGTATTCTTAGTACTTATCAATGCTTAGTAAATATTTATCAAAACTTTATCATTGGTTAATACTATAAGACCCCAACATGTTCATATTTCAATTTTTTTCAGATGTAAGGTAAATAGAGCCTAAGTGCTCAAGATCTTTGTTGTTGTATGTCGATAATTATATCCTCAAGTCCATAAGCCATCTATTGATTATTTTTTCGTATACATAATAAAAGGTACCTTTGCATACAATTTGTTGAATTAAGATGAAAGCCAGATGCCTAATTCTTTGTCTTATTTATGAGAAGGAGGCTGGGAAATAGATCTCCTGTTTGTATTTATTTAATATGCCTTATATCTCCTCACAAAGCATACTAATGAAATACTCCAGTCACCTCTAGTCTCTATCCCACTGGAAATAATTTGAAGAGGAACTTGAAAACACTTTATGAATATTTAAGAAGCATGTTGGCATAATATTTAAGGAAAAAAATCATTGCTTCATGCAGAAAATCTCATGATACCTTCAGAAATCACATTATAACATTATAATATTAATTCCATTCATTTGGCCTTGCATGTTTGAAGAATTAAAAATAACTGTACTTTGTAGTTTGCTTTGTTTTAAGTTACTGACCATCCTTGTTCCCATTGTGCTCAATGTGAAAACATTTCTTGAATACAACCAACTTCCTTTATATAATTAAGTTTCCTTCTAGAGTCAGATAAGAGACCTTAACCTAAACAGTCTTTTATTAAGTTGTTAAGAGTAGTATGGAGATTGGAGTCATAGGAGCTGGCTTCAAAGCTAGCACTTCAACTTACTTCCTATGTGACACTGAAGAAAATCGCTTAACCTCCCTGGGCTTTAGATTCTTCATCTGTAAAATGAAAGGGATGGACTCGACCTCTCAGGTCCTTTGTAGTTTTAAATCTTTGATACTACCTATAGTAGGAATTTTCTTTTCATACATCAACCAACAGTACATCAGGGCTTAATTTAATGTTAGCTGAGCATACAGATCAACATTTGGGGAATATTACAATAATGTAAGTGCTGCAGTTTTTATGTGTTGCTCCAGAATCTGTTGAGAATGTGATACCTTTATTGACAAGACTGACTTCAAAGAGGACATTAAAATATCTAGAAACAACAGTGTTTGGATTTGACTGATTTAAAATTGTAAACTTCATTAAAAAATCAAGCTAATAGGGGCAGCTAGGTGGCATAGTGGATAAAGTACCAGCCCTGGAGTCAGGAGTACCTGGGTTCAAATCCGGTCTCAGATACTTAATAATTACCTAGCTGTGTGGCCTTGGGCAAGCCACTTAACCCTGTTTGCCTTACAAAAAAAAACCTTAAAAAAACAAGCTAATAGTGTCCTTATAGCTGCAAAGATTTTGTTTTGTTTTGTTTTCCCTTACTTTGGAGTTTATTCTTTTAAGCAATGTCAGATTTAGACCTCTGGGCTATTCCGTAAAATCTAGAAAATATGATCATTATTTAATTCTTTTACCAGATGTTTGACCCATGTACAGTTAGGGAAATAAAAGATGTCAGTGGTTCCCAATTATATACCTCAACAATAACTACTTATTAAATAATATTAAATATTAAATAATCTACTTATTTACTCATTAATTCAACAACTATGCTGAATATAAAATATATGAAAGGAGTTACCCTCAATATAAATAAATATAAGGATTAATGTGATGGCACCTGACCTCAAGGAGGGTATAATTTATTAATAATTGCTATTTTTATCGTGCTTACTATATTGCGGTCACAGTTATAAGGGCTTTACTCTAGTATTTCATTTGATCCTCATAAGAACTCTGGGAGTAGGTATTATTATCCCATTTTGAAAATGAGAAAATTGAGGCTAAATGGAGTTAAATGACTTACTCACTCATTTAATAACTAAACAGCACTTGAATTGATTATTTCCATACCTCAGGCCTTGGTCTATCCATTACATATATAACTACCCCAAAATAATGACAGAAATATTTCTAGAACCATATGAAGTATATAATCATTGCATAAGACAGTCAAAACAAAGTCTGGTTGTAATTTAGATAAGGAAAGATCAATTACTAATGGTGAAAACAAAAAATAATTCATGGAGAGGGTGCAATCTAAAAACCAGAATATAGTGAATCATACTATATAGCAGTCTTGAAATTTAAAGATTTATATTATTTGAGGGTCAGGATGGTTTCATTTCCCTAGAGACTGGTACAGTAGTGATAACATAGAATGGACTTAACAAAACTTAGTTAGATTGATCTGTTATGAACCAAAATACTACTCCAGATGGTGAATTTAAAAAAGAAAGAAAAAAGTTCCAATCCTTGAGGAGTTTTCATTTTGGTAAATAAAATATTATATATTTAATTAATTACAAATTATACAGTGTATTTGTTCAATCAGTTTTAATCATGTGTCACTCTGTTGACTATATTTGGGGTTTTACTGGAAGAGATTAGAATGTTTTACCAGTTCTTCTCCAGTTCATTTTACAGGTGAGCAAATTGAAAGGCAAGCAGAGTTTCATGGCTTGCCCAAAGACACACAGCTAGTGAGTGTCTAAGGTCAAAATGAGTCTTCTCTTGCTAGACTAGATTCTCTATCTACTGCATTACCTTGCAGCCCTATAAGGTATATGCACAATAAATATAAGGAAAATCCAAAGTAATTTGGAAAAAAGGAGGTGTTTGAAGCAATGAGGATTCAGAAAGTACACATGGGATAAGTGGCAAGGCTGATTATGTAGGAAAAAAGGAAGACAGAGAGAATTCACAAGAACAGTGTAGACATCAGTACCAAGACAGTAAAAGAGCACCTGAAATGACCAATCAGAGAAACATTAGGTGAGTCTCATTGGATTCTAGAATATGTTCAGAGTAGACTGCAATAATTTTAGAAAAGCATGCTAAAACTTGTTTAGGAAAGGTTTTAAATGCTAAACATAGGAACTTTTTTTCATCTTGGAAAGAATATAGAACCTCTAGAGTTGAAAGGGTAGGTTTAAATGGGCAGACTTGTGCTAAATGGTAATCCAACAATATAAATCCCAAGTGTATATGAATTTTTTGTGATTTTCCTTAAGCATGTCTGCCCAGAAAAAAAAAAAAATCTCACTTTAAATTAATTTTAATTTCAGTTTAAGTTAATTAACTTTAAAAATTCCTACCTTTTTTCTCCTCTGACATGTTTTTATAATAATATTCTCACCAGAAACACCTTTCTAGATTAGGTGGAAGTATGGTCTTTACTGCTGAATGGTATACATATCCATAGCCTTGGTTGCCTTTTCAAGTTTCTAAGGTTAGACAAATTTATTGACCACCCTCTCATATAATGAAGTCCTGTCTGACTGGGTCATTGTGAAAGGGATTCTTTTGTGATATTTTCCAATTAGTTGTATAATAGAATTTTCAGTTAACCTTTTTTACTATCAGTATATTACTTTCTGGATCCCACAAGATAGTAAGGTAACAAACTGAATTTAACAAAATGTTTAGAGGGGGGAGAAAGAGAAGAGAAGGTTACTCTTTTGAAACACTAATGAATGAAGACAATATCAGTAATGGTGCAGTTATACAGAGTTTGGGATACTCAACTATTATGATGGGTTATATGTGAGAAATATTAGATACAAATAGCATCAAGGATTCAATAATGTCAAAAAGACAATAAGTACTTATTTAACATTTGTTATGTGCTAGGTAATACACTAAGTGATGAGGGACAAGCAAAAGGACAGTCCCTGTTAACAAAGATTTTGTATTCTAATGGATAGAGAAAATAAGCAAAACAATACATGTAGAGAAACTGAAAAGAGACCTCTTTTTAAACTTTATTTTAGCATAGGAATGATTTTATGCTGATTTATCTAGCTGCCTTTTTCTTCTTTTTTCTATCATATAGCAATTTTTTGTTATATAATATTATGTTTTGAGGTAGTGATAGAAAGTTGAACCTAGAAATCATTTTTAATTCTGCTTTCTTCTAAATTGCTCTTATTCAAAGGCATTTCTTATTTTATTTTGTTATTCATTTATCAATGTTTAATTTTTTTTGACTTACTACTTACTATAGGTTCAGGTTCATTTCTGGAAATATTTTTACAGTTAATTTCCCTTTGTATTATCTTTGCTTCTGTGTTTTTTAAACTTACACAATATTACCAAACTTATATTATAATTAACACTGTTGAATTTTTTTTCTTATCTCTCTTTCTCTCTCTCCCTCTCTCTCGCTATATTTCCCTTAACAATATTTGTTTATTCCTATTATATATTCTTCCCCTCTTTAGTATTTGAAGATTTGTTTACATTCACTACGAAATTCTAAAAAAAGAGATCTTTTAATATGAAACACTTCACTATCTTGTTTAAAGTTAAATTTATGTTTTTCCTCCTTAATCCTTAAACTTGACTATTTGCCTTCTTTAGTAAATTTAGAACTTAGTTCAATGATTAAAATAATTTTAGCTCTCATATATTCCACCCCTTATATCATTTTACAGTTAGAAAAGTGAAGTTAAAAGTGGAGAAATGACACTCAGATGTCTCTCAGCTAGCTATTGGCATAGCTTGAAATCCAGCTCAAGCAAAATGGGAAGTAATTGGTTAATTTCTAACACTTCTCATGTAAAGCAGAAGACTTTAATCCAAAGCTAGCCCATGGAAAATTCTACCAAAATAGATTGTGTGGAGTGAGCAGAAATTCAACAAAGATTTAGGAAATTCCATGTCTGAGAAAACATGAAGTGTGAAAGTATACAAAGAAGTGTATTATTTATGACAGTACATCAATGAATGTGAATTGTTGAGATAACTTTGAACAAAAGAGTCAGTGATATACACATATGTAGGAGTCAGCCAAAGCATCAGAAACAGAGAAACACAGAGAATGACAGAAATAGAAGAAAGATTTCAGGAGAAAGGCACATAAATAAAGACAAAGACAGATTTAGAGACAAAGAAATGAGACACAAATAGATGCAATGAGAAGGAAACCAAAAGAGACAGAGGGAGAGTGACAGAGACAGAGATATAAAGGCAGAGACAGAGAGATGGACCAAGTAAGTAAGAATTCTAGCAGCTTGAAGTAAAAAGAACAATTAATTATGAAACCAAAAGGAATATGGTCATAACAAAATTTATCTGCTTTACTTTGTGGGAGAGGAAAAAATAGAGAAAGAATCACAAACGTTTAACTCTTCTGATCCCTCTTTTCTTCTCTCTGTCTATTACTTTTTGATCTTTTCTTCTCCCATTGATTTAACTATAATTTCTGTTTATGATTATCAAATCTTCCTGTCCTTCCCTAACTTTTCTGTTCATCTCTGATCTCAGATATACAATTGCCTTTCAGACATCTCCAAATGGATGGCTAGTAGATATATTAAGTTCAACATGTCAGAACCTTATTTTATTATTGTTTCCCTTAAATCCCTAATCCCTATGAATTGCCCCATAACCAAGGGCAAAACTATCTTCCTAGTTTCTTAAAGTTACAACCAAGTTGCTATCCTTGATTCCTCACTATCTTTCACCCTCCATATGTTTGTTGCCAAAGACTTTCAATTTAACTTTGTTTTTTAGGGTTTTGCAAGGCAAATGGAGTTAAGTGGCTTGGCCAAGGCCACACAGCTAGGTAATTATTAAGTGTCTGAGGCCGGATTTGAACTCAGGTACTCCTGACTCCAGGGCTGTGCTCTATCCACTGTGCCATCTAGACACCCCTCAATTTAATAAAATCTATTAAACATACAGTCTTCTCTCTTCTGACCCTACCAGCACAATTATTTAGGCCTTCATTAGCTCACACCTGCAATAACTTGCTCCTTGCTCTGCCTTGCTCAAGTCTCTCCACACTCTAATATATACTCCATTTAGGAATCAAAAATTATTTTCATAATCTGTATATTTGACCATGTCACTCCCCCAATCCTCATTCAGCAAACTCCAGTAAATGCCTAATGCCTCCATGATTAAATACAGAATCCCCTGGTTAGCATTCAATGTCCTTCATAACTTAATAATTTCAAAGCTCTAGTCTTACAGATTATTCTGTACTATCTACTCTTTGATAAAGTTACACTTCCCTTCTTTCTGTTCCATGAAAGACATTCTATCTTGACTCTGGCATCTTTTCTGGTTATTTCCTATACCTGGAATGCTCACATCTGCTTCATTATTGAGCTCTCTCAAAACAAGAGGAAGGAAGTTTGTAGTAGAAGCAAATATCACATGAGTGAATTAAGAATTTTGTAACAACCTTTTCTGTTATTAGTTCATTGCATTCTTATTAGGGTTTTTGGTATCTTAGCCATGGTTGAAATTCTCCAGGAAAGAACACTGAAGAAATATCAGAAAAGTCAGAAAACTATGGGAAAGTGTCCTTAAAAAAATTAAAGAGGAGACCATCAGGGAGAAGAGAATGTCAACAATGTCAGAATTTACAGATATATCAAAATGAATGAAGATTGAGAAAAGTATGTAACTCTTAAAAGTTCATTGGCAAATTTGGAGAAAAGTTTTGAATTAGTAATGAAGTTGAAAGCTAGATTGTAGACAGTTAAGCAAATTGTGAGAGGACAAAAAGTGGAGGGTCCTAAAAGATGTCTTTATCAAGAAAGTTTAACCACAAAAGTCAAGGGAGGAATAATGAAAGGATTACATGAAGATTTTTTTTTAAGGATGGGAGAGTCCTGCGTATGTTTATAGTTGGTAGGGAAGTAGATAGTAGATAGGAAGTAATTGAAGAAAATTGAAAGAGTAGACAAAATAAGAGGTGGATAGAATGGGATCATTTGTTGCTATAGAAGACTTCATTCACATTGGGAAATAGAAAGGTAAAGGAAGAGGTAATGGTAGATGACATATTACATATGTGTAATATTTGATCTAGGAGGAACAGAGAAAAAGTAATTATTAGTATATGGACTCAATATATTTTTAGTTTTTTATAATTTATTATTTTTTCAACCACATACAAAGATAGTTTTCAACAATCATTTTTTGTAAAGTTTTGAGTTTCACAGTTTTCTATCCCACCCTCCCTGCTCTCTGCCTTTCCCCGACAGAAAACAATCTAATATAGGCTATATATATGCATTACTATGTTAAACATATATCCATATTAATCATGTTGTAAAATATTAATCAAATAAAAAAATGGGAAAAATATGAGAAGGGGAAAAAAAGCCCATAATACAAAGTTGCAAAATTGAAAAAAATAAAACTAAGCGTTGGTCTGCATTCAGACCTTCCCTGGATATGAATGATATTTTCCATCACACGTCCTTTAAAATTGTCGTTGATTATTGTACTGCTGAAAACAAGCCCATTTCTGCTTTTAATGTGTACAGTGTTCTCTTTCTGCTCACTTTATTCAGTAGCAATTCTTTGCAAGTCTTTTTAGGTTTTTCTGAAGTCCCATCCTACTTTCTTTTCCTTCCTTTCTTCCTCTCTTCCTTTCTTCCTCTCTTCCTCTCTTCCTCTCTTTCTTTCTTTCTTTCTTTCTTTCTTTCTTTCTTTCTTTCTTTCTTTCTTTCTTTCTTTCTTCTCTCTCTCTCTCTCTCTCTCTCTCTCTCTCTCTCTCTTTCTTATTTTTAATTTAATTAATTTTTTCCAATTGCATGCAAATTGCTGAAAAATACAATCAATCCTTTGGAAGTTTGTGACTGCCACAGTTTTCTACCATCCTTCCTTCCATCCCCTCCCTATGGTGAACAATCTGATAAAAGTTGCACATGTACTACTTATGTTTAACATATTTCCATATTAGTCAAGTTTTGAAAGAGGAATTAGACCCAAAGGAAGGGGGAACAAGAGAAATAAAAAGCACATTCCATTCCCAGTAAGTTCTTATTACTTACTTTATTTCCCTTCATTCTATCTTTCCTCATTTATACTGTTTTCCATCCTTTCCCTTTATGCCTCTGCACTAAGGTTTTGTTTCTGAATGCTACCTCTCAATCAGTCCTTCTTTCTATCAGTCCTTTTCTCTTTCCTTCTCCTTTTCCCTTTAATTTTTCTTTTAAACTTTTACTTTACCATCCCTTTTATCAGTCCCTTCTTTGCCTTTCTTTCCCTTCCCCTTCCTCCCATTCCTTTATTATTTCCCTGTAGGGTAGGATAAATGAATTCCCAATTGGTAATGTGTGTTATTCCCTCTTTAGGCTGAATCTGTTGAGAGTAAGATTTATGCATTGCTCACACCCTTCCTTTGTTCCCTCTACTTTATAGGTCTTTGTGTCACTTCATGTGGTGCTAATTATCCTCTAATTCCTTGCCTTCTCCCAGTATAATTCATCTTTTCATATCTTGATTTTTAAAATCTGTCTTGTATGCACAATTTCTTTCAAGTTTTATTTGTCCTGATACAAATACAATTCTCAAGGTCTTATTGATTGATTTATTCATAAACAATATTACTTCATAGTCACTATGACCCACAATCTTTGTTCAAGTACACTCTGTGCCAAATACATTACCCAATTAGAAACACAATTCTCAAGAAATATATCATCAAATTATAGGCAATTTAAACCACACCCTTTTTCCAAGTACCCTCTATAGAAATACAGTCCTCATAAGCTAAAGTATCATATAAAGCAAAATCATGTAAAATTTAAAGTTTGATCACCTTACATCAATTTATACTTATACACTTTGTCCTCAGAGAATTGCAGTTCCCAAGAGCTAAGATTCCCACTCCCTTCAATTTACCTCTTTACGCATCTCTTGAGTCTTTTATTTGAAGATCAAATTTTCTTTTCAGTAATGTTCTTTTTATTAAGAAAATTTGAAAGTTCTCTATTTCATTGAAGGACCATCTTTATCCTTGAAAGAATATGCTGAATTTTTCAGGGCACTTGATTCTTGGCTGTAATCCAAGTTTCTTTGCCCTCCAGAATATTATATTCCAGGTCTTCTTATCCTTTAATAATGAAGGTGATAAGTCCTGTGTGAATCTTTACTGTGGATCCCTCATATTTAAATTGCTTCTTTTTTTGACAGCTTGCAATATTTTCTCCTTTAACTGAGAATTCTGTAATTTGGTTACAATATTCCTTGGAGTTTTTAATTTTGGATTCTCTTTTTGTGGATTATTGATGGATTCTTTAAGGACTATTTTTATCTTCTCATTCTAGGACATTAGGGCAGTTCTCCATACGTTCCTGCATGCTAATTTCCTGGCTCTTTTTCTAATTGTAGCTTTCAGGTAGATCAATGCCTCCTGGAACTATTTTCCACTTTGTTTGTTTTTCCTAAAAGATATTTTATGTTTTTTTATCATCTCTTTTTTTTCAGTCTTCTGGTTTTGTTTAATAGAATCTTGGTGTCTCACAGAGTCATTCATTTCAATTTGTCTAATTCTGGTTTTTAATTAGTGTTTTTGTTTCCTTTTCCAATTAGCTAATTTCACTTTTTAAAATAATTTTCTTCAGTTAATTTTTGTTAATTCTCTTGCATGACTCCTCTTTCTTTTCTGCATTTTTCTTCTTCCTCTCTTCTTTGATTTTTTGAAATCCTTTTTGAGCTCTTCCAAGAGGTCATTTTGGAATTGATATCAGTTCATCAGTTAGAGGTTTCATATGTAGATATTTTGCCTCTTCATTTCTCTTCTGAGTTGGTGTTTTTATCATCTCCATCAGAGTAGTAGCTGTCAATGTTAATGTATCTTTTTTGTTGTTTGTTTTCTGTTCATTTTGTAAGTTGAGCTCTGTTTCTGTGGTATAGGGTACATATTCCCAAGCATTTTTTTTTCTGGGGTCCAGGGTTCTGGTTCTTGGCTTTCTGCTCTGGCATTTCCAGTGTTTCTGGTTTACTGTAGCTCAACATGGCACCAGCTTCCCAGGACTCGAAATCTTTCTCTTCCATCTAGAGTGAAACTCTCACTACTGGCAGAGTTTGTTGGGACTTTGGCTACACTGTGGCTACAAATCCCTCACTGGTTCCCAGATCTCCTGCCAACACTGAGCTAAACTACCCTTTTACTCACACAAGGAGTCTTTTCCTAAAGTTCCTCTAGCAAATGACAAATTTGCAGGAAGAATCATGGGAATGAAGGGAACAAATTTAGAACTTAAAATCTTAAAAAACAAGAAATGTTAAAAATTATTTTTGCATGTTATTGAGCAAAAGAGAAGTAGCGTATTATGGAAACAAATTTTGGTCCCGAAATGCAATGAAATCTCACTTAAGAATACATCAAACCCTTGATTTAAAAAAAAAATAATGTTCTCATCAAATATTAACAATGCTTCCCAAGTTTCCAATTCAAATGCAAAGTAGCCAAGACTATTTTTGTCTAAGATAATAGCTTACAGGGCAAAAGTGCACGAGGGAGGGTTATAGTAACAGCTTAACTAAATGGAAAATACTGGATCCAAAAGCTATCAGCTTCTCTCAAGTTTTATCCCTAATCAATTGCAACAGTTTTCTTTCCTCTGAAATATCTTTCAACACTGTCTGTGAGATTTAAGCTTTTTAAAATCCCTTTGTTTCAAAGGAAGATGATGGAGAAAACACAAGAGATCTAATAATTCAAAATAAACCCTTAATTGCAATAACATGGGAATTATTTGTTAGACTATGGATGAGGGGGCATAGACAGTTTCTAAAGTTAATGAATTAGTGTCAGACCTTGATAATAGTGAATTTCTGAATAATAATGTAGTTTGAAAATGATCTTTCTTCACACTTCTGATAACTCTTTGAATATCTGTTATATATTTTATCATTCATGATCATTTTATGTCTGTTTTTCCTCCCCTAATTGATTATAAATTACATGAGGGCAGAAGGCATGTCACTGATGTTAATTCCTGTCTCAGAATTTAGCACAGTCATTTAGCAGTACCTTAAAACTTATTTATTTAATTGAAAAGAGAGAGCATTAGGTTTACAGCCTTTGAACATAGCTCTTATTCAAATATTACAAAGAACCACGTATTTAAAAATCACCAAATAAATTCTGTAAACAGAAGCTAAAATTTTAATATCTTTATTAAAATTAATTTTAATATTTTAAACAATGAATGAATTAAAGAATTTCTGACAGGTTGCTCTTTCTCTTTCTCTCTCTCTCTATATATATTATATAATATACATATATATACACATACATATGAAAAAGGTTAATGACATATTTATAAGTTGATATCATGGATTTTTTTTGTCACATCTAAAAATACAAAGGTTTATGCAAATATGGTTGTTTCCTACACATTTGTAACTCAGACTTCCTCTCATTCCATTTGACTTTATTTGATCTCTTTCTACTTCTCCTCCATAGATAATATAGGCAATGCATAAGATGCTTCCTCTGGGAATTTTTATATATTGCATAGGAAAAATACCATTTCTTTCTTTCCTATTCCACATGCCTACTCACAAAACATGTTTTCTTTTTTCTAGTTTTAGGGACACAATTGTATTGCATTGAGTTTTGCCATCCAACTCATCATTAATATGTTTTATGAGCAAACTTTTCCCCTTAGTCCTTGTAACTGCAACTCTTCTAAAATTGAAATGTCATTCACTAATTAATATTCACATTATAAAATTGGCAGAACACTCAAACAAGATTTTATTTTTTGAAGTAAAAATTAAATTACTGAAATTTGATTCTATAAGGCAACCATATGATCACTATCTCATTAGAGCAACATTTCTTATCCAAATTGTGTCTGAAATTATTGTACAGGAATTGAATTAAGTACTGATAAACTAGGAGAATATATATTTGTATATATATATGTATATGTGTGGATGTCATATAGCATATTTATATTCTACTAGTATTTTATATATTTGATTTAATTTATCTGCTTGGATTTGACAGGCTTTTATTGATTTATTTATATATTCCTTCAATTATTCATTATTTCACTCATCCATTTATTTATTTAAAAAGTTTCTTGTTCTTACTGATACATCTTTGTGATCAGAAATTGAAAGTTTCACAATGTCATCTATAAACAGGTTCATCTGACAACGAATTAAGTATCCTTATTTATCCTGGTTTTCCAACATTGGGCACTTACAAATGCTTTCATTGGGGTTCATGCATTAAATGTTTAGCATTCAAGTATCCAGATTTATACCCCCCAAAAAGATTCTCACTATATAGATTTATGTTTAACTTGAATTCCTAAGTTTTTCTTAAATTGAAATTATTAAGAAAACAATAACCATCAGTCTAATTTGTAGCATTTGGTGAGTGAGATTTAAATGTTTACAGAAAAACTTAAAAATTAGGTAGTCACTTCTAATTATTTTTAGCTGAACCCACCTTTACTTAGCTGTACCTTTCCATTTTTATTATCTTTTTTGATGTAGATTATAAGAGAATAGTTGAAATAAGTTTCAAAGGAGAGAGGAAAAAATTTATAGTCTGTCAATGCATCTATAAAGAAATATTCTGATCTTGAAAAATATATGAGAGACATCTTTCTTGAAGAGAATCTTTAAGGTTATATTCCATTCTTCAATGACTCCAAATATTTTTACAAATTCATTTCAACAACAAAATATGTTACATTAAGTTCCAGGGCAAATTTATTATTCTACCTATAAACATTCCTTTAAATATGTCCACTAAATATCTTCAGTAACTAGAGTAATATCTTCCCCTAATCTGAAAATCAAAATTTATTTTATAGTGTCATAATTATAAAACAGCATTGTTTCAATAGTAAAATAAAATTCTAAATATAAAATTTAAAACATCGAATTCTAAAATACTTGAAAAATTTTTATTGGGAATTATGTGAAAATCAAAATAATCAAACAAGAAATTATGCTATTATTTGAAAAATTTCATTTATTTTATATTTTAAAAATTATGTTAATTACATATAATAGTCAATGAAATCTATTATAACTTGAAATATTATAAACATGTATAAAGTTAATTTTGATATTGGAATTATTTGAAAAACAAAAGGTTTGTGACATATTGGCTTAATACTAGATGCAATCTTAAATAATATTGTATATCAAGATTTTGTTGGTATTTTCTTTTAAAACAATGATTAAATATTTGCTCACATAAGGTAGCAGGAGATGGAAATATAGAGAGATGAAAAGATAATTTTAAACTAATATATCAACAAAATGAAATGCTAATTACAATAAAAAGTATTTACTTGTCAACTAGTTTGTGACAATTATTACATTTTTAAAAATTGGTTGGTTGATTTCTTGGTTTTTGTCATTTCTTCTCAGAGTACCCAAATAGCATCACTATGTTAGAGTCAAGTTCAGAATACAAGCTCAGAATGCTCTACCATGGTTCAGGAAAAACAGGCCAAGTGAACATTTGGAATGGATTCTCTAAAATTATGCATCTATTATTTCTTTTGAGTTACTCCAATTCTACTTGACTTATAAAGCATTGCAGCTTATTTGAAGAGGGTAAGCTATGCTATATGGATCTATGCCAGTGTCTCCCATGTCATACAATAATTTCCAAATTCCTCAGAGAATATGAGAATGTCCTTGAATCATTTGTTCTGATCAACATTTGAGAACTTGCCTTGTGTGAGTTCTCTGTATAATAGTCTTTTAGACCACCATATATTTGGCATTTGAACAATGTGGTCAGTCCATCAGAGCTATATTCTCTGAAGTTGAAGGCAGAGTTTTAATGCATGGCAGTTTAGGTTGAGAAAGGACCTGATTATCCAATATCTCATATATTATAAGATCTTCAGAATCCTCTTAGACAATCCAGATGGTAGCA
Source organism: Macrotis lagotis (assembly GCF_037893015.1). Classification (NCBI taxonomy): domain Eukaryota; kingdom Metazoa; phylum Chordata; class Mammalia; order Peramelemorphia; family Peramelidae; genus Macrotis; species Macrotis lagotis. The sequence continues at coordinate 366,654,478 of NC_133666.1, read as the reverse complement.
ATTCAGTTTTTTTGCCATGACACTTGTATATTGTGAGGGTTTCACATACAAACAAGAATGAGTTCAGCACAATGACTTTGTAGAGACTTTTTTCTCCTACACTTTCCTTCAAAGCCTCCCAAACACTGAGTTAACTCTGGCAACATGAGCTTGAACCTCCATATCAATATGTTCATGTCTTGAAAGTGTAATGCCAAAGTTAATAAATTTATCTGCAGTATTTAAATTTATCCATTTGCTATAACTGATGGTTCTATATTTGGATAGTGAGATACTGGCTGTTGGAGCACCTTGTGTTTTCTTGGTTAATTGTTAGACCAAAATTAACACAACCAGCAGATAATCAATCCACATTTTGTTGTATCTCAGCTTGAGGCTGCATCGAGTGCTCATTCATCTGCAAAATGAAGATCACGCACCAACATTCCATTTACTTTGGTTTGGCTTGTGAACTTTTCAGATTAAATAGTTTACCATCAGTTCAATAGCTGACCTTGAAGCCGTGTTTGTCCACATTGAAGATATCTGGCAGTTTGTTAAATAATAAACTTCAGCTACATATATTGCTTTATTATGAGCTAACTTTTGTTAAGGAAGGATTCTCTTTTGAAAATTTATTTCATTTCTACCACTGGCCCACTAAGTATTTTCTTACAGAAACTTCTTCTTTGTATCACTGTCTTAGTGTTGCCATATAGTTCAATAGAAAATCTCTCAGAAGAAAAATAACAAAAGTGGAGCATTACTTTAAATCTGAAGTGTCTTAATTTTGAATTGAATCACAATTAATATTTATTTCTCCATAGTATTTGTTATAGATCAACATGATTTTAAAGGGTATATGCTTATTATTATAGCTAATTATTTATTAGTACAATCTTGTATTATAAGTATTTCAGTCAACTACTTGACTAGAATTAGGGACTTCCATTGAATTTTCAGTGTGAAAGTTCTTAAGTAAGACTGCCTCTTCCTTCTTATTTCAAAACAAATAGAAATGAATCACATATGGAAAGAGAACTGTGATGAATAAGAGCAGAAAAAGAGGGAGGGAGGGAGCCAGAGACAGAGAGAGAGAGAGAGAGAGAGAGAGAGAGAGACAGACACACACACACACACACACACACACACACACACACACACACACACACACACAGACAAACAGTCTGAGAAAGTGACAGAGATGGAGAGATAGCCAGACAGATCAAGAGAAAGTGTGAAAGCGATAGATAGACAGAAAGACACACAGATAGACAAAAGAGGAACAGGAAGAAATGAAGCAAGACAGAGACACACACACACAGACTGAAACAGAGAAAGAAAGAGAGAAAGTAAGAAACAGACAAACAGACACACAGAAAGACTGAGACAGCAATAGAGAGACAGAAACGGAGAGGAACAGACAGAGAGGAACAGAGAGACAGACAGAAACACACACAAACAGAAACAGAGGGACAGAGTGAGAGACAGACAGATAGAAATATTGAAAGAGACATATTTAAATAATGACAGGGAAAGATAAAAAGAGGAAAAAATATGGATACCAAGAGGCACAGTGACAGAGACACAGTCAGAAACAACAACTTTAAGAGAATAAAAAGAAAGGAAGTGGAGAAAATGATTGGATAAGCTCATTTCATGTTTACACATTGTCTCTTTCATTAGTTCATAATGTCTTGGAGAATAGACATCATATTGTCTCTTTTTTGGTATTGACGAGGTTTGCAACATACCTAGCATAGAGCAGGCACTTAATAACTACTAGGAGTACCTAGTTGGCACGGTGGAATACAGAAGATCTTAGTTCAAAGTCTATCTCAGACACTCAATAACTGTGAGACACTGGTCACTTAAGCCTGTTTACCTCAGGTTGCTCATCTATAAAATGAGCTAGAAAAAGAGATGATATCTTTGCCAAGAAAACTGTAATAGGGTCATGAAAAGTCTGATGTAATTGAAATAATTATTTTTTTAGGTTTTTGCAAGGCAAACGGGGTTAAGTGGCTTGCCCAAGGCCACACAGCTAGGTAATTATTAAGTGTCTGAGACCGGATTTGAACCCAGGTACTCCAGGCTGGTGCTTTATCCACTATGCCACCTAGCCGCCCCAATTTCATCAACTCTTAATGGATTCCATTTACCATTCCTATAAAGATTATTTTCAAATCTTTTTACCTAGCTTTAATTTCTCTTCTGATTCCTAATTTCAGTTATCTAATTGCCTATTAGACATTTCAAAGTATATGTCAGAGGAGGAAGAAGGGGGGAAATATCTGGATCTCTATCTATGTGTATATGTGTGTGTGTGTATATACATATATATGTGTATATATATATATATATATATATATGTGTGTGTGTGTGTATACAGATACATAGAAAAAAAATATATATATATATGTATAAGTGAAAAAGACAGAACAATATTTAGTTTGTTTATACCTTTTGCAAACTTTTTAGTAGCATTTTTTTGGAAATAGCCAACTCTTCTCTGTGCTATTTTAGTAATACCTCATGAATCATTTCAAAGTTATTGATAAAACTTGAAAGTTACATATCAAAGTTATCAGCACCTTTGATGTTCTGCTTATCTGATGATGTGAAACTGTAAACATATGAAATTTCTCAATAATTTATCCATCATGGTACTAAAAAAAACCCTGCTAAAAGTATTTAAATGTCTTCTGCTGATTAAGGACATATTACCAGAATGTGAATTTTATTTAATATGATAAAATTTGTTAATTATTCTCCTTTGATATTTGGAAGCATTTTTATGTAAATGATAGATTTTAAAAATCAGTCATTCCCTGCTATTTCTCCATTATAATGACTACTTATAACCCTATTTATTATATTGATTAGAAGGGGCAATGTTCAGGAGGATATAAAATGATACAGTTTTAACACAATGATCATGATCATCATCGACATTAATTTTTGGATAGAAGCTGTGCTTTTATTTCATTTTTTGAGAAATACTGATAAGAAAACTCTCTCAATGAATATTACTCCTACATCTGCAAGTGATACAATCCTCTTCGTATTCTTGCTACATGATGAAGATAATTGCCTTCATGAAAAGTAGAGATTTTACCCAAGGAATACTGTTTCTGATGCCATAAACTCATCCACTATAGTACTATGTTTAGAGTACTAGATATGTAGGTAAGTAAAACATAAATTTCAATACAACTTTAATCATTAAGGGGCTGTATAGTCCAGAGTAAATCATTTAATCACTCTATTTGTCCCAGTTTCCTTTATTATAAAAAATGTGGATAATTAATAACACCTACCTCAGGGTTGTTTTGAGGATGAAATATAGTAATTTGTAAACAATGCTTCACACATTGCCTGACACAGAGTAGTTGTTCAGTAAATGCTTATTTCTTCCCTTGTCTTTCCTCCATGTCATTCCTAAGTTCTTCGGTGTAACTTTAAAATTTTATCAAAGTTATTTACTGCACTAATTTATATCTTCTGAATAAAAATTAATTGATTGTATAATTTTGCATGAAAAATTTTACTGATAAGAGTGAACTTGACACATGGTTTATATAAATGGCATTTTTAGTTGCAAATGGATTTAGAACTTCAGATAACTATTTAAGACAGAAATCATTATTTATTTTAAAATGTACAAGTCAGAACACAATCATTATTCTGGTTAGACAAATCATTTGGGGAAAAATAGATTTTTGGCTACCTCTGTCACACAATTTATTTTTATCTAAGAATTTTAAAAGTAAGAAGAATAATACTGTAGATAAACTGCTTTCTGACAGCTAAATATATTTCCTGAGTGGAGAATTGCTGCCCCTTTTTTCAGTTTGAATTATTTTTCATAGTAAGAAGTTGGACTTTGAATAAATTTAGCCTGGCCACAATGCATCATCTTTCTGATATTTTCTTGTAATTTATTGTTAGCATTTTATTTTAAAATTTTTGTATCAATATTCATTAAGGAAATTTACCTACAATTTTCTCTCTTAATTTTTTTATCTTTCTAATATGGGCACCAAGAAAATATTTGTATCATAGAACTAATTTGGAAGTATTTCTTTTTATCTTTTAATTTTACATACAATTATGTAGCATTGAAATTAATTCTTCTTCAAATGTTTACTCAAATGTGTTTATAAATCATCTAGTACCTCCTCCTGATACCCCTTGGAAATTTGTTTATGACATTCATTTTTATAATATAGGGTTATTTATTAATTTAACATATTTTTCTGAGTAATTTGTGGTATTTTGTAAATTAATGCTTTTTTTTATTTATAATGTCAATTATACTAGCATATACCTGAGCAAAAAAGTTCCTAAAATTTCTTTTGCTACCTCTTCATTAAACAATAATTCACTCTATTCATTTTTGATAATGATTTGCTTCTTTCTTTTTAAACAATTTATCTGATGATTCAACTATTAAATTATTAAATAAAAAAGCTCCCAATTCTATTTATTAGTTCAAAATTATATATTTTTTTACTATCAATTTTACTACTATTTCCCTTGATTATTACAGATTCTATTTTGGTATTTTGCTGTTTTCAGTTATTCAGCAATTTATACATCCAGTTAATTCACATGTAATTTTTTCTATTTTATTGATATAATAAACACTTAAGAGATATAAAATTTCCCCTAAATACTACTTTGCATTCTACAAATTTTTGACATGTTTTCTGATTTATGTCATTATCTTTAATAAGATTGTTGTCTGCATTTTTCTTCTTCACTCCATTCCTTTGAGATCAGATTTTATAGTTTCCAATTAATTTTTAATCTATGATTTCAAAGGCTTTGAAAGTAATTTTGTTACATTAGGGTCCCAAAAGACTGTACTAAGTATTTCCGTTCTAATGCATTTTTGTAAGAGATTAGTGCCCTAATGTGAGATCAGTTTTTCTGATAGTGCTTTGGAATGCAAATAGAAAAATGATAACTTCTATACCCATTCAACATTCTTGAAAGACTCATCACTAGTAATTTTTCTAAAATTCTATTTATCTCCTTAATTTTTCTTACTTATTTTATTGTTGGATTTATCTAACTATATGAGGCTAAGTTGAGATCCTCAATTAGTATATATATATATATATATATATATATATATATATATAATACATATATATGTATATATATATACTCTCTATTGCATTCTAGAGTAATGTAATTTAATAATTTAATAATTAATTCACATTAGGAATACTCTTACAGAAACTCTTTTTTTTTATGATTGTTTAGTATTCCAGCATTTAAGAAAATTTACCCTATTTCCCCCTTTTTTATTTACCTTTCCATTCTTCTTTTTGAAATGATTTTAAGATAATAGAATTACACCCATGCCCTCTAAGTAGAGTCCTTTTAACAGTTCTTTTTTTAAATTAAAGATTTTATTTTGAGTTTTACAATTTTTCCCCAATCTTTCTTCCCCCCCCCCCCCACAGGAGGCAATTTTCCAGTCTTTACATTTTTTTCCATGCTATACAGTCATCCAAATAGATTGTGATGAAGAGAGAAATCATATCCTTAAGGAAGAAACATTAAAGTATAAGAGATAGCAAGATCAGACAATAACATATCAGTTTATTCTAAATTAAAAGTAATAGTCTTTGGTCTTTTTTCAAACTCCACAGTTTTTTCTCTGGATACAGATGGTATTCTCCATTGCAGACAGCCTCAAATTGTCCCTGATTTTTGCACTGATGGAATGAGTGAGTCCATCAAGGTTGATCATTGCTCACATGTTGTTCTTAGTGTGTACAATGTTTTTCTGGTTCTGCTCATTTCAGTCAGTATTAGTTCATGCAAATCACTTGAGGCTTCCCTGAATTCCCATCCCTCCTGGTTTCTAATAGAACAATAGTGTTCCATGACGTACATATATCACAGTTTGATAAGCCATTCCCCAATTGAAGAATATTTACTTGATTTCCAATTTTTTGCCACCACAAACAGGGCTGCTATGAATATTTTTGTACAAATGCTGTTTTTACCTTTTTTCATCATCTCTTCAGGATATAGACCAAGTAGTGGTATATTGCTGGATCAAACAGTATGCACATTTTTGTTGCCCTTTGGGCATAAATCCAAATTGCTCTCCCAAAAGGTTCACAGCTCCTCCAAAAATATAATAGTGTCCCAGATCTACCACACCAATTCCAACAATGATCATTACCCTTTCTGGTCATATTGGCCAGTATGAGAGGTGTGAGGTGGTACCTCAGAGAAGTTTTAATTTGCATTTCTCTAATAAGTAATGATTTAGAGCAATTTTTCAATAGGACTATGGATTGCTTTGATCTCCTCATCTGAAAATTGCCTTTGCATATCCTTTGACCATTTGTCAATTGGGGAATGGCTTTTTTTTAAAATTTGACTCAGTTCTCTGTATATTTTAGAAATGAGTCCTTGTCAGAAGCATTAGCTGTAAAGATTGTTTCCCAGTTTACTACATTTCTTTTGATCTTTGTTACAGTGATTTGGTCTGTGCAAAAGCTTTTTAATTTAATGTAATCAAAATAATCTAGTTTTTTTAAGTGATGTTCTCCATCTCTTCCTTAGTCATAAAATGCTTCCCTTTCCATAGATCTGACAGTTAAATTTCTTTTAGCAGTTCTATGATAATAAAATTCTGATTAATTACATATATTATCTTTCCCTATGAGGTTGGAAACAATTTTTAATTTAATTTATAGATTGATTTTTAATTTTCAATTTTCCCCTAATCTCACTCCCCCATCCCCATCCCCACAGAAGAGAGTCTGTTAGTCTTTATATTTTTAAATGGTATACATAAATCTCAGTTGAATGTGATGAGTGAGAAATCATAAATTTAAGGAAAAAAAGTATGACAGAAAATTACATAACAAGATAATATTTTTTTAAATTAAAGTAATAATCTTTGATCTTTGTTCAAACTCCACAATTCTTTCTCTGTATACAGATGATAATCTCCATTGCAGATACCCCCCAAATGTTACTTATTGTTTCACTGATAGAATGAGCAAGTTCATTAATTTTGATCATCACCCCCATGTTGCTATTAGGGTGTACAATGTTCTTCTGGTTCTGCTCATCTCACTCAGCATGCAGGTCCTTCTAGGCTTCCCTGAATTCCCATGCCTTCTGGTTTCTAATAGAACAAGAGTGTTCCATAGCATACATTTACCACAACTTGTTCAGCCATTCCCCAATTGATGGATATTCACTCAATTTCCAATTCTTTGCCACCACAAACAGGGCTGCTATGAATAGTTTTGCACAAGAGATATTTTTGCCCTTTATCATGATCTCTTCAGGGTTCTGCTCCAGTAGTGGTATTGCTGGACAAGAGAGCATGCACATTTGTTCTGTTCTTTGGGCAAAATTCTGAATTTCTCTCCAGAAATGTTGAATGAGTTTACAGATCCACCAACAATGTATTAGTATCCCAGATTTCCCACATCCCTGAATGGAAACAATTTTCATCTTGTTTAGTGTTCTATAGTTTCTCACTCATGTTTACCTTTTTTATATTTGCTTCATTTATTTGTTTATATTTCATATATATATAATTATATTCCAAATATAAATATTCATTTATATTCATTTATATTTTTTCATGATTTTGCTTCTAAGTTTCTGTGTAGTTTTTCTTTTCCTCAGGAAGACTTGAAAGACTTCTATTTCATGAAATATAAGTATTTCCCTTATCATATTTGGGTAGAGTATTCATGGTTGTAATCTCAAGCAGGTATATATAGCACAGTCAAACCTGGAATCAGGAAGACATATCTTTATGAATTCAAATCTCACCTCAGATATTTACTAGTTATGTGACCTTGGGCAAGTCATCTAAGCCTGTGTGCCCCTTGTCTGAGGTTACAAAAGAATCAAAAGAACAACTGAAACTCATAAATATAACCTCAAGATGTGAGTAGAACCTAAAACTCAAGATAACTTTCAAGGACAAGAAAGAAGTCTTGAGTTGAGCAAAAAAACAACTTACCTTGTAAAAAGCTTCTATGGTGTCAAGATACAAGAACAGTTAAACAATGAATTGAAACTTATACAAGTAAAGCTTCACAATAAAGTGCACATTGGACACAAAACCAAAAAGAATTTACAGAATTATTTTAAAAATATTCAAAATGAAGAAAAGAAATTTGTTTTACAAAGTCACAAGGGATAGAGGATAAATTGGGCAAAGAATGGGAAGTATGCAAAATAATCAATAAATACTAAATTTCTGAATAGTTTGTTTCCCCCCCCCCAAGAAATGCTTATGAAAAACTGCAGAAGGAAATGACCAACCACTTCAATATCTTTGCCAAGGAAATTTGAAATGTGGCTATAAAGATTTGGATGTGATTGAAAAATGACTGAGCATCAACAAAAATCCTAGATCCTTTGTGTTCTGGAAATTCACATTTTTAAATCTTCTAATTTATAGTGGTATGTGCTAAATGTTTCATGACCCTGACAATGGTTCTAGAGTACTTAAATTATTTATTTCTGGCTACTTAAAGTATTTTCTCCTTCAAATATGAGCTCTTTATTTTGGCCATAGTATTCCTGGCAATTTTTAGGAAGTAACTATTAGATTCTTTTAATTTCTTATTTTCCATATGGTTCTAAGGTATCTAAGGATTTTCCCTCATCATATCTCAAAATCGGATATCAAGGTTATTTTTAATGATTCTTAATTTATTTCTTCTTGATCTATTTAACAGGTTAGTTGTTTTTTTGATGTGTTATTCCACAATTTCTTCTATTCTTCTATTTTTTTGTGTTTGCTCGTTGCTTGATGTCTCATAAAATCATTAGTCTTCACTTGATGAATTCTAATTTTCAAGAAGTTGCTTTATTTAAAATGAAGTTTTGTATTTCTTTTATCATTTGATCAATTCTTATTTTTGATGTGTATTCTGTTCAATATTTTTATACCTTTTTTGTTCTTCTTATATTTTAATTATTTTATTTATGGCCATCTCTTTGTGATCATATCTGGGTTTTCTTGACAGGGATGCTAGAGTGAATTTCCATTTCCTTCTCTGGTTCATTTTATATATGAGAAAACCAAGGCAAACAGAGTAGGGTGATAGCCCAGGCTCACATAACTCATAAGTGTCTGAGGCCAGATTTGAATTCAGTTGTTCCTGAGTGCAGGCCTCTTATCCACTGTGTCACTTAACTGTTAAAATCCTCTCCTTATCTTGCATAGCTCTAATTTATTTAGCCAATGTATTTTCTATCACGTTTATATGAGTTTTAAAGCATTATATTTTCCTCATTTAGTAGCTTTTTAAAATTCTTCTTTCAATTCTTTTGGTTTTGAAAATGCCTTTGATAAAATGCATCTATTCTTCTTTAAAACACTCGTAAGTTTAGTAATACATAGTTTTCCTTAAAAATAATTAGTAGAAGAAAAATAATAAGTAGCATCTATCTAAAATTATCAGGAAATATTACATGTAAACTTGGAGCATTTCCAATAAGACCAGAGGTGAAACAAGAATGATTGTTATCACTATTACTATTCAATATAGTATTAAAATGTTAGCTTTAACAATAAGAGAAGAAAAAAATTGAAGGAATCAGAATTAGCAATGAGGAAGCAAAGCTTTCATTCTTTACAGATGATAAGATGGTATATTTAGAGAAGCCCAGAAAATCATCTAAAACTACCTGAAACAATTAATAATTCCATCAAAGTAGCAGGATATGAAATGAACCCACATAAATCATCAACATTTCTATACATAAACAACAAAGCTGAAGAGCAGAAGATTGAAAGAGAAATTCTAGATAGGCAATATTACTTCAGAATATTCCTCCCAAAATAAACCCAGAAACTGTATGAACACAATTATAAAGCACTTCTCACCCAAATAATGTCAGATCTAAATAATTTGAAAAATATCAATTGTTCATTGTTAGGTCAAGGTAATATAATTATATTGACAACTCTGCCCAAATTAAATTGCTTATTCAGTGCCATACCAATCAAACTACTAAATAATTATTTTATTGAGTTTGAAAAAACAGCAACAAAATATATCTGGAACAACAAAAGGTCAAGAATAGCAAGAGGATTGGAAAAGAAAATGTAAAGAAAGACAGCCTAGGTCTACCAGATCTAAAACTATAATATAAAATGACAGTCACCAAAACTGCCTATTAAAAAAATAAAACAATGGATCATTGGAATATAATAGGTTCAAAAGAAACAGTAGTAAATTACTACAGTAATCTACAGTTTGACAAACCCAAAGACGTTAGCTTCTGGGATAAAAAATTTACTATTTGTCAAAAATTGTCGGGAACTAGAAAATAGGATGGAAAAAAACTAGGTAAAGACCCAGATTTCCTATCTTATTCCAGAATAAGGTCAAAATAGTTGCAGGATTTAAACATAAATGGTGACACTATTGATATTTTTTGATTAAAAAGTTATTTATTGACATTGACACAATTATTGACAACACATGACCAGCATGAGGATTAATGAATATATGCATCATTCGCCACCAATAATACATTACCTTTCTTCTGAGACAGATAAATTTTGGTCTTTATGCTCTGTAGCCAATATTGGTCACCTAGTTAAATCTGGGTTCATTTAATATCATTTTCATTTATACTACAGTATAAATTATATACAATATAATATATAATATACAGTATATATGTATTGTATATTATATACAGTATTTATACTCTGTAGCTCACAATTTTAGTGCATAAATCAATAAAAATGTTAAAGTGTTTACTTAAAATGCAAACCATGACAAGGAGTAAATGAAAAGCAATTACTTTGAACCTCAGTTTCTTTGTAACTGGTTTTGGAAGCTTCAACAAGGAGATAGAAGAAATGCTGCTAATATACAAATTTGATTTTGATTCCATGGGACATGAACCATGGTAAACTGGTTAGTTAGCCTTTTGGGAGTTTTTGATTAAGTTTTCCCTTTCCTAAAGTTCAAAAAAAAACTCAGATGAGAAGTATATCTATGTGTTTATTAATTTTACATTGAAATGCAGACCAGCCAAGACTACATGAGAAAGCAGAGGGCTTCTTGCATTTCCTCCATATTATGTTATCAAAAGTTCTCTTCCTTTTCCTAACTTTGCTTGTGAATCCCTTGCTCTGAGAGGTCATTTTGTTCTTTTTTTTAAATTCAAATTTTTTTTCAATTATATTCATTGGTAGTATTTCAACATTCATCTGTTGAAGATTTACTACCCTTCCCAAGGCAGCAAACAGCCTACTAAAATTGTTACATATAAAATTTTCTGACAAATTTCCATATTAGAACTAAGGGGAAAGAAAAAAAAAAACCATAAGGAGCAAAAACATAAAAGAAGCTTTAAAAGGTGTTCTTTATTCAGTTTTTTCTCTGAATGTGGATGGAATTGTCCAAAACAGGTCTTTCAGGGTAATCCTTGATCTCTGAACTGCTAAGAGGAGTCAACATGGTTTATTAATTAATATATACAAATATTCTCTTAGTTTTGTTTATTTCACTCAATAAAAGTTCATGCAAGTCCTCTCTGCATCTGTAAAGTTATAACTTGTTCAGCCATTCCCCATTTGATGGGCATCCGCTCAATTTTCAGTTATGTCTCTAGACAAAGAACTGTGCTAATTATTTTTGAATAGGTCACATTTTCCCAATTTTTTGTATTTCTTTGCGATGCAACCTAATGTTGATATTTCTAGCATCCTTTTATATGTTCTGTCCTTCATTAAAATATAACCTTTTGCAGATCAGCAGAATATCTAAAAGCCCCATAGATATTTACATTTATGGAAGCCTTTTGTGTGTCATTAGATGAATAAGAGAAAAGTAGAAAAGAAGAGAAGAGAAAAAGCTTTTGAAGGAACTCTTGAAGTTGTTTGGTTTTTGTTATTTTTTTTTTTTAGTGTTGAAAGAGGAGAGGTCATCATTTGAGAGCATGGTGGGAGAGAATTCCATTTAGAGACCTGAGAAACAAATGGAAATTCTGATTGTCCTCTTTTTGTCCTCAGACAAGTTGGAGAAATTGCATATCTTTGACTGTTCATGTCTTTGAAAAAAATTTTAAATCTCCATCACCATATGAAGATAAGAAGCATCCACATGCGGTATGAAAGATTCCAAATTGGGGCAAACTGAACTCCTTTTCAAGGTTTCTGCTGCATCCTGGAGCATTTCTATATCTGGCTTCTTCATATTTTCTTCCAGCTCATTGATTATGGTTGTTAAGAGTCTGCTTTGACTAGACATTATGGAATCACACTCCTTTTCCTCCATGATTTGATGTTCTTTTATAGACTCCAACTCCTTCTGTCTTTGATAGTGCTCATTGAATCCTAGTTCCTGAAAAAAGTTCTTCACCTTTTGCTTTCTCTTTCTTCTTCCTCTTCTTCCTCCTCCTCTTCTTCTTCTTCTTCTTCTTCTTCTTCTTCTTCTTCTTCTTCTTCTTCTTCTTCTTCCTCTTCTTCTTCTTCTTCCTCTTCTTCTTCTTCTACATTGCCACATTTGCTGAGGTAGCTTGTGAAATATTTTTCTGTTAATTTTACAGTTAGTTCCTATCAAAACCCATACTAGAGGTTGCTCCTTCTCTTTTTTGTTCTTTGTTTTAGTTTTGGTTTTTTTTGCAAGGCAATGGAGTTAAATGGTTTTCCTAAAGCCACACAGCTAGGTAATTATTAAGTGTTTGCGGCTGGATTTGAAATCAGGTACTACTGACTCTAGGGATGATGCTCTATCCACTGTGCCACCTAGACTCCCCAATCCTTCTCTTTTAATTGATGTTCCTGAGCTCTTTTTCCTTTCTGCACAACATATTCATCTTTATTTGAATCTTCTTCCTATAGTACAGAGTAGTCACTGCAATGGACCAATAGATATTCCTGTTATGATCTTCTGACTTAGAGTAGGTCACACAGAGTTTTTTTTTCCCTATCACAGAAGTGTTTCTGGTCTTTCCTGTGTATCTTACCCATACCTTCTCCTGCAGGGTACATGACTATGTCAACTTGATGAGTTCTTAACTGGGAGAATTCCCTGAAGTTAGTGCAGCAGGAACATATAGTGAAGCAAAGCATACAAATACCATGTCCAAATTCAGTTGTGATTAGCATCCTGACTGTGTTCAAACAGTTAATACACATAGATATTGTTCTTTCATGAGCCCTGACCCTTTCATATCTTCTAAGCCTTGGGAATCTAGCTCCTGGATGCATCTTAGTCTTCAGCAGAAGACAACCCATAGATAAATTAATAGACCAAGAAAGATTATATCTATCAGATCTATTGAAAGGGGAAAAATTTATGACCAAACAAGAAATAGAGTATAGAATAAAGTGCAAAATGAATGATTTTGATTATATTAAAATAAAAAGTTTTTGCCCTAATAAAGTCAGTGCAGCAAAAATTAGAAGAAAAGCTGAAAGCTGAGAAACAATCTTCACAACTAGTAGTTCTGATAAGGTTTCATTTGTAAAATATGCAGAGAATTGCTTCAAATTTATAAGTTACAAGTCATTCATCAATTGATAAATGATTACAGGATATGAATAGGCAGTTTTTAAATGAAGAAATTAAAGCTATATATATTCATGTGGAAAATTTCTCCACATCATTATTAATTAGAGAAATTCAAAAATGAAAGCAACTATGAGGTGTCACATCATGCCTATCAGTTTGGCTAAGATGACAAAAAGAGAAAATGATCAATGTTGGAGAAATTGTGGGAGAATTGGCATATTAATGCATTTCTGGTGGAATTGTGAACTCATCCAACCCTTCTGGAGAGCAGCATGGAACTATGTCTTAAGGACAATAAAAATGTTCATATCCTCCGATCCACCAATTCCAATCCTAGGCATATATCACGAAGAAATCATTAAAAAATTGGGAAAAGTTATACACTTTCCAAACTTTTCATAGGAGCTCTTTTTCTAGTGGTAAAGAATTAGAAATTGAGAGGACATCCATCAATTGGGGAATGGTTAAACAAAGTTTGAAATTTGAATATTATGGAATAAAATTGTTCTATAAGAAGTTGTAAATGGTTGAACTCTAGGGAAGCCTGGAATTAATTACAGGATCTAATGCTGAGTTAAAGGAACAGAACCAAAAGAACAATATACACATTAACAACAACATTTTGAGATGGTTAACCCTAAGGGATACAGCTGTTCTCAGTAGTTCAGAGACTGAGGACAACCCTATAAGACTATCTATGGACAATGCTATTTCTGTTTAGGGCAAGTAAAACAAAACAAAATGAAGCAAAAAAAATCCCCTTCAGAATCTGATAAAAATTATGTTCACTTTTTAAAATGACTCATTTATTTCTTTCCCTTAATCCTAATTCCTCCAACTGAAAATAAGTAATCTGTAAATATGTTTCACCCAAATGTGCACTTACAATAATAACCAGACAGTTTGCTTCTGAGGGGAGGGGGGTGGGAAGGGAGGATGGAAGGGATTTTTGTAACTTAAAAATATAGTTAAGCACATAGATGAATACTGAAAAATTTTCATAACATGTAATTGAAAAATAAAATATCAATTAAAAATAAATAAATATTTTTTTAAAAAAAGAGATGGCAGAAGGAGAAAGGAGAAGGTAGAATGGGGTAAATCATATTATATGAAGAGGTTTAAAAATACCTCTTGCAATAGAGGTAAAGAAGGGAATAGATGAGTACCACCTGAATCTTACTCTCATCAGATTTGGTTCAAACACTTAGTTGAGTTTAGAAAGTTTACTTACTTTCAAGTATTAGGAGGAGAAAAGGGTGGGGGGGGAGAATGAACTGAAAAAAGGAAAGGAGGAAGGGGAAAAGGAAAGGGGGATAGAAACAGGAGGGTGAATGATAGAATGAGGGGACAGGTGAAGGAGGAGGAAAATGCAAACTGAGGGGAAATAGTATGGAGCATTATAAATAGTTAGTAATTCTAACTGAATTTGTATGGCATGAACTCTCATAAAACAGAAATGGATAGTAGAGAGCATCAAAAACCAGAATCATACATACTAGTGCTTACAAGAAACATGTTTGAAGAAGAGAGATAAGCACAGAGAAATGGTAAAAGACTAGAGCAGAATTAATTATGCTTCAGGTGAAGTGAATGAAATAGGGCTAGCTCCTTATTTCTTACAAAGCACTTGCAGAAATAAATCTTTTTTAAAAGAGATAAGGAAGAAAACTATAGCCTACTAAAAGGTATCATAGACAATGAACTACTTTGAATACTAAATGTGTAAGCAACAAGCAATAAAGCATCAATATTCTTAGAGGAGAAGCTGACTGAGTTACAGAAAGATATACACAACAAAACTATACTGCTAGGGACCTCAACCTTCTTCTCTCAGAATTAAATAAATCTAATTACAAAATAAGCAAGCAAGAAGTCAAAGAGATGAGTAGAATTTTAGACAATATGATAGATCCTGAGAAAACTGATTAAAAGAATATACCTCTTTTTTCCCTATGGTACATGACACCCATACAAAAAGATTGATCATGTAATTGAGCATTAAAAACTTCATGATTAAATACAGAAAAGCCAGAAATATTGATGCAATAAAAATCATCTGCAATAAAGGGACATGGAAAGATAGACATAAAATCAACTGGAAATTGAATAACCTAATTTTTTAATAATTAGTGGACCAAACAACAAACAATAGAATTAATGATTTCATCCAAAACAATGACAATAATTGAATAACATGCCAAAACTTGTTGAATACAGGCAATGTAGTTCTTTTGGGGAAACTTTATCTCTAAATGCTACATGAATAAAATAGAAAAAGAGAAGATCAATGAACTGAGCAAGCAACTGAAAAAGTTAGAGAAAGGACAAATTAAAACCCCTAATTACATACCAAATTAGAAATTCCAAAAATTAAAAGTGAAATTATTGTAATTGAAAGACAGAAAACTATTAAACTAATAAATAAAATGAAGAGCTTGTTTTATGAAATAAATAAATAAATAAATAAATAAATGAACCTTTGGCTAATTTGATTAAAAATAAGAAGAAAATCAGTATCAAAAAGGAAAAGTGAATTAACCACCAATGAGGCGAAATTAAAGTAATAATTTGGAACTATTTTGCACAACTGTATGCCATTAAATTTGATAATATGAGTCAAATGGATGAATATTTTTAAAAATATAAACTTCCAGGGGAGGCTAGGTGACAGAGTGGATAGAGAACCGGCCCTGGAGTCAGGAGTACATGAGTTCAAATCCGGCCTCAGACACTTAATAATTACCTATCTATTTGGCATTGGCAAGCTACTTAACCCCATTACCTTGCAAAAACTAAAAAAAAAAAAAAAACACCTAAAAACTTCCCAGGATTAAAAAAAGAGGAAATTATATACCTCAATAACCTCATCTCAGAACAAGAAGTTGAACAGGTCATCAATGCACTCCCTAAGAAAAAAAATCTCCAGGGCCAGATGGATTCACAAGAGAATTCTCCCAAACATTTAATGAACAATTAGTTATGATTTTTAATAGTTTATTTTATTTTAATATATTTTTTATTCCAGCAACATGCAAAAGTAAGTTTCAACATTTACTTCCAAAACTTTGAGTTTCAAATTTTCTCCCTGCTCCCCACCTCACTCCCCCATTAAGAAAGCAAATTACTTGATATGGGTTTAAAAATGTGCCACCATGAAACATCACTACGGTGGTCATACTCTAAAAATATAATCTCTGACCCTTCAAAGAAAAGGAAAGCTCAAGAAAAGTAAAGTGAAAAAAATGTGCTTCAGTCTGTATTCAGATGCTATCAACTGTTTCTTTGGGATGGATAATATTCTTTATAAGTCCATCAGAGAAGCTGCTTCAATATTTTTCCCACAGTTGCTGTTGCTAGCTGCATTTCCTGCCATCCTATTCCCCCTCATTTTTTCTACTCTCTCTCTCTCTCTCTCTCTCTCCCTTCACCCTCAGAAATGTGGTGTATCTGACTACCCTCGCCCCAAAGATCTTCCTTCTCTTCTATCACCTACAAACATTTTTTTGAAGTTTCATAATTGTTATGAAAATGTATTTATTCACAATTGTAATTTGAGCTGCAAGTCACAATACCAGCAACCACTTAAAATATAAAAGTTACTTATTTTTATTAGAAAAATATTTTACTTATTAAAACATGAAACATCCTTAAAACAAAATGTATGATTTAGCTTAATTAGCTTTTACAAGATAAGCATTACATGAAGATAGGGAAGTATAATTGCAACTTTCACTTTCCCACTAATCTCTAAAGACTAGTTGACATAAATTACATTAAGCCATAACTGATTGTAAATACACCACAGTTAACTACATATATCATACATTTAATACTTCCAAAAGTGACATCACCTGACTTGTTATTCCAAATTAAATGTGTTCTTTAGAAAGAAATGAATTAGAAGGCAGTTCTTTACAAACTTTTCTTCAGAATTGTGAATAGACTAGCAACATACTTAAGTTTTTAGGACTTAAGATTTTCTGTATCAAATTGAAAAGACCTGTATTTAGATTACCCTTTTCAAATATGAACATTCTTTCAAAAGTAGAATTTGTTTATCAACTATCTCTTTTTCACCATTTTCAAGTACTACTGGCAGCTGGGTGAAGAGGTTTAACTCGAGCATATCTGGACAGGCCAAGTCAGAGACTATGACTGGGAGACTTGACAGAAACTCCTCCAAGATGATTACTGTTGCTACTTCCTGATGAGGCTGGTGGGACCCATCTGGGCTTCTTAGATTCACCTAAAGGACTGAGTGTTTGTAATGGATTCCTAACAAGCTTTGAAGACAGACAAGCTTCTTTTGGTGCTGGTTTTGACTCAAGCGTGGATTGAGAGATCACTGGTTTTGCTAAACTGTTAGAGGATTTAGAGGGTTTCTTCTCTTCCTTTTTCACTGGGGTTTGGATCTTAGCATTTCTCTTTTTATTTTCTTTGGCTTTACTTTTCCTTGTAGTAAAATCTTCATCATCTTCCCCCTCACTTTCACTGAAATCAGAATTAAGCTCACTTGTAAAGTCTGGTTCAGAGTCAGTATTATCACCTTCACTAGTCTCTCTCAGTGACTTCCTCTGTTGTATCATAACTTTGGATGAGGCTTTTCTTGGTCAATGACCAGCATGAGAATCATTTTCCTCAATATTTTTATTTAAATTGAAGCAAACTCCATCTATACTGCAATTAGAGAGGTAAGGAGAAATATTCACTTTTTCAGATTCAGCAGAATCACATTTTTCAACATCTTGAGATTTTTGCATAGCAGCAGTGGTTACAGAAGGTTCCTTCACTGATAATGCTAGTGCAGCTTCTAAATCTCTCTTATAAAGCTTGTCATCCAAGGCCATCCTTTTGTGAGGTGTATTTACTTGGAGTGGAGATAATTCTTTATGGCTATTTTTTGATTTTGACTTCTCTTGTTTTTCTCGTTTTGTCTCCTTTGTTATTTTTGATTTTTTGTTTGAAGTTGCAGTCCGAGGAGCAAAATCATCATCATCATCATAGTCTGAGTCCAAAGACTGTGAGTAAATTACTGGTTTCTTATTCCGCATGGGCCTGTGCATGGTGGCAGGCTGGCCGGGGTCCGGCAGGCAGCCGGGGTGCCAGAGCTTCCAGAAGCCGGACGCTGCCCGGAGCGAGCAACGGTTCCCGCCGAAGATCAAGAGCACGGAACCCCTACAACCATTTCCCCCCCTTTTTTCTCCTATTATCCTCTAAGGTAAGATAGATTTCTATACCCAATTGAGTGTATATGTTGTTTTCTCTCTGAGCCACTTTTGATGAGACTGAAGGCTCATTTATTCCCCTTTACCTTTCCCCTCTTCAATTCCCTTGCAAAATCTTTTCCTTTCCTCCTTTCTTGTGAAATAATTTATCCCATTCTACCTCTACTTTCCCTTTCTCCCAGTACATTCATTTCTTGCCCTTTAACTCTATCTTTTTAATATATTATACCTTCAATTCTTTCCTGTGCCTTGCCTAGATATGCTTCATCTAACTGCCCTAATAAATGAGAAGGTTCGTATGAGTCATCAGTATCATCTTCCCATGCAGGAATATTAGCAGTTCAACATAATTAAATCCTTCATAATTAGTCCTTTCTGATTGTCCCCTCTATGCTTCACCTGTGTCCTGTACTTGAAGATCAAACTTTCTCTTCAACTGTTCATTTCATTAGTAAAGTATGAAAGTCCTCTATTTCATTGAATATCCATCTTATCCCTGAAAGAGTATATTTAGTTTTGCTGGGTAGTTGATTCTTGCTTGTAATTCAAGCTCTTTTGCCTTCTGGAATATCATATTTCAAGCTCTATTAATCCTTAATGTTGAAGCTGCTAAATCTTGTATTATCTTGACAGTAGCTCAATGATATTTGCATTTTTTTCTTTATGGCTGCTTATAATATTTTCTCCTTGATGTGGGAAATCTGAAATTTAATTATAATATTTCTGGCAGTATCTTTTTTGGGATTTCTTTCAGGAGATAATAAGTGGATTCTTTCAATTTCTATTTTACCCTCTGTTTCTAGGATATCAGGGTAATTTTACTGAGAAATTTCTTGAGAAATGAAGTCTAGGGTATTTTTTTGTCATCATTTTCAGATAGTAATATGTAAATGATCTCTAATGATCTCTCCTGGATCTATTTTATCAGTCAGTTGTTTTTCCAATTAGATATTTCATATTTTCTTCTAGTTTTTCATTCTTTTGTTTTTTTATTGTTCTTGATTTCTCACAAGGTCATCAGCTTCCCATAGTTCCTTTCCTGATATGAAGGAATTATTTTCTTCAGAGAGCTTTTGCATCTCCTTTTCCAACTGGCCAATTCTGCTTTTTAAATCTGTCTTTTCCCCATTGATATGTTGGACTGCTTTTTCCATTTGACCTAAACTTTTTTTTAACATGTTATTTTCTTCAATATTTCTTTATAATCTTTTCACCAAACAGCTGACTTGGTTTTCACAATTTTCCTATATTGCTCTTATTTCTCTTTTCAATTTTTTCCCTATACTTTCATTACTTGATTTTCAGAATTATCTTTTAGTTCGTTTATAGACTGAGATAAATTTAAAATTTTTAGAGGCTTTGGATACAGAAACTTTGACAGTTATCTTCTGAGTATAAATTTTGATCCTCCATAGGACCAAAGTTATTGTCTATGGTCAGATTTTTTTTCTCCTGATGTTTATTCATCTCCCAAACCTATGATTTGAATTTAACTCTTTGTTAAGGTGGTATTTTGCTTCTAGGGTGGAGGATGGATGCATGCTCTCAAGATTATGAGGGTTTTTGCAGCTGGTTTCAGGAACACCTTTATAGATCTCAATTCCTCCAAGGCCTTATGAGAGAATATGACTGCTCTTTTGGCCTGTGCTCTGGTCTGTGAATGGCCATAAGCACTTCTTTCTGCCTTGGAACTGTGAGAGGAGTCATGTCTCTGCTATGGCAGCAAAGCACCTTTTCCTGAGACTGTATCCTGCAACCTGGATTTGAGTAAGGACAATGTAACAGAGTCCTGTCTCAGGATGGTAGAGCTTCCACAGCTGAGTGCTGCAGAAGCAGCTGCCGGGTGGCTCCCCAGGCCTGCTCCTAGTCCCCAGGAGCTGACAGTGCTATGGCCTGTGCTGAACTGGGCTCTGCTTTTGCTTTGGTGTGGCAGAGCTTTGCTGCTGTCATTCCTTATTGTCCTTGATAATTCTTGGGCTGAGAAGTGTGGGAATGCCTCCTCTCCCCTCCCCCACCCCTCCCTCACCCCACTGCCAAGGACTCAGGTGCCCACAGAGCCTCAGGTGCACTACTGGCAGTTCCTGGATGGTTGGAGTTGGTTTCCTCCACTGCTGCCACACTGCATTGTAGGACCTTTCTAACTCCAGTATAACAGATATTTTTTGTATATTTTCCACGTTGTCTTGGACTGGAAATTTTTTTTGTGAGTTCTTATACTCTAGTATTTATTTAGAGTCATTATTTAGAGGTATTTGGAGTGGTCTGGGGAACAACTTGTGAGAATTCCTGGCTTTACTCTGCCCCCCACCCCAGTTCCAATCTATATAAAGTATTTGAAAAAAATAGGTGGAGTCCTATGAAAACAATATGGTGCTGATACCTAAATTAGATATAGTCAAACAAAGAAAATTATATATCTTTTCCTAATGAAAAAAGGAAGAAAAGTGATAAATTAAATACTAGTAAAGAAATAACAGCAAGTTGGCACTAGGATAATATATTAAGATTAAGAAGAATATATATAAATACCAGGAATGCAGATTTGGTTCAGTGTTATGAATTGTCAGCATAGTTGACCATATCAATAACAAATTTAACCGAGATTATGTGATTATAGGTGCTGGAAAAACTTTTGACAAAATATAGAACCCATTCTTATTAAAAATACTAGAGACCATAGGAATAAATGGAGTTTTCCTTAAAACAATATCCATTATCTGTCTAAAATCACCATCAAACACATGTAAAGGGGATAAGCTAGAACCATTTCTCAATAAGATCAAGGGTGAAACAAGGAAAGAAATAAAACTCTCATTCTTTGCAGATGATACTATGTTATACCTAGACAGTCCTAGAAAATCATCTAATAAATTCCTGAAAACAATTAGGGACTTTAGCAAAGTTGCAGAAGATAAAATAAACCTACATAAATTCTCAGCATTTCTATATATTTATAACTAGATAAGAGACAGAAAGAGAAATTCCATTTAAAATACCTGCAGATAGCATAAAATAATTGGAAATGTTTCTGCCAAGTCAGGCTCAGAAACTATATGAAAACAATTATAAAACACTTCTCAGACAAATAAAATGAGATCTAAATAATTGGAAAATGTCAGTTGCTAATGGGGATGGCAGAGTTAGTATGATAAATTTGACAATGCTACCTAAATTACATTACTTATTCAGTTCCATATCAAATGAAATTTCCAAAATAATTACTTTACTGTCCTAGGGAAAAAAGTTACTAAATTCAGATGGAGAAACCAAAAGTTAAGAATATCAAGGAAATTAATGAAAAAAATACAAGAAAAAGACCTTTTATTTAATTTTTAAATTTTAGAAAGGTTTTATTGATTTTGAGTTTTACAGTTTTCTCCCCAGTCTTTCTTCCCTCCCTGCCCACTTCCCACAGAAGGCAATTTGTTAGTCTTTATGTTGTTCCCATAGGATGCATTGATCTAAGTTGAATGTGATGAGAGAGAAATCATATTCTTAAGGAAGAAACATATAGTATGAGATATAGAAGAATTACATAAGATAACATTTTTTAACTTAGATGTAATAGTCTTTGGTCTTTGTTCAAACTCCACAATTCTTTCTCAGGATACGAATGGCATTCTCCATCGCCAATATCCCAAAATTGTGCCTGATTGTTGCCTGTTGGTATGAGCAAGTCCATTAAGGTTGATCATCACTCCCATGTTGCTGTTAGGATGTACAATGTTGTTCTGGTTCTGCTCATCTCATTCAGCATCAGTTCATACAAATCCCTCCAGGCTTCCCTGAATTTCCATCCCTCCTGGTTTCTAATAGAACAATAGTATTCCATGACATACATATACCACAGTTTGTTAAGCCATTCCCCAAATGATGGACATTCTCTCAGTTTCCATTTCTTTGCCACCACAAACAGAACTACTAAGAAAATTTTTGTACAGGCGATATTTTGCCCTTTTTCATAATCTATTCAGGGGTATTGCTGGATCCAAGGGTATGCATATTTTTTGTTGCCTTTTGGACATAATTACAAATTGCTCTCCAGAAAGTTGGGTGAGTTCACAGCTCTACTAATAGTGTATTAGTGTCTCAGATTTCCCACATCCCTTCCAACATCGATCATTGTCCTTTCTGTTCATATTGGCCAGTCTGAGAGGTGTGAGGTAGTACCTCAGAGATGTTTTCATTTGAATTTCTCTAATAATTATTGATTAAGAGCAATGTTCATATGACTATGGATTGATTTGATTTCCTCATGTGTAAATTGCCTTTGCATATTCTTTGACCATTTGGCAATTGGAGAATGGCTTGTTTTTAAAAAAGACATTTTAGTCATACTAGATCTAAAATTATAATATAAAGTATCAGTCATCAAAACTGTTTTGTACTGGCTTAGAAACAGAGTGGTGAATCCATGGAATAGATTAGGTACAAAAGAAACAGAAGTAAAGACTATAGTTATCTACTACCAGATAAACCAAGAGATGATAATTTCTGGGATAAAAACTCACTCTTTGGGGCATCTAGGTGATGCAGTAGATAGTGCACTGGCCCTGAAATCAGGAAG
This sequence comes from Macrotis lagotis, assembly GCF_037893015.1. Taxonomy (NCBI): domain Eukaryota; kingdom Metazoa; phylum Chordata; class Mammalia; order Peramelemorphia; family Peramelidae; genus Macrotis; species Macrotis lagotis. The sequence continues at coordinate 366,631,157 of NC_133666.1, read as the reverse complement.
ACCTGAGTTCAAATGCAGGCTCAGATGCTTAAGAATTACCAAACTGTGTGAATATGGGCAAGATGTTTACCACCATTGCCTTGTAAAAAACAAAAAACAAAACAAAACAGATGAAAAACTCTCTCTTTGATTAAAAAGTGCTGAGAAAATTGGCAGACAATATGACAGAAACTAGTCATAAACCACATCTCATACCCTATACTAAGATAAGTTAGAAATGAGTCCAGGATTTAGACATGAAAGGTAATATCATAAGCCAATTAGGAGAATAAGGAATAGTTGAACAATTTATATATATATATATATATATATATATATATACATATATATATATATATATATATATACATATATATATATGTATATATATTTATATATACATATATATATATGTATATATATATATAGATGAAGAGTTTATAACCAAAGAAGAGTTAGAGAACTTTATAAAAAAACAAAGTGGATAGTTTTGATTATAATAAAATAAAATTTTTGTACAATAAAACCACTGCAACCAAGATTAAAAAGAATCTAGCAAATTGGGAAACGATTTTTATAATTAATTTTATGACAAAGGATTTATTTCTAAAATATGGAGAAACCTGAGTCAAATTGATAAAAAAAGTCTTTCCTCAATTGATAAATCATCATAGACTATGGAAAGGCAATTCTCAAATGAAGAAATCAAACTATCTATGATCACAATAAAATTTCTCTAAATAATTAGTGATTAGAGAAATGCAAATTAAAACATCACTGAAATACCACTTAAGGTTTGCCAGATTTACTAATATCACTAGAAAGGAAAATGATCAATGTTGGAGAGGATTTGGGAAAACTTGGACACTAATACATTGTAGGTGGAGATGTGAACTAATCCAATCTTTCTGGAGAGCAATTAGGAATTTTGCCCAAAGACAAATAAAACTATGTATCTCCTTTGATCTATAAATACCATTCTTTTTTTAAGGTTTTTGCTTGCCCAAGGCCTTAAAGCTAGGTAATTATTAAGTGTCTGAGGCTGGATTTGAACCCAAGTACTCCTGACTCCAGGGCCAATACTCTATCCACTGTGCCACCTAGCCATACCCCCCACCCTGTAATACCACTCTTGAAGAGATCATGAAAAATTGTAAAAATCCAGCATGTACAAATACATTCTTAGTAGCTCGTTTTGTGTGGCAAGAGATTCTATTATTGGGGTATGACTGAACAAATTTTGTAGTATGTAGGTGATAAGGAATTTTGTAGTATGTATGTGATAAGGAATAAATTCCACGATTATTTTAATCATGAGGGATAGAATTTTATTTGTTTAGTATAATTATAAATATAGAGCCCATATCAGATTGCTTTCTGTCAGTGCGTTGGTAAAGGGAAAGGAAGGAGGGCAGCAGGGAGGGAAAGAGGGAGGGAGGGAGAACAATGTAAAACTGAAAACCTTACAAATAGTTGGAAAAATGAATAAATAAAATCTTTTTTGAAATTCATCTGAGAGGATGCATTACATATATTAATAAAGCTATAAAATGAGTGAATAGAATGACTCTATGACTCAATGACTCTAGAGTCACTCTCAGTTTTAAATATATGATTTTAAGTAATCTAGTCCAAAGTAAAATTTATTACTTTTATTATTATTATGTAAAATAATCTAAATCAAGTTCTACCTGAATCTTGAATTCCCTATGTAAAACATTCCAATAAGTGATATTCAGTATTTTTCTGAAATTCTCCATTGATAGGAGGCCAGGTTTCTTTGTCAAATCTGGGCCATTTTAAAATCAAGGCATGCTTACATACTATTAACTTCTTTCTTGCTCCATTTTATGTGTTGTCTTTCCCCTTGATTGCTTATATTTGTATCCTGGCACAAAGCCTATAACATAGTAAATACATTTTTTCTTTCACTCATTGATCACTTACTGATTTTGATTAAAATTAGAATTTGTTCCTTCATCTTGGATCTAAAAATATTGAGTGATAAAGTAAGATAAAGAAAAGAACACTACAGAAATAAAAAAATTTAGAAGCAATACTATCTGTAATATGTGGTTGATGAAAGGGTTTTTTGGGGGTTAGACATGAAATAACATTTCGAAAATAATCTTTTAGATTTTTATAGTTACTATATAAAATGGATTATCCATATATATATATATATATATATATATATATATATATATATATATATATCAGGTCTTACTAAGAATCTAGTTAAACATTCAAAAAGGGATATATTAAGCTATTTTGACCATGATCTAAAATATTTCATTCATCTGTTCAGGGATAAAGTAAGAAGTTAGGATATTTGTGGATAATAATTGAGTCCTAAGTGATTCCTGAATAATGCTAGATTATGATGAAATGTTTAAGTGACTAATGAGATTGCACAGGAATATATTATGGTGTGTAATAAATATCAAAGTTCTGTATTATGTGAAATGAAAACAAGAAAATCACTTTGACATATTCATTTTAAACATTTGGTTGAAATTTGAATATTAAAAGATGAATTCAGCAGTAGAAAAAAGATAAAACATTTAAAATTTCAACTTATCCAATTTACAATAATGTACATAATCTTGTTCTCACTTGTACATATAGAAAAAAATGATCAATATTTGTATCCAGAGGTATTTCTTTCAAAAAGAATTACTGGCATAAGAGTAATCAGCAGTAATCTAAAACCTTCAAACAATATATGAAGTACATGTAGACAATACATATTAGAACAAATTAAAAAGTTATTATTCCATCTACTAGAATTTATTATATGTAGACAATGATGACACAATATCAAAAAAGTCACACATGAACAAAAAAGAATCTGAAGCTAAGAATGCTTTCATTATGCAATAATGTTTAAACAATATTGGAAATAGACCCTATTATTTACAATCAAGTAATCAAACTGCTTTTATAAATAGTATCTACAATTTGAAGTTCTATCATATATTGGCCAATCAGAAGAAAGCTCCATACATCTAGATTTTTTTAATTAACAAAGTCAAGAAATATCTTTCTTTTTCTCAGCTAAACACATCAAGATTGACACCTTTATTCAATTAACAAACTTCCTTTCCTGTCACTTTCTTGTCCAATCCCATATCATCATTCAACTTAAACTACTTCTACAAAATAGTGCAATTTTATAAGTTTTGTCTCATTCTTTAGCTCTGGTCCCTTGCTTACCCTGGGTAGCTGCCAAATCTTGTAATTTACCTACATCAATTCCATGCATCCCATTTTTTAAAAAAACACAACATCACCTTAATTCTGCTACCCATCACCTTTTCTTCCCTCTACAATTATGTCTTCATAAAGATGCATGTTTGATTTTCCTAAACATATAATATGAGATTTGCCACATTATCCTACTATTAATTAAACTCTAGATGTTCCTGATTATGTCTAAGTTCATATGTCATTTTGAAGTTTCTTATAATCTTGTCCCTTTCTACCTTTCCAGTATTTTAGAACTTTCTATGAGTATTTTAAAACTACATTTTTATATATACACACACATGTAAACATAATAAATATATAATCTAGCTATATTTGCTACTAGTTATTTGAACTGATTCCATAAATGTATAATTTGTCAGATTTATCAAACCAAAGCTGTGTACGACTTCTAAAATTCTTCATTTACCTGTCCAAAAGTCCAAATAATTCAGTGGAATCCATGTCATCTACTTATTTAAAACATTTACATAATTATTCCCTAACCTTGGCATGTCTTCTCTCATCTTCACATCTTTAGTTAACCTAATTACTTGCTTTCCTAGTACCCTCAACATCTTCTTTGCAATTAATTTTCATCTTTTCAGTGTATAACTTGAATGTAAATTATTACTTAAATGTTTTCTTCCTCCATTAAAATACTAGTTTCTTTAAGGAATGAAATATTTTTCCTTTTCTTGATATTCCCAGTGCTAGACACTGTGCCTAATGAATATTTGCTGACTGAGTAAGAAATTCAATGGCTATGTAACTCTGACCAAGTCACATAATCTTTTAAACCAATACAAACAAACAAAAACTTTGTAAGGCTTTATTTAGCTCTATAAAAATTTAAAAATTTAAAAACAGCCATATTGTCTCATTAAGACTTATAATAGATCTAAGGAACAGTTTAAGCATAATTATTACTTTATAAAAGAAAGTGATTAAAAATATTTTTAAAAAGATTTTCTCCTAATCCTTTTTTTATTAGAAGACCCTCAGCAGAGAAATTACATTGTCTTATCCTACTTAATGATCTTTCTATTACAATAGAATTAATTTAATTACATATAGATGAAATACATCACCTTCCTAAGTTTATTTTTTCTTGCCAGTTATTTAGGTATTAGTAATGCAACCCACAACAAAAGTAAAACAGCACAACCCTGCAAAGAATCTCCTAGATATTTTGACAAGACTAAAAAAATGCATTTAAGTAGTATATTTATTCAAGTCACCAAAAAAATCCTATGAAACATTGCCTTTATCAGAGAAATCTAGCTTGTAGAAAGGTCAAAAGAAACTGGAAATACATTTTTCAAGCATATGATGTAAACTTTGTTATGCTAACACCTCTGATACCACCTCTGCTATTTTTCAACCAGTTCAACCCCATTAGGCAGGATGCAGGAATTATAATTGGCTATTACACTGCTGGAAACTCAGCAGTGCATATTTGGATTTTGAGACGCACTACATACCAATGCTGCTTACATTAATGTTGCAGAAAATCAATAGGTAGCAATCATAATTGAGGAAAAGTTAAGAATAAAGATGGAGAGGTACTGAGGATTCAAAAGAGTGTATCAATAGGAAATGTGATCATATCTCATAAAGTGGCAACAATAGTTCAATGAACAGTGAAAATTAAAGAGAGAAAATGACCTGTGTCTGAGAATTAAAATGGAAAAATGAACCATGTTTTGCAGCACATTCCTTTTCATCTTTAAAATGAATCCAGGGCAGCAAGCGTTATTACCCTTACATTTTACTGCTAAAACTAATCAGTTTTCAATTCCTTAGAATAGAAAAGGAAAAAGGAAAATTGTAAATTATTTTAATATAATGTACTTACATTATACTGTGGAAATTTTATTCAGGTCAAATAATCTGTAGAAAATACATTTATACTTGGTAATTGAGGCCTAAGTGACTCAGTATTTCAGATACTCAGAGCATTTTTCCTAGCAACATTAGAACCCTCATTCCTATAGATATTTTTTCACTATCCTTTCTGATAATTCTTAAATGACCTCTAAAAATGCACATCAATATTAAGTGCCAGAGATTAATTAAACAGCTACTATTATCAACTACTCTGCCAAGGGACATGGGTTCAAGGAAAGGCAAAACTAGTTTCTAGGCTCAATAAGCTCACAATCTAATAACTGAAACACTCTGCAAAGAATTATGGACAACTAAGGTTCATACAAATTAGTAGGAGACAATCAAAGGAGAGTATATTTATGGTAATCCTAAATAAGAAATTAAGGAGACTACTTTAACCTCTCCCAAGTTCTACCACTATTATTCATGGGCAATCTCTTTTGCCAACTGGAAGAAATAAGAAAAATTCCAACCAATATTTAGATTATATGAATATTAAGTCATAATATGATGTTACATTATCTTCTTTGTGGTTGTGATGGATATTATATGTTTATATACATGTTTACATGTGTGGGTGTGTATTTCCTTAAAAAGCGTTGTGAAACTTTTAAGACTGAAATCATAACTGCCATCAATATTTTCTGGAGAGGGTAATGATTAAAAGCCTTCTTAAATTGGAAGTCAGTAAATGGGAAGTGATTTGGGGTGAAAATAAATAGACATACATACACATATATTTTATATATGTATGTATACATGCATACACACATAATAAAATATATATATATATACTTATTTATACATACACATATATAATATGGGCATATAACATTTCCCTCCTCACATAGAAATACACACACATATATCTGTTTTTGATAGTAGTTGAATTCAGTGAACTCACTAGGAATAAGTCAAAGGGAGAAAAACGAAGAGATAGGAAAAAAAATCAAATTATACTGAGAGTTAATGGAATTTGAAGGAATAAGGATTGAAACATCTAAAATGGAACTAATTTGCCACCAACTCCAAAAACTAAAGTTAATTTTAGTAAAATGCCTTTAATGTTTTTATATATGGATAGGAAAATAGCAAAAGGTATGTCAATAAGAAAATAAACCACCGTATTCACAATTCCCTTATGGGTGAATTTATTGATACTGATTTCCATAGAAATAGTTTCATGTATATGTTAAGCATTTTTTGATATCTTTGTGAAACTATGTAGGGGAGAGACAACATCTTAATTAAGGAAAAGCTTTTCTGGACAGGTGGATAGTCACAAATAAGCAGATTGGGAATTATAACAATGCACTGATAAAAAGCAAAGTTTGTAATGTAATCAATTCCAATAAAAATAAATTATTAAGACATATATCCATCCAAACCTTTGAACAATTTCTAGAATCTCTCAGTTTTCTTTTCAAGGTTCCAAAGGTATTTGAGGACATCTATTACACCTACTATATGATGAAATATAAAATCCTCAATGCGTCTATAATCCTGATCATTAAAACAATTCACGGAGCAAGTGAATTAGTGATTCTGCCTTGAAATAGCCATACACTCAAAATTTTTTAGTTATTTAAAGATTTGTCCCCTCCTACTTCACAAATATCTATATGAGCATCTGTCCCAGTTCAGTATGCTCTTGCTTTTGTAATACTGGTTTTGATATTAAATTTTATGATGTTTCATTTTATGTATTTGGAAATAAAAAATAATGTATTTTATTTGAGATAAAAGACTTTGCTAGCATTTTTAATTGTTTATCTTTTTATAAGATCATTTAACATAAACATAGTTTTATTATTGTGTTTGATGGGCTAGATGGTGAAGGGGAATAGCATTTCATTTAAAAGAAAATTCAAATCCTAGAGAAAATATTAGATATAGGGAGAAGGAGTTCTTTTACACCAATAAGAATATTGACCCATATAATAAATAATAAATCTATCTGAGAGCAAGTATCTGAGGCCTAATGGATTCTTCACCCTGCTTATATAATATTAAAGGTTGTCATGAATAATGAAACAAAATGATACATTCTAATATGAAACTCTTATCTTCCTCATACACACACACATCTCCTATTACAATTAAATTTGCAATTTTAGAAATAATCTTTACAATATTTTCTTTTATTTGCTTTGTTTTATTTATTCTGGGTCATGTGTTTCCATCATTACCAAGAAGCTCCATTTCCCCTACTATAGTTGTGTGGTTTGAATAAATTATGGTATTCCTATATATTATTTTAAACTAATCACATTATTTTATAGTCACATCTTACACATTTACTCACTATATAAAATGCAGCTTTAATTATACTATTCATTTTTGTTTTATTTAGCTCATAATAGAGTTGACTGTTTTCTGATCACAATATTTGCCTCCTTCTTGTATGGTAATAAAACTTATTCTGAATTATTTAAAAATATAAAAGAGGTTATAGACATTTTCTAAAAAAAAATCCTTCATTATGATTAATGGGTTATAAACTCACAGAAAGTGTTAAAATGCCTTTTACTTCTTTGCTATGATATTTTGTCTTTTTAGAAATTTCCTGTTGATAAAAGTTTAGTATGCTCATAGAATTTTGGAGTTGGTGATGGTATCAGAAATCATTTAGGATGAGATAGAATGAATGCACTTTTTAAACCTCCAAAATTCTCTAATGAAGCAAATTTTCTACCTGCCAAAGTAGACTACTCCTCTTTTAAGCAACTCTATTTGTTAAGAGGATTTTTTTCTCTTATATTATGTTAAAGTATGCTATTTTAAAATTTGGAATAATTAAATTTAAAACAAAAAGATTTTTTTTAAAGAGATAATTTTACAGATGAATAAACTGAGGTCTATTCAACTACAATTTGGATTAATAATCCAAGAAACCAATTGAGGAACAGCAGTAAGAAAGGTTGGAAAAAAATACTAGAGAAAAAGGGGGTGATATTCAATCATCTATCAAAGACACTTCATTCATAATTTCTTGGTTTTTATCCTAGAAAATCAGAAAATTATACAAATCAGGGCTTGATTTATTTTTTGTATACTGTCTAGATTTAAGAAACTAATGAAAAAAATTAATGGTGTAGATTAAGCTGAAGTGCAATGGGTTTTTTTTGTTTGTTTGTTGTCATTGTTGTTTTGAGAGTCTACTCTGATTCATCATCACACTCCTGGAAATGTATCATAAAACCCCAGAGAAGAGAAATTGTCTAAGAGAAGAAGGTAATCACCAGAGTTAAATGCGGATTGAAAGTGAAAAAGAGGAAGCATTATGAAAAAAACTTTAAACTGGTAAATTAAAATACAGCCCTTTAAAATTTATAACTCCTTTGTTTATGTAACTTTGTTTAAACCATAATGTCCAAATTGCATAAATATGCAAGTTGAGGTCCAGAGAGGGTCTAATAATGGCAGAATTGGGTTTTAAACCTAAAGATAATTTTATTCCAAGATCAGCATTTTGCACATTACTTCAAATTATTCTTTCACTTTATAAACCTGCTGATAGTAATCAAAAACATCAAACTAATAATTTATATGTATCCCCCCAAAATTAACATTGAATCATGCTTACCAATCTTTAGTTCTAAGATTCTAACTTCTTCATCTTTTTTTGACAATTGCAAAACAAACTATCTCCTATGTTGTAGAGTCTATTTTATTCTAGAGGATTAATCAAGTCTCCTAATGTGCCTCAGAAAGTCCACACTCAAATATTTTCCACAATGAAATGAATGTCCAGTGGGTAATTTACATTAACCCATAGAAACTAAGGGTTCTCTTAGCTTTACATTGGTTTCTGTTTTTAGAAATTTTTATTTTATGCATTTCATTATGAAGACTATTGTCATTGGTAAAGAAAACAAAATACAAGTGAAGAAAGATTGCATTCTCCACATGAGATTTTTTGCCATTATTCCAACTATCCACATTGATTCTTTCCTCCCTTAGCTTTGTGTATTTGCCTTCACCAACACTGATGGGGAAGATGTAGTGAGAGGTATTTTTATTATTCTTAAATTCAGTCTGAATTTTTTTGCACTTACTTTTTAGAAAGTTCTTCCACATTAAATTTCTTTTCTATCATACATTTTGTTCATTGCCATACAACTTAAAAAGTTTATTGATGAATGATGAATGGCATATTGATCTTAAGACAGTTTCCTCTTTGTTTTCTTACAAGAAAACATTTTGTTATTTGCTTCCTGGAATTTCCTTCCTGATATTGTCCTATGTATAGTGAGTTATCTCTCCAGAACCTTGATTTGGGATATCATTTCTTTCTATGAATCATTTGAAATCTATTCTTCCAGAGATTAAAAAATATATCAAATAATGTCTAGGATTCTCTCATAATTTCTTGAAATCTAAGAGGGCATGGTCATTTCTCCCAAGGAACTTTAAAAACATTTTCATAAATCAATTTATAAAAAACATTCTTGAATTCTTTCACACTGATCCCATTCATTAACAATGATATATATATGAATTTAAAATTGCTTTTTTTAAAAGAGGAATGGTTAGTTTTCAGTAAATATTTAAATAAGGAACATGCCCTTTAAAGTATTAGAAAAAATGATAAGAATATTATATCTCAGAGAGAAATAGTTCAATTAAACAAAAATACCTATTCTTTTTGCTTGTTTGTTTTTGTTTTTTTAGATTTTTGCAAGGCAAATGGGGTTAAGTGGATTGCCCATGGCCACACAGCTAGGTAATTATTAAGTGTCTGGGACCAGATTTGAACCTAGGTACTCCTCACTTCAAGGCCAGTGCTTTATGTAATATGCCACCTAGCCGCCCCAAAAGTACTTATTCTTTATAATATAGTTATTTAAATATTTAACAATTAAACTATCTCTTTCTGAGATATTAGGCAAGTAACTATTTATAGGGACCCAGTCAAAACTAACCATTAAGTTAAACTTTCAATTCTCTTTAATTAAATAGAAGTAGGGATAGATAGGTAGTGTGGTGGATAGAGTAATGACCCTGCAGTCAGGAGGACCTGAGTTCAAATTCAGCCTCAGACATTTAATAATTATATAATTGTGTGACCTTGGGCAAGTCACTCTTAACCCCATTGCCTTAAATAAATAAATAAATGAAATTCAATAGAAGTATCTGTCAGGTTTCACTAATATCTAAATACCTTTTCCATCTTTCTTTTGAGAACTATTTGGGAGACTTACCAGCACTCAAAAATGTCACATGATTTTAGTATACTAAATACAGAGTTTTGATTGAAATAAAATTCTCATATACATACATATATATATATATATATATATATATATATATATATATATATATATATACTACAAGCACTGTAATTATCAAGGGTTAATTAAGTCAATGCAGTTGGAAGAACATTAAAAATATCTATTTGAATTCTTATTTTATACAAGTAAAATGACCAGAAGCCAATATCACCTTGCTTAAAATACACAGATGGCATTTTGATTTATTTGTATCTGTGACAGGTATTGATTTCAAACATTTAAAATAAGAACTAATTTGGATGTGTTTTGGTAGAAGTGGCCAAAGGAATAGCAACTATGTTTTCTTTGCACATAAAATCTAATTAGTTTCAGAATCCTTAAAATATACTAAAAACTTTGCTTTAAGGAAATTATATGGCAATGAAAAACTAATGAAATGGGAGTGGGTAATTTTGCCTGAATTTTGCACTTTTTAGTTTACGAAGATATTCACAATGCTATGGAGTCAGTAGATTTGAATTCACACACTAACGTTGAGAATAATCTCTAAAAAGTCTTAGAGCCTCTGTTTCTTAGAGAATGAAAGACCCCAGCTAAATTTCAGTTTGTTTTTCTCAGTTGCTTTTTTTATCAACCTGAGCACATCATATAAACAGTCCCAATCTCATTTATATCACATCATCATTCATAACAAATACTTATATGCCAGTAATTGTGTGAAGGTATCAAGAAAGACAAAGCCATTGTCCATTTCTTCAAAACATTTCCATTCTAATGGGGGAGGGGAAATATCTAATACATATAACATATATATATATATATATATATATATATATATATATACATAAAATCTTGCAGGAGGGTTATTTTAGAGTAAACATATCTTTTTTCTATCTTTTTTTCTTATTTGAGAAATAAGAAATTAATCATCGATTAATTTCACACAATGAAGCCATGGTATGGTGAGGTCTTTAAATAGAAAGCTTTAGTGTTGTTTGCTCCTAATATTGTTAGATATCAATCCATTTTCAGGTCCCTGTTCTTCTATTCCTACTCATATGCCTGGGTAGAATCAATGTGAAGCTTATTATAGGGTGGAGAAAAGATAGATTCAGTTGAGAGGTTCCTTTATATGCCTTCCTGTCCACTTCTAAACCTAATGTATATATTTCATGGTTAAAGTAGGAAAAATACTAGTCTCTTTAAGTTTTTATGATATACATTCATAATTATTTTTCCTTTTTTAGAATGCTTTCTTTTTTGTAAGTACAGCAAAGTTGCTCTACTTTTAATGCATTATTCAATTTTGGGGAGTATGAATTAAAAAGTAAATTAATTTAGAGAAAATAACTAATCTGGCAAGTTGTTGGGCAGATTTAATATTTCAATCATAAATGACCTGGAATAATAGGTATGATAATTGGTATGAAAAATAGTCTTTTCTCCCCAAGACTTTACATTAAATATTCTTCAAAACTTCTGGCCAAGATGATAGAAACCAGGAATTTTGTTAAGTTCTCTTGGGTTTCACTCAGAAATGACATTAATCCAGAATTTGTAGAAAAAAAAATTGGAGAAAAAACACACAAAAGAGCAGAACAGAAAATCTTCCAGCAAGGTCTGTCATGGAATAATGTAGCTGTGTCCAGGGGAAATAGCAGAGACCTATAGGACCAGCAACAGGTCAAGGTGTAGGACTAACCTGAGATACTCCAAAAGAGGTTTTCAGAGTTCACACTCAAATTGGCTACATGCATGCCAGGCTGGGAGAGCTCCTCCAGTGTGGGTGCCAAAGATACCCATTCAATCAGGGCAGCTGGTATAGACAGCCTGACTGTGTGAGCCCCTAGACTTCCCAACAGAAAGGGCCTGGTATTCAGGTACAGACAACCCTAGCCCTATGATCACACCTTTCCCAATAGCCTGGAAAGTGAGTGGCTGACATTCCCAGAACTCAGGGTCCAGAAAGAGACCTTCTGGTATTCCTTACCAGTCTATCTACTGAACTGCCCTCTGGAGTTACTAATATCTACAGCCCCAGGTAAAGAAACAAGTCTCTTCTTCTCAATACCAAATGTCTAAAAGAAAACCTACCCTCCAACACAAGAACCTTGTGATAGGACCCAATAAAAAAATCTCAAAATAAGAAAGATCAGAGAAAATCAGGGTCTATTGAAAGTTATCTTGGAGATAATAATGGGCAAAGCATAAGGTCAGAAAAGGAGGGCGGGAGGGACACTACATGTGACGTATTGGAGGAGAATATGAGTTGATCTCCAGCCCAGAAAGACTTTTTCACAAGAGCTAAGAAAGGATTTTAAAAATCAAATGGGAAAAATAGGAAAATAAATGTAAGATTAACATCTTACAACAACATTAATATCTTACAACAAAAAGTCACAGAAGAAAATAAAGTTGTTTTAACTACAGTGGGGCATATGGAAAAAGCTAACAGTTCCTTTAAAAATAGAATTGATCAAAGGAGAAAAGGAGATGCAAAAACTGACTTAAGAAAATAATACCTTGATGAATAGACTGGGACTAGCGGAAGCTACTCCCACTACAAGACAGTTAAACAAAATTTGAAAAAGTGAAAAAAATAGAAGAAAATAGAAGAAAATGTAAAGTGCTTCATTGGTAAAATAACTGATCTGAAAAATAAGAGTTATTGGAATAATTTAAGAATTATTAGACTCCTGAAAGCCATGATCAAAAATAGAGCCTGAATAGCATTCTGAATGAAATCATCAAGGAGAACTGATGTCCTGTAGTCAGAGACAAAATATAATCATAGAATGAATCCACTGATCACCTCCTCAACAGAATCTTAAAAAGAAAACTCTAAGGAATAATGTAGGCAAACTCAAGGATTATCAGATCAAGATGAAAATACTGCAAGTAGCTAAGAAAGAAGCAATTGAAATACTGAGAGACAAAGTCAGGAATACATGGGACTTGGAGACTTCAACATTAAAAGGTCGAAGGGCTGAAATGTGATATTACAGAACAAGGGAGCTTGAATTACTACCCAGCAAAAATTGAGCTTAATCTTTAAGGGAAAAAGATGAAGACTTAATAAAGAGATGGTTTTCAAACTTTTTTGATGAAAAGACCAGAGTTAAATAAAATATTTGATTTTCAAAGAGGAGACTCAAGAAATACATGAAAAGGTAAATGGGAAGAAAGGGGGGAAAGAAAAAGGCTGCTATCCAATAAGATTAAACTTATTTCATTCCTACCTGGGTGGAAGATTCTCATAACACTCCAATAGAACTATAATTATAGGTATAGTTAGACTGAAACTATGTACATAAGTTGATTTTGATAGATTTTTCAAAAAAATAAGACATTAAAAAGGGAGGAAATTGAAATGACATAGGAGAAAGGGCTAGAAGAATGAGTTAAGTTTCATCACATGAAGAGAAACAAATGACTTATTTCAGGAAAGGAAGGAAGAAATTAATTGAATCTTACTTGAATCATATTCTAAACAGATATAGCTCAGAAAGGAAATACTATATACAGTCAGTTGATTTAGAATGTATCTTACTTTTCAAATATTAAAAGGGGGAATGGTGTGGGATTGATAGAAGGGAGGGAATGATGAGATAGAGAAAGAGAAGAAAAGGGAGAGTGTCTGATCGAAGAGGGGGAATTGAGGGTGGCAGTATTCAGAAGCAAAACAATGGTGAGGAGGAATAAGATGAAAGGAGGGGGGAAAATTACAAATATAGGGGACATAGCATGGAAAATAAGGAAGAGTTAATAATTACAATTGTGAATGTGAATGGGATGAATTCTATCATAAAATGGAAGTGGATAACAGTGTGTTAAAAACCAGAATCCTACAATATGCTGTTTACAAGAAATACATCTGAAACACAGTAAAGACAAACACACACAGAATAAAGACAAAACACTGGAGCAGAATTTCTAATGATTCAACTAAAGTGAAAAACAATCAGGGACAGAAATCTTTATCTCAGACAAAACAACTGCAAAACAAAATCTCATTAAAACTGATAAGGAAAAAAAACTAGATATTCCAGAAAGTTATCATAGATAGTGAAGTAACTTTAAAACTAAACATGTATTCACTGAGTGGTTTGGCATCTAAAATCTTAGAAGAGAACTTGAATGAGTTACAGGACTGCAAATAAAAGCAGATTTAAATACATCAGCTGTTTATGGATAGGTCCAGCTAATATGATAAAAAGGACAAGTCTAACAAAACTAAACTACTTGTTTAGTGCCCTACCAATCAAAATTCCAAAAAATTACTTTAATGTGTTAGAAAATGTTGTAAGCAGTCAGCTTTCCTTATCAAGTGGGGATACACACTATAATTATATTATTTGCTCTCTTAAAATTTATTATGAGATGTAGCTTTCAGGCTCAAAGTAAATTTCTGATTACTATTCATTAAGGGGGAAAAAAGAACTTCACACTTTATATCAAAGATGACTTCTTTCCCACCAATTCCAAAATGAACACATGTAACAAATAGCAAAGAGATCAAAGAAAAGATTTAAACAAAAATCAGAGAAAAACATACACCCCCGACATACACATGCACATACACATCCCATGCAATACATAGACAAGAAATTCCCCTTTTTGAAGTGAGAAAACTCACTCAAGTCAGAGAAAAAGATTCCCAGATCTCACTGAAAGGAAAAATTTTCCAAAATTTCTAGTGCAATAAGCTGAGAATAGGGACATGAAAGAGATTTTCAATTCTTCTCTTCTTAATTTTTCCCATTCTTTCTTTACATTCGTGAACTTAAGTGACATTGTAGCATTACACATGCTCTTTTTCAAAGCTGAAAGCCAGAAGATCTCTAAGACTGAAAAACCAGAAAAGACTGAATCTCTCTTCTTCTTTACTCTTGATGATCCACCCTATTCCACCCCACTCCAACTGACATGCAGGTACAGAATTAATCTTCACAGTTGAGAGAGTATCAAATCAGTGCATTTGGGGGCTTAGATTACAGATATAAAATACAGGAAAAATAGGATAGAGTCATGTTATAAAGTGCTTTAAACACCAAATGAAAGACAACACCTTAGTTGAGGGACTGGGTGACTAAATGAATGGCAGTGTGCTCAATAAAGAAAGGGAAGTTCAGAAGAAAGGAGACCTTGAGAGAAATTAGAAATTTTAGTCTTAGACTGACTTTAGGATATCTATGAAGTAATTAGTTTGAAATACCCAAAAGGTACAGGAGAGAGTTTAGTGTTGTATAATTGTTCTGGGAATGATGATAGAAATGATTGTGTAATCCATAGGATGAACTAACAAAATACTATAGAGTGAGAAGAGAAGAGGGTCAAAGGAAAAACCTCGAAATAAACTCATGATTAGAATTTGTGAACTGAATTCTCACTAAATATCTTGAGAAATGGTTCAACAAGTAGGAAGAGAATCAAGAAGGGGAAGGAACCAAGATTTATTAACTACTATTTTTCAGGCATTATTAAACACTTAATAAATAAGATCTCATTTGATCCTCACAACAACCTTATGGGATAGTTGGAAGTAAGTATTATCTTCAATTTACAATTAAGGAAATTGAGATAGATGGAGGTTAAGTAACTTTTCAGGGTGACACAACTCTTATGCGACTGAGACAAAATTAAAACTCATGCCTTCCTGAAGCCAAGCTTGGTAGTTTATCCATTGTATCACCTAACAGCCATGAATTATATTTTGACTCCCTAGAGAAAAGAGAGTATAAATGAGAGAATGATCTGCAGTGCCGCAGCTATAGAGAGGAAAGGAAGGAAGAGGATTGCAAAATCATTGGTAGCTTTGGTTGCATATCATTGAATGATAAGGTTGCAGAGATTAAAAAAAAAATATAAGAAAGTACCCACTCCATGATAACATATCTAAATGTAGATTACTATCATATTATGTGCACCATATAAGAATTGCTTATTTGATTAAAGACTCGAACACATCATAGAGAATAAATTTTAATATGCTTTGATAGGTACTAGTGAACAATTATGCCAGCCACTCAGCAGTTTCATTAAAATGTAAAAGTATCTAATCAAATTCTTAAGTCCATATTTTCAGGATTTTTCTTATTTTAAACAGTCTAGAACTTCTGTGACTCTTTTCATGCTCTTTAAATTGTCTCATAATAGATAGTAGAACTTTAATTAATTAGTTGGATATAGTGGACAGACTAATGACTCTGAAGTTAAAGTATCAGAATACAAGTCACATTTTTTGTGACATTTGGTAAATCACTCAATATATCTATAACTAAATTTCTTCATTAGTAAAATGAAGCAGTTGGACAAAATGATTTTTGAGGACCCTTTTAGCTATATATCTATAATGTTTTACCAAAATATTCAAAGAACAAAGATTCTATTATTTATAAAATTTGTTTAATCTTTTATCAGGTCTTTCTCTCATTCCAATTTCTTTTACTTCTCTGCCTGGGTTACTGACAAAATAACTTTTGCTTGTTGCTGCTTTCTCAGAGAAACATCAAGTTAGGAATCCTCCCTTATCCCATGTAAATTACCTTGAGTATATATCCAGGTTACCCTTTTAAAAGAAGACAAATGAAGTCTCAAAATTTAATTAATATATTTTTAATACTTCTTTTCTTTGCATATCTGTTGACTTTATTTTTTCACTGAGACATAACCTAATTCAATGAATTCTATTTTGTCAAATTAATTTTCCACTTTATTATGATTTTCAAAGTATTAATTTACCATCCACAATTTGTGTCTGACTTAGAAACTACACCAATCTTGGGGAAGCTAACTTAACTCTGCATACCTCACTTTTCTTTTTGAGAGTTTGCAAGTCTGCCTATCTGTCCTTCTCTAATACTATTAGAATTCATGATTTTTAATGATTGCTTCACAAGGACTTTTCTATGAAGTGATCATATTTAAGGCATTTATCAAAAAATAATTCCATCTTCTGAACACTGGAATGGATTTCCTTTTTTCTTCCCAAATTAAAATTCATAATTCAAACTTAATTTTTCCCCTAAAACCTCTAAACATTGTAAATTGTTGTAAAATTCTTTTGATAATAAAGTTAGCGTCAATTTTAGGAATAATATTAATAAGGAACACAACATGATATAAGGAAAACAATTCTTTAAATTAGAGTTCAATGAAAGGAACTTAATTTTCTTTAGATGGATCAATATATGCCCACGTAAATATTCCCTTAACAAAAAATACCTTATTATTCATATTTCACTATTTTAATGATATAATTAAAACCTTAGTTTAGAAGGAATGTTTGTGTGTATACATATATGGATGTTTGTGTGTATATGTGTGTGTGTAAGTATGTGTGTGTAGTGGGTAGAAATGAGAATAGAATGTTAATGGGAAGTTCAGAAAAACTCTCAGGATGCTTCTATACAATCATGTGTCATAACGTGATTGATGGTTAAAAAGGTCCCTGAATATGTGTTATTTAATGTGATCTTCATTGCAAATTTTTGCAACAAAAGTCCAAATGAATTCCATGTCAAAAGGATTCACTTAAGTGCATAGTATGTTGCAAATACTTTGCTAGGTGTAATAAGTACAATGACAAAATAAAAGTATCTGAACTCAAGGAACATTTCATTATTCTTTCTCAAATTTGGTAGAAATCTCTTTCACATCTATTCATGCTTTTCTACCTTCATATGAACCAGTCTTATCACCACTTGGTCACTGTCAACAATTTGAACTGTTATAGCAATTAATTAAGTAGTGTTCTTGCCTCTCATTTAATCATTTTTGCTTCATATTTTATCACACAATATAGTGAATTTAACTATTGAAATGCTCTATTAATTTCTTTTTTTAATTTATTTTTATTAAAGATATTATTTGAGTTTTACAATTTTCCCCCAATCTTGCTTCCCTTCCCCCACCCCACCCCCACAGAAAGCACTCTGTCAGTCTTTACTTTGTTTCCATGTTGTACCTTGATCTAAATTGGGTGTGATGCGAGAGAAATCATATCTTTAAAGAGAAGAGAATTCTCAGAGGTAAAAAGATAGGACAATAAGATAACTGTTTTTTTCCTAAATTAAAGGGAATAGTCCTTGCACTTTGTTCAAACTCCACAGATCCTTATCTAGATACAG
Organism: Macrotis lagotis; assembly: GCF_037893015.1. NCBI lineage: Eukaryota > Metazoa > Chordata > Mammalia > Peramelemorphia > Peramelidae > Macrotis > Macrotis lagotis. The sequence continues at coordinate 366,612,679 of NC_133666.1, read as the reverse complement.
ATGGTACTCTCCTTTGCAGACAGCCCAAAATTGTTCCCGATTGTTACACTGATGGAATGAGCAAGTCCTTCAGGGTTGAACATCATTCCCATGTTGCTGTTAGGATGTACAGTGTTTTTCTGGTTCTGCTCATCTCACTCAGCATCAGTTCATGCAAATCCCTCCAGGTTTCCCTGAAATCCCATCCCTCCTGGTTTCTAATAGAACAATAGTGTTCCATGACATACATATACCACAGTTTGCTAAGCCATTCCCCAATTGAAGGACATTAACTGGATTTCCAATTCTTTGCCACCACAAACAGGGCTGCTATAAATATTTTTGTACAAGTAATGTTTTTGCCCTTTTTCCTCATCTCTTCAGGGTATAGACCCAGTAGTTGTATTGCTGGGTCAAAGGGTATGCACATTTTTGTTGCCCTTTGGGCATTTTTCCAAATAGCTCTTCAGAAGGGCTGGATGAGTTCACAGCTCCACCAACATTGTAATAGTGTCCCAGATTTCCCACATCCCTTCCAACAATGATCATTATCCTTCCTGGTCATACTGGCCAATCTGAGAGGTGTGAGGTGCTACCTCAGAGATGCTTCAATATGCATTTCTCTAATAATTAATGATTTAGAGCATTTTTTCATATGACTATGAATTGCTTTCATCTCCTCACTTGTAAATTGCCTTTGCATATCCTTTGACCATTTGTCAATTGGGGAATGGCTTTTTGTTTTAAAAATATGACACAGTTTTCTGTATATTTTAGAAATGAGTCCTTTGTCACAATCATTAGTTGTAAAGATTGTTTCCCAATTCACTACCTTTCTTTTGATCTTGATTACATTGGTTTTATCTGTGCAAAAGCTTTTTAATTTAATGTAATTGAAATCATCTAATTGGTTTTTGGTGATGTTCTCCAACTCTTCCTTAGTCATAATCTGTTCCCCTTTCCATAGATCTGACAGGTAGAGTAATCCTTGGTCTTCTAATTTGCTTATAGTATTGTTTTTTATGTCTATGTCCTGTAACAATTTGGATCTTATCTTTGCAAAGGGTGTGAGGTTTTGGTCTAATCTAAGTTTCTTCCATACTAACTGTCAATTATCCCAGCAATTTTTATCAAAGAGGGAATTTTTATCCCAATGGCCAGACTCTTTGGGTTTATCAAACAGCAGATTACTATAATCATCTCCTGCTTTTACACCTAGTCTATTCCACTGGTCCAGAACTCTATTTCTTAGCCAATACCAAACAGTTTTGATGACTGATGCCTTATAATATAATTTTAGATCAGGTAGGGCTAAGCCACCTTCGTTTGCACTTTTTTTCATTAAACTCCTGGCAATTCTTGACTTTTTATTTCTCCATATGAATTTACTTACAATTTTTTTCTAACTCATTAAAGTAATTTTTTTGGAATTTTGATTGATAGGGCACTAAACAGATAGTTTAGTTTTGGTAGAATTGTCATTTTTATTATATTAGCTCTCCCTATCCATGAGCACTTGATATTTGCCCAGTTATTTAAATCTGATTTAATTTGTGTGAGAAGTGTTTTATAATTGTTTACAAAAACATTCTGAGTCTGTCTTGGCAAATAGACTCCCAAATATTTTACACTGTCTGAGGTTACTTTGAATGGGATTTCTCTTTCTAGCTCTTCCTGCTGTTTCTTGGTAGACACCTGTAGAAAAGTTGAGAATTAATGAGAGTTTATTTTGTAACCTGCAACTTTGCTAAAATTGCTAATTGTTTCCAGTAGTTTTTTAGATGATTCTGGGGATTCTCTAGGTAGACCATCATGTCATCTGAAAAGAGTGAGAGTTTTGTCTCCTTCCCAATTCTAATTCCTTCAATTTCTTTTTCTTCTCTAATTGCTGATGCTAACATTTCTAATAAAATATTGAATAGTAGTGATAATGGGCACCCTTGTTTCCCCCCTGATCTTATTGGGAATGCCTCTAGCATCTCCCAATTGAATATAATGCTTGTTGATGGTTTCAGATAGATACTACTAATTATTTTAAGGAACAGTCCATTTATTCCTATACTCTCTAGTGTTTTTAATAGGAATGGATGCTGTATTTTGTGAAAAGCTTTTTCAGTATCTATTGATATGATCATATGATTTCTGATAGGTTTGTTGTTGATATAATTGAGTATACTAACAGTTTTCCTAATATTGAACCAACCCTGCATTCCTGGAATAAATCCTACTTGAGCATAATGTATTATCCTAGTGATGACTTGTTGTAGTGGTTTTGCTAAGATTTTATTTAGGATTTTTGCATCTATATTCATCAGGGAAATAGGTCTATAATTTTCTTTCTCTGTTTTTAATCTTCTTGTTTTAGGTAACAGTACCATATTGGGTTCATAGAAAGAGTTAGGCAGAGTTCCATCTTTCCCTATTTTTCCAAAGAGTTTATATAGGATTGGAACCAATTGTTCCTTAAATGTTTGGTAGAATTCACTTGTGAATCCAACAGGCCCTGGAGATATTTTTGGGGGGGAGTTCAATAATGGCTTGTTGAATTTCTTTTTCTGAGAGATGGTTGTTTAGGTATTTAATCTCTTCTTCATTTAACCTGGGCAAGTTATATTTTTGTAAATATTCATCCATTTCACTTAGATTATCAAATTTATTGGCATAGAGTTGGGCAAAATAATTTCGAATTATTTTAATTTCCTCCTCATTGGTGGTGAGTACACCTTTTTCATTTATGATACTAGCAATTTGGTTTTCTTCTTTCTTTTTTTTAATCAAATTGAACAGAGTTTTATCAATTTTATTGGTTTTTTCATAATACCAACTTTTGGTTTTATTTATTAATTCAATAGTTTTTTTTTGCTTTCGATTTTATTAATTTCTCCTTTAATTTTTAGAATTTCTAATTTGGTATTTGATTGGGGATTTTTGATTTGTTCTTTCTCTAAATTTTTTAGTTGCATATTTTGTTCTTTGATTTCCTCTTTCTCCAATTTATTCATATAAGCATTTAGAGTTATAACATATCCCCTGAGAGTTGCTTTGAATGAATCCCATAGGTTTTGGTATGTGGTTTCATTATTATCATTATCTAGGATAAAATGGTTAATTCTTTGTATAATTTGTTTTTTAGTCCACTCATTTTTTTAAAATGAGGTTATTCAGTTTCCAATTTGTTCTGGGTCTATTTCTCCTTGGCCCAGTATTGCATATGACTTTTATTGCATTGTGATCTGAGAAAGATGTATTCACTATTTCTGCCTTTCTGCAGTTGATCATTAGGTTTTTATGTCCTAGTACATGGTCAATTTTTGTACAAGTTCCATGTACTGCAGAGAAAAAGGTATATTCCTTTCTAACCCCATTCAGTTCCCTCCATAAGTCTACCATATCTAATTTTTCTAACAATCTATTTACCTCCCTAATTTCTTTCTTGTTTGTTTTATGATTCGATTTATCTAGATCTGATAGTGGGAGGTTCAGGTTTCCCACTAGTAGAGATTTGCTGTCTATGTCTTCCTGTAGTTCTTTCAGCTTCTCCTCTAAGTATTTCAGTGCTGTCCCACTGGGTGCATATATATTCAATATTGAAATGACTTTATTGTCTATGGTACATTTTAGGAGGATAAAGTTTCCTTCCTTATCTCTTTTAATGCTATCTATTTTTGCTGCTGCTTTGTCTGAGATAAGGATTGCTACCCCTGCTTTTTTCATACTTCAGCTGAAGCAAAATATATTTTGCTCCAACCTTTTACATTTACTCTATATGTATCTCTCTGCTTCAAATGAGTTTCTTGTATCCAGCATATTTTAGGATTCTGGTTTTTAATCCACTCTGCTATTTGCTTGCATTTTAAGGGAGAGTGCATCCCATTCATATTCAAGGTTATGATTACTAATTCTTTATTGCCCTCTGTGGTATCTTCCCTGTGTTTTTTATTTTTCCCCCCTTTCCCCTCTTTTATCCATATTCCCCAGTATTTTGTTTCTTAATACCACCCCCTTCAATGTGTTTGCCCTCCTATATCACACCCTCCCCTTTCTTTCCTCTTTCCCTTTTCCCCTTTTCCCTTCCCTTCCTTTTGTTATTTCCCCTTATTCCCCCCACTCCCCTTCCCTTTCTCCATCCCCTGGCCCCTTTTCCCCTTTTAATACTTGAAAGGTTAGATGGTTTATAAGTTAACTGAGTATGTGTAGGTTGACTTTAAGCCAAGTCTGATGAGAAGAAGATTCAGGTGTTTCTCCTCTGCTCCTTTCTTCCCCTCTATTACCATAGGTTTTTTGTACCTCTGAATGTAATGAGATTTGTCCCATTCAGTCCCCTCCCTCCTCCTGTCTCTTTCCTGTCCCCCTTTTTAGGGAGGTAGTGTATTTTTTTAGATCATTCTATCTAATTCATAGAAAATTCTGAGTGTCTGTCCCTTATAGTTCAGTATATTCTATTGAATAGAGTCAAAATTCCTGAGAGTTATTAGAGTCTTTCTCCCAAGTGGGGTTAAAGCCAGTTACATCCCATTAGATAGCAGTCTCATGGATAGGTCATGAATGTCCATCATTTCTGGCTAGGTATATTCTCTCTGTTAGAGTTACATTTCTTAAGATTTATGAGAATCTCCTCCCCCCATTTTGGGATATAGCCAGTTTCAACTTACTGCATTGCATTTTTTTTTCCTTTTACCACCATCCTGTTTTTTTTTTTTACCTTTTCATGTGTCTCTTGAACCTCATATTTGATGTCCAAATTTTCTGTTTAGCTCTGGTCTTTTCATCAGAAATTTTTGGAATTCTTCCATTTCGTTAAATGTCCATCTTTTTCCCTGGAAGAGAAGGCTCAGGTTTGCAGGAAAGTAGATTCTTGGCTGCATTCCAAGCTCCCGTGCTCTTCGAAATATCTCTTTCCAGGCCCTTCGATCCCTTAAAGTTGATGCAGCCAGGTCCTGCGTGATCCTTACTGTGGCTCCTTGATAGTTAAATTGTTTCTTTCTGGCTGCTTGCAGGATTTTCTCTTTTATCTGATAATTCTGGAGTTTGGCCACAACATTCCTTGGTGTTTTCACATTAGGATCTTTTTCTGGTGGGGATTGATGTACTCTTTCAATAACTACTTTGCCCTCCGATTCCATGATGTCAGGGCAGTTTTCCATCACTAGATCCTGTAATATTAAGTCCAGGCTTTTTTTCTCTTCAATGTTTTCAGGAAGTCCTATAATTTTCAGGTTGCCCCTCCTCGATCTATTCTCGAGGTCAGTGGTTCTGTTGATGAGGTATTTTACATTTGCTTCTATTTTTTCTATTTTTTGATTTTGTTTAACTGACTCTTGCTGTCTCATGGAGTCATTAGTTTCTGTAGACTCCATTCTTTTTTGGGGGGAGGAGTTTTCTTCATTAACCTTTTGCAACTCCTTTTCCAATTGGTCAATTCTACTTTTGAAAGAGCTTTCAATTTGACCAATTGAGGTTTTGAGAGAATTAATTTCTTTTTGCATTTACTCATTTGAGGATCTGAGAGAATGATTGTCATTGTGTAATTGTCCGATTGATGATCTGAGAGATTTATTCTCCTTTTGTATTTATCCAATTGTACTTTCTAAAGTTTTGTTTTATTGTTGCAAGGTATTAATTGTCTCTCCCAAATTTTTAAGCTCCTTCCTTATTTCTTCAAGGAAGTCTTTCTGTGCTGGAGACCAGATTGTATTCTCCTCAGAGGTTCCAGGTCACTCTGAGTTGGGGTCTTTCCCTTCCAGGAATTTTTATATGGATCCAGCTTTCTGCTGACCCTTCTTCATTATGCTAAAACCTTGAGTTGGGGGTGGGCTGGTTCACCTGGGCTTGGGATCGCTAAAGGCTTTACTGAGTGCAGTTTCTCGGCTGGCCAGTAGGAGGTGCTGGTTGCCCTCTCTGGAGTGTCTGTGACCTTGGTTGAGAGGCCTTCTCCCTTTGCTTGAGGGGAGGAATTGGAGCTATTGAATTCTTTTGCCTTCAATCAGTGGTGGACTTTACCCTGGCCTGAGGTCATTCCTCAGCTGGGCTGGTTCTTTTGTTCACCACCTGGGCCTGAGGCAGAAGTAGTTTGCAATTGTTTGTTTGGAAGGAGGCCTCGGTGCAATACAGGCTTGGACTCAGAGTTTCTCAAACCTGAGGAACCCAGGGATGGTGTCTGCAGCTCTCCTGCACCAGACCTCTCCCCGCAGCCCCTTCCCCAAGCTCCAGGGGGACAGCACCAGCACCAGCACCTCTGCTTCCCGGCGGACCCAAGCCCCTTTTGTCCAGCCCCACTGCTGATCCAGCAGGTCCGGCTCTCCGGCCCTCAGACTCCCTGTTCCAATTCAGCTGTTAATCTGGCTAATCCGGGGCTGATCCTCCCTCTGAGCCCAGACTCACCCGATGGTACTCCGCCAAAGCTGCTGTGGGAGACAAATCCTGAGGTAGATGTTCTTTCTCCTGGCTTTTCTTTCTCGGTTTTGTGGGTTTGATTTCTTTTAAGAGGTTTGTTTCATGTGATAGATGGGGAAGAGATCAGGAGACTTTAGAACTGTGCTTGTCTTCTCTCCGCCATCTTCGCTGGAAGTCCCAATGCTTTATTAATTTCATAAAAATCTTTCATTTCTCTTCATTTTATACTAACCAAATAACAAATTCTTTAGATTGTCTGGTAGCAATTGTGCAGTTTGGTCAATCCATACATTTCAAAGTTCAGATAAATCTCAAACTGGATCTTTATTTCAATGAACGTATATTCTATAATTTGTATTCTTTGGCATCATCTGTGTTTGGTATTATGTGTAATCTGGTTTTATTTGGGCATGTCCAATTCACTTAACATGAAGTGATCTTGAATAAATTTTGGAGTTGTCCAGATTACTTAAAGAGGTCTCTTATAGGGGTAAAACCTTCCTTAATTGGCTGCTTTCATCTTGATGTTGGCAATATTGAAATAATTCTCTCTTTTGGATATTCTTTCTACAGCTGATTCACTTTTCTGGGTTTAGCCAATGTAGGAAGTTATTAATAGGTGAAGAAATTAGTTCTTCCACAATACAACTACCCTGAACTAAAATAGTGATAATGGACAGAATTCATTCACGTGTTTATTCTTTTACACATTCTGAGAAATGAACTTATAAAAAGATATGGTTTTTTTGTGTGTTTTCAGTTTCTGGTGCTGATATCAATACCTATCCAAGGTCCCAGATGTCAGGACATCAGTGACCTTGGAGTCAGGATGACAAGTCAAATGGAAGCCTTTAAAAGTCAGATTAGAACTGTCACAATTTTCTTTAGTAACTGAACTAAGAAATACCTATTGTCCTTTCCTCCTCTCACTAGAGCTTAAGGTGATACAAAGGTTGGGGCTGTGGGAAAGGGAAGGGAGAATGATTCCTATATGTTGGGAGCAAATTTGCTTATTTGTGATTAGACCTTTTGAAATTAATGTTTCTTTGTAAAAGCTACTCCATTAATAGCCAAGTACAAGTTTCTTTATCTTTAAAAGTGAAGCAGTGTGCAAAGTATAGAGAGCTCAATGATAGAGGATCAAATATTGCATTCTTATTTTAATCCTGTCGACTATTACTTTAAAGAGTTATTTAGCCTCAGTGAGTCTTATTTTCACAACTGTATCTTAGAGATAATGGCATTATGACCCATACAATGACCGCATAGATTGTTTCACTCTAGAGCATGCTCTCATCACTTCATGCTTTCTTGCAACAGTCTTCTTGTGGGTCTGCAATTGTCAAGATTCTCACCACTGTAATGCATGTGCTATTCCTCCCTTAATATTATTTTCCTAAAAGTAGATTCAATTATGTATTCCTTCCCCGCTCAAAAAACAATTAAAATAACTGCCTTTAGTATCAAATTAAACAATGCTGTTTGACATTCAAAGTCTTTCATTACTTAATCCCTTTCTACCTTTCCACTCTTATTTCAGTCTTCTCCCAATAGATACTCTTAATCTATTGACATTGTCCTGCTTGGCTGTCCATTAAACAAAATTATCCATCTCTTGAATTCAGGCATTTTCTGGCTATATTCTCCATGGATAACATATTATCTTTTTTTTCTATTCTGACTTCTAACTTTCCCAGCATTCTTAATTTATCTTTAAAATTCTACCTCAATCCCTCTTAATTTCAATGTCTTTTCTCTCATAGTTGCTTTTCTGTTAACCCTGAGTTTAGCTTGATAAATATGTATATGTTTGTAGGTACCCATATATATATATATGTATATATATATATATATATATATATATATAATAAATAGATGCCTGTATATATGGATATTCACAAATACATACAAATACACAAATGTGTGTATATGTGTGTAGACGTAGAAGGTTCATTTTTAAAGGTCATTTGAAAGAAATCAGGGAACTCAATAGAGTGGATGAAGGAGAATATAAATTTTTTTGTATGTACTAGGACACAATAACCTTATAATTAAATGCAGAAAGGAAGATATGGCAAATATATACTTCTCAGACCATGATGCAATAAAAATTACATGTAAAAAAGGACCATGGAAAGATAAACCAAAAACTAATTGGAAACTAGATAATTTTAAATAATGAGTGAATCAAAAAGACAATAATAGAAAGAATTAGTAATTATATCTGAGAAAATTATAGTTATGGCACATCATCCCAAAATTTATGGGCTGCCACCAAAGCAGTTTTGAGGGGAAACTTTATATATCTAAATGCTTATATGAATAAAATAGAGAAAGAGGAGATCAATGAATTCTGTATGCAACTAAAAAAGTTAGAAAAAAACAAATCAAATATCCCCAATTAAAAACCAAATTAGAAATTCTGAAAATCAAGGGAGATATTAATAAAATTGAAAGCAAGAAAATTATTGATTTCATAAATAAAATTAGCAGTTGGTTTAAAGAAAAAAAAACATAAAATAGATTAAACCTCTGGTTAATCTGATTTTAAAAGAAAGAAACTAACCAAATTACCCTACTCAAAAATGAAAAAAGGTGAACTAAACACTAATGAGGAGGAAATTAAAAAGATAATTCATAGCTACCTTGCTGAACTGTATGCCAATAAATTTGAAAAACTGAATGGAATGGATGAATATTTACAATAATACAAACTGCCCAGATTAACAGAGGAGGATAAAAATTGTTTAAATAACTCCCTTTCAGATAAAGAAATTGAAGAAACCATCAATAAACTCCCAAAGGAAAAAGTGTCCAGGTCCAGATGGATTTAGAAGGGAATTCTACCAAACATTTAAGGAACCATTAATTCCTATTCTAAAGTATTTAAAAATAGGAGGAGTTATTCCAAATTCCTTTTATCACACAACATGGTTCCGATACCTAAACCAGGAAGAACCAAAGTAGATAAAGAAAATTATAGACCAATATCCCTAACGAACATTGAAGGAAAAATCTTAAATTAAATTTAAGCAAAGAGATTATAGGAAGTTATTACTAGGATAATCCACCATGATCGGGTAGGATTTATACCAGGAAGGCTGGGATGGTTCAATATTTAGAAAATGCCCAACTTAATTGTACATATCAATAGCAAAACCAGAAATCATATGATTATCTCAATAGATGCTGAAAAAGCATTTAATAAAATGCGACATCCATTCCTATTAAAAATATTAAACATACATATAGGAATAAATGTAATGTTTCTTAAAATATTAAGCAATATAAATCTAACACTAACATTTCTAATTCTATATTAAAGAGTAATGGTAAAACAAGGATGTCCATTATCACCATTACTACTTAATATATCATTAGAAATGTTAACTTTAGCAATGAGTAGAAAAAGAAACTGAAGGAATCAAAGTTAGCAATGAGAAATCAAAGCTTTCACTCTTTGCAGCTGATAAGGTGGTATACCCAGAGAACACAAGAAAATCATCTAAAAAACTCATTGAAACAATTAACAAATTCTGCAAAATAGCAGGGTATAAAATAAACACATAAATCATGAGTATTTCTACATATGAACAATAAAATCCAAGAGCAAGAGATAGAGAAACTCCATTTAAAGAAACGGTACACAAGAGTAGATACTTGAGAATCTATGTCCCCAGACAAACCCAGAAACTGCATGAACACAATTATAAAGCACTTCTCACTCACATGAAGCCACAATTATATAATTAGGAAAATGTTAATTGCTCATTCCTAGGTTAAACTAATATAATAAAAATGACAATACTATCCAAATTAAATTACTTATTCAGTGCCATGCCAATTGAACTACCAAATAATTATTTTGCTGGGCTAGAAAAAAATAGCAAAAAAAAAATCATCTGAAGGGGAAAAAAGGTTAAGGAATATGGAACCGTTGGAACTGATGGGAAAAAATATAGAGGAAGGGAGTCTAGCTCTACCAGGTCTAAAATTATACTATAATGCAGCAGTCATCAAAACTGTCTGCTACTGGTTAATAAATAGAGTAATGGATCAATGGATTAGCATATATTCAAAAGATGCCATAGTAAATGACTTATGGATATAAACACAGTTATAAATGACTAAAAATATATATCACTACTAATGGATACTACATTCACTTTTGAAAAAATAACTCTTATGTATTTCTTTGGCTTAAACCTAGTTCCTCACACTGAAGACAACTAGTCTGTGAACAGGTTTAGCACAAATGTGTATTTACAATATTCACCTGCCTGCCAGCCTCTTAGGGGAGATGGGTGGGAAGCTAGCACTTGAAAATAAACATATGTGTACAGATGAATGTTGAAAAGCTTTCATGATTTGCCTTTGGAAAAATAAAATATCAATACAAATTGTTTGCATGTTGCCTACCCCATTTAATTATCAATTAATTGTGGGCAGAAAATATCTTTTGCTTCTTTCTCTAACTCTAGTATTTAACATAATACTTGGAACATAATAGAATCTTAATAAATGCTTATAAAATTATTCATTTATTGATTTTTTTTCCTTTACTCCTTAAGCAGAAATAGTAATTTTCTTCCTAGAATCTAGCAGCATGGATGCAAAAAGTTGCTTTACATGCTTTAACCTCATAAACCACAACTTCAATCTTGAGTTACTTTAGGCCACTTTAATGATGCCTATTCAGTTAAGGTCTAGTAATCTCTAGATCTTGAATCTCTGTATTCAGTGAATTTCAAAATTTATATATTTCCAAATACATGTTATGAAAGTTTTTCAACATTTATCCATATGCATTTTGATAAATAACGCAAATTCCTTCCACCCTCCCTTCCTACAACTGAACAGTCCAGTGAATAGTTTATATATACAATTGTGTTTAAAATGTTTATATGTTAGTTATTTTCAGTATGAGGAATTAGGACTAAAGGAAAAGAAAGAAAATCATGATATGGAAATAAAAAACATAGGGGAAAATTTAAAAATGTAAACAGTATTCATTCAGATTTCTTGGTTTGTTTATTTATTTTTGTTTTTGTTTCATTTTGTTTCTTCATCTGGATATGGATGGCATTGTCCATAACAAGTCTCTAAGGGTTTTCCTAGCTCTCTAAACTGCTGAGAAGAGCTGCATCCATCAAAATTAACCAACTCTCATTGTTATTAATGTGTACAATGTTCTCTTGCTTTTGCTCCCTTCAATCAGCATCAGTTCCTGTAATTCTTTCCTTGCTTCTCTTGAGTCTAACCATTTATGGTTTCTTATGGAGCAATATATATCCATAATAATATTTATATATCCAATATAATATATAATATCCATGTACTATAACTTGTTTAGTCATTCCTCAATTGATAGGAATCCTATCAGTATTCAATTCTTTGCCACTACAAAAACAGCTGTTATGAATATTTTAGAATATATGGGTCTTTTCTCATATTTTATGATTTTTTTCTGGATATCTACCTGGTATTGGAAATGCTGGGTCAAAGAGTATGATCATTTTTATTGCTGTTTGGGCATAGTTCCAATTTGCTCTCTGGAATGGCTGGATTATTCGTAACTCCACCAAGAATGCATTAATGTCCCAATCCTTCAATCTCTCCAACACTGATTATTTTCTCTTTTGGTGAGTTTAGCCACTTAGATAGGTGACAGGTGGTACTTCATAGTTATTTTAATTTGAATTTTGCTAATAAGTAATGATTTGGAGTATTTTTTCATATGATTACATCTAGTTATGCTTTCTTCATTGGAAAGGTGCCTTTTCATATCCTTTGATCTTTGATCAATGGCATAAATTTATAATTTGTTTTAATTCTCTATGTATTTTAGAAATGATAACTTTATCAGAACTTCCAGCTGTAACGTTGTTTTCAAGCTTTCTGTTTTCCTTCCAATCTTGGCAGCATGTTTTATTAGTGCAAAATCTTTTAAATTTAATATAGTCAAAATCATCCATTTTGCAGTTTATAATGCTCTCTATTTCTTGTTTGGTAAATCTCTTTTACATAGACCTCACAGGTAGAGTATTTCTTGATCTATTAATTTGTCTAGATTATAACCCCTTATGTCAAAATTATGCACCCCCTTTTGACCTTATTTTGGTTTAGGTTGTGAGATGTGGAATTAAGTTTAGTTTTTACCATACTATTTTCCTTTTTTCCCCAACAATCTTAGTCAGATAGTGAGTTTTTATCACAGAAGTTAATGTCTTTGAATTTGTCCAACAGTAGATTACTATAGTTATTTACTACTCTTTCTATTATAACTATCCTAATGCATTAGTCCATTACTTTGTTTCTTATGCAGTACTGGGAAATTGATGTCTGCTGCTTTTTAATATAGTTTTAATATAGTTTTAGAACTGGTAGGGCTAGGATACATCACACATTTCTTTTTCTTCAGTTTCCTTGATATTCTTTACCTTTTGTTGCTCCAATTAATTTTCTTACTAATTCTTTTAGCTCTGTAAAATAGTTATTTGATATTTCAATTGGTATGGCACTAAATTAATAAATTAATTTGGGTAGAATAGTTATTTTTATTATATTAAAGGTTAAAATATGAGCATTAAAATTTTCCAGTTGCTTACATCAGACTTTATTTGTGTGAATTATTGTGTGAAATTTATGTTTTGTAATTGTGTTCATGCAGGTTTTGGGTTTGGGTGGTAGATTTCCAAGTACTTTATTGTTGTATGCAGTTACTTCAAATGAAATTTGTCTTTCTATCCCCTAACCTTGACTTTGTTGTTCATATACAGAAATGCTGATGATTTATATTTTATTTCATATCCTGCTGCTTTGATGAATTTGTTCATTGTTTTAAGTAGTTTTTTTAGATGAGATTCTAGGTTTCTCAATGTAAATCATTATATCTTCTGCAAAGAGTGAAAGTTTTGCTTCCTCATTGCCAATTCTAATTACTTCAATTTTTTTCTTCTCTTATTTCCAAAGCTAATGTTTCAAATACTTATTGAAGCAATAGTCACAATGGACATTATTATTTCATATATGATCTTATTGGAAATACTCCAGGTTTATTACCATTACATGTAAAATTTATTGATGGTTTTGGATAGATAGACAATACTTATTATTTTAATGAAAACTCCTTTTATTCTTATACTCTCTACAGTTTTAACAGAAATGGTGGTTGTATATTTGTCAACATTTTTTTCAGCATTTATTGAGATAAATATGTGATTTCTGCTGGTTTTGTTATTGATATGTTAAATTATGTTGAGTATTTTCCTAATGTTGAGCCAGGCCTGCCCACCTAGCATAAATCTTGTTTTGTTTTGTTTTGTTTTACAAGGCAAATGGGGTTAAGTGGCTTGCCCAAGGCCACACAGCTAGGTAATTATTATGTGACTGAGACTGGATTTGAACCCAGGTACTCCTGACTCTAGGGCCAGTGTTTTATCCTAGCATAAATCTTACCTGAACATTGTAAATTATCCTAGTTATAAGTTCCTGCAATCTCTTTGCTAAAAATTCTATTTAAAATTTTTGCATCAATGTTTATTAGGGAGATTGGTTTATAGTTTTCTTTTTTCTATTTTGATTTTTTTAAGCTCAAGTATCAGTACCATGTTGGTGTCATAAAAGAAATGCAATGGAACTCCTCCTATTTTTAAATAGTTTATTTAAATTGGAACTAATTGTTGCTTTAATGTTTAATAGAATTTACTTGCAAATCCTTCTGGACCTGGAAAATTTTTCTTAAAGAGTTTATGGATGGTTTCTTCAATTTCTTTTTTTTCTGAAATGGGGTTATTTTTATATTTTATTTCCTCTGGATAGTTTGTACTTTTATAAATATTCATCTATTTCATTCATGCTAATAAGCTTATAGGCATACAGTTGGACAAAATAATTCCAAATAATCTCTTTAATTTTCTTTCATTGGTGGCAAGTTCACCCTTTCATTTTTGATGCTGGTAATTTGGCTTTCTTCTTTCTTTTTTTAAAATCAGATTAACTAAAGATTTATCCATTTTACTGTTTTTTCCCATAAAATTAACTCAATTTTATTTATTAAGATAATAGTTTCCTTACTTTCAATTTTAATAACCATGTTTTTATTTTCAGAATTTCTAATTTGGTAGTTAATTGGGGAACTTTAACTTGTCCCTCTTCTAGCTCTTTTAGCTGCACATCCAATTCATGTGTCTCCTCTTTCTCTATTTTATTCATTTAAGCATTTAGAGAGATACAAAATTTCCCCTAAAATCTGCTTTGATTGTTTCCCACTTTTGGTTTGCTGTTGCATTATTATCATTTCCTTGAAAGAAGTAATCAATAATTTTATCCATTAAATTCTTTAAAATTATTTAGTTTCTAATTAATTTTTGGTTGATCTTCTCATGGTCTATTATAACATGTAATTTTTATTGCATCATGATCTGAAAAATATGCCTTTCTAGATTTGATTGGAATGATTTTAGGACCTAGTATATTGTGAAATTTGGTATAAGTGCCAGATCTATAATATTTACATTTTCAGGATTTTATTTACCTTCTTAAGTTCTTATTTATTTTGTAGAGATTTAACTAGTTTTGAGAGAGGAAGATTGAAATCTTCCAATATTAAAGTTCTTCTGGTGATTTCTCCTTATAATTCATTCAGCTTCTCCTAAGAATTTTGATCCTGCACCTTTAGGTGCATATATGTTTAAAAATGATAACTTCATTGTCTATGGTGGCTTTTAAGAAGATGCAGTTTCCTTCCTTATCCCTTTTAATGAGTTCATTTTTTTCTTTTGCTTTATCTGAGATCAGATTCACTACCACTGATTTTTTTATTTCTACTGAAGTTATTTTTTTTACTTCTTCTACTATATTTTGCCCATCATCTTTCATAATTATCCCCTTATCTTTATTCTCAAGCTACTCTATATCTATATCATATCTACTCACCCTTGTCCATCAGAATATTAATCCACTTGCTCTTCCCTCATTCAAGTAGTTCCTTTCTCTCATATATTCTGATTTCCAAATGAATATTTGTAACATATAAATTAGACCAAGTCAAACTCCAACTAACAAGCTAACTAGCAAACATTTTTGAAGTTCCCTTCATTTAATTTTTAAAGAACTGGTTACTTTTTTCTCATAATTTTGAGTTTTATTCAAGACCTCCTAATTTAAGATTCTCTTCATCTCCTTTGCTTTTCTTTTATTCTGTCTCTTTAAATTCATTTACATGTAATTATCATTGTTCATCTTTATCCATCCACTAGTATTTCAGCTCCTTAAGATTAGGAATCTTTTAGCTGTAGCTATTGGCATAATTCTTTGTACTTCTTTTGGTAAGTCCCTAATAAGGGTTTGCTGACTATTATATCACATCTTCTATGACACATAGGATATTCTATCCCATGATCTCATTATAACACTAAATATTAAAGTGCAATAATGACTAAGGACATCAAATATGTGTAACTTGAATTTTTGAAAGTTAAGGGTCAATCACGAGCAATGCAACAGAGCTTTTACTTCCTCTTAATGTCCTGTGATGTTATCTTATCATAGGTAATAATGATAAAGGGTAGGGAGGTTAATTCTTTTAAAGTACCATCTATCTGACATGATTAATCCTACTTTTCTAGATGGAACACATTAAAATAAATGAATATAGTGTCCACAATTTTGGCAATATTTTATTTATTAAAAACACCAAAAGCAAAACTTTTGCAAGAACTATCATAGAATGTGGTAAATTCTGTGATGGGGACTTCTTAGTTGAGATCAAATAGAGCAATCATACCAAAAGTGGTCAAAGGAAACTCTGCCGTCAACTACAGTGAAGTTCTGCTTGTCAATGCTAACAATTTATTAAAGTTCCAAAAGAAATTTCTCTAATAATAATCTTCAGAGTCACATGTTTATAAATATCTTATCATTGCAATCATCTAAAATCTGCAATGAAAAGACAATATTTATCAACAGGGATCTCTGCCAATTAACTATAAAATTCCCCAGAGTAAGTTTGTATTAGTATTGTTTCCATCTACAATTTCTGATCTCTTTGGTTAAGAAATCAGAAATCATACATTTACAACAATGTAATAAATATTCTACTTCATTCAGGAAAAACCATTTATATTATTAGTCAAAGATTCTTATGTAATTAAAGTATCAATGAAATAGATAAGATAGATGATTTTGACCAACACTTGATTGAGAACA
Organism: Macrotis lagotis; assembly: GCF_037893015.1. Classification (NCBI taxonomy): domain Eukaryota; kingdom Metazoa; phylum Chordata; class Mammalia; order Peramelemorphia; family Peramelidae; genus Macrotis; species Macrotis lagotis. The sequence continues at coordinate 366,596,098 of NC_133666.1, read as the reverse complement.
AATTTAGTTACTAAAATGTTTATTCATGTTATATAAATGTATTCATATTTTATTTATACATATATATGTATTTACATCATATTTATAAAATATAGACATTATATACACATATATATTTGCCAAAGGGAACCTTTCAGTTTGTTCCTTAAAAATAAAACATAACAGATATGCATATTAATATTTTTTATTTCTATTAGTTTTGTAATTGTTATGATCAGTTATCTCATAGTTTTTCTAATTCTGAACCAGTCCTACATCCCTGGTATAAATATGACCTAATCCTAACATATAATATTGATGATATATTTCTGTAATCTCTTTGCTGGTAATTTATTTAAATTATTTTCCCATCAATAATCAGTAGGGAAATTGTTATTTAATTTTTTTATCTCCATTTTTTTTTACTGGTTTACTGGTTTAGCTATCAGTAAAATGTTGGTGTCATAAAAAGGTATTTGGCAGAATTCCTTTGTCTATTGAAATAGTTTATATTGATTTGGAATTAATTATTCTTTAAATAAGTGGTAAAATTCACTTGTAAATCAATCAGGCCCTGGAGATTTTTTTTTCCCTTAAGGAATTCATTGATGCATTATTCCATTTCTTTTTTCTGATTTTTGTTGTCTCATAGTGTCATTAACTTTCACTTGTCCAATTCTATTTTAGGGAATATTCTCTTCGGTTAGCATTAGTGTCTCCTGGCCAATTCAAGTTTTAAAATAGGATGAAGTTATTTATTTCCTCTTCTATTATTCTGGGTAATTTATATTTTGCAAACATTAATTTCTCTTATCCTGTCAGATTTATTATCATACAGTTGGGCAAAATATCTCTGAATTATTACTTTAATTTCTTCCTCATTTTATATTTCTGACTTTCTGCATTGATTGTGAGCTTTTATGTCGAAATATGTCCAAGTACATGGTAAATTTGTGTGTAGGTGCCATGTACTACCATGTATTCCTTTCTATCTCCATTCAATTTTCTCCAAAGTTCTTTCATATTTAACTTTTCTAAAATTCTATTCACCTGTTTAACCTCCTTCTTGGTAATTTATTTAAGATTTATTTAAATCTGAGAGAAGGAGGTTGAAGTCCCTCACTAACATTATTTTATTATCTACATCTTCTTGGAACTCATTTAGTTTCATTCCTAAGAGAATTTTTTACCACTTGATTTATAAATTTTAATATTTTATTGCTACATTGCCCATGGTATCTTTTAGGAAGATGTAGTTTCTTTCCTTATCCCTTTTAATGAGAATTATTTTTGCTTTTGCTTTCTGAGAGATCAGGACTGCTTCCCATTCTTTTTTTTTTACTTCAACTGAAGCATAATAGTTATGCTCCACCTTTTATATTTACTCTTTGTGTATCTCTCTGTGTCAAATGTGCTTCTTGTAGACAACTATTGTATGATTCTGGTTTTTAATGCAATCTACTCTCAACTTCCATTTTAAGGGAGAGTTCATTCCATTCCCATTTAAAGTTATGATTAGTAAATGCATTACCCTGTAGCCTATTTCACTATCCACTACTCCTTTAACCATATTTCTTCTTATAACAACCTCTATCAATCTTCCTTCCCTTCTGTCAGTCATCCTCCCTTTTCTTTCCCCTTTTCCCCTCCTAGTTTTATCTTTTCTTCTGCCCTCTCTTTTATCAGTTTCTCCTTTCCTTTTCTCCAAAATCTATGTAAGGAAAGATAAATTTCTAAACAAAACTGATTTCATATATTGTTCTCTCTTTGAGCCAAATCCAATGAAAGTAAGTTTCAGGCAATTCTTACCCCCTCCCTTCTTTTCCTGTACTGTAGTAAGGCCTTTGTGTCTGATTTCGTATGATATAATTTTCTCTATTCTGCTTCACTCTTCTTCCTTCCCCAGTACAATCCTTTTTTTAAAATGTCTTCAATGACTATTTTTATAGCTTCCTATCAAAATCAAGTAATACCCATGCCATGTGTTTAAGTATAGTCCCTCTAATAGAGATACAATTCTTAAGAATTTTGAGTACATCTTTCCATGTAGGAATGTAACCAATTTAACTTTAATGAATAACAATTTTTCCTTTTTCCTTGTTTCCCTTTTTGTGTATCTTTTAAGTATCATCTTTGAAGATAAGATTTTTTTGTTTAGCTCTATTATTTTCATTTGGAAAATATGAAGATCACCTATTTTGTTGAATATTCACTTTTTTTTCCACTGAAAAAGTATGCTCAATTTTTCTGGTAGTTGATTCTTATTTGTAATCCAAACTCTTTTTCCCACCAGAAAAATCATATTCCAGACTCTCTGATCTTTTAAGGCTGATAATGCCAAATCCTGCATAATCCTGCTAGTTATTCCTTGATATAGGAATTGCTTCTTCTTAATTGCTGGCAGGATAGTTTTACTTATCTGGGAATTCTGGAATTGGATACAATTTTCCCAGGCATTTTCATTTTTGAATCCTTTTCAGGAGTTGATCATGGATTCTTTCAATAACTATTTGAACCTTTTATTCTAGCATAACAGGGCAGTTTTCCTTGATGATTTATTGAAAGATATGGCTCAGGTTCCTTTTCTTTCTTTCTTTCTTTTTTTTGATCATGATTTTTGGATAATCCAATACTTTTTAATTGATCTCTTTTGCATCTGTTTTCAGGTCAATTGTTTATCCAATGAGGCAGATTATATTTTCTTACATTTTTCATCTTTTTTTAAAAAAAATTACTTGGGGGCGGAGCCAAGATGGCGACAAGAAGGGATCTAGTCTTAGGAGCTCTCTGATAAAATTCATCAGCTAAGGACTCTAACTAAACTTTTGAGAGACAGAACCCACAAAGGGACCCAGTGAGGCAGTTCTCCTACTCAAGGTAACTGGGAAAAGAGCAGAAAGGCTCTGCTCCCCCGGGGTCGGAGGGGCGGCCTGCCAGAGGGGTGGCCTGCCAGAGCCGAAGAACCTCAGCCTCCCGGAGGCAGCCCCAGGGCACTGGGGGTCTCAGCTCACAGCAGCGGGGGAATCTCCTGAGTTGCACCCCGAGGAGCACCAGGCACAAAGTGGGGAAACAGCAGGGGACCTCTGCCAGAGCCAGCACTTGGAGCCCAGCCCTCAGGGCACACAGCAAGCACCATCATCTTTCCCCAGCCCAGATCCAGGAAACAGAAGCAGGCGGAGCAGGTAAGCAGGAGCCCCCAGAGCATGAGCCCATTGAGCTGAGGGAGGGGAGTGAAGAGAGACTGCCTAGCTCTGTCCCTGAAACAGGACTCTGGGGCTCTGACCACATTCAGATCCTGACCACGGTCTAGGCCCCCCCATAGAACAGCAGCCCCCCCCCACATCAGCCCCTTGGCAAGGGGGGCACTTATGGTCATTCACAGACCAGGAGGGAGGACAGAGCTGCACACACTGAGACCCTTGTGGGAGTGTCCCAAAAGCTCAAGAAACACCCCAAACCAGGCCCAGGCTGGGAAAATGAGCAAGCAGAGAAACAAAAAGAAGACTATTGAGAAATATTTTGCAAATGAGCCCAAGAAGGACCAAAATACTCAGTCTGAAGATGAGGAAGCACAAGCTCCTGCATCTAAAGACTCCAAGAGAAACAGAATTTGGGCTCAGGCTATGACAGAGCTCAAAAAAGTCTTTGAAAATCAAATGAGGGAGTTGGAAAAAAAACTGGGAAAAGAAAGGAGAGAGATACAGGTAAAACATGAAAATGAAGTCAGCAGCTTAGTCAAGGAAATCCAAAAAAATGCTGAAGAAAATAGCATGCTAAAAACCAGCTTAGGTCAAATGGATAGAACAGTTCAAAAAGTTATTGAGGAGAAGAATGTTTTAAAAAGCAAAATTGGCCAGATGGAAAAAGAGATAAGAAAACTCTCTGAGGAGAACAAATCCTTCAGAGAAAGAATAGAATTCAGGGAGATTGATGAATTTAACAGAAATCAGGAATCAATACTTCAAAACCAAAAAAAATGAAAAATTAGAAGAAAATGTGAAATATCTCATTGAAAAAACAACTGATATGGAAAACAGACTTAGAAAAGATAATTTAAAAATTATTGGAATACCTGAAAGTCATGATCAGGAAAAGAGCCTTGACATCATTTTCAAAGAATTACTACAGGAAAATTGCCCTGATAGTCTAGAAGCAGAGGGCAAAATAGAAATGGAGAGAATCCATCCATCCCCCAGAGAAAGAGATCCCAAAAAACCAACCCCTAGGAATATTATAGCCAAGTTCCAGAACTCCCAAGTCAAAGAGAAAATATTACAAGCAGCCAGAAAGACACAGTTCAAATATCATGGAGCTGCATTCAGGATCACACAGGACTTAGCAGCAGCTACATTGGAAGCTCGTAGGGCTTGGAATACAATATACCGGAAGGCAAGAGAGCTTAGAATGCAGCCAAGAATGAACTACCCAGCAAGGCTAAATGTCCTCTTCCAGGGAAAAAGATGGACTTTCAATGAACCAGGGGAAGTTCAAAGGTTCCTTTTGGAATGGCCAGAGCTGAACAGAAGGTTTGATCTTCAGATACAGGACTCAGGTGAAGCATGGAGATTGGAGGAGAGGGGGGAAATATGAGGGACTTAATGAGGATGAACTGCATGTATTCCTGCATAGAAAAATGACACTGATAATACTCATATGAACCTTCTCAGTTAATAGAGTAGGTGGAGAGAGCTTTTATAGTTGAAGCACAGGAGAAAGCTGAATTTGAAGATAAAATATGGTGTAAAAATGGAGTCAATAGAAAAAAAGGGAAAGGGAATGGGAGAAAGAAAAAGGAGAGGGGGAATAGGCCAAGATATTTCACATAAGATTTTTTTTTATTGCAATGAGCTATTGCAATGATATGGAAGGGGAGAGGCAAGGGGGAATGAGGGAAACTTTGCTCTCATCAGAGATGGCTAGGAGAGGAAACAGCAAATATACTCAATGGGGTATAGACATCTGGAGTAAGAAGGAGGGGAGGCAGGGGGAAGGGGTGGGGATGTGAATAAAGGAGGAGAGGATGGACCATGGGGAGAGAGTGGCCAAATTTATTTCTTTCTTATTTCTTGCAAGGGGCTGGGAATGGAAGGCCTGCCCAGGACCACAGGGCCAGGTGGATTCTGGGCCTAAGGGGTGGTATGGGGGCTCAGGACTTCTTGGCCCCAGGACTAGGTATCTGTCTGCTGTGCCACTCAGCAACCCTACAACAGAGTCATAGTGAAAGGAGAGAGAAAATAGAGTACATGGTAGTGGAGAAATAAGAAAGGAGGGAGTTGCGATTAGCATTGGCAACGGTGGAAAAATATGGAAATAACTTTTGTGATGGACTTATCATAAAGAATGAAATCCACCCATGACAGAGTTGTTGGTGTTGGAACAAAGACTCAAGCACATTTTTTGTTATGATTATTTGGGGGAGGGTGCAGGGCAAGTAGGGCTGGATGGCCTGCCTGGGGCCACATAACGGGGTGATCTTTGGGTGTCTGGGGCCGGATTTGGACCCAGGTGCTCCTGGCTCAAGGGCCAATGCTCTGTCTGCCACCCAGCCACCCCTACTATTATTACTATTTTATCTTATTTTGGGTCTTTTTTTCCTTTTTTTTTTTTTTTTTTGGTTTTTGCAGGGCAGTGGGGATCGGGTAGCTTGCATGTCACACGGCTGGGTGATTGTTGGGGGTACGAGGCTGGATGTGGACTCGGGTGCTCGTGGCTCCAGGCCTGTTGCTTTGTCCATTGCGCCACCTGACCATACCTACAATTATTACTATTATTTTTTTTATTTTAATTTTTTTCCTCTCCCCTTTCCTTTTTTCACCCAAACAAGTCTATCTATATTCATGGGGGAGGAGGGGTATTTTGTTTACTTGTAAACAAGAATATTTTATTAATGTAGAAAAAATTGTACAAAATGAGAATAAAAAAATAAATTTAAAAAAAATTTCTTGACTGATTGTTCTTGTCTCATAGTGTCATTAAATTTCACTTGCCCAATTCTATTTTTAGGGAATATTTTATTCAGTTATCATGTGTGTTTCCTAGCCATTTCTGGTTTTAAAAGTACTGTGTTCTTTTCCATTTGCCCAATTCCATTTTTTAAAGAGTTGTTTTCTTATATATTTGCCCCATTGCATTTTTAAGGCAGTTGTTTCATTTAATTTTTGTTCTTCCTTTTGCAAGGTGTTGAATTTTTCTCTTTCATTTTTTCCTAATTTTTCTACTTAATTTTTAACATTCTTTCCAAGCTCTTCCAAGAAATCTTTTTTGGTTGACAGCCAATTCAAATTCCCCTCTGGGGCTTCACATCTAGTTCTTTTTCTACTATCCTCTTCTATTATGGTGCTGTGATCTTCCTTATCTACAAAGTAGCTTTACATCATCATAGCTTTTTTCTAGCTTTTCTTGCTCATTTTGAACTCTACTTCTGGGCCACAGGGATGCTGTTACAAGATTATTGTATGGTGAGAGGGACCTTCTGGTTTAAGAACACTAATAACTGGCTCACTGGATTAGGGAAATCCAACTCATCCATCTTGATTGATTTGCTGACCAGCTGAGATGTTACCCAAAGGCCTTGACCACAGATCTCTGCAGTGATGGAGAGTCTCTCTCTGTACCTGGTGCTGGGCTACTTTCTCCCTCAATTTTAGTGAGTACTTCTTTTCTGGAGTCCTTCCCAGCTATCTTAAGTTGGAAAATACTCCTATCTACTCATTTGTGAGTTCAGTCACTCCAGAATCTCCTTACGGATTGATTAAAGTGGTTTCTGAAGGAAACCCAAAAGAACTTAAAGAAGTTCCTAGATTCTCTCTTCCCTCTTGGTTCTTTTTTCTTCCCATAACATTTTCTTTATAAATTAAGCTCATCACAATACTAGGGAGTAGAACATTTCACACAATTGAGCAACTGTTGTCATTAATAATAACAAGTTCTTTTTATTTGCTTGTTTGGCAAAAGAATAACTAAATGTCAAATAATTTGTGAATTTTAAAATATGGAAAAATAAAGCAATGTTATTTCTAATACAAGCAAGTAGAGACCATAATTAACAGAATGGAAATTAATAAAGTCATGAGAAATTTGGGAAATACTCCATCTAGTAATTGTCTAATAAATAAGGATATTTTAGGAAAAATGGGATTATCTACAAAACATATTTTTGAAATTGAGATAAAAAGAATTAATAACTGAAAATACTTCATGCAAAAGAAGAATTTAATAATTGTAAAGAAAAACAGAAAAACAGAAGAAAATAAAATATATAAGATAAAATATTTAAACACATAAAATTATGATTTCAAAATTATACAAAAAATAAACTTACATTTTAATAATGCAAAATAACTAAAATTTCTAGAATGCTTTCTATCAAATATTATTAGATTTGATCCTCATAAATTGAGTTCTGTCATTATTAAAGAGCAGGAAACTGAAGCAAACAAGATGATTTGCCCAGGGTCATACAAATAGTAAAAGTGTGAGGACAAATTTGAACTCAGGTCTTTCTGTCATCATGTTATCCCTAAATTTTAAATGTTAAAGACAAATATTGGAGTTCAAAAATATTTAAGATAAATATGAATAAAAGATTATATTAAAATAATATAATAAAATAAGTAGTGAAATTATAAGTTTTCCCAGTCCATAATAGATAATCAAAGGATGTGGCTGAATCACTTTGAAAATGGAAACAAAAATAAATAAACATTTTTAGAAGAAATTAAGAACATGAAATTAAAAAGACATGAAATATATTACTTCTTATATTTATTAATGTGGACATTTAAAAATAAACAAGAGATAGAACAGCAAGTTAAGCTTAACATGGATAACTCTAATTACATTAAATTTAAAAGGTTATTTTTTTTATAAATAAAGCAAATGTAGATAAGATCAGAAGGTAAACAGAGAATTGGGGGGGGTGAGATTGCCCATCTAAAATATATGAAGAAATTTATCAAATCTACAAGAGTCATTCCTCAATTGATGAATGGTCAAAGGACATAATAAGGCAGTTTTCCAATGAAGAAATCAAAGCAATTCATAGTCATATAAAATGCTATAAATTATTATTGATTAGGGAAATGAAAATTAAGCAACATTGAGTTATCATTTTATACTCACTCGATTAACCAAAATGATGAAAGAGTAAAACAATAAATGTCGTAGAGGCTATGGAAAAACTGGGACACTGATTCATTTGAGGAAAATTTGTGAACTGATACAATCATTTTGGATAGAAATCTGGAATTGTGTCCCAAAAGTCATTAAACGACCTCTATCTTTTGACCCAGAAAACACAGTACTTGCAATACTTCCAAAGATTATTAGGGAAAAATAAAAAAAAAAACCTCTGTTTTCTTGAATGTTTCCAGCAACTAAGTCATGGCAAGAAACGGGAAATCTGGGGAATGAGAATTAACTGCGGTATGGTTGAACAAGTTGTGATATATGATTGTGATGAAATACTCCTGTGCTATAAAAAAATCATGAGCTCAATGATTCTAGAAAAACATGAGGAGACTTGTATCAAATAATAAACAAAATTATCAGAAGCAACAAAATTTTCAGACAGTAATAGTAATATTGTTTCAACAACAACTTTGACAGGATAAGTTATTTTAACTATTATAAGTGTACAAATTAGCTATAAAGGACATATGAAGAAAGATCTCCATATAGAGAAAGAATTGATATATAGATATGCATAAGATATCTATATTTTTATCTATCTATGATATTTGTTATATTTCTGTCTAATGATAGTCTTCATGGAAGTGTAGAGGACAAAAAAGGAAAAAACAATTACTTATTAATTTTGGTGTGCATAGTAGATTTGATATTTCATGTGTAATTAGTTGAAAAGGTAATCTAATCACTTTGTGCTACTACCTCAAACCATCAATATAACTTGTCACTAAACTCTTTTTTGTTTATAAATATAACTATATCTTTTTTTCTGAACCATGCTTCAGTTTCATCATAGAAATTTCAGCATTATCTCTCATATTGTCTTGTTCTATTACATAATTTTTCATTGTTTTTGTGATTTGTGCTTTGATCCACTCTCTGCTTAGATTTGTATTACTGAGGTTTTATGGATCTTTAACAATGATTCCAGCCTCATAGAAGATTGGAATTCAACTTGGTGAAGTTTAGGAGAGATGACATTCTAGTCATGGAAATACATTTGTCAAGAACCTTAAGTCTTGGTAGGATAACTTGATATAATAATTGATTTTTATCATTAAAACTTATAAAGGAAAAGGTAAATTGATTTCAGTATATTATCATTTAACCAATTCCATTTTTATGCTGTCAATGGCTATTTTTGAATACTTTTAGTTAAGGTAACTATCACTGCAGTATTCAGTCAGTTTTATCCATCAAATTTTGTGGGTTTTAAAAAATTTCTTTATTATTTTATTGTAATTAATTGAGAATCTGATAATATCCAGGAAGCTAATTAAGAAAAATGACTCAAAAATTATTAATCACTTCTTTCCTGTCCATTAGCAAATAGTTATTTGCCCATAGTTACATTAAAATAAACATTGGCAGTTGGATCTGAACTATCTGAACTAGATAGCTTAGTAAATAAAAATCAAATCTGATTAGTAAAAATAGTAAAAATTAAATCGGATCTCAGATACTTACTAGCTTTATGATCATGAACAAATCATTTAACCCTGCTGATCTCTATTTCCTAATTTCCCAAATAAAAAGAAATGGAAAACTACAACTTTGCCAAGAAGATCCCAAATGAAGTCATCATGAAAAGTTGAACAAAACAAAAACAACTGATCAATTTCCTGACTCCATGTCCAGCACTTCAACCATAGAGTATAATCTAGCTGCCCCTTGAAACTGATCATTCCTAAATAGTCTTCCTTCCTACTTTTAGTACCTCACAAGAAACTTAATGCCCCCACCATATATTCCTAGAAGTTACCCCTCCTATAACATAATGCTATCATCTCATACTTACCTATTCATGTTCTGAATCCTTATAAAAATTTATCAGTCCAGATGACCCTGATCTTTAGTGACTTCATGAGCTCTGGGTTATTACCACATAGTATCAGACCAATATCTCATATTTATTTATCTTTAAGATTCTGCAGAGCATTTCACAAACATTATTTTATTTTATCCTTAAACCATCTTGAGTACCTGCTATTCAAATTTTTTTATGGACTAAGAAGATGGAATTCTAAGAATGTAATGTAACAAGTTAGAATTATCCCTTCTAGACATAAAATTAATTTTCTTCAAACCTTTGACAAACAATTTTTATCCAAAAATATAATTCCAATAGTAGTTATTTCAGACCTTTTGTTTAAATTTAACAATGTTGAGTAGTAATAATGTCCTAGGAAAGGAGAAATCTATTCAAACAGCATAATGAATTCAATTATATTCAAGTAAAGAGGTGACTTTATATTAACCTAATGCAATAGATTTTATGAGTTCAAATACTTGCTAATTTTCCTTCATAATTGATTTACTAATATTTGAGTTAAGAATTTGAAATATAAGAAATAAATATGTTTATTTTCTGTATCCAAATAAAAATTATCAGCAACAAGTGTTACCTAGCTGATACTACTCAAAAATAACTATGGAGTAAATAGTAAAAGAACTCTTTACTTTTTATATCCAAGGGCAACTCATTTTTAAATCAACTGCCAAGTAGTTGTTAAGAACTGGGTGGGTAATCTGATAAATGCCATTGGGACCAAATTTTTAAAAAATCCATTTTCTTGAAACAGTTGTTGTAAAACTTTATGCAGTGAGTACTCAACTTTAATAAATAAAATTTCCTTTTCCTCTCACCCTTTGTTTTTTATTATGTAGTATGAAATACTTTTCCTAGCTCATGTTTATTCAAAAATCAAGGATTTAGGGGCGGCTAGGTGGTGTAGTTGATAAAGCACCAGCCTTGGAGTCAGGAGTACCTGGGTTCAAATCCAGTCTCAGACACTTAATAATTACCTAGCTGTGTGGCCTTGGACAAGCCACTTAACCCCATTTGCCTTTAAAAAACCTAAAAAAAATCAAGAATTTATAGTGTTTTGATTGCATTAAGGATATAATAGTATACTGAGTATGGCAGAAAGTTCTGTATTGAAAACTTAACAGCTATTTGACTCTGGCATGTGACTTTACCTCTTCCAGTCTAAATTTTCATATCTATATAAATTAAATCTTCTAATAATATCCACCTTACAAGGTTGGGATTAAACAAGTTAAAATGTATGAACAAGGCACAATAAAAAGAGGAATAGGAGGAGGAGGAGGAGGATGAAGAAGAAAAGCAAGAAGAAGGGTAAGATGGAGAACACTGTTACTGAGCACAAACAAATTCTATAGATTCAGTAAAATAATTGTATTAAGTCAATTTTTTATCCATGTCTTATGTGGTTAGAAGGGAAATACAATAGATTCTCTAGAGTTTTAAACCTATCACTCATATCCAAGAGATGCTTTATTTCTTTTTTTTAATTCTATTGTGATTAGTTAGGCAGACAAATAGATAGAAATATATACATATATATATATATATGTACATACATTTTTCTATCTAGATAGATACAGACATGTATATGCATACCCATTTATTTTATTTTGTTTTTTCAAGACAGTGGGGTTAAATAATTTGCCCAAAGTCACACAGCTAAGTAAATATTAAGTATCTGAGGCCATATCTGAACTCAGGCCCTCTTGACTACAGGGCCACCGATTTATCCGCTGCACCAACTAGATGCCCTATATATTTGTTTTTATATGACCTTCTTTATCTTTCCCCTTTCCACCTCCCAAAGAATCTTCTCATATAGTAAAGATTTTGTAAAGAAATAGGAGGAAGAAGGAAAAAACTCAGCAAAGCCCAGATCAGGAATTGAAATCTGAAAACACATGTGATTTTACCCACTACATCAGTGATCTTTTCATTAATGTGGCTATATCCCTCATGCATGTTGTTTTAAAGCTAACATTTATGCAAAGCTTTAGAGTTTGCAAAGCCCATGTTCTTTCTAGGTTTTTTTCTTATGCTGATATCTTTAAAAGAAAAGATTTAGATGTATATTTTCTCACAGTGTCATGTTTCTTGACTATATCTGATCTAGCATCCTCAATTTTTTCCATTAATAAAATGGGGATTATAATGATGTGTGCATGCCTCTCAATATTGTGAGGATCAAGTGAGATAAAAATTGCAAAGTCTTAGCAAAATGCATGGAAATAGTAAGAGCTATATATAAATGAACTCTTATGGTATTCGGTCTAGATTCATGTCATGACAATGGAACATTGAACTCTAGTTGACCATAGGATCATAGATCATAGACATGGAAAGAAACTGAGGACATCTAATCCTATCCTCTTGTATGAGGAAACAGAGGGTCAGAGGGATTAAGTCTGTATTCAGACTCCATTAGCTATTTTTCTGTGGATGGATATAATATCCTAAGTTCATCAGAGCTTTTGGATCATTGTATTAGTGAGACTAGTTCCATCATTAACAATTGATCATTCTATGAAATTTCTATTACTTTCTACCTGTATATTTTCCTTTGCATCAGCTCATATAAGTCTTCTCAGGTTTTATTTCAGGGCATCCTTTACATCATTTCTTAAAGTAGAATAGTGTTCCATAATAATCACAAACCACAACTTGTTTAGTTATTCCTTAATTGAAGGGAATCTCCTCAACTTCTAATTTTTTGTCTCCAGAAGAGGAAAGAGTAACTATATGTGTGTGTGTGTGTGCATTTTATTTTCCTTTCTTTTATGTTTGTATTTGTTTATTTTTCATGTTTGTTTTTATTTTTTTCATTTGTTTTGTGATACAGACCTAATAGTGGTATTTCTAGGTCAAAGGGTATGCACAGTTTTTCCCCTTTGGAAATACTTTCAAATTGTTCTCCAGAATGTTTGAATATACTAACAATGCATCAATGTCTTATTTTTCCCCCACATCACCTCTAGCATTTATTATTCCCTGTTCTGTCCTGTTAGTCATTCTAGTAGGTATAAGGTATTAATTTGCATATCTCCAATCAATAGTAAGAGCATTTTTCATAAGACTAAAGATAACTTTGATTATTTCCTCCCAAAACTGGTCCTATCTTTTGATCATGTATCAAAAGAGGAATGGCCCTTATTTAAAAAAAAAAAATTACTCAGATTCTCTCAATGTTTGAGAAAAGTTTTTTATCAGATAAATTTTTTTGAGTTTATTTTTTTCATTGTTACTATTGCAAACTATATTTCCTCTATTCTATTTCGCCCCTATCATTATATTTTTTTTCTCTTTTCACCCTGTCTATCCTCAAAAGTGTTTTGCTTCTGATTATTCCCACTATTCTGACTATGCTGACAATATACACTCCTTTAATCACTCCCACCTTTTCTTTATCCTTTTTTCTCCTGCTTTCTTCTAGGGCAAGATGCATTTCTATATCCAGTTGAATGTGCATGTTATTCTCTCTCTGAGTGAATTCTAATGAGATTAAGGCTCCCCCTAATTCCTCACCCCCCACTCTATAGTAAAAGCTTTTTCTTGACTCTTTTATGTCAATTAAATTACCCCATTCTACCTCCTCCTTTCACTTTCTCCCAGTATATTCCTGTCTCACATCTTAATTCAATCTATTTTTTCCAAAAACAGTTTCATAAAAAAGTGAGGATTCCTAAAAAAAATGACAAAAGCCAAAATCATATTGTATTTGTCACTTGCATCTACCACAAAAAAATACAATTATCCAAAAAGGTATGTAAGACAAGTTTTATATTAAAAAAGTGAAAAAAATACGTGCATATGTTTAAAGCAATTATTCTTCACAATCAAAACCTGCTAGGCTATTTCTGACAAATGAAATTCACCAATGTTCTGCTTACTCTCTCTCTCTCTCTCTCTCTCTCTCTCTCTCTCTCTCTATATATATATATATATATATATATATATATATATATATATATGTGTGTGTGTGTGTGTGTGTGTGTGTGTGTGTGTATGTGTGTATCCCTTTCTTTTGCTGTAATATGGTTATTAACAAGATATTGTACATATCAAATTGTTTATACTCAATGGGAGAATCTAAACACAAAAATGTATAAGTAGCATACTGGAATATCATACAATTAATTTTCTAAAATACAGATATCAACTACCTTTCTTTTTGTTCAATACCTTTCTTTTAAACAAGTAAGAAAATGGTAAGGACTACGCAGCATGAGTAGTCTAAAAGTCACCACTGGGTAGGAGAGGCTCCCTGCTCTACCATATAGATATTGTGTCATGCTCACAGCAATACAGAACGTTCTCTTGTACAAATAAAACATGCTTTACCCCAGCATCAAGTCCTTGACTCATGGCTCTTCTTCAAGTTCTCATTCCATGTAAAAAGGTTAACTGTCTCTTAGGAGAGTTTGTAAAATTTTTAATTTAAAAAGGAACAAAATAGAAGGAGGTTGCTCTCTCTGAATCTAGCATTCAACACCAGCTCTTATGGAATCTATTCCAAGCACCTGCTGTTCTTCATCCACTTGTCCCAAGATTCTTGCACGTTCAATTTTTTGTCAACAAGATCATGAATTATTTTTTGGATTGATTTTTTCTTCTCTTTTTAAATAATCTGGTCATTGTGTAAATTACACAAAATAAAGGGCTTTCTACATAGTGTTCTCAGGTCCAGAGATCACCCGTTTTCAAATGATGGAACAAAATAGGATTTTAACAAAAAGCAATTTTTCAGACCTTTAGAGTCTCCAAACACCCTTGAGGAGAATTATTTTCAATCCCATATGTCATATACCCAAATATAAATGAACAATTCTAGCCTCCCTGTGGATCCCCAAACATGGGTGACAACTATGCTCAGTTCAAAAATTGAATATGCTGTTCTGGGGGTCTAAACTTCCCTTTTGCAAAACATTCCTTTTTAAACAATATTATTATTACTATTATTATAAGTTAAAAGTTAATACAAATATTAAAAGGAGATGGCTCTCTAAGTGTAATAACAACCATAAATTGCACATTATTTACACAAGGAGAAATCATTTGCCAAGACTTTTAATTATCCATGGGGAGTACTAAGGTCTCATTAATGTAATGTGGTTGATGCCTCTTCTAGTGTATGCAAGGCAAAAAAAAAGTCAGGCCCTTTAAAATGAAATCTCCAAAGCTGTCTCTTCCTCCTCTTCACAGAGAGCTCTTTTAAACTGGGAGTTGTTTTGATTACTCCTTCATCTCCCCTAAGAAGCCCATTGTTTTTTCAAAGCCTTGACTTGCCACCCTTGGACTATCATTGTGGACTAGACATGCTGAACAGTCTTACTGTCTCTACCACCCCCACTTCTCATGTCCAGTGTTCCAGCAGTCAGGCTTGCCATCACAGGAAGGGTCGTGATATTTTCACTGCTCTTCTCAGCTGGACTTTCCTTTACATTTGAAACACAGGTTGTATCTGTGGGGCCTGTGCACTTCAACTGGGTTGGGCATATTTATTTGTTTTCCTACTGACCTTAGGATTTTCTTTTTTTGCAGGATCAACATAGCCAGCTTTGTACAAGCTTCATGTGCTCAGACCTAATCCATTTTTTAGGTTTTCTTCCAGGCAAATGGGGTGAAGTGGCTTGCCCAAGGCCACATAGGTAGGTAATTATTAAGTGTCTGAGGTACGATTTGAACTCAGGTACTCTTGACTCCAGGGCCTGTGCTCTATCCTCTGTGCCACCTAGTCACCCCCCATTTCTTTAAAGAAAGATTTTATTTAGAGTTTTACAATTTCCCCCCTATTCTTGCTTCCCTCCCCCCAACCCCCCACAGAAGGCAGTCTGTTAGTCTTTACATTGTGCCCATTGCAAACATTTATCTAAGTTGAATGCTATGAAGCACAAATCATACTCTTTGTCTCAGGTTACTTTAAATTGGATTTCTCTTTCTAGCTCTTCCTGCTGTATCTTGCTAGACATATATAGAAAAGTTGAGGATTTATGAGGGTTTATTTTATAACCTGTAACTTTGATAAAATTGCTAATTGTTTCCAGTAGTTTTTTGGATGATTTCTTGGGATTCTCTAGGTAGACCATCATGTCATCTGCAAAGAGTGAGAGTTTTGTCTCTTCCTTCCCAATTCTAATTCCTTCGATTTCTTTTTCTTCTCTAATTGCTCACACTAACATTTCTGATAAAATATTGAATAGTAGTGGTGATAATGGGCACCCCTGTTTCACACCTGATCTTATTGGAAATGCCTCTAACTTCTCCCCATTGAATATAATACTTGTTGATGGTTTCAAATAGATACTGCTAATTATTTTAAGGAACAGTTCATTTATTCCTCTCTAGTGTTCAGAAATCATAATCTTAAGGAAGAAAAGTAAAGTATAAGACATGGCAAAAATGACAGAATAAGATAACTCCTCTCCCCCAAAATCCGTAAATTGAAGGTAATAGTCTTTTGTCTTTGTTCAAATTCCACAATTTTGTTCTCTGGGTACAGATGGTATTCTACATTGCTGATAGCTTCAAATTGTCCCTGATTGCTGCACTGATGGAATGAGCAAGTCCATCAAGGTTGCTCATCATCCCCATGTTGCTGTTAGGGTGTGCAAAGTTTTTCTGGTTCTGCTCATCTCGCTTAGTATCAGTTCATGCAAATCCTTCCATTCTTCCCTGAATTTCCATCCCTCCTAGTTTCTAATAAAACAATAGTGTTCCATGACATACATATACACAGTTTGTTAAGCTATTCCCCAAATGAAGGACATTCACTTAATTTCCAAGTCTTTGCTACCACAAACAGGGTTGCTGTGAATATTTTTGACCAAGTGATAGTTTTACACTTTTTCATAATCTCGTCAGGGTATAGATCCAGTAGTTTTATTGCTGGATAAAAAGGTATGCACATTTTTATTGCCCTTTGAGTGTAATTCCAAATTACTTTCCAGAAAGGTTGGATTAATTCACAGCTTCAGCAACAATGCATTAGTGAACCAGATTTTCCACATCCCATCCACCATTTATCATTTTCCTTTCTGGTCATATTGGCCAGTCTGAAAGGTGTGAGGTAGTACTTCAGGGAGGCTTTAATTTGCATTTATCTAATAAGTAGTGATTTAGAACAATTTTTCATATGAATATAGATTGCTTTGATTTCCTCATCTGTAAATTGCCTTTGCCTATCCTTGAACCATTTGTCAACTGAGGAATGCCTTGTTTTTTTTAAAATTTGACTCAGTATTTTGTTTATTTATGAAATGAGTCTCTTTTCAGAAATACTAGTTGTAAAAATTGTTTCCTAATTTACTACATTGCTTTTGATCTTGGTTACATTGGTTTTGTCCATGTAAAAGCCTTTTAATTTAATGTAATCAAAATGATCTAGTTTTTTTTAATGTTGTTCTCCATGTCTTCCTTGCTCAAATATTGCTTTGCTTTCTTCTGACAGGTATATGATTCCTTGAGCTTCTTGTTTGCTTATAATAATGTTTTCTATGTCTAAATCTGTTATCTATTATGGTCTTATCTTGGTATAAGGTATGAGGTAGTGATCTAATCCAAGATTCTTCCATGCTACCAATTTTCCCAAAAGTTTTTTTTTATCAAAAAGTGAGTTTTTATCCCAATAGCTGGACTCCTTGGGTTTATCAAACAGTATATTACTAAAATCATTTCCTGCTATTTCACCTAGGCTGTTCCATTAATCCACCATTCTGTTTCTTAGTCAATACCAGACAGTTTTGATGACTGATGATGTATAATATAATTTTAGATCTGGAAAGGCTAGGTCACTTTCTTTGGCACTTTTTTTTCATTGAATCTTTAGAATTTCTTGACTTTTTATTTCTCCATATGAGTTTCCTTAGAATTTTTTTCTAACTCATTAAAGTAATTTTTTTTGGAATTTTGATTGGTAAGGCACTAAACAAGTAGCTTAGTTTTGGTAGAATTGTCATTTTTATTATATTAGCTTGACCTATCCATGAGCAGTTGATGTTTGGCAAATTATTTAAATCTCATTTTATTTGTGTTAGAAGTGTTTTGTAATTGTGTATCTTACTAGTCATTTATAGAAAAGTTGAGGATTTAGGAGGGTTTGTTTTATATCCTTCAACTTTGCTAAAATTGCTAATTGCTTCCAGTAGTTTTTTGTATTTTTTCTTGGGATTCTCTATCATGTCATCTGCAAAGAGTGAAAGTTTTGTTTATTCCTTCCCAATTCTAATTCCTTCAATTTCTTTTTCTTCTCTAATTGCTTAAACTTACATTTCTAATAATATTCTACAAATAGTAGTGGTGATGATGGGCATCCTTGTTTCACCCCTGAGCTTATTGGGAATGTCTCTATTCTATCTCTGTTGCATATAATGCTTATTGATGGTTTCAGGTAGATTCTGCTTACTATTCTAAGGAACAATTTATTTATTCCTACATTCTCCAGTGTTTTTAACAGGAATGGGTGCTGTACTTTTGTCAAAGGCTTTTTTAGTATCTATTGATATAATCATATGATTTCTGATAGGTTTGTTGTTGACATAATTGAACCAATTGAAACTAAAATTGAACCAATTTTGCATTCCTGGGATACATCCTACTTGATAATAATATATTATTCTAGTGATAAGTTGTAATCATTTAGCTAAAATTTTATTTAAGATTTTTGCATCTGTACTCATCAGGGAGATAGGTCTATAATTTTATTTCTCTAACACTTCCTGGTTTAGATATCAGCACCATATTGGTGTCATAGAGAGTTAGGCAGAGTTCTGTCTTCCCCTCTTTTTCCAAAGAGTTTATATAGAATTGGAAACAATCGTTCCTGAAATGTTTGATAGAATTCACTTGTGAAATCATCTGACCCTGGAGACTTTTTCTAAAGGAGTTCAATAATGTCTTGTTGAATTTCTTTTTCTGAGATAGGGTTATTTAAGCTTTTAATTTCCTCTTCATTTAATGTGAGCAACTTACTTTTGTAAATATTTGTCCATTTTATTTAGATTGTGAAATTTATTAGCATAGATTTGGACAAAATAATTCCCTAATTATTACTTTAATTTCCTTTGCATTAGTGGTGAGTTCAGCTTTTTTTTCATGATACTTGCATTTTGGTTTTCTTCTTTCTTCTTTTTAAATCAAATTGACCAGAGGTTTATCAATTTTATTGTTTTCTTCATAAAACACACTCTTGGTTTTGTTTATTAGTACAATGGTTTTCTTGCTTTGGATTTTATTCATTTCTCCTTAATTTTTAGAATTTCTAATTTGATATTTAATTAAGGGGGTTTAATTTGTTCTTTTTCTAATGGTTTCAGTTGCATATTTAGTTTATTATTTTCTCATTCTCTTATTTATTCATGTAAGTATTCAAAGTTATAATTTATCCCCTGACCGCTGCCTTGAGTGTATCTCATAGGGTTTAGTGTGTTTCAATATTGTCATTATCTAGTATGAAACAATTATTTCCTTCTATAATGCTTTGCTTGATCAACTCATTCTTTAAAATGAGGCTATTTTGTTTCCAATTAGCTATGGATTTAAATCTGCCAGGCCCAATATTGCATATGATTTTTATTGCGCTATGATCTGAGAAAGATGTATTCATTATTTCTGCCTTTCTGCAATTGATCATTAGGTTTTATGCCTAATTTTTGTGATGTTCGTGGAAGTGCCATGTCCTGCAGGAAAAAAAAAAGTAGAGTTTTGCCATCTATGTCTTCCTGTAGCTCTTGCAACTTCTCCTCTATGAATTTGGATGCTATACCATTGGGTGCATTTATATTTAGTACTGAAGTTACTTTTTTGTCTCTGGTACCTTTTAGGAAGTTATAGTTTCCTTCCTTATCTCTTTTAACTCTATTTTTGTAACTGCTTTGTCTGAGATAAGGATTACTACCTCTATTTTTCCACTTCAGTTGAAGCAAAATAAATTTTTCTCCAACTTTTTACCTTTACTCTATGGGTATCTCTCTGCTTCACATGAGTTTCTTATATGCAGGATTTTGTGGGATTCTGGTTTGTAATCCAATATGCTATTTACTTATGTTTTAAGGGAGTGTTCATCCCATTCACAAAGTTATAATTACTAACCCTTTATTGCCCTCTGTGCTGTCTTCCCTCTATCCTTTATCACTCTTCCCTCTCCCCTTTATCCATATTCCCCTGTATTTTCTTTCTGAATACCCCTACTTTCAGTGTGTTTGCCCTGCTATATCAATGCCCTCCCCTTTCTTTTCCCGTTACCTTTTCCCTCTTCTTCCTTCCCTTTCTTCTGTTAGTTCCCCTTTTTCTCCCCTCCCTGTCTTCCCTCTCCCCTCTTCCCCTTTTAATATGTTACTTAAATTAATGGAGTGTGTGTAAGTGAACTTTGAGCCAAGTCTGATGAGATGAAGATTCAGGTGGTTCTCACCTCCTCCCTTCTTCCCCTCTATTACATTAGTCTTGTATACCTCTTAATGAAATGATATTTACACCATTCATTCTCCATCCTCCTGTCTTCTTACTGTCCCCCTTTTAAGGAGGTATTGTTTTTAAATCATGCTATCTGAGTCACAGAAAAGTTATGGGTGTTCCTTACTTGAGGCTAAGTATATTCCCTCTAATAGAGTTACAATTCTTGAACGTTAGAGTCTTTCTCTCAGGTAGGTATTTAGCCAGTTATCTTATTGGGTAACAGTCTCAAGGATAAGTCTTGAATGACCATCACTTCTGACTCAATATATTCTCTCTAATAGAGTTACAATTCTCAAGAGTTATGATAATCATTCTCCCAGGTGGGATATAGCCAGTTTCATCTTATTGGATAGAAGGGTTTTACCCCTTTATTTTTAACCTTTTCATCTTTCTCTTTTTTATTTATTTATTTATTTTTATTCTCATTTTGTACAAATTTTTTCTTACATTAATAAAATATTTTTGTTTACAAGTGAACAAAATACTCCTCTCCCCCATGAATATAGATAGACTTGCTTGGGTGAAAAAATTAAAGGGGAGAGAAAAAAATTAAAATTAAAAAATAGTAATAATTTTAGCTATGTCCAGGTGGTGCAATGGATAAAGCTCCAGCCCTGGAGCCACGAGCACATGAACCCATATCCAGCCACATAAACCCAACAATCACCCAGCTGTGTGACATGAAAGTCACCGGATCCCCACTACACTGCAGAAACCAAAAAGAAGAAAAAAAAGACCCAAAATAAAATAAAATAGTAATAATAGTAGGGGTGGCTGGGTGGCAGACAGAGCATTGGCCACTGAGCCAGGAGCACCTGGGTCCAAATCCAGCCCCAGACACCCAAAGATCACCCCACTATTTGGCCCCAAGCAGGCTACCCAGCCCCACTTGCCCAGCACCCTCCCACAAATAACAAAAAATGTGCTTCAGTCTTTGTTCCAACACCAACAACTCTGTCATGGGTGGATCACATTCTCTATGATAAGTCCATCACAAAAGTTACTTCCATATTTTTCCAACGTTGCCATTGCTGATTGCAGCTCCCTCCTTTATTATTTCTCCACTACCATGTACTATATTTTCTGTCTCCTTTCACTCTGACTCTGCTGTAGGGTTGCTGAGTGGTGCAACACACAGATCTCTGGTCCTGGAGCCAAGAAGCCCTGAGCACCCATATCACCCCTTAGGCCCAGAATCCACCTGATCTCTATGGTCCTGGGCAGGCCTTATAATCCCAGCCCCTTGCAAGAAGTAAAAGAGAAATGTTTTATATCTGACAACTCTCCCCCCATGGTCCATCCTTACCTCCTTTATTCATATCCTCACCCCTTCCCCCTGCTCCCCCCTCCTTCTTACTCCAGTTGCCTATACACCATTGAGTATATATTCTGTTTCCTCTCCTAGCCATCTCTGATAAGAGCAAAGGTTCCCTCATTTCCCCTTGCCTCCCCACTTCCATATCATTGCAATAGTTCATTGTAATAAAAAAATCATATTATGTGAAATATCTTGGACTATTCCCACTCTCCTTTTTCTTTCTCCCATTCCATTTCCCTTTTTTTCTATTGATTCCAGTTTTACACCATATTTTATCTTCAAATTCAGCTTTCTCCTGTGCTTCAACTATAAAAGCTCCCTCCACATGCTCTATTAACTGAGAAGGTTCCTATGAGTATTATCAGTGTCATTTTTCTTTGCAGGAATACATGAAGTTCATCCTCATTAAGTCCCTCACATTTCCCCCCTCTCCTCCAATCTCCATGCTTCACCTGAGTCCTGTACCTGAAGATCAAACCTTCTGTTCAGCTCTGGCCATTCCAAAAGGAAGCTTTGAAATTCCCCTGGTTCATTGAAAGTCCATCTTTTTCCCTGGAAGAGGACATTCAGCTTTGCTGGGTAGTTCATTCTTGGCTGCATTCTAACCTCTTTTGCCTTCAGGTATATTGTATTCCAAGCCCTACAAGCTTGCAATGTAGTTGCTGCTAAGTCCAGTGTAATCCTGACTGTGGCTCCATGATATTTGGTCTGTGTCCTTCTGGCTGCTTGTAATATTTTCTCTTTGACTTGGGAGTTCTGGAACTTGGCTATAATATTCCTAGGGGTTGGTTTTTTGGGATCTCTTTCTCGGGGGGATTGGTGGATTCTCTCCATTTCTATTTTTCCCTCTGCTTCTAGACTATCAGGGCAATTTTCCTGTAGTAATTCTTTGAAAATGATGTCAAGGCTCTTTTCCTGATCATGACTTTCAGGTATTCCAATAATTTTTAAATTATCTTTTCTAAGTCTGTTTTCCATATCAGTTGTTTTTTCAATGAGATATTTCACATTTTCTTCTAATTTTTCATTTGTTTGGTTTTGAAGTATTGATTCCTGATTCCGGTAAATTCATCATTCTCCCTGAATTCTATTCTGTGTCTGAAAGATTTGTTCTCCTCTGAGAGTTTTCTTATCTCTTTTTCCATCTGGCCAATTTTGCTTTTTAAAGCATTCTTCTCCTCAATAACTTTTTGAACTGTTTTATCCATTTGACCTAAGCTGTTTTTTAGCATGCTATTTTCTTCAGCATTTTTTTGGATTTCCTTGAATAAGCTGCTGACTTCATTTTCATGTTTTACCTGCATCTCTCTCCTTTCTGTTCCTAGTTTTTCTTCCAACTCCCTCATTTGATTTTCAAAGCCTTTTTTGAGCTCTGTCATAGCCTGAGCCTAATTTCTGGTTTTCTTGGAGTCTTTAGATGCAGGAGCTTGTGCTTCCTCATCTTCAGACTGAGTAATTTGATCCTTCTTGGGCTCATTTGCAAAATATTTCTCAGTAGTCTTCCTTTTGATTCTATGCTTGCTCATTTTCCCAGCCTGGGCCTGGTTTTGGGGTGCTTCCTGAGGTTCTGGGACACTCCCACAAGGGTCTCAGTGTGTGCGGCTCTGTCCTCCCTCCTGGTCTGTGAATGACCATAAGCGCCCCCCCCAGTCACGGGGCTGAGGTCGGGGGGCACTGCTGTTCTATGGGGGGCCTGGACTGCAATCAGGATCTGAATGTGGTCAGAGCCCCAATATCCTGTTCCAGAGGCAGAAGACAGAACTCTGCAATCTCTCTCTTCACTCCCCTCCCTTAGCTCAATGGACTCATTCCCTGGGGGCTCCTGCTTACTGGCTCTGCTTGCTTCTGTTTCTGTATCTGGGCTGCAGAAAGACCAAGCTGCTTACTGTGTGCCCTGAGGGCTGGGTTCCATGTGCCTTCTCTGGCAGAGGTTCCCCGCTGTTCCCCCACTTTGTGCCGGATGCTCCTCGGGGTGCAGCTCAGGAGACTCCCCTGCTGCTGTGAGCTGTTTCTCCCACCACCCTGGTACTGCCTCCGGGAGGCTGAAGTTCTTTGGCTCTGGCGGCCCACCCCTCTGGTGGGCCGCCCCTCCGACCCTTGGGAGTAGAGCCTTTCTGCTCTTTTCCAGGTTACCTTGAGTAGGAAAACTGCCTCTCTGGGTCCCTTTGTGAGTTCTGTCTCTTGAAAGCTTAGTTAGAGTCCTTAGTTTATGAGTTTTATCAGAGAGCTCCTAAGACTGGATCCTTTCTTGTCATCATCTTGGCTGTTCCCCCTCTCTCATCTTTCTCTTGAGCCTCCTGTTTGATGTCAAAATTTTCTATTTATTTCTGACTTTTTCATCAGGAAATTTTAAAAGTCTCCCATTTTTGATTAATGTCCAATTTTTTCCCTCTGGAAAATTGCCTGGTAGTGGATTCTTGGCTGCATTCCAAGCTCTCTTGCACATCTGATTATCTCATTGCAGGCCCTTTGATTCTTTTAATGCTGATACAGTCAGGTCCTGTGTAATCCTTACTGTGCCTCCTTGGTATTTAAATTGTTTCTTTCTGGCTGCATGCAGGATTTTCTCCTTCATTTTATACTTCTGGAATTTGACTATGACATTTCTTGATATTTTCATTTTAGGATCTGTTTCAGGAGGGGAATGTTGTATTTCTTCATTAACCATTTCCCCCCTCTGTTTCCATGATATCAGATCAATTTTCCATCACTAAATTCTCTAACATTACATCCAGGCATTTTTCTCTTCAATGTTTTCAGGAATGCCTATATTTCTAAGGTTGTCTCTCTTGATCTATTCTTGATGTCTGTGGTTTTGCTGATGAGGTATTTTACAGTTTCTTCTGTTTTTTTCATTCTTTTTATTTTGTTTAAAAGAATCTTGTTGTCTCATGAAGCCATTAGTTTCCACAGATTCCAGTCTGTTTTTTAGAGAAAAATTTTCTTCATTTAGCTTTTGCAAATCTTTTTCCAATTTGTTAATTTTATTTTTGAAGTTTTCCATTAACCTGTGCAGTTTTGAGAGAATTACTTTATTCTTGCATTTGCACAATTGAGGATGTGAGAGAATTGTCCTCATTTTGCATTTGTCCAATTGTATTTTCCAAGGATTTGTTTTCCTGTTGTGAGAAGTTAATTTTTTCTTTAATTTTTAAGGTTTTTGCAAGGCAAATGGGGTTAAGTGACTTGCCCAGGGTCACATGGCTAGGTAATTATTAAATTTCTGAGGCTATATTTGAACTCAAGTACTCCTGACTCCAGGGCCAATGTTCTATCCACTCTGCCACCTAGCCGCCCCCAGATAATTTTTTCTTGTAACATTTCTCTTGGGTTACTTTTCCCATATTTTGCAATTGATTTTTAAACTCCTTCCTCATTTTTTCAAGGAAGTCTTTCTGGGCAGGAAAGCAATTCATATTCTCCTCAGAAGTTCTAGATCTCTCTGGGTTAGAATCTATGTCTTCTAAGTATTTCTCTATGGTTCCCCCTCCTCACTAGCCTTTCATCTTTCTCCTAGGATCTTGTATTGGGGGAGTGGCTGGCTTTTGAAATCACTAGATGTTTTATTCATTTGTCTAAGTAATGCCAAGGGCTGACCAGTATGGTTTGCTGGTTGCTTTCTCTGGAATATTTGAAGCCCTCAGTAGCAAGGTCTGATTTGATCATTAACAATGGATTGAGCCCTGTGGGAGGGAGTTAATCTCCCTTTCAGATGAGTGAACTCTTTTGCCCACACCTGAACCTGAGGGTGTATGTGTGTGTGTGGGGGGGGGGGGTGGCCCTTACCTTTCCTTCTGGGAAGAGTGCTCAGCAAATGGTATGTAGCTCAGTCTCACAGCCCCAGTTTGATTTCCAGGCGTGCTCTGTAATGTGACTGGGGCTCACCAGTGCTCCTGCCAGCTGGGCATAGATTCCCTGGCTAAAAATTGGTCCTCTGACCCACCACTCATTAAAGCCTCTGAGGCTGATGCCTGTACTCTGGCTTCCCCCCACTGCTCTCCCTGTGATGGCTCTCTGGTCTCTGCTCCCATTTCATCCCCAGTCCTCTGAGACAGACATCGTTGGTAAGTGTTCTTCTCCTAGCTTACCTTTCTGGGTTCTGAGGATTGAATTTCTGTTAAGGGATTTCTTTCATGTTATTTTTGAGAGAAGACCACAAGCATTTAAAACAGCACCTGTCTTCTCTTTGCCATCTTGGTCAGAAGTCTCCTAATCCATTCTTAAAACTATTATTCCTTCATATTTAACTTCCATCTGTGCCCTGTCTATATCTGTATACATACATACATATAAACATATATATATACACTCTGGACTGCCCTTATAATGAGAAAGTTCTTAGGACTTAACTGTATCATCTCCCCATATAGGAATGTAAACAATTTCACCTTATTAAGACTTATGATTTTCCTTTCCTAAATACCCTCTTATGCTACTTTTGTCTTGTTTTTGAAAGTCAAATTGTCTTTTCAGTTCCAGTCTTTTCATCAAGAGCACATGAAAATCATACATTTTATTCATGCATTTTTTTCTCTGAAGAAATATACTCAGTTTTTCTGAGGTGATTCTTCATTGTACTATTAATTCCTTTGCCCTTCAGAATATCATATCCTAAGCCTTTTGATAATTTAAAATTGAAACTGCTAAACCTCATGTCATCCTGACTGTGACTTCAGGATATGTGATTTGTTTCATTCTGTCTGCTTGCAGTATTTTCTCCTTGACTTGGGAGCTATATTATTCCTGGGATTTTCTTTTTTGATTCTCTTTCAAGAGATGATTGGTAGATTCCTTCAATTCATATTTTATTCTTTGGTTCTAGAATCCCTGAGCAGTTTTTTTTCTTGATGATTTCTTGAAATGCGATGTCTAGCTTTTTTTTAATAATGATGTTAAATAGTATAATACATTTTAAATTATCTCTTTGGGATCTATTTTTTTCAGATCACTAGTTTTTCCAATGAGATATTTCATGTTGTCTTCTAATTTTTTCATTCTTTTACTTTTGTTTCATTATTTCTTAATTTCTCATAAAGTCATTAGCTTTTGTTCATTTCTAATTTTTAAGGAATTACAATTATTTTTCAGTGTGTTTTTGTTCTTCCTTTTCCTTTTGGTCAGTTCTATTTCTCAAAGAGATTTTTCTAATTGAATTTCTGTGCCTCTTTTTATTTGGCTAATTTGCTTTCTGAGTCATTTATCTCACCAGTGGCTTTTTTTGTACCTCTTTTATCATTTGACTTAGTCTTTTTTTCAAGATATTTTTTCTTTTTTTTTTCCATTCTTTTTTTTTGCATGTGCCTCCTTTAACCAGCTATGGAATTGTTTGTTTTGAGTTTCTGGCATCACTCTAATTTACTTCCCAATTTTAACTCTACTTCTTTTACTTGATTTTCAAAATCTTTTTTGAGGACATTAATGAGCTGAGACCAATTCATATTTTTCTTGGATGTTCTGGAGATTTCTAGGAGTTTTGACTTTACTATCTGATCTTTCTTGTCATCACAATAGCTTTTTCTAGTCAGATATTTTTTGTTATTTGCTCATTTCCCTACCTTATTACTTGATTTAAAATGTTAAAGTGGGTTACTTCCAGGTAGTGGGCATACTACTGGGATACTTCTGGGGGACTTCTAAGTTTTCTTCTAAAGTGGATATGAACTAAGGAGACATGTTTCCTTCTCTCCTGGCTTGTACTATAAACTCTTAGAGACCACAAACACTCTTTTCTGTCCTCAATTTCTGAGAAGGGATCTTCACTCCACTGTGACCACAAGTTCTAATGGCCTAGTGCTCCTTCTCATTCTGGGGCTGCCACCCAGAACTGTAACCCAGATCAAAGTATAAGCGAAGCAACGGAATCCTGCCAAGGAGGATGCCAAGTTCTATATCCAAGGCTTGGCTTCCTTCCCACCCAATACCAATTCTACAATGCACATATGTAGAACAAAGCAAAAATGTATATTTATCTCAGGCAACTGCAAAACAGAAATTAAAGAAAGTAAACAAAGGAGAATATTTATCAGTAAGTCAAAGGGAATGAGCTTTCCCTTTGTAAATGTGTTAGCTCATCTCAGCCAAGAGAGAAAAAGATCCATATGTCACCCAAAGGGAAGATCCCCCAAATCTCTAGGGCAGAATGCTGAGGATAGAGACACATGTGATGAAGAGTGCTAGTTTCTCTCATCATAGCTTCTTCCCAAAAGTCTTATGATTCTCATTAATAACACCATCCATCTGCTTTCACAATTCTGGAAGCTAGAAGAACATAAGACCATTACAGGGCTTGAAGAAACAGAAAAGACTCAGGGAGACTGAAGAGACTGGTGCTTACCTTTGGCTCTCTCTCTCATCAGCTCTACACCAGACATTGCTCTACATTAATGAGGAAGATGTTCCATTCAAAGGGGCTTTAAATTTCATCTCATATTGTTACATACATGGTCATTTATATATTTAAAAAATTCTTTATTTTTTATATTTATATGTTGCAAAAATAATAATATAAGGCTATTATTGCTATTTTCATAGATTGGGTGTTTGGGGGCACAGTTATTTTTTAATATTTTTGGGGGGGGGTTTTTTAGGTTTTTTGCAAGGCAAATGGGGTTAAGTGGTTTGCCCAAGGCCACACAGCTAGGTAATTATTAATTGTCTGAGCCCGGATTTGTACCCAGGTACTCCTGACTCCAAGGCTGATGCTTTATCTGCTACGCCACCTAGCCGCCCCTATTTTTTAATATTTAATAATATATATCATTCATGCTATTATTACTTGCAATTACTTTTTCAATCTCCAAACAAGATGAGCATCTTTATAATAATCACAATAGAAAAATATCATTTCAGATAAAATGTTATAATTGGGAATGACCTATTATTTCACTTGAATGGAGAACTATCTGGTGCAGAAGCTACCACTGTTGATACAGATAACCACTTTCTCTTCAATTAATAGTCATAGAAAATTTTCAAGAACAGTGAGAAGTTAAGGAACCTGATTAATTTCACATAATCAATTTGTTTCAAATGCATGACTTAAAACCCATTCTTTGTATCTCTTAAAGCCATATTTCTCTTTACTTTTCCTCACTATCTTAGAGGTCAGACAAACTTCAACACTACCCCACTCCACATCTACCATACACATGTGTACATATTTGAATATATGTCATATGTCTATGTCTGTTTGACTTCTATCTATCTACCTACCTTCCTATCTATCATCTATTTATATCCCTAACTGTGGATGCTGCCTGAGAAGGTTTAGGCAATTTTCACAGGAGGGCCTTTGTGATTTGTAGTATCTCTATTGTCTTAATTATTTTACTTCCTTCTTCTTCTAGAATTTCTTCAATGCAACAAACCTTTGGGGATTGGGAGCAAGCAGAGTCAAGTGATTTGTCCAGGATAGCACAGCTGGTATGTGTCTGAGAACGGATTTTTTTCTCAGGCGAACAGATCCTCTTGAGTCCAGGGTTTAGACTCTACCTGTTCTGCCATCTAATTGCCCTTGTAAAGCAGGCTTGTGGAAGGACCTGGAAAGAGCCTATTAGCCAAGTATTTAAATTACATTTTTAAGACAGATTTTTTTGTGGGTGTTAATTGGAAAAATAAATATGTTTTGAAAATTCATTATCAAAATTGTTGATAAATGCTGTCACACATTTTTGGAAGGTAAAATAAATTAAGGAACATGTTGTAATTTATTGAGACTACTTAATTTTTCTTTTAGGTTTTTGCAAGATAAATGGGGTTAAGTGTCTTGCCCAAGGCCACACAGCTAGGTAATTATTAAGTGTCTGAGGCCAGATTTGAACTCAGCTACTCCTGACTCCAGGGCCACTGCTCTATCCACTTTACCACCTAGCAGCCCCAAATACTTAATTTCAAATAAAAATTTCTAACAACTAATCAGATTTCATAAAAAAATAAGTTATTTGGAAAATGAATTTGGTTTATATTTATTCCCCTTTGTGATAGGATGAGATCATATTATTTTCTCATGCAACACAGTTAGATCTCAGTTTACCTAATGAAGTTTCCTCATCTCCATGCAGCCTGACTGGAGTTGACTTTCCTAAGAAATCTTCCTGGTCTTTGGGTATACAATATCCTGGATGGGTGCTAACCTCTTAGACATTGTCACTTGAATCTCTCTGCTTAAGTGAATTTACCTAAGAATTATGAGAAATTTTCCATTAATATTAGGAATTGTTTCATTTCCACATATTCAAGTTCTATATCAATGATCCCCATATCGATCTTCAATCAATTATATACATAACTATGTATGTATACATATATGTATATACATATATGTGTGTGTTGCACACATATTATATACACAAACACACACAGATTATATACAACATGAATGCATGCACATTCACTTCAGAAAAGTATACCTTAAGAATTTAGTGCCTTAGTAAATCAGCATTTGTATTCATAAAACTAGGGAATGGGATTGCAAATATGTAGGAATTAAGTATTTCTCAACTACATCTAAGGTCCCTCATTGCTATATTTATTTTATTAAGTAATAATTGCTTATATTTTTAAATATCAATGACATCTTGTAAATTTTAATTATATCAAAAACTGAAATAAAATATAATAAAATAAAAACTTATTGTTTCAATTTGTACTATGTGAAGCCTTGAATTTGGAATGGGGGATTTAGAGATCACAAAGTTCATTCAAACTCATTATTTAGAGATAAAGAATGCAAGTTGTGGAGAATATAATTAGGCTAATGTCACAGAGACAGTAAATTTCTAATTTGAATTCAAGCACAAATCTAATGTTATTTCTTTTAATTCTTTGGTGCTGCCTCTCATCACATCTTTAGTTGCTAGAATTTGCAAAAAACAGAACTGCATCAAAATCAACAATGCTTGTTTATGAACAATTTTTAAATGATAAAATCATGTCAGACTGATAAATAGAATACTTTTTATTCTCCAAGTTTCTATTTCTGTTTCAATACTCAGCTAACATAATTGTGATCTCTCTATACAAATGATTTGGTAGCTGTTTAAAAGGCCTAACAAAGATTCTCTGTGTCCCCTTCAAAATATTAGGCAGAATTACTGTTTAAATTTTGTACTCTTCAAAATAAATCTGAAATGAAGTCACAATCCAATTATTTGTCAGTCCATAGGTCAGTAACTGAATTGTTTTTTGCCAAATTTATAGAATTATAAACTTGAGAACAATCTGAAGAAGTCAATCTGTCAGGTTAAGTTTTAAATAAAACTGGATTGCCCTTTTGACTTCTGCAAGTAAACTTCACTGCAAGAATTTTTCCTCTACCACAACACAATTCCTCTCCACTTTTGTCAAGGCAAAGAAGTTATCCACATTAATATTATAATTCTTTAGAAGCTGTGAAACCTGAGATACTTGTGTCTCCTAAGAATGTGAAAAAATATGATTTACTAATATTTTAAATCTTCAAAAAGAACAACTACATTTAATGTAGCACAAAACTCATATAAATGAGGCAATATGACAAAGAAAGTGAAATACAGCTCAAAGCTGAGCTCCAAAATAAAACTGTCTCTTTGATTCTGTATATTTCATCTATATTTCTAAAAATCAACATAAATCTCTAAGGCTATAAAATGTAGGACATTTGTCAACTTTCATTAGCAGATGAAGGCTACAAGTTCAGGAAATTTATGAATGAAATCATAGATCTGAACCAAAAATATTAAATAGTATTTTTTTTCAATTTTTGACTTTAAAGTTATTTATCCTATTTATCTTTTGTTAGACATGAACAATTCAATCAACAATAATTTTGAAGGGTTATTTCTTCCTTACAAGTGCTAGTTTATTAATTATATCATGTAGAAGTCACATACAAATTTAGAATGAATTTGGTATGAGATGTTGGTTTAAACTGTCTCTGCCAGACTACTTTCTAGTTTTCTTGACAACTTTTATCTAATATTAAGTTCTTATGCAGGAGCTAATGAGGTCATTGGGTTTAGCAAACATAAGGTTTCGGTGCTCGTTTCATAATCTACTACTCTGATAATCATTTATTTCTATTTTTTAATCAATGCTCAATTATTTTTTATTCTTTTTTCCTTAGTATAGTGTGTTATTGCTAAGATCCCATCCTTACAGCTTCACTTCCCACTATTCCCTTTGACAATCTTGATTTTGTTTTGTTTCCACAGATGAATTATTATTATTGTTGTTGTTGTTATTATTATTATTATTATCATTATTATTTTAATAGTTCTATATTGCAACTAGGTGGTCAGAAAGACACATCTTTCTGATTTCAAATCTGATCTCAAACATTTATTATGTGACCCTAGGCAAGTCATTTAAATTTGCTTCAATTCTCTTTTATGTAGTATCTCTGCCTACAAAATTCGAAATGGAGTTATAAAGAATTGGGCATTCCAGAAAACAATTATGCAGCAAAAAATAATACTTAATCAATTTACTTGATATGACATTATATAAATTAATTTAGAAAATATTATTTATTATATTGGACTTACATAAAGTTTTACAATTATTATTCTTCCAAATAATTAAGTTCCATTACTTGCATAAATTATGTTTTGTGGGATTCATGTAATTATAATAGATGTGTCTTAAAATGCATACTTCTAAATAATTAATTCTACAATTATTTTTATTAGAATTTTCTCTTTTTCTCTTCCCACTGGGTCTTTTGGTAATATAATAAACTGCTAAGTATTTTTCAGATTTCAATAATATTCTGAATTTATGTTGTTATTAATTGTTTCAATTAATTTTAGTTGTCTCTCTGATATTTTCTAAGAGATTAAAATACCAACAAATGTAGTTATTTATTTTCCTATTTGCCTATTCTTATTGTCTCGACTTCTTTTCCTGTCTGGTTGTCATTGCTAGAATTTCAAGTCCGATATAAACTAGAAACTGTGATAATGGGCATTCTGGTTTTGTCCTACATCTTGTTGGAAAATTCCCTAGTTAATCACCTTTACAAGTTATGCTTTATTACTTCTTATATGGAAGAAATATTAATTCAGTTTTATATTTTTCTACCATTCTTGATAGGACGGGGTATTGTATTTTTTCAAAAACCTGTTTAGCATATATTGATATGATCACAGAATTTATCTTGTTATTGATATTAACAAAATATTATTTTTATAGTTTTCATACTATTAAAATGAACTTGCATTTTTTCTAAAGTCAAACTGATTATGATTTAGAATCTTTTTAAAAGATGCTTAGTTAATCTCCTTGAATACATTTGAATAAAAATTTTGAATTTTTTATTTTAATTTTATGCAGCACAAAGGAGAGCAAAGAATGATAATTCTAGCCAAGTTGAAGCCCAGATTCTGTGAGGGCTCAAGATATCATATATCATTGAGAAAAGAAAAAGTATAATACCAGTACTTAATATGAATACCAAAGTAAATTTATCTAACAAATAAAGAGGAATGTTGATCAGAGTATTAGGAATGATGAAGAAAGAAGTAGAAACTTAACATTTACCTTTCTGTTCTAAAAGGAAGATGAAATGAGAACTATTCAGATTAGTATTTTAAAGGTCAAAATTGGTAATCAGATTGTT
The DNA here is from genome assembly GCF_037893015.1 of Macrotis lagotis. Taxonomy (NCBI): domain Eukaryota; kingdom Metazoa; phylum Chordata; class Mammalia; order Peramelemorphia; family Peramelidae; genus Macrotis; species Macrotis lagotis. The sequence goes on along the minus strand of NC_133666.1, from coordinate 366,562,744 downwards.
CTCTTTCTTTTAAAAATCCAATGAGATAATAGCTTATATTTTTAATTGTTCTTATCCACACAGTACAAGTATTCCTTATCAAATGTACACATATACATAAATGTGTTAATTTTGATACTGCTTTATTTTTAAATTTTCTATTTTGATTTTAAAATTAATTTATATTTATATTTTTATTGTTTTTTCTTTTGTTACAACTAAATTTTTTGATCATCATTGGTGAAAGTATCTAGATTTATAAAATATAATTTAAGGAGTGCTATGATTACATCTCCCAAATTTTATTTGTTGTCTCAGTGGTACAATAATATATTTTTTCTAATATTTCTTTTTTGGGGTATCCATTTATTAAAAATGTAGTTACTTAGCTTTCACTTATTTTTAATAATAAGTTATTGAGATGTAAGTTTTGTTCAAGACTAGTACATCTAGTGTGAGGACTGCTTTACACCTTTATGTCCTTTGGAATCACTTAATTCTCACCCGTGGATCCAAGAAGCTGTAGCATGTACAGTAATCACACTCTGGTATACAATTTAGGCAGATGGGCTCAAGTCCATCATATTTAAGTGGACTGTCTGCTTCTAGGATGTGAATTCATCCAGTGGTAGAAGGGCAGATGAGAACATTTAATCCCAATGGCCATGAAGGCAGATGAAGCAGGCACTATGGTGCACACAGATCTTTTTTAGACTTCAAAGATGCCAAAGTCATCCACTGCATCTGCAGCCATCATTAGTTTTCTTGACTCTGTTTTGCCACAGGAAAATGATGATTTTGAAGAAAGATTTAGATGAATGACTTTGTACAACTCTGCCTCACTTAAATACAATTTATACATGAGTCAAAAGACATCACTGTTACCATTTTGCCATTTCTATCTTCAAAGTCCTGTGGCAAAAGGCAAGTGAGAAGTAAGAAGCAGGTGAGAATACACTGGGAGTTCTTGTCAAAAACCTGTCAACAGGCAGCCCAAGTTACAGGGTTGTCTCCTCACAGGAAGCAGCAATGAGATTCAACAACCACCCTGGGTGTCTGAGTAGCTTTTTGAGGATTGTATTGGTCAAGGTGGTGTGAGAAATGGGCTAGAAAAGGTGTCTTAAAAATTGCTTTCCCAACCCTGGTCTGATTACTATGGCAGGTGAGGATCCCATTTGTGCATGGAAAGTATGCACACTTATAGACAAAATAAGATCTGAGAGACTTGAAAGACAAATACTTCTTGCTAGAAGAGAGTTCAGCAGGTATATTAACATAGCAGCTGAGTGAAACGACTTTGGCAAATTAAGGCCAATTCACTGAAATTGGAACTGAATAAAGGTCTTTCTGGATGGGTTGCAGTGAAGGGGAGTGATTTGAGAATGGGGGTAGATTTTGTAATAAAAAATAGTCTAGTCAGCAGACTTCTTTGCTTATCAAAAGGAGCAAAAATAAACTCATGGCAATACAATTTCCACTTACAGGAAAACATCATGCCACCATCAAGAGTGGCTGTGCTCTCACTATGAGGAACTCTGATGAAGTCAAAGAAAAAATTTATGAAGATATGAAAATTCTTATAATCAGTATACCCAAAGAGGACAAGCTTATAATTCTTGGTGACATTAATACTAGAAGAGGTTCAGACTACCAGACATGGCAAAGAGTTCTTGGGAGGAATAGAACTGGAAACAGCAAATAGTAATGTTCATCGACTACTGTAAACTCGTGCCTCAAATGACCTTCTCATTACAAACATAAAGATTGGGTTATTTAAGCATTTTATAACCTCTTCTTTTAACATGGTTAATTTACACTTTTGTAAACATTCTTCCATTTGACTTAGATTATCAAATTTACTGGCATACATTTGGACAAAATGATTCCGAATTATTACTTTAGTTTCATTTGATACTAGAATGTTGGTTTTCTTCACTCTTTTTAAATCAAATTAATGAAGAGTTTATTTTATTGCTATTTTCATAAAACCAATTCTGGGTTTTATTTATATAATAATTTTCTTGTTTTCAATTTTATTAATTTCACCTTTAATTTTTAGAATTTCTAATTTTGTATTTAATTGAGGTTTTTAAATTTGCTCTTTCTCTAATGTTTTTATTTTCAAGCTCAGGTCATTGATCTCTTCTTTCTCTGTCTTATTCATGTAATCATATAGAGATACAATATATTCACTAATAACTTCTTTGACTATTTCCCAAAAGTTTTAGTATGTTGCCTCATTATTGTCTTGGGTGAAATCATTAATTCTGTGATTTATTGTTTGAGCTACTATTTTTTTTTAATTAAGCTAGTTAGTTTCCAATTAGTATTAGGTCTATCTCTCCCTGATCCTTTATTGCACATGATTTTATTGCATCATGCTCTGAAAAGAATGCTTTCAATATTTCTTCCTTTCTGCATTTCATTATGAGATTTTTATGCCCTAATATAAAGTCATTTTTTCTATAGGTGCCATGTACTGCAGAATAAAAATGTACATTCCTATGTCCGTTCAATTTTCTACAGAAGTATTGATAATATCTAAGTTTTCTAATATTCTGTTTACCTCTTTAACTTCGTTCTTTATTTTATGGTAAGATTTATCTACTTCTGAGTGAAGGAGGTTGAGGTGCCCCCACCAGTAGAGTTTTGGTGTCTATGACTTCTTGTAATTCAACTTCTCATCCAAGAATTTGGGTATTATACTTTGTCCATACACATTTAATATTGAAACGGCTTCTTTGTCATTCTTTTAGTAGGATATAGTTTCCTTCCTTATTTCTTTTAAGGACATCTGTTTTTGCAGCTTCTAAGTCTGAGATCAAGGTTGTTACCTATGCTTTTTTTTCACTTCAGCTGAAGTATAATATATTCTGCTCCAGTCTTTTACTTTGCTCTGTATGGATTTCTCTGCTTCAAATATGTTTCTTGTAAGTAGCATATTGTAGGACTCTGCTTTTCACTTCCATTTTATGGGCAAGTTCATCTGATTCACATTCACAGTTATGATTATTAATTCTTTATTTTCCTCTATGCCATTCCCTTGCCCTTTTGTATTTGTCCACCTTCTTTCACATTATCCCTCCTCTCCAGTATTTTGCTTCTGAATACCATCTCCCTCAATGTATTCCCCTTCTATTCATCACCCTCTCTTTTCACCTTTTTCCTTCCCTTCCTTTTATCATTCTGTCCTTCCCTCCCCCTCCCTTTCCCCTTCTGATATTTGAAAGGTAAGAAAAACTTCTAAACTCAACTGAGTGTATGTTAATCCCTCTTTGAGTAAAATTTGATAAGAATAAAATTCGGGTGGTTCTCACTTCCTCTCTTCCTTCCCTCTATTGCTATATAGGTCCTTTGCATCTCTTCATGTGATGTAGTTTGTCCCATTCAACTTCCCTCTTCCTCCCATCTCCCTTCTCTTTACAATCCCACTTTTTTAAAGAAAAAAATTTTTAAATCATTTCACCGAAGTCAAGTATATATCATAAAAGCCCATACTTTCAGCCTCAATATATTTCTTCTAATAGAATTACAATTCTCAAGAGTTATGAGAATATTCCTCCCAAGTGGAGATGTAACTAGTAAAATCTTAATGGATAACAGTTTCTTTCCTTTCCCTGTTTACTTATTTAGGTATCTTTTGAGTCTCCAGTTTGAAGATCAAATCTTCTATTTCACCATGGTCTTTTCATCAGGAAAGGTTTAAAGTCACTTATTCTAGTGAATGTCCATCTTTTCCCTTGAAAGAGATGATTTAATTTTGCTGGATATCAGATTCTTGGTTCTAATTCAAGCTCCCTTGCTCTACAGAACATATTATTCATTCAGCTGACCAGTCAAGAAGGAAAACCTGAAGCTTTCTCTGTATTGTCTGTGTTAGAAGTGTCAGTGGCCCACTCCCTTGGTTTGGAGCTGGATCTGGGCTATCCTCACACAGTCCAGTCACAGGGTTAGGTGGTTAGGGTTAGAAAAGCCAGGTCTTGGGAAAAGGTGCAAACCCCTGGGACTGTTTCTGTCTTTATACTGCAGAAAGTCAGGGCCTCTCACAGGAACACCAGGACCTTTGACTTGGGCCTAGCTAAACTAGCAGAATGGATGTCCAAGGCAGTCCACTGGAGTTCTCCTGATCTGTGCTCTTCCTGGCCCACCATGCATACTAAAAAAGCTTCTGCTCCCAACATAGCTTTGTTCCCTGCCTCACACTGACACCCTTGTGTTCTGGATCTCTGTTCTCTGCCCTGGGTATGAGAAACTTCCCACATGACAGATCTTGCTGAAAGATGTTCTCATCTGTTTGGGGTTTTTTTTCAGTTCTTGTGGATCCTAAATCTGTCAAGAAATTTGATTCGCATAGATTTTGAGGGAAAGCCTAAAATAGGAGAGGTAAAACAGTGCCTGGCTTCTCTCTGCTATCTTGGCTGTAAGTCTCTAAAATTTTGCTTAGTGACAAACTTGTGGTCAATAGAGTATACTATCACATGAATTTTGATTATAAGTTATCAGTAATTGGATTATTTTAGCTAAAATTAGCTTAGTGAATACTAGTTTTCCAATCAGTCACCTTGTGGTGCTTTTTAGCAGTGTCAATGATGCTAGAAATCCTTATAGCATTCCTTCAAGTTCTCTTTGGAAAATGCCTCCAGAGTGACTTTATGAGAGAGAGCATAGCAAAAAAGTGCATCACTCTTCTTTGTACATCATTTTTTGATTTGAGGAAGGGGAACAGGAGAGTCCTAAATGAAAATCTCCAGTATGGTCTCCACTTTTCTTTATAATACTTGATTATTAACAATTTCCTTGTATAGTTTTTAAACACCTAAATAATGATAAACTTCTGTCATTAGCTATATGAAAAATAATATGTGACAGTCTCTGAAGATAATTATTAGAAGATTCTTTTATCAAATATTTTTATTAGATTATTACAAAAGTGAATAATCTAAAAATTACATTGGAGGACTTTGACATGGGTAAACTTAGGTGACTAAGTTAAAAATAATCAAATTACATTACAAGTATAATTCATATGTTTTTTAAATGCCAATTTACTCTTAATTTATGAAGTAAAATAAGCACTTCAAAAATATAGTATAATAAAAAGATGATTTCAAATAAAACTACAAATTTATTGTGTGCCAGTTGCTCCTTTTAAATATATAATGGATTTATTTTATAAACTTCTTATTTTTCTTCGTCCCTCCCTCTCTGCCCTAGAGATGGCCATCACTAGACATTAATATGCAGGTATATATATATATATATATATATTTATGTATGTAATATCAATCTTTATATAATTCTATTTGTTAGTTTGCATTTTTATGTGTATTTTATAGATAAATTTTATATTTAAGTAGTCAAACTGCCTTATTCACTAAAAGTTACTTTTTTCTTGTTTGTTTTTGATTTTTCTTCTAAGTAATATTTCATTTTTCCAAATACATGTTATGGAAGTTTTTCAGCATTTATACATATGCATTAATATATTTTAAGTTATATAATTTTCTTCCACCCTCCCTTCTCACCCCACCTCCCCTCAGTGGTGAATATATATATATATATATATATATATATGTATATATATATATATATATATATATATATATATATATTTGTGTTAAACATGTTTGCAGATTAGTCGTTTTCAGCATGAGGTATTAGAATGAAGGAAAAGAAGTAAATAAGAGAATTTAAAAAAAAAGAGAGAGAATGTAGGGCCAGCCAGGTGGTGCAGTGGACAGAGTACCAGCCCTGAAATCAGGAGGACCTGAGTACAAATCTGGCCTCAAACATTGAATAATTGTCTAGATGTGTGACAACTTACTTAAACCCATTTTGTTAAATAAATGAAATAATAAAAAAGAGAATGTAGTGTTCACCAGATACTAAAAGATTTTTTTGTTCTCTTCTGTATTGTTTCTATTCCTTTTGATGGGGAAAGTATTGTCCATAGCCCATCTAAGTGGGTTGTGCTAGCTCTCTGAACTTCTGAAAAGCTCTACATCCATGTTCTTAATGTGTAGATTGTTCTGTTGGTCCTTGCTTCTTCACTCAACATCAGATCCTGTAATTAATTTCAAGCTCCTCTAAAATCTGACCATTTATGGTTTATTATAGAACATTTATGGTTTCTTATAGAATAATAGTATTCCATAAGGTTCATTTACCATAACTTGTTCAATTATTACCCAGTTGATAGACATCCACATTCAATTTCCAATTCTTTGCCACTACAAAAAGAACTGCTATGAATATTTTGAAACATGTGGGACTTTTTCTATTTTTATGATTTCTTCTGGATTTAGGCTTAGAATTAGAAATACTTGGTCAAAGTATATGATCAGTTTCATTACTCTTTGTGCATAGTTCCATATTGATCTCTAGAATGTTTGGATCACTTTACTCCACCAGCAATGCATTAAAATCCCAATCCTCCCATGACCTCTTTAACATTGAGCATTTTCCCTTTTTTTCAATTTAGACAGAATGATAGATGTGAAGTGATGACTCATACTTGTTTTAATTTTCAGTTTTCTATTCAATAATGCTTTGGAAACTTTTTTCATATGATTATATATAGCTTTAATTTCTTCATTGGTAAACTGTCTATCCATATCTTTTGATCATTTATCAATTGGTGAATGCATTTGTAACTTTATATATTTCATGTATTCCTCTAAATATTTTTAGAAATGATACTTTTATCAGAATCCCCAGCTGTGAAGCTTGTTTCCCAAGACTTTATTAATGCAAAAACTAATTTAATATCATCAAAATCACTCATTTATATTATACTCTATTTCTTACTTGGTTATAAATTTCTCACCTTTCATATAAAAGATAGAGTATTTCAATTTTTTTCAAATAGTGAGTTCTTATCCTAGAAGCTAATGTCTTTGAGTTTCTCAAAAGGTGGATCACTGCAGTCATTTACTACTTTTTTTAACTAATTCTAATCCACTGATCCATTACTCTCCTTCTAACCAATACCAGGTTGTTTTGATGAGTTCTGTTTTATAGTACAGTTTTAGATCTTGTAGAGGTAGGGCATATTCCCTTACATTATTTTTTCATGAGTTCCATTGATGTTCTTGACCTTTTCCTACTCCAGATGAATTTTGTTACTATTTTTTTCTAGCTCAGTAAAATAATTATTTGTTAGTTTGACTGGTATGGCACTGAATAAGTTACTTAATTGGGGGAGAAATTAATTCTATAGAATTGTATAAGCTGTTGAGATTTCTCTAATTGCTTAAATCTGAATTTATTTTGGCAAGAAGTGCTTTGTAATTGTGTTCATACATTTTCGGAGTTTGTCTTGGGATGTAGATTCCCAACCTGATCATGGTACATTATTACTGTAATAACTAGTCGTTATTTCTTTGCTTGATGTTTTTTTTTCAGATATTTGCATCAAATTTCATTAGTGAGATAGGTCTGTAATTTTCTTTGTTTTTGTCCTTCCTGATATAGGTTTTAGCATTAGATTGGTTTCATAAAAGGAACTTGGCAGAACTCATTCTTCTCCTATTTTAAAAATAGTTTATGTAGAATAGGAATTAATTGTTCCTTAAATGTTTGGTAGAATTTACCTGTAAATCCATCTGGATCTGTAGACTTTTTATTAGGGAGTTTATGGATGGTTTCTTAAATTTGTTTTTTTTTTCTGAAATGGAATTATTTAACTGTGTTATTTCCTCTTCTGTTAATCTGAGCAGTTGGTGTTTTTATAAATAATAATCCATTTAATTCAGTTCATCAAATTTATTGGCATACAATTTAGCAGAGTAGCTCCAAATTATCTCTTAAATTTCTTCCTCATTGGTGGTTAGTTCACCCTTTTAATGTTGATCCTGGTAATTTGATTATCTTCTTTCTTTTTAAAAAAGGTTTTTCAATATTGTTTACTTTTTCATAAAAATCAGTTCTTAGTTTCATTTATTAGATCAATGGTTTCCTTGGTTTCAATTTTATTAATCTCTCCCTTCATTTCCAGTGTTTCTAATTTTGTATTTTATTGTGAATCTTTAATTTGTTCTTTTTTCTAGCTTTTTTAGCTGCATACCCAGTTCATTGATCTCCTCTTTCTATATTTTATTCATATAAGATTTTAAAGATTTAAAATTTACCCTCAATTAGGCCTTGACAGCATCACATAAATTTTGGCATGATGTCTCATTAGTGCCATTTTCTTGAATGTAGTTATTGATCATTTCTATTTTTTTGCAGTTTGATCCAATCATTTTTTGAATTTAAAAATACTTAATTTTCAATTAATCTTTGGTTTACCATTCCATAACCTTAATTACATGTAAGTTCGATTCTATCCTGATACAAGAAACATGCATTTATTGTTTCTCCCTCACTGCATTTGATTATAAGGTTTTTATGCATGAATTTTATGCACGGCCAGTTTTGGTATAGGTGCCATGAACTGCCAAGAAAAAAGTATATTTTTCTAACCCCATTACATTTTCTGCAGAGGTCTACCATATCTATGTTTTCTAAGATTTTGTTGACTTTGTTAATATCCTTTTATATTTGGGGCTTAGTTTTATCTAGTTCTGAGAGAGGGAGTTTGAGGTCCCCATTATTAAAGTTTTGCTGTCTATATCTCCTTGTAATTCACTCAGTTTTTCCTCTAAGAATTTAGATGCTATACCATTCGGTGCATACAAGTTTAATACTTATATAGCATCATTATCTGTGGTGCCTTTTAAAAAGATGTCATTTCCTTCCTTATTCATTTTAGTGAGATTGACTTTTGCTTTTGTTTGATTTGAGATCAGGATTGCTAACTCTGATTTTTTTTTACTTCAGCTGAAGCATAATATATTTTTCTCCATTCCTTTTCCTTTACCTTGTGTGTATTTCTCTACTTCAAATGTGTTTCTTGTAAATAACATATTATAGGAATCTGGTTTTTAATCCATTCTATGACCTAATTCCATTTTATGGGAGAAATCATCCTATTCACATTTACAGTTAAAATTAATAATTTTGTATTTCCCTTCGTGCTATCTTTCCCTATTTATATTGTTCTCTTTCCTTTCCTCTTCCTCCTCACCAACTTTTCCTCCCTCTCCCCTTTAACTGTACTTTCAAAATTTAACTTTCAATTTATTGTCCCTTATTCCTTCGATTTCCTTTCTATCCTCCCCTAAAGTCACTTTTCATTGAATTAATCTTAAAAGTTCTCTAAGTACTCTGAAGGTCTTTCTTAAGAATTTTACAAATTATTGTAACATATGGACACACTGACTCAGAACTATCCAGCATATGATGCTCTCCTCAGAGAAAGTGCTAAGCTTTATGAGAAAAGCTAATGAAGTAAGTCAAAGGAAACTGAAAAACAAGTTTGAGTAAGCACCCCTGTTTTTCATAAGGGCTTTTTGTCTCAACCATAGTGATGTCATATTGGTCCTCTTCAATGGAGAAACAAGAACCAACCATACACATATCATCTAAGTCCAGTTTCTTCAGTTATATTCAACCCTTTAACTATTCAAAATGAAATACAATTCTCAAGAGTTACAATTGTTTTATCTTCACTTATGGAGTTGTATGGAATTTATGGTATTGACAAACATTTGCTTTGTTTTGTTTTTTCCTCCCCCCCTTTACCTTTTTGTTCCATCCCTTGAATTGTGTATTTGCTAATTTAATTTTCTGTTCAGTTCTATTCTTTTTATCAGGAAATTTTGGAAGCTCTCTGTTTTGTTGAGCATCTATGTTTTCCCATGACACTATATGCCGAATTTTGCAGGGGAGTAAATTCTTGATTGTAATCCCAGCTTCTTTGCCCTCTGATATATAGTAATCTAGGTCCTCCGGACCTTCAATGTTGAGGCTGATAAATCTTGTGTAAGACTGATTGTGCTTCCTTTCTGTTTAAATTGTTTCCTTTTTTGCTGCTTGTTTTATTTTCAACTTGATTTGAGAAATATGGAATTAGGATATAATGGCCCTTGCAGTTTTTATTCTGGGAGTCTCTTTCTGGATGGGCTCTGTGTATTGTTTATTTTTTAATTGATATTTTATTTTTCCAAATACATATTATGGGATTTTTTTCAACATTCATGCATATGGATATGTATATTTTTAAATTACAAAATTTTCTTCCACCCTCCCTTCCCAATACTCTCCCCTCTGTGGAGAATATTCAGGTTAACATTGTACATATATATGTATATATTCTTGAAAAACATGTTTACAATTTAGTCTTTTTCTATATGAGTAATTAGGATTAAGTGAAAGAAATACATAAGAGATAATGTTAACAAAGTATTCATCAGATTCTGAAGATTTTTGTTTTGTTTTGTTGTGTTTTACTTCCTCTGAATGGCAAAAACAATGTGCATAGCTGGTCTGATAGTATTGGACTAGCTCTCTGAACTGCTGAGAGCAATAGCATCCATCAGGGTTTATCATCTCACAATGATTTTGCAATACATATATATATATATATATATATATATATATATATATATATATATATATACACATATAATTTTTTTGGTTCTGCACCCTTTGCTCAGCATCAAATCCTCTAATTCATTCCATACTTCTCTATTGGCTGATCATTTATGGTTTCTTATAGTGTTCCATAATATTCGTATTCCATAACTTGTTTAACCATTCCCCAATTGATAGCCATCCTCTTAATTTCCAGTTCTTTGTCACTAAAAAATGAACTGCTATGAATGTTTTGGAACATGTGGGACTCTTTTCATTTTTTATGATTTCTTCTGGATATAGAGCTAGAATTGGAATTACTTGGTCAAATTGATGAACATTTTTATTTTTATTTGGGCATAGCTCCATATAGCTCTACAGAATTGTTGTATCACTTCACAACTACACTAGAAATGCATTGATGTCACAATCCTCCCATAACCTTTGGCCATTTTCCCTTTTTGTCATCTTAGCCAATGTGATAGGTTTGAGGTGATACCTCATATTTGTTTTAATTTCATTTCTCTAATTGATAATGATTTGGAGCATTTTTTCATATGATTACATATTACTTTAATTTCTTCATTTGAAAGCTGTCTATTCATACCCTGTGACTATTTGCAATTTGATCACATATAAATTTGATGCAATTCTCTACATAATTTAGAAATGAGAACTTTATCAGAACTCCTAATTGTGAAGATTGTTTCCAAATTTCTGCTTTCCTTCTAATTTTGACAGCATTGATTCTATTGGTTTAAAAACTTTTAAATTTAATATAGTCAAAATCATCTATTTGGTAATTTATAATGTACTTTATTTCTTGTTTGGAAATAAATGGGTGCCATTTCCATAGATCTGATAGATATAGTATTCCTTGGTATAATAATTTATCTATGGTTTCTCCCTTTATGTCTAAATCCTGTACCAATTTTGACCTTCTTTTGGTAAAGAGTATGAGATATGGGTCTCTACCTAGCTTTTGCCATACTATTTTCCAGTTTTCCCAAAAAATTTTTGTCAGATTTGTCCAGCAGTAGATTGCTGTAGTCATTAAATACATTAACCTGTATTCATTAACTACATTAACCTATACTAATCTACTGATCCATTAGTCTTCTTCATAACCACTACTAGGTTGTTTTGATGAGTGCTGTTTTATAGTACAGTTTTAGTTCTGGTACAGCTAGGTCATATTCCCTTACCTTTTTCCAATCAGTTCCCTTGATAATCTTGACCTTTTGTTGCTTCAGATTAATTTTGTTACTATTTTTTCTGGCTTGGTAAAACATTTATTTAGTAGTTTGATTGCTATCTGTGTTTTCTTTCAATGGGTAGTTTGTCTCCTTGTTCTAGCAGATTTGGAAAGTTTTTTTTTTCCTGATAATTTCCTGAATGGTGTTTTACAGGTCCCTTTCATTTTAAATTTAGTTTTCTAATAGTTCCATTATTTATAAATTATCTCTTCTAGATCTGTTTTCCAGGTGGTTTGTTTTTCCTAAAAGGTACTTTACATTTTCTTCAATTTTTTCAGCCTTTTCATTTTGTTTCATGAGATCTTGTGTTTAGGTAGATTCAGTGGTTTCTATTTGTTCTATTCTAATTTTTAGAGTTTTATTTTCTTCAATTCTTCAAATTTTGTGGTTCCAAATTCAGGTGGACAATTTTATTTTTTGAAGATTTTCATTCTTTTTACAGTAGGCTATTTTTACTTTTAAAGGAGTTAATTTCTTTGGTCAATTTTTCATAATTTCTCTGCTTGACTCACTTCTTTATTTTCCATTTTTCTTCTTTTTCTCTTCTTTGCTTTTTAAGTTCTTTCATGAGCTTTTAGATTTGAGTCCAATTCATAGACTCTTTTGAGACTATTCCTGCAGGTAATCTTTCACTGTTTCTTCTTTCAAGGAGACATTATTATCTTTATTTGCATAGTAGCTGTCTATAACCTCTTTTAGCTTTGTTGCTTACCTTAAAATGTCTGAGCTCTAATCCTCAGGTATAGTGAGTATAGACCCAAGCTTTTTATTCTGGGACTGGGATCTGATCCCTGGCATGTTGTGGTTCAAGTTGTTGCCTATACAGTCCAAGTCTTACCTTTGCAGAGGTTCATTTCCTCCTTTGTGTCCAGGTTCTGCCTGTGCAGTAGTTTGCTCCCCTCCCTTCTGGTATTTAAATTACGATTTTTGCATCCATGCTCATTATTGGATTTGCTCTTTATGGTTCTAAGTTTTTTCACTTCCTGATTTATATATCAATATCATATTTGTTTCATAAACAATTTCAAATTATTTATTTAGTATTGGAATCTTTAAATGCTTCATAAAATTTTTGTGTAAATCAATCTGGTTCTGGTGCTTTTTTTCCTTGGGAAACTCATTTATGACTTATTCAAATGCATTCATCAAAGGAGCTTGAAAACCATCTACATCATGAAAGGCAAAACAAACAACAAAATGATACAAATATGTTGTTCTAAATGACAGCATTAAATACGATATTCATAAAATAGGAGGTATTTTAATTTGCTTTAATGGAAAGTTATTGGTATAATCATTGCTAGACTTTCATTAATGAGTAGCACAATGATCCAGACATGGAATATCTAAGAGCTAGACTAGGAAGATAGAACAAGATTGGGACAACCAACATGGATATATTTAAGGAATGAAATATATAAATAAAAACAGTCAACTCATATTAAGTATAGTTATTACAGATATATGTAGATACCTCTATAGATATCCAGGGCATCTAGAGGTTGGTGAATGGGTAACCTGAAAACTGAGAGCAGGCAATAGTCCAAGTTGTCAGACATAAATGATTTGAGGGCAGTCAATCATTTTATTAATCATGCAAGCATAAAATAATTTTTAAATTATAAGGATTTTATTTATTTTGAGTTTTACAATTTTTCCCCTAATCTTACTTCCCTCCCTCCACCCTCACACAGAAGGCAATTTATCAGGCTTTATATTGTTTCCATGTTATACATTGATCCAAATTGAATGTGATGAGGGAGAAATCATATCAGTAAGGAATAAACATAAAGTATAAGAGACAGCAAGAGAAGACAATAAGATATCAGGTTTTTTCCTAAATTAAAAGTAATAGTCCTTGGTCTTTATTCAAACTCCACAGTTCTTTCTCTGGATACAGATGGTATTATCCATTTCAGACAGCCCCAAATTGTCCCCAATTGTCTCACTGATGGAATGAGTAAATCTATCAAGGTTGATCATCACCCCCATCCATGTTGCTGTTAAGGTGTACAATGTTTTACAGGTTCTGCTCATCTCACTCAAAATCAGTTCATGCAAATTCCTCCAGGCTTCCCTGAGGTTACTTTGAATGGGATTTCTCTTTCTAGCTCTTCCTGCTGTATCTTGCTGGTCATATATAGAAAAGTTGAAGATTTATGAGGGTTTATTTTATATCCTGCAACTTTGCTAAAATTGCTAATTGTTTCCAGTAGTTTTTTTGGATGATTTCTTGGGATTCTCTAGGTATACCATCATGTCATTTGCAAAGAGTGAAAGTTTTATCTCTTCCTTCCAAATTCTAATTCCTTCAATTTATTTTTCTTCTCTAATTGCTGAAGCTAATTCAAATATGATATTGAATAATAGTGGAGATAATAGACATCTTTGTTTCACCCCAATCTCATTGGGAAAAGCACAAAATTATTAAAAGGGATCAGTGACACTCTCATATGCCAAAGACCACTCACAAAAATCTACTTAATATTAATATGTGTTTGGAAAAGTAGCAGTTCCAGATAATGTCAAAAGGCTTTGATTAGTTGACAAGTAATATGAAGAATGAATATTATAATGAGATATGGACCTATTTTAATGAAGAGTTGGAGACTTGACTTTGATCACTTTGTTTTAGTCAAAGAGACTTAATCAACTATCTGACAAATAGGAAAATGACATATTCCCAGACCTATCTGAATAAAAGACAGTGGACCAGAATTCATCAAACCACCTAAGCTAAAATTTCTTTATCTTTTCAACAGAGCTTTATATTCCCTTTCAATGTTAATTAACCCTGCACTTCAAACCTACCTGAGTAATCCACAATTGAAATAGATTATTTCATTTTAAATCCAAGGACTTCATTTTCTTCAAGAGAAGTGAAGATATATGATAGAAAGATGTCATTAATATACAACTAAAGACAAAAGTCTATTATCTCTCTCTCTCTCTCTCTCTCTCTCTCTCTCTCTCTCTCTCTCTCTCTCTCTCTTATCCTTCCTTACTTGAGGGAGAAGAAAAAAAAAGATATCCTTTTAAAGAAATATACACGATCAAGCAAAAAAATCCTTCCATTGATGGATGTGGAGATAAAGTCAGATAGATTTAAGTTTCTGTCTTTCTGTCTCTTTCTCTGTGTGTTTTATATAGATAGATAATATAGATATATATTTAGATATATATATGTAAAAATCTTCTATGTATTCTACTTAGAGAATGATGTGTATGTATGTTTGCATACTTATAAATAAAATGCCACAAAGGTCAATCTAGCTAGATAGATAGATAGATAGGTAAATTGCTCTCATTTTCCATCATGAGTCTGTAACATTTCTGTCAAAATTTGGGTTTCATTATCTATCTATCTATCTATCTATCTATCTATCTATCTATCTATCACATAGACATATCACATGTATACATATATGCATATACACATATAATACACACATATACTCATATAATGCAATACACACATATGTATGAATTTTTGTATGAGGCACATGTATTTATAAGTATGCAAATATTTGTGTATATGTGTACACAATTGTGTATGCATTTGTTTACATGGTTCCTGTAGGATATCAAAACAGAAACAATCCAATTCTATATTAAGCAACTAGAAGGTTGCTATTCATCCAGAAAAATTAACTACAAAGTTATTCAATGATTCCACTTCATTCAGTGAAGAGAAATTAAAATCAAAGTGATGATTTTGTACTTCACCCACTGATGATAAAACACTCAGAACAAAAAAATAAAATAAGACCTGAAGAATAAATATTCCCTCTGGTTCTATTCACTTTCCTCTATCAGTTTATATAAATTTTACCAGGTTTTAATAAAACCATCCTTAACATAGCTCTCTCTCTCTCTCTCTCTCTCTCTCTCTCTCTCTCTCTCTCCCCTTCCTTTTCCTTCCTTCTTTCTTTCTTTGTTTCTTTTCTTCTTTCTTTTGTAGAGTATCTCAATGTATTCATATTCTACACTTTGTTCAATTACTTCCCAATTTATTACCATAATTTTAGATTCTAGTCCCTTGAAACCAAAAAACAAAACTACTATAAATATATTATTTTAGACAGATCAAGCTGATAAGGTGCTACTTTCAATATACTAGGTAATACAGTGTGAAATTTCTTCAGGTTTAAAAAGTAGATAATTTTCTAAAATTATATTTTAAGTCTTATTGATTGTGGTACACAATGTGCACATTATATGTGTTTATACATGTAAATGTGTTTTTATAACACACGTTTATGCTGCTTCATGCAACAATATACCTGTATGTATATGTTTATATAAATGCACATTTTGCATGTATGTATATATATGTAACTCGATGTCAAATCAGAAGAGATTCAAGACTATATTAAGCAACATGAAAATATTCTATTCATCCAGAAAAATTTTCTATTAACCAGTTCCATGTTTCCACTTTCATTCAGTAGAGAGAAAATTGAAATGATGCCTACAAACTTCTCACTTTGATATTATGGAGAAAATAACAATAAAATCTATAGAACAAAAATGTAAATCTAAGGCAATATGGATTGTTTTTCTCATTTTCAAAGGTCTCCATTTTGATCAGATTCATGAGAATTATTTTATTATTCAACCACAATAACTAGAGAGGTTTCTTACTATTGAATTACAGAAATACTTTGTGTTGTTTGTTTTTGAGAGTGCAAGAATTTTCTTTACTTTCTTTAATGAGAACCTTAACTATAACTTGGATCAGGAACTTAGTTTGGTTAAAGTGAAAAATTAAGAATCTTTCTACTATTTCTGTGCAAAGCAAATTTTAACCACAATTCCTAAGAGAGAAAACTTGACCATCTATTTTAATTAATTTCTTTTAGATTTCTTGATATTCCAATGGATTCATCACATTATTGATGCAACTACTACTTCCAGTTATATAAATTTTGATCCAAATGGGCTTTCATCATCATTAGGCTGACCATTTGACAATTTGTCAATCGTAAAAAAAAAAAATACATACTATTTAAGAAATGCATTATCTTTCCTTCTTCTTTAAACTTTAAAAAAATCCCAGTCAATGTCTAAATAACACATAGGAAAACATTTCTATAAAATCTGGATAAATAAAATTCATCGGAATGAATTAATACCAATAAATAAGTTTAACAACATTTCTTGAATCTTGATGAATTTTGCAATATATCTCTAAGTTGGTTCACAAGAGACCTATGGTAATTGAATTTCTTTGAGAACTTCCTTTGAATGAGCATTAATTAGCAAATAATTTAAAATATTCCATAGTAATTCACCAAGTTAGTTTTTTGTTTTTTGAGACACAGACTATATATCAACAATGAGTGTAGCTATTTTTCACAATCAAGCAATGTAATTCTTTGTTGCTTCTTAAACATTTCTTTCATGGATTTTTATGGATACATATGTAATGTGAATCAATTTGTTTCAATATCATGAATACTTATAAGTTGCCTATTCTGGGAAATACACTAGATTCTTTTCTTAGAAGTTACACAGAAAACCATTATTTGGACACTTTCTTCAAGGAACAAACAATACAATAAGTGACATTAACTATGAAAACATTTAGCTATTATATGAAATGAATCTACAAGGGAGATGCAAAATATGAGAGTTCACAAAATGGAGAATATATTTCTTAACTTAAACAATTAAGAAAAGATTTATAGAAAAAAGCAGTACTTTAGGCTAAGAAGAGTGATGTTATTAATAGAAAAAAGAGTGGTTAATAATAGGAACAGATTTTGTGAATAAGATTGAGTTTGGCTTTGTAGGAGATAATTATGAACTTCAGTATATCAGAATTGGAAGAAACTTCAGAGATCATCTAATATAATCCATACCTTAACAAGAATCCTCTCTAAACAATAACTTCAAGGATTTCAACAGCATTGGGTAAACAAGGTAGGGATATTCAGTAGGGATTTGAAAATATGTCATATAAGATTTTATAGGCATATCCAATGAGAACTGAGGATATTCAGACTTTGCTCCATTTTCTCACTGCCTACTCATATTCAATTATTTAATCTTTTTTAATTTAGTTTCATTTTTTTAGTTTTTTTTTCAAGACAAATGGGGTTAAGTGGCTTGCCCAAGGCCACACAGCTAGGTGATTATTAAGTGTCTGAGGCTGGATTTGAACTCAGGTACTTCTGACTCCAGGGCCAATGCTCTATCCACTACCCCATTTAATTTCATTTTTATTGAGCATAATGATAATAGGTACATTTTAATTAATCATTTTAAAGTTTATAAGATGACTTTATTTCATTTTTTTTCATTTGTTTGAACAGGCCTATGATATAGTCATTATTATTATTATTCCCAAAACACAGAAAAGGAAACCAAAGATAGAGGCTAAATGATGTCTAGTCACAGTACTAATAAGTATCTGTGGAAAGTTCTAAAATGAAATTTTCCTGTGTCCAAATCCCCAACTCTATCAAGATGCCTGGAAAATAATTTTAATTTACTTTTGTTTTTATTATGCTTCTTTTTTTATGGGAATTTGAATAAGATCTAAAATAGTGAACATTTCTTTATTAACAAAAGTATGTGAAGCAATGACTGTTCATATTGTTCAGCTTTTAAAATACTTTAGTACATTTCAAATTGAGATGTCTATCCCCTAGCAACTCACTATAACTAAGTCATTGAAAGTCTTCATCAAAATTTAAATGCGAGAGAGGTTTTAAGATATTAGCTATCATTAACACCTTTATTTATTCTATCCGAAAACTCCCTGTTCATATCTTTTGACCACGATCAATTAGCGAATGACTTGTAATCTAGTAAATTTAATTCAGTTCTTTGTATATATTTTAGAAATGAGAGCTTTATCAGAAATACTAGTTCTGAAATTGTTTTACCAGATTTCTACATTCCTTCTAATCTTGACTGCATTGGTTTTATTTGTGGAAAGCCATTTTTTTAAAATTTAATATGGTCAAAATCATCCATCTTGCAATTTATAATGTTCTCCATTTATTTTTTGGTCATAAACTTTTCCCCTCTCCATAGATCCAAGAGACAGAGTATTTCTTGTTCTCTTAATTGGTCTTTGGTATCTTTCCTTTGGTATCCTTCCTCCTGTACCCAAATTGACCTTATTTTGGATTAGGATATGAGATCTGGATCCAAGCCCACTGTTTCTTTCTTTATCCAATCTATTACATTGATCTATTTCTCTATTTCTTTTCTTTTGCAAGGCAAATGGGGTTAAGTGATTTGCCCAAGGCCACACAGCTAGGTAATTATTGTCTGAGACTGGATTTGAACCCAGGTACTCCTGACTCCAGGGCCAGTGCTTTATCCACTGTGCCACCTAGCCACCCCTATTTATCAATTTCTTAGCCAATATCAGAAAATTTTGATGATTACCACTTTATAATACAGTTTAAAATCCATTATGGTTACACCACCTCCATTTGCATTTTTCTTTTCATGATTTTCCTTGACATTCTTAACCTGTTGTTGTACCGGATGAAATTTATTACTATTTTTCTAGGTCTATAAGAGTTTTTGGTAGTAATTTATATTCTATCCTGTAATTTTTCCTAAATTTTCTGTCTCCAGTAGTCTTTTAGTTGATTTTGTATCATTTTCTAAATATATTATCATTTGCCTGTTCTGATTCCTTCAAATTCTTTTTCTCATTGCTAAAGCTAATATTTCTAATAGAATATTGCATAACAGTACTGATAGTATTTTACCTCTGATCTTATTGAAAATGCCTCTATTTATTATATATAATTGCTTGCTTTTGGTTTTAGAGAGATAGTGCTCACTTTAAGGAATATTCATTTATTCCTATGCTTTCTAGTGCTTTCAGTAGGAGTGGGTTCTCCATTTTGTCAAAGACTTTTTAGCATGTATTTAGATAATCTTATGATTTCTATTAGTTTTGTTATTGAAATGATCAATTATGAAGTGATTTTTCTACTATTGAACCATGCTTGTATTCTGATTATAAATCTCACTTGGTTATAGTATATAATTTTGGTGATAAACTATTGTAATCTCTTTTTCTAAGTTTTATTTAAAACTTTTGTGTCAATATTTATTAGGGAGATTGGTCCATTATTCTCTTTGTCTGGTTTGACTCTTTCTGGTTTTTGGCATCAGTACCATATTTGTATCATAAAAGGAATTTGGCAGGACTCCTTCTTAACCTATTTTTCAAAATAGTTCATATAGAATTGGAGTTAATTTTTTTAAAATATTAGGTAGAATTTACATGTAAATGCATCTGGTCCTGAAGATTTTTTCTTAGGTTTCTGTATTTGTTCTTTTCTTTAATCAATTGTTGTATTTCCTTTTCCAAACTCTTTCATACCTCTCCTTTCCTTTCCTAACTTTTCTATTGAATTTTTTTATAATCCTTTTTGAGTTTTTTCACAAGGATATTTTGGGCTTGAAACCAATTCCTACTCCCCACTAAAGTAATACATTTAGACATTTTGTCACTGCTTACCTCTTTTGAGATGGAGTTTTGATCTTTATTTTTGTTATCTTTATCACCATAGTAGCTTTCTATGATGAGGAATTTTTCCTACTCATTTTTTTGTCCAATTTATGTTTTTTTTAAAGTTGAGTTCTACTGCTGAATAGGGGACACTTTCTACATGTTTTGTGCTGGGGACCAGCACCTGAATTTCTGAGCTGGGGTCTCAGGAGCTAATTGTTTGCCACCGGGTTGGAATAGTCCAGATAAGTTTGGTAGGCTACACAGGAGTTCCAGGGGTTGCAATATGTCTTCTCCTTTGTAGCTGGAGCTCTCACAACTGGCCTGTTTCTCCTCTGACCTGCTTCTCCTGTGACCTGCAGAAGTGAAACTTAGGGGGGATTATGGTCTCTGTTCTGTGCTGCAACTATGTATCTCTCTCATTGACCTCCCAGGACCACAGCTGCCTGGACTTTGCTTCCCCTCTTCATGAGAGAGACATACCTTTCCTGAAGTCCTTCTAGGATATCTTAAACTGGAAAATTATTCCACTCTGTGGAATTTGTCACTCCCGAATTTGTTTAGTGACCTGAGTATATACAGAGTTAATAAATGAACTTATTGTTTTTGAATGTTAAACATTGTTAGAAAACATTACAAATTAATTTATTTCAATTTTCATAATATGATTTTAAAAATCACCTAGATTTTTCTGCTTTTGTTATGGAAACATTATTCAGAAGGTACATGCTAGACCTAGGTACCATGTGTTCCTTACAGAATGACACTTACCAATCAGATGTGCAAATTGACTCAGTAGTTGACATCCATCAAATACTATAAATCATCAGTAGTAAGTTTCTTCATCACTTACTCTCTTATTTGACCTTATGGTTTTGCTATTTCAGTAGACTTAACAGGCTATTCTTCTCTATGTTAAATGTTTCTGAAACTCAGATACCTAAGAAATGGAAAATCAGGAGTTAAACTTATTCACAATATTCATAGAGACCTACATTAGGTAAAAGTGATTACTGGAAAGTAACTATAAGACAAAACCATGATGAATGGAGAGAAGCCAGGAACTTCGATGAGTTCTTCCGAGCTTCCTTGCTACCTATGTGACAACTGTACTTGGAGTGAAGAATACCTGAATTTGTATCTCAGAAAATGATTTATGACTTTCAGGGCTGAGTCAAGATGGTTGGGTTGGATTTAGCATGTACCTGAAACTTTTTCCCTATATAATATTAAATGAAACCTCTACACAGACATTAAATATGCAGATCTTACCCAGAAAAAAAGCAAAACATGTTTTCAACTAGAGACATCATGGAGGATCTTCAGTAACTGTCTGTCACTTCGGGGAAAAGGGGAAGTATTGTCCAGTTAGTCAGGAGAAGAGGAAAGCCAACAGGAGGCTTCAAGGCACAGAACAGCCCAAGTTCCAGCACCTAGATAGCTTTACAATTACCAGGTGCTAGACAAAAATCATGATCCTGACAACTACATAGCAGCCCAAGTTTCAGCTAAGGTAAATAGCAGCAGTGGTTTCTGCAGCTAGATAGCATCCTAGGTCATGACTCAGCTAGATAGCAGGCCAGGAGGGAGGATCCCTACCCCAGACCAAGTCTGAACTTTGGGGACACTGGGTCAATAGACAGGACTGGGTAGGAAACAAACCACTGCATAGGCAAATTTTGTACATTAAGTCCAAGGCAAAAACTTGTACAAAGGCAAAAGCTTGTGCAAGGCAAAAACCTGTACAAACATTTGTACAAACCTCTAATAGGCAATACCTAGGACACATAGGCAATTGCTTGACAAATGTCAAGTCAAGAATTGGACCCCAGTCCCAGCACAAAATGCTCATTACGTATACTCCCTATACCCTCAGAGCAGAGTTCAACTATCAAAATGGGCATAAAAAGAAACCACAACACCCCTCATAAAGAGACCCCAGAATAAAATCTCCAAGGAGTATAATAGCAATTCAGAAATTTCAATAAAAGGAGAAAAAACATCAAGCAGCTAAATATAAGCATTTTAACCATAAAGGAATCAGAATTATATAGGATTTATCAGCTTCAAAATTAAAGGATTGGAGGCACTGGAATATGATATTTTATAGGGCAAAGGACCCTGCAAAATTCAGCATATTTTTCAGGGGAAAGATGGACATTCAAAAAAAATTGAGGACTTCCATAATTTTCTGATTAAAAGACCAATGGAAATTCGATCTTCAAATACAAGACACAGGAGATGCATGGAAAGGGGGAAAATACACCACTCAGGAACATTAAATTGTATACATATCTACAAGAGAAAATAAACTTGTAAATAGTAGAATGAGTGTATTTAAGGCAATATGGGTATAAATGAGGCATGAAGTGATGTTTATTATGAAGGTCTGTAGAGGGCCAACCCCTGGGAGTGATATTCAAATATCCTTGGTGACCTTTTCCATCAAAGATATGTATGGATTATTGCTCATCATACGGATCGCTTGGCTCACCAGTCAACCCTAATCTAGGATATTCTGTGGCTCCAGAGGTGGTTGTAAAAGGTTTCTTTGATCGAGAAATATGCAGATTTCTAAGAACACATATTATAAATTTACCCAGGAAATTGTGAAACTGGGTTTCCTTTAACCGGTCATTCCTGAGATAAGTTTTTGCTATAAAAAGTCTGAATTTCAAAAAATAAAGTTGGTATATTTTCACTTCCCAACCTTTCATGTTTGGGTATGATTTTCTACCTGACTAACTTTCAGAAATTTATGTCTAGACCCACACCAGATCTCTTGCAGGCAATCACTGGTGCCTGAACAGGAGCTGACAGATGGATGGACTGGCGGATGGACAGACTGGCCTGGAGAGGAATCAATCTTGAAAGAAAAGATAAAGTTTGGATTCCTATGGGTCAAAAGAATGCTCATAAAGGGACAGCAGGCAATTAAGGTAAATAATTTCTTCAAGTCTAAAACAGAGAGCATTAAAATGGGACAGGAACAGTCTAAGGATAGAGGACATTATTTGAAAGTGCCAAAGGAGATAGTTAAAGAAAGAAGCTTGTTAATAACAACAAAACAATTGGAAAAATTTAGTGAATGTATATAATAATGTTGTCTTTGGTTTCCAGAAGAAAGAGTATTAAGTATTGAAAAATGAGAAGCTGTGGCCAAACAGATGAGTGAACATTTTAAACAGGAAGGTCAAGAGGCATTTCCTATAGGAGTCTTTTCATTGTTGGTATATGTTAAAAATCTGTCTGACTCCACCTGGAGTTGTTCCTTTGGCTCAGAGTATATTAAAAGTTGATGTAGATGTTCAAACTATTCAGCAGGCAGATAAGAGTAAAAAAGAGTGGTGGCTTCTACCTCCAAAGCCAACTCTGGACCCATGCTTGCATCCGGGTGGAAGTAGGCGTGTGGAGGCCAAGACTGCAGGGTCTTAACTTCCCATGAGAATACTCCTCCTAACTCCCACTTTAGGAATTTGTACCAGTCTCTGGAATGCCAGGCCCCACCTGGGCTTCAGGTGGTCATGGCTTCCCTGCCAGCTCCACCTCCTCCTAATTCTAATAACCCACCTGCCACTCCTTTAGGGTCTAAATAAGAAAATGTTACCAAAGACAAGGGGCATATGAATATTGTTCAAATAGCCATTCAGAAAGCAATAGATAAGAGAGAAAAGATTCCATGGGACATGAGAATGTTATTTTTCTCTTTTCCCCTGTGCTTGACAGACCTGATCTAAAGATTCCAGGGATTGTTTTGAGAGAATACAATAATTTAGGTTTTAAAACATTTAGATAATTAAAATCAGCAATAAGAACATATGGTAACACCAGTCCATATATTTTGAATGTAATAGAAATATTAGGTAGACAAATATTAGCCCCAGAAGATTGGACCACTATAGCAAAAACTTCTCTTTGAGAATTATACTAGTCAGGCTAAAAGAAATGATACTGCATAAATGTGAGAGGCTTTGAAAAATGATTGAGAGACTGAAAATTATATAGCCCATAGTTAGGCAATTTACCGATGAGCAAGATGGTGAAAAGTTATATGATCTAGTTTTATCAAAATAAGCTATTTTACTGTAATGATGTCAAAGCCTGGAGTTAATGATTGATTGCTCTATAGAGGTAATGAGAGAAAATATCTGAATTTATGACACTCTAGGTTTCCTGAAATTTTTAAACAATGCAATGGACCTTATTCTAGACCTGTGGGTCCAAGGATAAATATAATATTAATAAAAAAATTTACAAACACCTTTCTAATCAAAATAAAAGAATGAATCATATGCCCAATTAATGGTATTAATAGAACAATCACAAACCCTCAACATTTTTACAGATAGTAAGTATAGTTATCATATGGTCAGATACATAGAAACAGCTTTTATTTAACATAGCACTGATGAAGAATTATATCAACTCTTTAAAGAGCTACAAGAAGTTATAAGAGATAGATATAATTCTTTTTTTATTCAATATATACATTCTCACAATGGATTGCCTGGACCCATATATGAAGGCAATCATAGGGTTAATCAATTAACCCTTCTACATCTTATAAGCTTAGTAGAAGAGCAAGCTAGGCAGTGTCACAAAAAAGTTTCACTAGAATTCCTCTTTATTAAGGAAAGAATTTAAAAATCATCAGAGAGCAAGCAAGGAATACAGTAATATCCTGTCAACTATGCATCCCATATTTACCTACCCCTCCGAATTATTCTAAGAATCCTAGAGGCCAAGTTCCCAATGACTTGTGGCAGATGGATGTGACAGCTTTTGGAAAAAAGTAATTCATTCATGTTACAGTAGATAAATTTGGTTCATGTGCAATGGCAAAAGCACAAAGTTCAGATGCTAGACAAGTTGTGAGTGATCATTTATTCCTTGTTTTTCTATTGCAGGGATACCAAAATCCATAAAAACAGATAATGGTCCTGGATATACTTCTATGGCCTTTAAACAATTCTGCCTATATTACAATATAAAACATATTACAGGTACTTCCTATAAGCCCACTGGTCTAGATTTAATAGGAAGAAACATAAAGATCTTAAGTGATTGGGGCAGCTAGGTGGTGCAGTGCATAAAGCACCGGCCTTGGAGTCAGGAGTACCTGGGTTCAAATCCGGGCTCAGACACTTATTAATTAACTAGCTGTGTGGCCTTGGGCAAGCCACTTAACCCCATTTGCCTTGCAAAAAAAAAAAAACTTTAAAAAAAGATCTTAAGTGATTGCTGCAAGTGCAAAAGAAGGGAGATATATAGGGACAAAAAAGGGAAACAAGGAAGGAGATTAAATCTCACCTTATATACCATGAATTTATTAACATTGAATGATAAACAATTAACTCATGTAGAAAGATTTTTTAAGGATATGCAACATGAAAAGAAGGACATGGTCACATGGAAGGATCCTAAGGCATCAACAATGAAAGTGACTGGATTCATTATTAACCTGGGGTCGAGGGTATGCTTCTGTTGTATCCACAGATGGAGAAACTCTCTGGGTACCAGAAAGAAACATCAGACTGTGCAGACCTGATGATCCAAGTAATACAGTAAATGAGTAACTAACACTTCCATGAGTCACTACAATAGGGACAGAGTATGGCTGAAATTGTATTAATTGGGAAGCTGAAGATTATTTGGAATATAACAAAGTTCCTAATCAAAGAAGAGATACTGAGAAGAAAAGTTAGGCATGATTTTTCTGGTTTGAATACCATGACACTGGGGAGGCTAGGTGGTGCAGTGGATAGAGCACCAGCCTTGGAGTCAGGAGTACCTGAGTTCAAATCTGACCTCAGACACGTAATAATTACCTAGCTGTGTGGCCTTGGGCAAGTCACTTAACCCCACTGCCTTGAAAAATCTATAAACAAACAAACAAATAAACATATGAATAAATAAATAAATGCTGTGACATCTATATATTTTTTATAAAACATGTGCTATTGAACCATGTGTTAAATTAAGTAAGACAAATCATTCAACTCATGCAAAAATTTATAACATGGGAACATTTAGGACCTTAGAAATATCAAGAATTGCATTTGTAAAAAGTATTGAAGGAAGCAAGATATTTCATACAGAATCTCCTTGTCTAAATTTACATGCTTGAGATTTCAAAAATGAATGTTTTCCACCCTGGGTTTCCTCTCATATCCCATTTAGAAGAATTTATGATCACTTTATTTTGTTACAGGTGTGGAATTCTCCTGATAGAATTGTTCCATGGGGTATTCCAGGCTATATTAAACCAATACATACCTACAAATAAGGTTACCTAATTCAGAGATATGGAAGGCTATGGCAGCTATAGATGAGATAAGGTATATCCAATGGAATAAGGTGTTGCTTAAAATATCTTATGCAGAAAAGAAATTGTCTGTGACTGCATGCACAGGACCAAATATTGTTTTCATGATAGGATCTTTCAAAAATTACAATATTATCAGAGAAAAAGAGGGATATAATGTTAACTGTTACAATTGCACTATTTGAGCATGTATAAATAATGAAATGGAGGATGATGATGTTGTTTTCATGATAAGACAGCCAAAATTTACTATAAAACTCACCAAGGTAGAAGGCTGGTATATATGTCTCCTGCTGATGAGTTCTTAGAAAAAATGTTATAGAGAATTAGGCAGAAAAGATGTGTTATTTGCATTTTGATTGGAATATTAAGTATCATAGCAGTCATTGTAGCAGTCACTTCGGGGACTATTTCTGTACAAGTATGGAATAAGGAAAAATAGAAGCTAAATATATTCTAGAATTATCAGAAAATGCTCAGGAGATAATTAATGAAGATCTTTATCATTTGGTTAATGCATTACAAACTTCTGTAATAAACACAAGTGACAATTGCAATGTGCTTATAGATTTTTCTGCTATTTGTGTTAGTCCTTTAAAATATAATACCTCACTTATTCCATAGGATAACATAAAAAGTTATTTGAATGGAATATGGTATAATGATTCTATAACAATGGATATGAATCAGTTGCCTAAAACTTTTAATGATACTCCTTTGGCACCTAGAATGGAAATGGACTCAGGCATTGATAATTTGCCTAGCTTTGTTAATAAGTTTCATCCTTTTTCATTTTATGAAGTTATTAGTGAGTATGATTCCTGGTATCTTTGCATTATTATTGATATTGTGTATTATGCCCATTTGTCTTAAACATTTTTTGTCACTGGAACAAAACATAGATGTCCTAACAGACTGCCTAAAGCTTCAGAATGTCTAAGAAGATGGAATCTGTAGAGGGCCAGCCCCAGAGAGTGATATTCACATATCCTCGGTGATCTTTTTCATCAAAGATATGTATGGATTTTATTGCTCATTGTTTGGATCCCTTGGCTCACCAGTGATCCCTGACCTAGGATAAGGTATGGTTCCAGAGGAGGTTGTAAAAGTTTTCTTTGACAGAGAAGTATGCAGATTTCCAAGAACAAATGTTATAAATTTACCCAGGAAATTGTGAAACTGGGTCTCCTTTAACCAGTCATTCCTGAGATAAGTTTTTGCTATAAAAAGTCTGAGTTTCCAAAAATAAAGTTGGTAGATTTTCACTTCCCAACCTTTTGTTGTTTAGGTATGTTTTTCTACCCAACCTGCATCTTGCAAATTCATGTCTAGACCTACACCAGAGCTACTGAGGGCAATAAAGGTGATTTTCCTATAGAAACAGAGGGAGGGAAATACTTAGAGCTCTGCACATAATTAAATCATGAAGTGAGCACCTTAACTAGATACTTTAGTTAAAGACGGTTGTAGTAGAAAAGGGATGGAGTGTGGGAGTGTACTTAGAAGACTTGGACATAAATAGATCTGGAAGTGATCTTGTATTAATCCATACTTTTGTTAACAAGGGTTATTTGGTATTGTTGGAGTGTTAAAGGGACAGAGGGAGAGAGATAGTATCTGATACTTTGGTTGGAAGGTTGTGGGGCTATGATTGGAGTACTATAGTGATGGATGGAGGTAGTTTACTTAGAGGGACAGGACGTGAAAAGATCATGAAGGAGTTTTGCTTTGCTTGATGCTTTGGCTGCATTTGGAGGAAAGTATGTTTGGCTGGGGGAGATATAAATGGTTCATGAAATGATTTGATTTTATATGATTTTTTTGCCCGATGACAAAACATGTAGGAGACTTGAAAAGAATGGGTGGAATAAACCAATTATAATTTGATGTGATTTATATTTCGTGAGAAGTAAATTTCTAATGGAACAGAAGAAGGGAATGTACTTAAGAATTATGAGGCAGTACTATTTATCAATCGATTGAGCAATTAATCAATAATCTTTGAGAAAGGTACTTCTGACAGGACAGATGAGAGGAGTATATTTTGACAAAGGGCTGAAGGTTCAATACAGGGTTAAAACAATAAAGAGATGAAATTAAGAATTATACTAGGAGTTGGTTAGTAGATAAATAACACCAGATGAATAGTCACAAAGACCTATTATAGGGGAGGGAAAGAAGGGATGGGGTAAATACTGAGGAAATGTTTTCAATTGATTTGGTTCAGAGAGGAAATAACATAAGGTCCCAATTCAATATTAAAATCTATCCTCTCTTACAGGGAAGTGGAGGGGAAAGGGAAAGCAAAGGTAAGAATGGATTGTAAAAAGGAAAGGTGAAGATAAAAGTAAAAGTAAAGTTAGAGTTAAAACTTAAAACAAAGTTAAAGAAGAAAGGAAGCAAAACTTTGGTGAGGTGGAATAACTGGAAAGGAAAGAGAAAAACATAAACAGGGAAAGATGGCAGGGAGGGGGACACAGATTTACTAATCTTTACTGGAAATGTCAGTGGGATGAACTCTCACATAAAAAGGAGCCATGTAGCAGAATCGATGAATAATCAGTACTATACAATTGCTTGTTCACAAGAAATACATTTGAAATAGAGAGATATACACAGGGTTAAGGTAAAGTTTGATGCAGAATATATTATGCTTCAATAGAGATTTAAAAAAATCGTGGTAGAAATCCTGATCTCAGGAAAAACGAAAGCAAATATTTAACTCCTTAAAAGGGATAAGGAAGGGTACAGCAACTGAAACAGTTAGATGGTTTAGTGAATAGAGAGTAGGCCTGGAATCAGGAAGACATGAGTCTAATTTAGCTGCAGACACTTAATGGCCATGTAACCCTTAGTAAGACATTTAAATATATTTGCTTGTCTTTCTTCATATGTAAAATGATCTGGAGAAATATATGGAAACCTCCTCCAGCATTTGTAAGAAAATGTCAGATGTGGATTACAAAAAAAATGAAAAATGACTGAATTGCCGCAAAGTATGGCTATTCTGTGAATATTGTTTTTATCATTAAGAATTAGAAACTATGATTTTGATCCATATCATTATTTTTTACTTTGAAATTTCCCAAATTCTGAAAATTCCATATCATATTTTTATGAACAAGTTCTCCTATAGAAATTAAAATTTCTGATTGAATACTTACAGGGCACTTCAGAAAAATTCCTTTCACTGCACATATTATGATAGAAATGGAAAGCTGATTTTTTAAGGCATGTTGAAGATGGGCCTTATTTATATGATACTCTATCAGATTAGAATAGTGTTGTATGAAGACTACCAATTCATTTTCAGGGCTATTTCTGACCTTTGGTGTCCACATGATTCACTTAACTTTCACCTTTCACATTTGACAGCCAGTTTAAACCATGTTGAGGAAAACTTAGGGGTCTCAAACCTGTCAGTTAATTAGCAAGGTATATGTCCTAAATGTGAGAAGACTTCTGGTAGAAAGAGTGGATGAAAACATTTTCTTCCAACAGCCATGGAGGCAACTGAAGCAGAAAAATATGGAGCACTTAAGAGTTTGATTAGACATTGAAAACACCAAGGTCATCCTTTGCATCTTGAGTCATCACCAGTTGTCTTTTCTCTGTCCTGCCACTGGACTGGAATGACTCTTGAAGAGAGCTCGATGACCTATTGCAACCCTGCCTCATTTAAATCCATAAATCACCGATGCAATTTTAACATTATTATACTTCTCAAAGGTGGTGACAGGCAGGTCACATAGCATCTCTGATATTCTGAGAGATGCAGTCATGACCCTGTACATAGGTAGGCAAGGTCATAAGATCATCTTCTTTCTGAAAGCAGTATTGGGATTTGGCAGTCCCCTAGATGTCTGAGCAGTCTTTTAAGGATTACAGTGCTCACATCCTGATGTGAAGAAGGGGCTAAAAAAAAGTGACCTAAAATTTTTCTACTTACCCAACCCTGAACTGATTATTGCAGCAGATAAGGAATCCATTCTGTGGTCAAAACACATTCAAACAAAAACTTCTGCAAAAATGATTGTATTCATCAATATAGACAACAAAAAAAATCCAGAGAAACCTGAAAGAAAGACAGCTCTTGTGATTTGAGATACAGCAGGTATTACAAATAAATAGTCAATGGGAATGAAAAAAGGGTGGAAAATAAAGACCAGTTTATTGAATTCAGAGTGACAAACACTTTTTCTGAATGATTACATTGAAGGGAAGCACCATGGAGCTGGTGCGAGTTTTGCAATCAAGACTAATTTAGTCAACAAGGTTTTTTGCCTACCAAAAAGAGTGATTGATAGTCTCATGAAAAAGCATCTGGAACTTGTAGGAAAAAGTCCATGCCACCATAATTAGTGCTTATGATCTCATAATGACAAAGTCTACTGAAGTCAATGAAATATTTTATGAATACCTGGAGACCCTCTTCATCACTCTGCCAATAGGACACATCTATAATTGCAGGTGATGTTAATGCTAGAGTTGGCACAGACTAGCAGACATGATAGAGTCTTTCAGAGGAAAATAGCAACAGAAATGGTCACTTACTGCTGAAAAAAATTTGTATCTCATGATCTACTCATCACTAACACTGACTTTCATGTACCTAAATGCAGAAAAAAAAAACTTTTGGATGCAGCCTCTTAGCAAGCATTGTCATTTAATAACCTATGTGATTGTAAGGAGAAGTGACAGGTAGTAAGAATATGGAGGTGACAAAAGCAATGTGTTGTGGCAGAGTGCTGGACTGATCATAAACTTATCCTCTCCAAGCTAAATATTCACATTCTACAAGAACAGCAATCCCAAGAAGAAATGACTACCAGAAGAGTTAATGTTAATAGATTAGAATATTTATCTGAGCAGGAACAGTTTGTTGCTAACTTAGAGGGAAAGATGAACTAACACATAATTGACAAGAGTGGAGCAGGAAAGGACTGAACAGTTTTCAGAGATTTGGTGCATTTACTTATCCTACAGCAGAACACTGACAAAACATTCAAGATGGTTTGACAGAAATGATGAAATTCTGAAGCTGCTAAATGAAAAATGAAAATTTCACAGGGTTTACTAGCAAGAAGGCAGCATTTAATTTCATCAAAAATAAAGTGCAAGTGTACCTTAGAGATGCAGAATTCTTGGCTTAGTAAGAATGCAGATGAAATTCAATTTCACACAGATAGTAAAATTCCAAAGTGCTTTTATGATGCTCTGAAGACTATTTACGAGCCAGAGCTTTATGTTATATTTCAACTATTCTGTGCTGAAAGAGCCACATTTATTATTCATAAGTACATGGTCTTAGCAAGACAAGCTCAACAGTTCCATAATATTCTAAACAGACTGTCATGAATAATGCTAGAAGACATTGACCATTTATTTCAGCTTAAAGTCAATCCCTCTGTAGTTGAAGTTTCAACTGAAAAAGAGATGTTAAATAGCTTTATCTTCCCTTCATGTGTCAAGGAACCTGGTGCCAAATCTATTCCAGCTGAAATTTACAAATGAGGTGATCAATTGTTCATATAAAAGTTGAATGATGTTGTTCAGGTTATATGGCAAGAGGAGGTTCTACCGCAGGAATTCAAAGATGCTTCCATTGTCCACTATAAAGGTAAAGGGATTAGATTCTCCTATGATAATCATGAACAGTGTGTGAGAGTTCTGATTAATAGACAGCTCCTTCATCTGGAAGATCATCATCTGCCTAATAACCAAGGTTGTTTTAGAAATAACTGAAGAATGATCTATATGGTGTTTGCTGCTCAACAATTCTAGAAGAAACAGTAGAAGAACAGAGGTCTGTACATAATATGACCAAGGTAAAGTAAAACTGATGGAAGTATTTTATACTATAAGTGGAAAATTATATCAATTTCTCTCTGATATGCTTACCTGGGTTCTGGACAATAGAGGATGCTCTCATTCTTTCAAGATCACCAAGGGAGTGAGATAAGGTTGTCTTCTTGTTCCCATAATTTTAGCATGATATTTTCATCCATGTTTTCAAATGCAGTCAGTGAGTTTAAACACAGCATCAAGGTCAGCTATTACATGATTGTAAATTCTTCAACTTGAAAAGGCTACAAGCCAAGACTAGTGTAGGAGTATTGATCAATAATTTTCTGATTGCAGATGACTGTGCACTTAATGCAGCCTCTGATGCTAAGATGCTGCTAGTGCTAATTTCGACCTAACAATTGAAACTAAGAAAACACAGGTTTTCTGTTAGTTAGCTCCAATTCATCCATATATGGAACTGTCAGTTACAACAAATGAGGAAATTCTGAATACTTTTTAGGACTTTACAGATTAATAGCGTTTGACATTGACATTGTCAAATACAGCTTGGTATTTGGGAGGTTCTGAAGAAAAGTCCTAGAAACAAGAAGAATTAGACTGACTACCAAAATGAAGGCCCACAGAACTGTTGTGTTGATGTCATTGTTGTATGTTGTATACTCAGGAAACTGAGTAGCTTTCATTTGATTTGTCTTAAAAAATATTCTGAATAGAGGACTTCCTGGGTGGAGTCAAAGTAGCAGCATGAAGCAAATATGCTCCCAGAGCATTTCTCTAACAAAGATAAATGAAGCCCCTGAACTGATATTCAAGCTACAGATACCATTAAGAAGATGAAAAGATTCAAAGAAAGGGGCAGCTAGGTGTCATAGTGGATAAAGCACTGGCCTTGGAGTCAGGAGTACCTGGGTTCAAATCCGGTCTCAGACACTTAATAATTACCTAGCTGTGTGGCCTTGGGCAAGCCACTTAACCCTGTTTGCCTTGCAAAAACCTAAAAAAAAGATTCAAAGAAATTTTCAAAGGTAGACATCATGTAGGATCTTCAGTGAAGATCTCTCTCTTTGGGAGAAAAGAGAATGTAAAGCCCAGGCAATGGGAGAGTGGGAAAGTCAGTGGGAGGCTTTTAGTCACAGAGTAGTCCAAGTCCCAACAGCTTGACAACAGCAGAGGTCCCAGCAGCTAGATAGCAAGCCAACAGAGAGGGTCCCAACCCCAAAGTCTGACCCTGGGAACATCAGGGCAAAAGACAGAACTGTATCAGGAACAAACTGCTGCTAAGTCAGAACCTGGACATTAAGGAGGAAACAAATTTCTGCAAAAACAAGACCTATATTGTAAAGGCAACATCTTGCGCAATGACAAGACAGGGTTCAGACCACAATCCCAGCATAAAATCTGAGATCTATAACCCCTATACCCCAGGAGAAGATCTAAAACAACAATACTATGTGGGAAGAAGAAATCAGAGAAAAATCCCTCACAGGGGAAGTCTTAAAAGAGTCTTTGAATTGAGGGGCAGCTAGGTGGTGCAGTGAACAGAGCACCCCCTGGAGTCAGGAGGTCCTGAGTTCAGATCTGACCTCAGACACTAATTACCTAGCTGTGTGACCTTGGGCAAGTCACTTAACCCCATTGCCTTGCAAAAACCTAAAAAAAGTCTATGAATTGGACTAAAATCCAAAAGCTTATCGAAGAGTTTTAAAAAACAAATTTAAAAACCAAAGAAAAGACTAAGAAGAAAAATGGAAAAAAATAAATGAGAATCATGCAGGAAAATTATGAAAAACTGACCTTAAGAATTCAACACCTTTAAAAAGGAAACGGAAAAGGCAATTGAAGAAAATAAAGCCCCCAAAATTAGAACTGTAGACCTAGAAGCCAAAGTTTCTGTGAGACTACAAGATTCCATCAAATAAAATTAAAAGGTTGAAAAAAATTGAAGAACATATAAAGTACCTTTTAGCAAAAACAATCAACCTGGAAAATAGATCTAGGAGATATAATCTTTGAATCACTAGAATACCAAAAAGCATAGATGAAAAAAGAACCTGGAAACATCAGGCAAGAAATTATTAGGGGGAAAAATCCAAAATTTCTTTAACAAGGAGACAATATAACTACTGAAAGAATTCATGGAACTCCTTCAGAAAGAGACCCCAGGATAAAACTC
The DNA here is from genome assembly GCF_037893015.1 of Macrotis lagotis. NCBI lineage: Eukaryota > Metazoa > Chordata > Mammalia > Peramelemorphia > Peramelidae > Macrotis > Macrotis lagotis. The sequence goes on along the minus strand of NC_133666.1, from coordinate 366,528,260 downwards.
CACAGACTATTTTAGCCAAATTCTCAAACATTCAAATAACTGAGAAAATACTGCAAGCAGGAAAAAAGATAACCATTTAAATATAAAGGAAACACAATTAACTCACACAGGACCTATCAGACTCAACACTGAAAGACTGAAAGACCTGGAATAATATATATCAGAGAGCAAAGGACCTGAGATTACAACACAGAATGTACTATCATGTAAAATTCAGAATATACTCTCAGGGAAAATGATGGATGTTCAACAAAATAGAGGACTTCCAGAATTTCCTGACACAAAGACCAGAACTGAAGAAAAAATTGAATCACCGAAATACACCACTCAAGAGTTGCATAAAAAGGTAAATTAAAAAGGGAATGAAAAACAGAAAACAAAACAAAATGAATGTTGATCAAGACCATTAAATTGTATATAACCATAAAAGGGAAGTTATAACACTTCTGTTTCTGGAAAAATTTACTTCTTTCATGATAATTAAAGTTTGGACTTGAAGAGATTGGAATTAAAGCATATGGGTATAGAGTTGGGTCTTGTCTCTCCATTAAAGTGGTCCAAGATAATATCACTGTATTTATGATAAGAAGACCTCTTGAAAAGTAGAGTGTTAACTCTAAACTTAAGTATCACATTATTCTTTGATTTACTTTAATTCTGCTGTACTGACAAAGTTTAGCACTTTCTGTACTGAGGGCTTCATAAACAGGGCAGTCCTGAACCTTCCAAAACTTACAATCATTTGTAAAGTTTACAAGTAAGACCCTCAGAGTCTCCTACTACATAGAGCCCTTTAAGATTCTTGTAGTTAATTGAATCTCAGTTGACTTAATCCTTGCTTCACTTAATAATTTAAGTACCCTGGGTAGGAAGGGGTGAGCTAAAGTATGAGAGAAAATAGCCCTGGGGGAGGGGTACAAAAGGTTCAAGAAATAATTTGGCTTTGGATGATTATTTGACTCATGAGAAGGATTGTGTGTCCTTGGAGAGTACTTGAAAGGGGATAAGGTAAAAAATGATCATAAATATAATTTTGTGTATTTTGAGACAATGCTGCTTATCAATCAAGCAATGTATCTGTGAAAACACGATCAAACAATCAAATATTCAAAGTGATTGTTGATACTTGATTAATATTATGTGCATGATAAATAACACCAGGTGAAGAGGCATAAAGATTTATAATATTAGAGTGAAAGAAACATTGAGCAAATTCTATTCAAAAGATTTGGCTCAGAGTTGGAATAAGATACATTCCCACTTGGGTTTAAAAATCTATCCTAATCCACAAGGAAGTTGGGAGACAGAGGAAGAGAAAGACAAGGGAAGAAGGGAGTGATAAAAGGGAAATTATATATACATATATATATATATATATATGTACATATATAGATATATGAAAAAATAAACTGAAAGATAAACTTTAACAGAAAGGGGAAAGTTAAAGTGGAAAGTGGAAAATTTTGATGAGGAAGAGCAAGAGAGGGGCAGCTAGGTGGCATAGTAGATAAAGCACCAGCACTGGAGTCAGGAGTTAATGGGTTCAAATCCAGTCTCAGACAGTTAATAATTACTTAGCTGTGTGGCCTTGGGCAAGCCACTTAACCCCATTTGCCTTGCAAAAACCTAAAAAAAAGAATAAGAGGAGATAAAAAAGAAAATATAAATGGAGAAAGATCACATGGAGGGAAATACAGAATTAGTAATCTTACTTGTAAATTGAATACGATAAACTGTCCCAAAAAGGAAAGCAGATAGAATGGATCGAAAACCAGACAATATGTTGTTTACAAGAAACACAATTAAAGTAGAGAGAAAAGCACAGGGTAAAGTAAAAGGATGAAGCAAAGCATATTATGCTTCAGATGAAGTAAAAAAATCAGGGGTGGCAATCTTGATCTCAGACAAAGCAAATGCAAAAATCTCATTAAAAGGAATAAGGCAGAGGGCAGCTAGGTGCCACAGTGTATAAAGCACAGGGCCTGGAGTCAGGAATACCTGAGTTGAAATCCGGAATCAGACACTTAATAATTATCTGGCTGTGTAGCCTTGGGCAAAACACTTAACACCATTGCTTTGCAAAAATTTTAAAATAAAAGGTATAAGGTAAGAAACAATATCTTCCTAAAAGGCACCATAGGTAATAAAGCTATATCATTACTAAATATGTATGCACTTAGTAGGATAACACCTAAATTCCTAGAGGAAAAACTGAATGAATTTCAAGGAGATAGAGAAAGCAAAACTTTAATAATAATAATAACCACAAAAATAAAAAAAGAAAAGTAAATAAAGAAGGAGAATGAAATCTTAGAAAACTACGATATGATAGACTCCTAGAGAAATCTTAATAGGGATAGAAAAGAATATAGCTTTTTCTTGATAGTATGGCATTTTTGCCAAAATTGGCCATGTAATAGGTCACAAAAATATTATAATCAAACTGCACATTTCTCAGACCATGATGCAACAAAATTGCATGTAATAAGGAATCATAGAAATATAAACTAAAAAGTAATTGGAATCTAAGTAGTTCAGTCTTAAATGATGAGTGAATCAAATAGGAAATAATAGAAATAATCAATAATTATATCCAAGAAAATGGTACTAATGAGACATTATACCAAGCTTTAAGGCATGCCACCAAGGCAGTTTTGAGAGGAAATTTTATATCTCTAAATGCTTATATGAATAAAATAGAGAAAGAGGAGATCAATGAATTGAGTATACAAATTAAATAGCTAAGAAAAAAACAGATGAAAGTTCTTCAATTAAATACCAAATTAGAAATTCTGAAAATCAAGGGAGAGATTAATATAATTGAAAGCAAGAAAATCATTAATCTCATGAATGAAACTAAGAATTAGTTTTATGAAAGTCAATAAAAATAGACAAACCTTTGGTTAATCTGAGTTAAAAAAAAGATAGATCACAAAATTATCAATATCAGAAACAAAAAGGGTGAATTAACCGCCAATGAGTAGGAAATTAAAAAAGATAATTCAGAGCTACTTTGATGAATTTTATGCCAATGACTTGGATAATCTGAATAAAATTGATGAATATTTACAAAAATACAAACTGCCAAGATTAACAGAAGAGGAAATAAAATAAATTACCCCATTTCAGAAAAAGAAATTGAAGAATCCATCAATAAACTCCCTAAGCAAAAGTCTCCAGAAGGATCTACAAGTGAACTCCACTAAACATATAGGGCAAAATGAATTTCTATTCTACATAAACTATATTTAAAAATAGGAGAAGGAGTTTTGCAAAATTCCTTTTATGATACTTGTGCTAATTATGGTGCTAATACCTAAGTCAGGAAGAACCAAAGCAGGCAAAGAAAATTATAGACCTATCTCCCTAAAGAATATTGATGTTAAAATCTTAAATATAATTTTAGCAATGATACTACACCATACTGTTACGAGAATAACACACCAGGATCAGGTAGGATTTATTCCAAATAGGCAGGGATGGTTCAATATTAGAAAAAAGCAATCAAAATAATTAAACATATCAATAGCAAAGCCAACTGAAATTATATGATTATGTCAAGAGATCCTGAAAAGGTCTTTGAAAAAATACTTTTATTCCTATTAAAAAGAATAGAATTTTTATCAATAAATGGAGCTTTCCTTAAAATAATGAATCATATCTATTTAAAACCACCAACAAATATTACATGTAATGGTAATAAACTCAGAGAATTTCCAGTAGAATCAGGAGTAAAAGAAGCATGCCAATGCCATCATTAGTATTCAATAATACGTTAAAAGTGCTAGCTTTAGCAATGAGTAAAGAAGAAAAAAAAATGAAGGAATCAAAATTGGCAATGAGGAAGCAAAATGTTCACTATTTGCACATGATATGATGGTACACAGAGAATATGAGAAAATTATCTAAAAATTCTTCAAAACAATTACCAATTTCACAAAGTAACAGGATATAAAATAAACCCACATAAACCATCAACATTTCTATATATGAATAACAAAGAGATAGAAAGAGAAATTCCATTTAAAGTTACTATAAACAACATTAAATACTTGGGAATTCACCTCCCAAACAGTATGAACACAATTATAAAACATTTCTCACCCAAATAAAGTCAGATCTAAAGAATTGAGGAAATGTCAGTTGCTCACGGTTTGGTGGAGCTAGTATAATGAAAATGACAATTCTACCCAAATTAAATTACTTATTCAGTACCATATCAATCAACTTACTAATTAACTTTTATAAAGCTAGAAAAAAGTAGTAACAAAATTCCTCTGAAGCAACAAAAGGTCAAGAATATCATGGGAACTGATGAAAAAAAAAATGTAAAGGAAGGTGGTCTAGTTCTACCAGATCTAAAACTATACTATAAAGTGGCAGTCATCAAAACTGCCTGGTACTGGTTAAGAAATTGAGTAATGGGTCAGTGAATTAAGATATATTAAAAAAAACTGCATTAAATGACTACAACATCCTACTATTTCACAAACTAAAATACATCAGCTTCTGAAATAAGAAATCCCTATTTAACAAAAATTGTTGGGAAAACTGGAAAATAGTATGTCAAATACTAGGCATAGATTTAGATAATGGTCATAGATAAATTAATAGCCCAGGAAATACTCTCTCTCTCTCTCTCTCAGATCAATGGTAAGGGAAACATTTATGACCAAACAAGAAATGGAGGACATTATAAACTGCAAAATGAATGATGTGGACTACAATAAATTAAAAAAGTTTTCCATTAACAAAATGAATGCTAACTAAATTAGAAGGAAAGCAAAAAGCTGGGAAATAATCTTCACAGCTAGGAGTTCTGATAAAAGTCCCTTTATTTAAATATGCAGAAAATGCATCAAATTTATAGAGTTATATATCATTCTTCAAATGATAATTGGTCAAAGGATATGAACAATTTTCAAATGAAGAAATTAAAGCTATATATAATCATAGGAAAATATTCCAAATCATTATTGATTAGAGAAATGCAAATTAAAACAACTGTATCATTTCACACCTATTAGATTGACCAAAATGACAAAAAGAGAAAATGATCAATGTTGGAGAGGTTGTGAGAGTCGTGAAAGGATCTAACCATTCTGGAGAGCAATATGGAACTATGCCCAAAGAACAATAAAATGTTGACCCAGTAATTCAAATTCTAGGCCTAGATCTAGAAAAAATCATCAAAAATGGGGAAAGTCCCACATGTTCGAAAATATTCATACCAGTTCTTTTTGTAGTGGCAAAGAATTGGAAATTGAGAGGATACCCATCAATTTGGGACAGGCTTAGCAATTTATGGTATATGAATATTATGGAATTTTATTGTTCTATAAGAAACCATAAATGTTCAGACTCTAGAGAATAATCAAATGAATTATACAATCAGATGCTGAGCGAAGGGAGCGACCAAGATCAATGTACACATTAACATTAACATTGTGAGATGATCAACCTTGATGGAAGAAACTCCTCCCAGCACTTCAGAGAGCTAGCGCAACCCCATTAGACTGGCTATGGAAAATACTCTCCCCATCTAGAGGAAGAAAAATAAAACCAAAAAAAACCCCCTTCAGAATATGAGAAATACTTCATGAAAATTATCTCTTATGCATCTCTTTCCTGTAATACAAAAAAAGTAATCTCTAGACCTGTTTATTAAAAATATGTATGTGCAACATTAACCTGACTGTTCATCTCTGAGCAGAGGGAGACAGGGTGGGTGGGAAGGTAGGGTAGAAGGAAATTTTATGACTTGAAAATATACATATACATATGGATTACTATTGAAGACAAAAAAATTAAAAATAGAATTGTTTAGATAGGAAAAATATTCTGAATATAACTTGGGAGAATAAGAAAACAGAGATTGATGTTCTTTTAAAATTAAACTACTAAGCATACAAACTCTACTACAAAGAATATAATTCTGATGGACTGACTTCATTGTTCAAATGCCAAATTTACACTTGTAAAAAAGACAATTTTATGAAGAATGCACATAGGCAAAACACTCATATGGTCCTTAGAATTATTGATACAAATATAATAAAATGTCTATCTTCAGAACTTTTGAATTTATTGTATGACTTGGGAGATACTTGCGCAAGACTATCCAGAATAGAAAGCCCTTATCAGAGGAGGTGCCAGGTTTTATAAGCAAAACAGAATGGAAAGGTCAAAAGAAATGTGAAGTTAGTAGACTTAGAGAATCCACAAGGTCCATTTGCGTTCAAAGTGTGGTAGAGCATTCCAACCTCATATTTTTCTATTCTACCATATTTGGACATGATACAACTTGGTTCCAATACAATGACGTCATTTTGTTCCTCCTTGAGAACTAAGGACAACAACTAACCAACTCTGAGAAAAGCTACACATCTTAGATTCTCAGAATTCAAAGGGAATTGAGAGATCATCTAATAATAAAATGAAAGGTTGTTAAAATTAAAAAATTAAAAATGTTCATTAAATTCCCTAAAAGTTCCTTGATGTATTACTCAATCCACAAATATCGTAACTCATTGCATCTCTCCTTTCCTGAAACACATCCAATGAGAAGAATGTTATATTAAAGGTCCTTGTTTTGTTTTTAAAATATGAATTTAGAAAACATTAGAAAGACCACACAGAAAATATAGATTAAAACCAAAATTGCAAGATCCATATTTTTCAAATTATATATAAATTTCATTATCATTAATCATCATTTAACATTATTTAGTCTTTCAAAGATTATAAGCTGCTTTACACATAATTCATTTACTTCTTACACCAATATTGATGTGGAAGATTTTACACATCATATAAGATAGAAAAAGGAAACTAATAGATGTTAAATGAATTTGACAAAATCTCCCAGCTAAGTCATTTCGTTTCTATTGTTTTCCTTTTTTTTTCCAGGCATGAAAAAGATTTGGATTTACTTTTCTTTGTAATATTTAACTGTTCCAAGGGAGGGAAGAAGGAAAATGGAGAATTAGTAGTACTGATATTTTTAAAAGAAAAAAAGAAAGATAAGAATGAAAATCATTTATTTTAAACAAGTAGAAAGAAATTCAGAATGTTATACAGATTACAACATAATATTGATTTAGAAATATTTTTTTAAAAAATGAAATTCACTTTCAGATCAACTCTTTTTCTTTTTTTAAATTGATATTTCATTTTATTTTTCCAATTATAAATCAAGGATATTTTTCAACATTCATATACTAATATATTTATGTATAGTTCTGCCACCCTCCCATTCCATTCACCTTCCCTCAGCACCACACAAGTCTGGTAAAAATTGCACATGTAAATTTGTGCTTAACTTGTTTTCAAATTAGTCATTTTGTATAAGAGGAATTATATCTAAGGAAAAAGAAGGAAAACTATAGGAAAGGAAGGATAATGACAAGAGAAGTTTTTAAAAAGTGAAGATAGCATCTATTGAGATTCTGTGGTTTTGGTTTTGATTTTTAATCTGGATGTAGATGGAGATGATATTAATAGGTCTCCCAGGGTTATCCTAGATATCTGAACTTTTGAGAGGAGCTGTATCAGAGTTGATCAACACAGTGTTGTTAATGTGTACAATGTTCTCTTGCTTCTGCTCCCTTTACTCACCACCAGCTGCCTCTACTCACTCTTTTTTTTTTCTGAAGTCCTACTGTTCATGGTTTCTTATAAATTATAGTACTTCATAACAACTATATCCCATGCCCTGTTTAGCCATTTCCCAGTTGATGGGCATCCCTTCAATTTCCAATTCTTTGTCACTACAGAAAATGGCATTAAATATTTATAAACTTTTTTATGATTTCTTCTGGAGTTAGGTCAAGTATAGATATTACTGGGTCAAAGGGTATAATCACTTATGGCTCTTTGTGTATAGTTCCATACTACACTCCGTAATGTTTGGATTAGTTCACAACTCCACCAACAATGCATTAATGAACCAATCTTCCCACACCCTTTCTAACATTCCTCATTTGCTGTTGTTGTCTTCTTAACCAATTTGATGGGTTGCATTTCTCTGTAATCAATAATTGTTTGGAACACTTTTTTTCATTTCATTATAGATAATTTCAATGTCTTTGTTTGAAAGCTGACTTCATATTTGTTGACCAGTTATCAATTGGGGAATGTCTTGTAACCTTGTAAATTTGATTCACTTCTCTATGTATTTTAGGAGTGAAACTGTTATCAGAACCCTGTGAAAATTGTTGACCAACTTTTAATTTTTTTTTCTAATCTTTGCTACTTTGGTTTCATTAGCGCAAAACCTTTTTAACTTAATGCAGTCAAATCATTCATTTGCAGTTTTCAATGTGCTCTATTTTTTGTTGGGAACAAACTTTTCCCCATTCTATAGACTTATCTGATAAGAGTATTTCTTGGTCTCTTAATTAGTCTATAACATAGCCCCTTTATGTTGAAATTCTGTATCCATTTTCATCTTATTTTGGTACAGGATGTGAGCAGTGAATCTATGCCTAGTTTTTGCCATATTTACTTTCCTTTTTTCTCAGCAGTTTTTATCAAATAGTGAGTTCTTAACCCAGAAATTAATGTCTTTGGGTCTGCCAAACAAAAGAACACTATAGTCATTAACTACTGTTTATTTTATACCTATTCCAATTCACTGGTTCATGCCTTGATTTCTTAACCAGAATAAGTTCATTTTGATGACTGCCACTTTATAGTATAGTTTTCAAGCTGGTACAACTAGGCCAAATTCCTTTGCTTTTTTTGCCCCTATCAGTTCCCTTGATAAGCTGGACCTTTTATTACTCCAGATGCATTTTATCATATTTTTCTAGGTCAGTATCAAAGATTTTTGGTAGTTTAATGGGTATGGCACTAAATAAGTTCTTTATTTTGCATAGAATTAACTCATCCTAACCATGAACAATTGATATGTCAATTGTTTAGATCTGCCTTTATTTGTATGTAAAATATTTGTAATTCTTCATATAGTTGCTTGGTTTCTCTTGGGAGGAGGATTCTCAAGTATTTTATATTATCAATACTCACTTTAAAGGGAATTTCTCTTTCTATTTTTTCCCTTGGACTGTGATGTTAATATATAGAAATGCTAATGATTTTTGTGGATTTATTTTATAACTTGCTACTCTGTGATATTGTTAACTGTTTTAAATAATTTTAGTTGATTTTCTAAGGTTCTCTAATGATACCATCATATTGTCTGCAAAGAGTGAAAGTTTTGCCATTATAATTATCAATTCTAATTCCTTCAATTTCTTTTTCTTCTCTTATTGCTAAAGTTAGCATTTCTAATAATATAATGAACATTGTGATGAAAATGGGTATCCTTATCCCCCCCCAATCTTATTGGGAATTCTCCTTATTTATCCCCATTACATACAATATTTTTTGATGGTTTTAGATAGATACTGCTTATTATTTTAAAGAAAACTCCTTTTATTCCTATATTCTCTAAAGTTTCTAATTGGAATGGATGTCATATTTTGTCAAAGACTTTTCCAGCATCCAATGGAATAATTATATGAATTTTTAGTTTTTTATTACTATGTTCAATTATGTTCAATGTTTTCCTATTTTTGAACTATCTCTGACTTCCTGATATATCATTTACATAGGATTTAAAAATTATAAAGATGCTATCGACATATATTTAAGTATTAGAATGTGGATCATATATATGTATAATCCTTTTTTCCACAATTTTCATGAACACACCTATGTTAGAGAAAATTTCACTTTACATGAGAATCATTAAAAAGATAACAGTCTATAGAAGGTTAAGTAATTAAGTCTCTGGACAAGAAAATAAATATAACATGTGAACTACATTATAGCAAATTCAGTCATAGGAAATCTTTGATATTTCTTTATTGTTCTGGTACAATCTGGCTCTCTCCTTTTCCCCAGAGAGCAAGTTTATTGTTTTTTATTTATTTTTATGTTTTGTACCTCTGTTCATGTCTTTTAAATAATATATATAATATATCATATATATATATATATATATATATTATATATAAAACCCATGACATACCATTCAACTTAACTCATGTAATACTTTAAAAGAGTATCTTTCATGTAGTTTACCTGTGGAGCTGGAAAAATATTCATGTATTTATGAATAAATATAGGGAAGATAATTGACATGACTTTTTGGAAACACTTTTTTATATATGGTGATACCATTTAGAATAGGTAAAATGTGTAAAATGTGATGCTAAGATTACAAAATTACTTTTTTATATATATGTTCAGTAGTATGCTGAGATTCAAATAAGAAATTGTATATAAAATCTTTGAGCATCTTTAAATTCTATAAATACTCCCATTATTATTATTATTGTTATTATTATTATTATTATTAGCCTTTTGTCATTAAGTCAGTGCTCTAATGATAACTTCACTTTCCTCCTGTACTGAATTGATTTATCATTGAAATCTAGGAATTCTTATTGATCTGGCAGTTAGTACCTTTAACATAATTTGGAGAATTCTGTTCAATCCAACAGATGTGTGCTTAGTGTACCGTGGTCATATTAACATGGAATTAGCTAACAAATATGGGATATTTCCTGATCGTTCCCAGTTTTTAGCAATCTTATCCTCCAAATTTTTACCTTCTTTTCCTCTCCTCTTATTTTAAGAGATGGAAAAAAAAAGAAATTGGAGATTTGGAAATAGTGATACAATTTCTTTATTCTGCTGTGCTAGCAATAAATATTAGCTGATTCTGATTTTGGTGTATATACAATTAATCTGTTGTCTTATCTAATAGGGAATTCACTCCAAAACATCCATATCTTATTATAATTTAGTAAAGAATTATTTTAAAAAAGACTTCAGAAGCAGATTGAAGTTTGATGATGTTCTAAATGATGCTCTAATGATACTCTCTAGATTTTGCCAAAATAACTTACATGATCTCTCAACTTTAAAATTCCTTCTATCCTGTGGTATCTCCCCTAAAAATATCTCTTTCTTCCTGTAAACCATTGCTACTTCTTGGAATCTCTAATATAAAAAAGGTTTTAGACCATCTTTCATCATATCTTTCTTGGCTCCTCCTGAAATTCTGGACGTTTTGTTTACCTTCTAGGTATAACTCTGATCCTAACACAAACATATACTTTAGCTCCATTTTATGTATTTTTATATCCTGTTACCATGTTAAGTTCCTTGATGAATGGGACTTGTTTTATATTGTATTTGCATCCCAAACACTTATGAGAGTGACTGATATAATGATTTTATATATATGTATATATATATATATATATATCACTTTGAAAATTTTTTTTAATAAATGGAACAATGAATTGTGTTTGACTTGGAGTCAATACAATCTGAGTACAAATCATATCTCAGAAACTTGCTAGCTTTATGAAACTGGGCAAGAAATATAACATCTATCTTAGTTTACTTATGTAGAAAATATTCAAATATAAAAATAACCTACTTCCAATGCTTGCTGTGAGGCTCAAAACAGAAACAGCTCATGGAAATTACTTTATAAACTTTAAAGTGCTTTGTAAATGCAATGTTTGATCTTATTGTTGGTTTGTTAATTTTAGCTGATTTTCCCAGGTTCACATAGCCAATTAATATTAGAAGTGGTCTTTTAACCCTGGTATTCTTGATTCCAAAGCCTACATTCATTCACTTGTTTGTGCTTCTGTCAACTATATGAATGTTCATTTATAATGTTTCTGTTTGTGCTATTAAATGTAGCTCATTTCTGATTACTTATGGCAAATGGAATCCTAATTTTTTAATTTCTAAATAAATTTATAGTGAGAATTTAAGAGTTCCCTTAAAATGATTAACTCAAATAAAATTTTATTGCATTTTAAATAAGTGTTATGTCAAAAGGAGTTAATAAAAATTCGCAATCTGTAAAATTTTGTGCTGAAACCAATACCAATATTTCTATTAAAAGAGTTGTAAATATCTTTGCCCAATAGAACTGAGATGAACACACTGAAATAGGCCTCTAATTAGCATGACGACTTAATGACAATGCAAATAACAAAACGTGATTCTTCCCATTGCTCAAGAACTGAGCTCCTGTGTACCTTAGCACCAGACTGAACTATCCTTTATCCTTTATCATGGCCTCCTAATCATAACAGTTCAAGATATTTTGTGATGTCCTAAATGACAAATTTTCTAACTATAGCTTGTGGTTCTTGATGAAATGGAAATATATATATATATATATATATATATATATATATGTATATGTATATCTCATATCTATATTTAACATGTAATCCTTTATGACATGAAATTTGTATTTTGTAATTTTATTCCCATTACAATTGGTATGTCTAAGGATAACATTCCTTGAAAAAAGTTTCTATCTAAAAATCTTGATGCAATCTTAATTGTACTCATTTGAATCTAAACCCTGATAATATAGAAACTGAGATAAACTGTTTTTCCATCAATCTGAAAAATAAAGGAAAAGCATTCTTCTGTGCTTGCAGTTTTTAAAGGGTTCTATGGCAAGAGGAATTCTTGGAAGCATACTTTTTTCCCAGATGTTCTTGGCAAAGAAGAGACTAGAATCTGTTTTTCACAATATTGCTCCATTTCTACTCATGGCTCAGAACATTACTTTGTCAAGAAAAATCATCACCTAGAACATATAAATATGTTTATGACATTTTTATGGACCCCCACTAATGGATGCGATGTTATCAAGACAAATCATTTTAGCATAATTTTTGTACTACACAATGATTTTATGGAGTTTTTGTGAGATATTCCATTTATGAGGGTAGAGAAATTTACATATAAATTGGAGTAATTTACAAAACTGCCATATCATTAATTTACAACATAGTGGGACATGCTCAATATTTTAAGATAACAATGATGTTCTTTAGTTAAAATATTTGTTTCAGTTATCATATTTCCACATAAAAGCACAAAAAATAAAAAGGAACAATAAAGTCAATTATTTTAAATATGTTTACTTGTTTATTCTGTTAAGATAATGTTTAATTTTCACTAATGCTTTAAATTCTAAAAGTTGGCAAATTTTGTAGACTTAAATGTTTCTCACTCCAGATTCGGTTGAATACTGTTACTAATAAAAAAAAGTACCTTCTTTCAAATATAAGTTAAAATGCAAAAAATATTGTCATCCAAAAATGTTATTTCTGTAACTATCTGTATTTTGTGATTACTCATTTAAATGAGATTTAAAACTTTCCATACCAAAAGTGAACCAGAAATGCCATCATGTTCAGTCACCAACATCAGAGAATTGGATTTAATTAGGATTTGCTACCATCTTTTAAACTTACACTCTTTAATGTTAACCTTTCTCATCTGAGAATAACCATAAAAATATTTCTTGATCTCTCTGCTAATATTTTAGTTAAATATTTTTCCATCTATATTCATTCAATATGGTGGCATAATATTTTATTTTATTTCTCTGTTTTAACTCTTTATGGTATCTATTTTATTCTACATTGTTAGTTAACTATCTAATAAATTAATTTCTTTTTTCCTCTATTTTATTCGCTTAAGAATTTTGATATATAAATTTTACCCTAAGAACTACCTTGACTGAAACCAATATCATTTGTTTTATGGTTCTCATCACTGAAATTACTAATTGCTAAATTTATCTAGTTTGGGGGCAGCCAGGTGGCACAATGAATAGAGCACTGGACCTGGAGTCAGGAGGACCTCAGTTCAAATCTGACCTCAGACACTTAATAATTGTCTAACTGTGTGATCTTGGACAAGTCTCATAACCCCATTGCTTTAAATAAAATAAAATTAAAGAAAAAAACAAGTATTAAATTTATCTAGTTTTGAGAGAAAAAAGTTGAATTCCTAAACTACTATAGCTTTTTTGTCTAATTCTTTCTGTAACTCACTTAACTTCTCTAATAATTTGGATACTATACAACTTAGTGTATATATGTTTAGTATTGATATTACTTCATTGTCTGTGTTACTTTTTAGCAAATTGTAGTTTTCTTTCTTATCTCTTTTAGTGATTTATTTTTAGGTCTGCTTTATCTGAGAAAACAATCATCATGCTTGCATATTTCATTTCAGTTAAAGCATAATATATTTTGTTCCAGGTTTTTACCTTTTCACTGTGTGTATCTCTGAAATATGTTTCTTGTAGAAAACATAATGTAGGATTATGGCTTTTAATTGTATCTGCTATCTACCTCCATTTCATGGGAGAGTTCACCCTGTTCACTTTCACAGTTATCATTACTAACTTTCTATTTTCCTCCATCGTATTTTCCCTTCTTCATATTTTTTTCTCTCTACTTTCACCAGTGCTTTATTCCAGTCCACCAAGTCCCTCAATCTTCCCTCCCTTCTATCAGTCTTGTCCTCTTTTCTTTCTCCTTCCCTTTTGCTTTCCCTTCTGCTCTCTCTTCTATCAACACCCCTTACACACACACACACACACACACAGACACACACACACACACACACACACACACACACACACACACAGACAAACACACATAAAGACAGACAAAGTCTTCTTTCTCTTTTTTACTTCTATTTTCCCATAACATAAGATAAATTTCTAAATAAAATTCAGGCTTTATGATATTTCCTCTTTGAACCAAATCAATTGAGAAGAAAATTCAAACATTCAATTACTCCCACCCTTTTTTTCTCTATACTGTAATATTCTTGTGGGACTGCTTAATTTCATCTCAATTATTTTTTCTACCTTCTTCTGCCTTATTTGGTTCTTCACATTATAATCATCATATGCCCATACTTTCTCTCTCTCTCTCTCTCTCTCTCTCTCTCTCTCTCTCTCTCTCTCTCTATATATATATATATATATATATATATATATATATATATAATATGTATATATTATATATATTATATATATTCCTTTATTTCTTTAATAGAGTTAAAGGCAATCAAGAGATACAAACAACATCTTTCCATTTGGTGATGTAAATATTTTAATCATACTGAATGAAATGCTTTTTGTTTATCTCCTTTTTACCTCTTAGGTTATTCTTGCATCTTGCTTTTGAAGATTCTATTTTCTGTTCAACTCTCGTCTTTTCACAATGAATGTTTGAAACCCCTGTTTTTTTCAATCACTGTCAATCTTTCCCCAAAACATTTTTCAGGGTAGTTGATTCATGGTTTTGAGCTACATTGCCTTTAAGAAAAATCATATTCTAGATCCTCTACGTTTTAAGGTGGAAGCTTGAAAGTTCTGCATAATTCTGACTGTCATTTCTTGATGTTTGAATTGTTTCTTTCTGACTGTCTACAGTATTTTCTCCTTGATCTGATAATTTTGGCGTTGGGCTACAATATTCTTTGGATCTTCCATTGTGGGATCACTTTGAGAAATTGATAGTTCAATTCTTTCAATGCCTATTTTATTCTCTGGTAAACTAAAAAAAATGGATATCAGCACAGTTGTCTGATAATTTCTGAAAAAATGTCTAGATTCTTTTTTTAATAATGGCTTTCAGGCAGTTCAGTAATTCTTAAATTATTTCACTTAGATCTATATTTCAGGTCAGTTGTATTATTTAATGTTTTAAATTTATTTTTATTAAAGATATTATTTGAGTTTTACAATTTCCCCCCAATCTTTCTTCCCTCCCCCCATCCCACCCACACAGAAAGCACTCTGTCAGTCTTTACTTTGTTTCCATGTTGTACCTTGATCCAAATTTGGTGTGATGAGAGAGAACATTTATCCTCAAAGAGAAGTCTGAGAGGTAACAAGATCAGACAATAAGATATCTGTTTTTTTTTTTCTAAATTAAAGGGAATAGTCCTTGCACTTTTTTCAAACTCCGCAGATCCTTATCTGGATACAGATGGTACTCTCCTTTGCAGACAGCCCAAAATAGTTCCCGATTGTTGAACTGATAGAATGAACAAGTCCTTCAAGGTTGAACATCACCCCCATGTTGCTGTTAGGGTGTACAGTGTTTTTCTGGTTCTGCTCATCTCACTCAGCATCAGTTCATGCAAACCCCTCCAGGCTTCCCTGAAATCCCATCCCTCCTGGTTTCTAATAGAACAATCGTGTTCCTCGACATACATATACCACAGTTTGCTATGCCATTGCCCAATTGAGGGACATTTACTGGATTTCCAATTCTTTGCCACCACAAACAGGGCTGCTATAAATATTTTTGTACAAGTAATGTTTTTACCCTTTTTCCTCACCTGTTCAGGGTATAGACCCAGTAGTGGTATTGCTGGGTCAAAAGGTATGCACATTTTTGTTGCCCTTTGGGCATAGTGCCAAATAGCTCTCCAGAAGGGTTGGAAGAGTTCACAGATCCACCAACAGTGTAATAGTGTCCCAGATTTCCCTCATCCCTTCCAACAATGATCATTATCCATCCTGGTCATACTGGCCAATCTGAGTGGTGTGAGGTGGTACCTCAACGAAGCTTTAATTTGCATTTCTCTAATAATTAATGATTTAGAGCATTTTTTCATATGGCTATGGATTACTTTGATCTCCTCATCTGTAAATTGCCTTTGCATATCCTCTGACGATTTGTCAATTGGGGAATGGCTTTTTGTTTTAAAAATATGACTCAGTTCTCTGTATATTTTAGAAATGAGTCCTTTCTCAGAATCATTAGTTGTAAAGATTGTTTCCCAATTTACTACCTTTCTTTTGATCTTGTTTACATTGGTTTTATCTGTCTAAAAGCTTTTTAATTTAATGTAATTGAAATCTTCTAATTGGTTTTTGGTGATGTTCTCCAGCTCTTCCTTAGTCATAAACTGTTCCCCTTTCCATAGATCTGACAGTTAGAGCAGTCCTTGATCTTCTAATTTGCTTATAGTATTATTTTTTTATGTCTGTGTCCTGTAACCATTTGGATCTTATCTTGGTAAAGGGTGTGAGGTGTTGGTCTAATCTCAGTTTCTTCCATACTAACTTCCAATTATCCCAGCAATTTTTACCAAAGAGGGAGTTTTTATCCCAATGGCCGGATCTTTTGGGTTTATCAAACAGCAGATTCCTATAATCCTCTCCTTCTTTTACACCTAGTCTATTCCACTGGTCCAGCACTCTATTTCTTAGCCAATACCAAACAGTTTTGATGACTGATGCTTTATAATATAATTTTAGATCGGGTAGGACTAAGCCACCTTCTTTTGCACTTTTTTTCATTAAGCTACTGGCAATTCTTGACATTTTATTTCTACATATGTATTTACTTACAATTTTTTCTTACTCTTTGAAGTAATTTTTTAGAATTTTGATTGGTAGGGCACTAAACAGATAGTTTAGTTTTGGTAGAATTGTGATTTTTATTATATTAGCTCTACCTATCCATGAGCAGTTGATATTTGCCCAGTTATTTAAATCTGATTTAATTTGTGTGAGAAGTGTTTTATAATTGTTTTCAACAAGATTCTGAGTCTGTCTTGGCAAATAGACACCCAAATATTTTATATTGTCTGAGGTTACTTTGAATGGGATTTCTCTTTCTAGCTCTTCCTGCTGTTTCTTGCTAGACATATATAGAAACCTTGAGGATTTATGAGGGTTTATTTTATAACCTGCAACTTTACTAAAATTGCGAATTGTTTCCATTAGTTTTTTAGATGATTTCTTGGGATTCTCTAGATAGACCATCATGTCATTTGCTAAAAGTGACAGTTTTGTCTCTTCCTTCCCAATTCTAATTCCTTCAACTTCT
Organism: Macrotis lagotis; assembly: GCF_037893015.1. NCBI lineage: Eukaryota > Metazoa > Chordata > Mammalia > Peramelemorphia > Peramelidae > Macrotis > Macrotis lagotis. Next base: position 366,510,555 of record NC_133666.1, on the reverse strand, counting down.
TTTTCTTTTCTAATTGCTGATGCTAACATTTCTAATACAATATTGAATAGTAGTGGTGATAATGGGAACCCTTGTTTCACCCCTGATCTTGCTGGGAGTGCCTGTATCCTCTCCCCATTGAATATAATGCTTATTGATGGTTTCAGATAGATACTGCTAATTATTTTAAGGAACAGTCCATTTATTCCAACACTCTCTATTGTTTTTAGTAGGAATGGATGCTGTATTTTGTCAAAAGCTTTTTCAGCATCTATTGATAGAATCATATGATTCCTGATAGGTTTGTTCTTGATATAATTGAGTATACTAACAGTTTTCCTAACATTGAACCAACCCTGCATTCCTGGAATAAATCCTATATAGGATTGGAACCAATTGTTCCTTAAATGTTTGGTAGAATTCACTTGTGAATCCATCAGACCCTGGAGATTGCTTTTTAGGGAGTTCAGTAATGGCTTGTTGAATTTCTTTTTCAGTTATAGGGTTGTTTAGGTATTTAATCTCTTCTTCATGTAACCTAAGCAACTTATATTTTTGTAAATATTCATCCATTTCACTTAGATTATCAAATTTATTGGCATAGAGTTGGGCAAAATAATTTCGAATTATTACTTTAATTTCCTCCTCATTGGTGGTGAGTTGACATTTTTCATTTATGATACTAGCAATTTGGTTTTCTTCTTTCTTTTTTTTAAACAAATTGACCAGAGGTTTATCAATTTTATTGGTTTTTTCATAATACCAACTTTTGATTTTATTTATTAATTCAATAGGTTTTTTGCTTTCAATTTTATTAATTTCTCCTTTAATTTTTAGAATTTCTAATTTTTTATTTAATTGGGGATTTTTGATTTGCTCTTTCTCTAATTTTTTTAGTTGCTTGTTTAGTTCATTGATTTCCTCTTTCTCCAATTTATTCATATAAGAATTTAGAGCTATAATATATCACCTGAGATTTGCTTTGAATGAATCCCATATGTTTTTCGTATGTGATTTCATTATTATCATTATCTAGGTTAAAATGGTTAATTCTTTTTTGTAATTTGATTTTTGGTCCACTCATTTCTTAAAATGAGGTTATTCAGTTTCCAATTTGTTCTGGGTCTATATCTCCTTGGCCCAGTGCTGCCTATGACTTTTATTGTATTGTGATCTGAGAAAAATGTATTCACTATTTCTGCCTTTCTGCAGTTTATCATTAGGTTTTTATGTCCTAGTACATGGTCAATTTTTGTATAAGTTCAATGTACTGCAGAGAAAAAGGTATATTCCTTTCTATCCCCATTCAGTGTCCTCCATAAGTCTACCATATCTAATTTTTCTAACAATCTATTTACCGCCCTAATTTCTTTCTTGTTTGTTTTATGATTCAATTTATCTAGATCTGATAGTGGGAGGTAGAGGTCTCCCACTAGTAGAGTTTTGCTGTCTATGTCTTCCTGTAGTTCTTTCAGCTTCTCCCCTAAGAATTTGGGTGCTGTTCCACTGGGTGCATATACATTCAATATTGAAATGACTTTATTGTCTATCATACCTTTTGGGAGGATAATGTTTCCTTCCTTAGATTTTTAACTATCTATTTTGTTGCTACTTTGTCTGAGATAAGGATTGCTACCCCTGCTTTTTTTACTTCAGGTGAAGCAAAATATATTTTGCTCCAACCTTTTACATTTACTCTGCATGTATCTCTCTGCTTCAAATGAGTTTATTGTAAGCAGCATATTGTAGGAGTCTTGTTTTTAATCCACTCTGCTATTTGCCTATGTTTTAAGGGAGAGTTCATCCCATTAACATTCAAGGTTATGATTACTAATTCTTTATTGCCCTCTGTGCTAACTTCCCTCTGTTTGTATTTTCCCCCTTCCCCCCCTTTTATCCATATTCCCTAGTCTTTTGTTTCTGAAAACCACCCCCTTCAGTGTGTTTGCCCTCCTATATCACACCCTCCCCTTTCTTTCCCCTTTCCCTTTTACCCTTTTCCTTTCCCTTCCTTTTGTTACTTCCCCTTATTTGCCCCACTCCCCTTCCCTTTCTCCATCCCCCCCTCCCCTTTTCCCATTTTAATACTTGAAAGGTTAGATATTTTATATGTTAACTGAGTATATGTAGGTTGACTTTAGGCAACATCTGATGAGAAGAAGATTCAGGTGTTTCTCCTCTGCTCCCTTCTTCCCCACTATTACCATAGGTTTTTTGTACCTCTTAGTGTAATAAGATTTATCCCATTCAATCCCCTCCCACTTACTGTCTCTTTCCTGACCCCCTTCTTAGGGAGGTAAGTTGTTTTTAGGTCATTCTATCTAAGTCATAGAAAAGTCTGAGTGACTCTCCCTTCTAGTTCTGTATATTCGATCGAATAGAGTCAAAATTCCTTTGAGTTTTTCTCCCAAGTGGGGTTAAAGCCAGTTACATCCCATTAGATATTAGTCTCCTGGATAGGTCATAAATGTCATTTCTGGCTAGGTATATTCTCTCTGTTAGAGTTACATTTCTCAAGGTTTATGAGAATCTTTTTTCTCCCCCCTTACTGGGATATAGCCAGTTTCAACTTACTGGATTGCATTTTTTTTTCCTTTTACCCCCCCCCCCTTTTTTTACCTTTTCATGTGTCTCTTGAACCTCCTGCTTGATGTCCAAATTTTCTGTTTAGCTCTGGTCTTTTCATCAGAAATTTTTGGAATTCTTCTATTTCGTTAAATGTCCATCTTTTTCCCTGGAAGAGAAGGCTCAGCTTTGCAGGAAAGTAGATCCTTGGCTGCATTTCAAGCTCCTGTACTCCTCGAAATATCCTGTCCCATGCCCTTCGATCCCTTAAAGTTGATGCAGCCAGGTCCTGCGTGATCCTTACTGTGGCTCCTTGATGTTTAAATTGTTTCTTTCTGGCTGCTTGCAGGATTTTCTATTTTTATCTTATATTTCTGGAGTTTGGCCACAGCATTCCTTGGTGTTTTCATTTTAGGATCTTTTTCTGGTGGGGATCGATGTACTCTTTCAATAACTACTTTGCCCCCCGATTCCATGATATCAGGGCAGTTTTCCATTACTAGATCCGGTAATATTAAGTCCAGGCTTTTTTCTCTTCAATGTTTTCAGGAAGTCCTATTATTTGCAGGTTTCCCCTCCTCAATCTATTCTCAAGGTCAGCGGTTTCATTGATGAGGTATTTTATATTTGCTTCTAGTTTTTCTATTTTTTGATTTTGTTTAACTGACTCTTGCTGTCTCATGGAGTCATTAGTTTCTGTAGACTCCATTCTTTTTTGGGGGGAAGAGTTTTCTTTGTTAACCTTTTTGCAACTCCTTTTCCAATTGACCAATTCTACTTTTGAAAGAGCTTTCCATTTGACCAATTGAGGGTTTCAGAGAATTAAGTTTTTTTTTCATTTGCTCATTTGAGGATCTGAGAGAATTATTCTCATTTTGTAATTGTCCAATTGATGATCTCTCCCAAATTGTTAAGCTCCTTCCTTATTTTTTCAAGGAAGTCTTTCTGTCCTGGGACCAGATTGTATTCTCCTCAGAGGTTCCAGGTCTCTCTGAGTCGGGGTCTTTCCCTTCCAGGAATTTTTCTATGGATCCATCTTTCCACTGACCCTTCTTCATTATGCTAATACCTGAGTTGGGGGTGGGGGAGCTGGTTCACCTGGGCTTGGGATCGCTAAAGGCTTTACTGAGTGCAGTTTCTCTAGCTGACCATTAGGAGGTGCTGCTGCTCTCTGTGGAGTGTCTGTGACCTTGATTGAGGCCTTCTCCCTTTGCCAGAAGGGAGGAATTGGAGCTATTGAATTGTTTTGCCTTCAATCAATGGTGGGCTTTACCCTGGCCTGAGGTCATTCCTCAGCTGGGCTGGTTCTTCTAATCACACACCTGGGCCTGAGGCAGAAGTAGTTTGCCTTTGCTTGGGAAGAGGCCTCTGTGTAATGGAGGCATGCATTCAGAGTTTCTCAGACCTGAGGAGCCTAGGGATGGTGTCTGCAGCTCTGCTGCACCAGAACTCTTCCCCCAGCCTGGTCCCCAAGCTCCAGGGGGACAGCACCAACACCAGCGCCTCTGCTTCCCCACGGACCCAAGCCCCTTTCGTCCAGCCCCACCACTGATCCAGCAGGTCCAGCTCTCCAGCCCTCAGACTCCTGGTTCCAATTCAGCTGTTAATCTGGCTGATCCAGTGCTGATCCTCCCTCTGAGCCCAGACTCACCCACCTGAATTCGCCAAAGCTGCTGCGGGAGACAGATCCTGAGAGAGATGTTCTTTCTACTGGCTTTTCTTTCTGGGTTTTGTGGGTTGGATTTCTTTTAAGAGGTTTGTTTCATGTGATAGATGGGGAAAGATCAGGAGACTTTAGAACTGTGCCTGTCTTCTCTCCTCCATCTTGGCCTGAAGTCCTCAGTTGTATTTTTAATGAGAATTTTACATTTTCTTATATTTTGCAATTCATTTTATCATGCTTGACTGATTCTTGATGTCTCAAAGAATCATTCAATTCAATTTGGCAAATCCTAATATTCAAGGAATTATTTTCATGATAGTTTTTTAACCTCCTTATCTATTTATTCACTTCTACTTTTAAAGCAATAGATTTCTTCACTTCTTTTCTCCCTCTTTGGCCAGTTCTACTTTTTCACTTGTTTGTAATTTTTCCCTTATTTATTCTTGATCTATGCATTCTTTAAAGTTAAGTTAGACAGTTTCCAATTAATTATTAGTCTATCATTTCATGACCCTTCATTACACTTCTGAAAATGATGCACTTATTATTTCTGTCATTCTGCATTTAATTTTGAGGTTTTTGTTCTCAGATACATGATCAATTTATGTGTGGGTGCCATGTACCAGTGATAAAAATCTGTATTCCTAACTATCCTGCTTCAGTTTTTCCAGAGGCCTATCATATCTTATTTTTCTAAAATTCTATTCAACTCCCAACTTCCTTCTTGCTTATTTTATGATTCTAACTATGGATATGGTAAGTTGAGGTTCCCCACCAGTATTGTTTTGTTGTCTATTTTTTCCTGTAACTGATTAAACTTTTCTTAAACATTTTATTCTATGTCAGTTGGTGCATACATGTTTACTATTGAAATTACTTCTTGGTCTTTCGTACCTTTTAGTAAAATATAGTTTCCTTCCTTATTCTTTTTAATGAGATCAATGCTAACTTCTATTTTGTCTGAGATATGAATTGCTGTCTCTCTTTTTTTTTCACTTCAAGTGAAGCTTAATATATTGTGACCCAGTCTTTAACCTTTATTCTCTATGTATCTCTTCTCTCCAAATGTGTTTCTGGTTTTTAATCCACTCTGCTATCTACTTCCATTTTATGGGATAGTTTGTGCCATTGACATTCATAGTTACAATTACTATTTATTACAATCTGTCCTATCTCACCTCTGTTTCTATTTTTCTTTTTCCTTTTTACTTCTCCTTTCTCATCAGTGCTTTGTTTCTACATTATTGCCTCCTTCAATCTAATCTCCTTCTATCAAATCCTTCCATTTACTTTTCTCTTTTTATTTTACCTCTCATTCCTTTCCTCTCTTTAAGCAGTCTCTCCTTCTCTCCCCCCATTTTCCTTCCTAATGTCTGAAAGGTAAGATAAATTTCTAAACCTGAGCATATGTATTATTCACTCTTTGAGTCAAATATGATGAGAATAAGATTCAAGCAATTCTTACCCCCTCATTTTCTTTCCTCTCCTTTTTGTCTCTTCATGTGATATGATTAATCTCCATCTTCCTCCCATATCCTCCCTTTTCATTATGATCCCTTTTTATTATTTATTATTTTTTTTTAGATTTTTGCAAGGCAAATGGGGTTATGTGGCTTGCCCAAGGCCGTACAGCATGGCAATTATTAAGTGTCTAAGAACAGATTTGAACTCAGGTACTCCTGACTCCAGGGCCAGTGCTCTATCCACTGTGCTACCTAGCTGCCCCTATGATCCCTTTTTAATGTCATCAGTTTTTTAGATCATTCAATAAAAATCAATTTATATCTATGCCTTGAGTCTACATATTCTCCACCTAATACAGGTATACAATTATATGAGTTAGGAGAAACTTCATCCCATGTTGGGATGTAACCAGTTCAAACTTATTGTATAATAGTCTTTTTCTTTTTCACTGTTTACCTTTTATGTAGTTCTTAAGACTTCTGTTTGAAGATCAGATTTTCTGCTTAGCTCATGTGAAAGTCATCTATTTTGTTACATGTCCCATTTTTCCCATATACTTAATTTTGCTGGTATTTGATTTTCAGTTGTAATTCAAGCATTTTTACCCTCAGGTTAACATATTCAGACTCTTCATTCCTCTAGAACTGATGTTACCAGATCCTGCTTTCTGGTCACCTAAGGGATTTTCTCCTTGATCTAATAATTCTGTATTTTAACTATAATATTTTTTGGCATTTGTATTTTGGATACCTTTCAGGAATAGATTGGTAGATGCTTTTAATGACCATTTTGCTCTCTGATTCTAGAATATCTGCTGATTTCTTATAAGGACTTGCCCAGGCTCTTTTTTTTTATCTTGGATTTCAGGTAGTCCAATAATTATTAAGTGATCTTCTCTGTAACTATTTTCCAGGTCAATTGTTTTTCCAATGTATTTTTTTAAACATTTTATTATACTTTTTTCATTTTTCCTTATTTTGCTTGATTGACATTTGACATCTCATTAACCTCCATTTGCCACAATCCATTCTTCAAGGAATTATTTTCTTCAGTTACTTCTCCGACCATGATAAAATAAAAATTACATGTAATAAAGGTACATGGAAAGATAAACCAAGAACTAATTGGAAATAAATTGGAAATAAAATCTTAAATGAAGAGTGGATCAAACAGCAAGCAATAGAAATAATAATTATATCCAAAAATATGATACTTGAGAGACATCATAGCAAAATTTGTGGAATGTAGCAAAGGCAATTTTGGGGGGAAATTTTATAACTTTAAATGTCTATATGACTAAAATAGAGAAAGAAGAGATCAATGAATTGGGTAGGCAGCCAAAGAAAGCTAGAAAATGAACAAATTAAAAATCCCCAATTAAATACCAAATTAGAAATTCTTAAATCAAGGTAGAGATTAATTAATTGGAAGAAAAAAATAATCACTCTTATAAATAAAACTAAGAGCTAGTTTTATTAAAAACAAATAAAATAGACAAATCATTGGTTAATATGATTTTAAAAAAAGAAGATAACCAAATTACCAGTATCAAAAAATGAAAAGGGTGAACTAACCTTCAATGAGTAGGAAATTAAAAAGATAATTCAGAGCTAATTTGCCTATGTCAATAAATTGGATAGCCTGAGTGAAAGGGATGCATATTTACAAAAATACAAACTACCCAGATTACCAAAAGAGTGAATAGATCATTTAAATAACCCACTTCTGAAAAAAGAAATAAACCTCCTAATAAAAATTATCCAGTACAGATGGATTTACAAGTGTATTCTACCAAACATTTAAGGAATAATTAATTCATATACTACATTAACTATTTAAAAAATAGGACAAGAAAGAGTTCTACCATACTCCTTTTGTGATACTGACATTATCCTGATACCTAAACCAGGAAGAATCAAAAGAGACAAAGAAATTTATAGACCAATCTCCTAAATGAATACTGATGTAAAAATCTTAAATAAAATTTTAGCAATGAGGAAAAAAAATGAGAAAAAAATGAAAAATAATTGAGAAAAAATGAGAAAAAAATCCTTTTCCATTTGATCAATTTTATTTTAAAGGAACTGTTATCTTTTTCAATTTGTTTTTCATTTATCCAATTGCATTTTAACAAAGTTTGCTTTATTCTGTGAATTTTTGTGCTTCCTTTTGCAAGATATTGAATTTCTCTTGCATTTCTTTTCCCAATTTTGTCTTGATATTTAAAATCCTTTTTTGAGCTCTTCCAAGAAGTCTATTGGAGTCGTTAATCATATTATCCTCTAGTTTCAAATGCAATTTTTTCTGCCATCCTCCTTTGAGATATTTTGCCTGTTCTTATCTCCAAGGTAACTTTTTATAGTCCCTGTTTTTTCTTTGATCTGCCTTAACTCATTTTGGGTTATGTTCCTGGAACTATCCCAAGGATCTTGTGTTGGGGAAATGTCTACTCCAAGACCTTTAACACTGAGAACCCTAACAACATGCTCACTAACCTGAGGCTGTCTCTATTGGGAGTTCCAGCAGGTTGCTCACTAGACTGACGATGTTGGGAACACTAATGGCTTGCTCACTGGAATGCTCACATTGGGAATGCTAATGACTTACTCCCTAGACAGTTATTTTGAGAATGCCAGTAGCTTGCTGCCTGGACTGGACCATCTATTCTAATTGTACTGGGTGAATCAGGACTTTGCATTACCTCTGTTCGATATAGCCCAGCTAGCCTATTATACACTTGAACTACTGAGCTCTGATCTTTCCTATAGTGAGAACCTTTTGTTGGTCTCCATCTGATGTATTTGAAGGCTTGATTAAAAAGAGTTCAAGAAAATTCCTGATTTTCTCTACCATCTTGACTCTGCACTCTTCAATTCTATTTTTTAAAGAATTGTTTTGTTTGACCAATATCTGTGTTTCTTGTAGAAATGGTTGACCCATTTCTAATAATTGTCCTCCATTTCTTTTGTCTCATTTCTTTTCCTAATTTTTCTTCTACCTCTCTTACTTGATATTTAAAATCCTTTTTGACCCCTTCTAGAAGAACTTTTTGGACTTGAAACTACTTCATATTCTCCTTTGAGCCTTCATATATAGGCATCTTGACAATATTGATTTTTGTATATGCAGTTTGATCTTCCTTGTTGCCATAATAGATTTCTATGGTTAAGAATATTTTTTTATTGTTTTCTTATTTTTTTAAAGCTGTGTTCTGCCCTTGCTGTCAAGGGGTTCTGTTCAAAGTGTCTTGTTCTGGAAGCCAGGTGACCCACTGACTCTCTGTGCTGGGGCCTCAGTTGCTGACCCATTGCTCATTGCACTGGTTTGACTTGGCCTAGTCAAAGTATTGTAGTATTGTTTCAGTAAACGATTTGCCTTCTGTGCTTGGTCTGAAGGTCTGAAAATTGACTTGCTATGTCTCCAACCTTCTGAGGACACAGGTTTCTTAATTGATGATCTGTGCTGAGGTTGAGTCTGTTGCTGGCTTCTACCCTCCCCTTTTGAAGTCCTTTTAAGTGATCTCAAGGTGGAAAATTGTATTGTATTTTTGGGTTTTCAACTCCAAAATCATTTTAAAGGTTTGATTTTATGATGTTTATGAGGAAATTGAAGCAGTCAAGCAACATCCTAACCTCTCTGCCAACTTAGCTTTTCCCTTCCTCCCCTTCCCCATCCCCTTTTATTTACTTAAGAACCATTTGGTATATTAATATTTACAAGTACTTAATGTATTTTTTTAGATTTCTAACCAAAAATATCATAGTTTCTAGTTATTTTTGAATGATATTTCCCCACCTACTTCTTTCTTTACTTTAGTTATCCAATTATTTCCCTTTTTTCATGACCTCTCTATAAATTAAACTATCCAGTAAAGCCAACTTCTATCATTGCATTTCAAACAATGGTAGTCTATATGTGTGAATGTTGATGAAGTTGGAAGAGATTGCAATGACAAATAAGGAGCCCCTGAGTAGAACCTAGATCACAAGGGTATGGTTACTTTTGAGTACCTTTGATGCTATGAGGTACCTGGTGGGGAAGGAATGTTTAGGAAGGGGGTAAGGAATTAACTTTTGCTATTGAATTTTTTAGGTTATTATTTCATTGTATATTTCTTTTTGGTGAAGCCTCTGGAGATATAGTAATGGCAATATTTTCATATAGTTGATTGTGAATATCTTAGCCATTTTCAATAAAACATTGACCTAAGACTCTTCTGAAGGATTTATGATAAAAAATATATCTACCTCCAGAGAAAGAACTAGTCTGAATAAAAATAAAATATATATTTTCAATTTTTAAATTTGTTTTTGTATTTGTTTTCTTTGGCAACCTGCTTATAATAGAAAGGTGCTGCATTACTACCCATTTATAATCTATAGTAAATTTCTTGCCTTCTCAAAAAGGGGACAAGGGGAAAAGGGAGTGAATTAATTTGGAACTCTCTTTTTTGTTTTATTTTATTTGTTGAAGCATTTTAATTGTTCTCCATTGCATGCAAAAACAATTTTTTTATATTTAAAATTTTAACATTTTAAAAAATTTTGAGTTCCAAATTTTCTCCCTCACAGCCTCCTCACCTTCCTCCCTGAGAAAAGATGTAATTTGATATGAGCTAAACATGTCCAATAGTGCAAAACATAATTTCATGTTAGTCATATTAAGAAGAAAATATGAATTACTAAAAGAATAAAAAACATATAAAATAATATGCTTCAAACCACTTCCAGATTCTACTAATTCTTTCTCTTAAGTGGATAGCATATTTCATCAAAAAATTGACTTAGGTAATTCCACTGTGGGGAATAGCTAAGCTATCCACAATTGGTTATTACACAATTTTGTTCTTACTGTGTACAATGGTCTCCTGCTTTTGCTCACTTCAGTCAGTATCAATTCATATAAAACTAGTTTTTTCTTTAATCCACCGGCTCATCATTTCTTATAGCACAATAGTTACAATCACTTACCACAATTTATTTAACCACTCCCCAATTGATGGATATCCCTTCAATTGCAAATTTGTTGCTAGCACATAAAGAGCTGCTATAAACATTTTTGTACATATAGGTCATATTCTGTTTTCAAATGTCTTTGTGATACAGACCTAGTAGTGGTGATATTATTACTGGAATAAAGGTTAAGTACAGTTTTATAACCTTTTAGCATAATTCTAAATTGCTCTCCAGAGTAGTTGTATCAGGAATTCATTTATTCAGTTCATGGATGTACATACATGTTAAGAATTGTTTACATATAATAAGAAAAAAAGACAAAATGCAAGTGAAAAAAGAATAGAATGAAGGAAAGAAAGGAGGAAGGAAGGAAGGAAGGAAGGAAGGAAGGAAGGAAGGAAGGAAGGAAGGAAGGAAGGAAGGAAGGAAGGAAGGAAGGAAGGAAGGAAGAAAAATATTGATAAAAAGAAGGTACACATATTCAGGAGATGGTTGTGTTTTACATTCTGTGTAAGGGCCTTCATAACAACAAATTAAACAAACATCCAACTGACTATTTCTTTCTGCTCTGCTCTCTGAAGAAGTCATAAAAATTCAAAAGTTCTGCTGATATTGATGAGAACTTTAAACATGATGATTAACATTTTGTAAATAAATATAGGCAATGTATTCATTTCTGCTCTATTTGATTTAAACAGAAAGGGAAGTTTCTTTTTTTCTTTATAGGCTTGCTTTCCTTTTCCGTGCCATTTTTTAAATACTTTCTTTTGTTAATAAAAGAAAGATAAGCCCCATATGAAAAGTGACTTAAAATTCATCTATTTTGTGATTTTACCAAGTATTCTAAGGAAAGACACAAAAGATTGGCAGCACTTCTGGCCAAAAGAGTATATGACTAATGAAAGTTTCCTTGTCCATTCTTTAGGTTTACTAAAATAACAAGGACATTTTAATAGGTGGGACTGTTCTCAATAACATCAGTTATTCTGATTGTGGAGGTAATGTTTAGTTTCCTGAGAGCAACAAAATAGATAATTATCAGAATATTGGTCATATATTGTAATGGAAAAAGGATGAATTACTTTAAAAAGATAATAATAGGACAGTTTATCACAAAGTTTCATGCAAATAGATATTTAATGATGTTTCATTCTTGGTATGGAATGAGATTTTTTTTCTCCTATTACTTCTTATGAGATTCTTAATTTAAGAAATTAAATTTTAATTTTAAATCAGTCTCCTGAGAAGTCTACACTAAAATTTCACTACAGCTTTTTTCTGATATTTTGACATGAATCCAACTATTTTTTAAAAAACAAAAAACCCTGTTTACCCTAATGTGATAACTTCTAAAATAATACAGAGAAAAAGAAAGGGAAGAAAATTCAACCATGTGCTCTCAAAGAGGAAATAATGTTAATGAAAATAGTGTTCAATGACAATTCCTTGGAATATTAACAAGTACAGAATATTAACAAGTGGGAAGGATCAATCAGAGTAAAGGCAAAGTTGCTAAAATTTCTCACTGTTTTCTTCTTCCTTCTTATCTGATAAATTATGTTTACTTAAATAAACTTATGGTTATCCACTTCCTTACTGGATCTCTCAAATCTCATATTACTTTTTAGATTCTGCTCTATCAATCATCTTTTATGTGTGGTCCATATTCACTCTTTTTCTCTTTATATATAGATTCTTTCCTTTCAACCCAAACATATATTCAGTTAGTGTCCCTTGACTGTAATTCCTCCTCAAGGTACAATCATATATTTCTAATACTTATGAGTGCTGGAAAACATATTATAAAATTATGTACTCCACTTCCTCCTTAGCTCATAAAATTCAGTTTCCTTTGACCTACTTGAACTCTTCATAGGTCTGTCTTGATATATCCTTCTCATAAATCTCCTCTTACTTGGTTTTTTTCCTATGTCTGAATATCTGAAAATAATTTGGTCCCTCTTTCTCATTATTATTATTATTATTATTATTATTATTATTATTATTATTATTTTCCTAAATCTAAAATGTGGCACCCAATGTTTTTCCTTTGATGTTCTAAGTATTTTTCCACAGTTGGATTGGTTTTATCCCACAGTTTCATTCAAGTATCATCAAAATGTGGATGACTGCTACATATATATATATATATATATATATATATATATATATATATGTATATATACATATATATATAGAGAGAGAGATAGATAGAAAGATATATAGATAGAGAGATATTTCAAACCCTGAACTGAACTCAAATTCTAGTCCTATTTCTTAAATCATTTGCCTTATAATTATGTCTTGAAGATTTTGCTATAACGATACTAAATATGGTCAAAATTGAACTCATAATAATCTGGCCCCCTTCCCCCTAAGAAAAATTTTGCTTTATTTCAAATTCCCTACTTAGTTTGAAGACAAATTGTCTTAGTGACATTTCAAGCTACCAATGAATAAATGGAGATTAGTAGACTGATTCAGTTAGTGTCGCTAGATTGTAATTCCTACTGAAGGTACAATCATATTTTGAGAGTGACCATAAATTGATAAGGAAAACTGGTAGAGGTATTGACTTTCTTCCTATTGCAATGATATCTTTGCTCCTCTAAAATAGCTGGGCTATTTGGAGTATTCGTTAAGGAGTCATTCTGCCTTTTTTTTCCTTTTTATTTGACAGAGAAAAATTTTGCTACTTGAGGAGAAAATGAGAACAGTCTAGGGATATTGATAAGTGAAATGTCTGTTCAGGGTCATATAATCAGTAAGTATATGCCAAAAGCAAATCTTAAACTCAGATCTTTCTCACTCTGAGACCTTTGCTTTTCCTTGTCTTCCATGTTATTTTTCTTTACTACTGCTACTGCTAATGTTGCTGCCAATTCAAAAATATTTCCAAATTATGAAAATTTTCCTATAAAAATATTAACTGATTACAAAGTTCCTTGTCTAGGATATTTTGATCTAGACTCTAAAAAATTATATAACATATAGAAGAACCTCAAATAAATCAAAGAATAATACTAGCAAGTGAATTAAGTTATTACCTTCTGCAGGAAGGCTTTTCTAATCGCTATGAATTTCAGAAGCTTTTCTGTGAATTATTTCCAGTTTATCTTTTATATAATTATTTATATTTATCATATCCCCATTTAGAATGATAGATTTTCAGAACATGGACTGTCATTTATCTTTCATTGTTTTCAAAGCACTTATCACAGTGCCTGACATGAAAGTTACTTACAAATTACTTTTGATTGACTGCTGTCATAAACATGTGTGAGAAATGAATACTTTGACAACATTACCTGACCTTTAATGTATAATATGCTTTGGTGCATTAGTAGAAGTTTTATCAAAATTAAGCAGTATTCAAATGATATCAAACAAAAATAATTCTTTTGAAGGGGCAGAGCCAAGATGGCGAAAAGAAGGGATGAGTCTTAGGCGCTCTCTGATAAAACTTCAAAACTATGGACTCTAACTAAACTTTTGAGAGACAGAACTCACAAAGGGACCTGGTGAGGCAGTTCTCCTACTTAAGGTAACCTGGAAAAGAGCAGAAAGGCTCTGCTCCCCGGGTTCGTAGGGGCATCCTACCAAAGGGGTGGCCCTCCAGAGCGAAAGAACTTCAGCCTGCTGGAGGCAGCCCCAGGGCACTGGGAGCCACAGCTCACAGCAGCGGCGGAGTCTCCTGAGCTGCAACCCGGGGAGCACCGGGCACAAAGTGGGGGAACAGCAGGGGTCCTCTACAAGAGCAAGCACATGGAGCCCAGCCCTCAGGGCACACAGCTAGCAGTTTGGTCTTTCCCCAGCCCAGATCCAGGAACAGAAGCAGGTGGAGACATAAGCAGGAGCCTCCAGGCCATGAGCCCATTGAGCTGAGGGAGGGGAATGAAGAGAGACTGCAGAACTCTGTCCTCTACCTCTGGAACAGGACTCTGGGAATCTGACCACATTCAGATCCTGGTAGCAGTCTAGGCCCCTCAATAGAACAGCAGGGCCCCCCCCCCACCTCAGCACTGTGGCAGAGGGGGGAGCTTATGGTCATTCACAGATCAGGAGGGAGGACAGAGCCTCACACACTGAGACCCTTGAGGGAGTGTCCCAAAAGCTCAGGAAGCACCCCAAAACCAGGCCCAGGCTGGGAAAATGAGCAATCAAAGAAACAAGAGGAAGGCCATTGAGAAATATTTTGCATATGAGCCCAAGAAGGATCGAAATACTCAGTCTGAAGATGAGGAAGCACAAGCTCCTGCATCTAAAGACTCCAAAAAAAACAGAAATTGGGCTCAGGCTATGACAGAGGTCAAAAAAGACTTTGAAAATCAAATGAGGGAGTTGGAAGAAAAACTGGGAAAAGAAAGGAGAGAGATGCAGGAAAAATATGAAAATAAAGTCAGCAGCTTAGTCAAGGAAATCCAAAAAATGCTGAATACAATAGCATACTAAAAACCAGCTTAGGTCAAATGTATAAAACAGTTCTAAAGGTATTGAGGGGAAGAATGCTTTAAAAAGCAAAATTGGCCAGATGGAAAAAGAGATAAGAACACTCTCTGAGGAAAACAAATCCTTCAGACAAAGAATAGGATTCAGGGAGATTGATGAATTTACCAGAAATCAGAAATCAATACTTCAAAACCAAAAAAAAAAATGAAAAATTAGAAGAAAATGTGAAATATCTCATTGAAAAAAAAACTGATATGGAAAACAGACTCAGGAAAGATAATTTAAAAATTATTGGAATACCTGAAAGTCATGATCAGAAAAAGAGCATTGACATCATTTTCAAAGAATTACTACAGGAAAATTTTCCTGATATTCTAGAAGCAGAGGGAAAAATAGAAATGGAGAGAATCCACCAATCCCCCCAAGAAACAGATCCCAAAAAACCAACCCCTAGGAATATTATAGCCAAGTTCCAGAACTCCCAAGTCAAAGAGAAAATATTACAAGCAGCCAGAAGGACACAGTTCAAATATCGTGGAACTGCAGTCAGGATCACACAGGACTTAGCAGCAACTACTTTGGAAGATCATAGGGCATGGAATATAATATACCAGAAGGCAAAAGAGCTAAGAATGCAACCGAGAATGAACTACCCAGCAAGGCTGAATGTCCTCTTCCAGGGAAAAAGATGGACTTTCAATGAACCAGGGGAATTTCAAAGGTTCCTTTTGGAATGGCCAGAGCTGAACAGAAGGTTTCATATTCAGATACAGGACTCAAGTGAAGCATGGAGATTGGAGGGAGGGGGGGGAAATATGAGGGACTTAATGATGACAAACTGTATATATTCTTGCATAGAAAAATGACACTGATAATACTCATATGGACCTTCTCAGTTAATAGAGGAGGTAGAGGGAGCTTTTATAGTTGAATCACAGGAGAAATCTGAATTTGAAGATAAAATATGGTGTAAAAGTAGAGTCAATAGAAAAAAAAGAGAAATGTAATGGGATAAAGAAAAAAGGAGACGGGGAATAGGCCAAGATATTTCATATAATAAATATTTTTTATTACAATGAGCTATTGCAATGATATGGAAGGGGAGAGGCAAGGGGGAATGAGGGAACCTTTGCTCTCATCAGAGATGGCTAGGAGAGGAAACAGCATATATACTCAATGGGGTATAGGCATCTGGAGTAAGAAGTGGGGGCAGGGGGAAGGGGGGTGGATGTGAATAAAGAAGGAGAGGATGGACCATGGGGGGAGAGTGGTCAGATATAACACATTTTCTTTTTTACTTCTTATAGGGGCTGGGATTGGAAGGCCTGTTCAGGACCATAGTGCCAGGTGGATTCTGGGCCTAAGGGGTGGTATGGGGGCTCAGGGCTTCTTGGCCCCAGGACCAGGGATCTGTCTGCTACACCACTCAGCTACCCTACAGCAGAGTCAGAGTGAAAGGAGAGAGAAAATATAGTACGTGGTAGTGGAGAAATAAGAAATGAGGGAGTTAAGATCAGCAATGGCAACGGTGCAAAAATATAGAAGTAACTTTTGCGATGGACTTACCATAAAGAATGGGATCCACCTATGACAGAGTTGTTGGTGTTGGAACAAACACTGAAGCACAATTTTTATTATTATTATTTGGGTGAGGGTGCAGGGCAAATGGGGCTGCGTGGCCTGCCTGGGGCCACATAGCAGGGTGATCTTTGGGTGTCCGAGGCCGGATTTGGACCCAGGTGCTCTGTCTGCCACCCAGTCACCCCTACTATTATTACTATTTTATTTTATTTGGGGTCTTTATTTTTCTTCTTTTTGGTTTTTGCAGGGCAGTGGGGATCGGGTGGCTTGCATGTCATATGTCTGGGTGATAGTTGGGTCTACGGGACTGGATGTGGGCTCAGGTGCTCGTGGCTCCAGGGCTGGTGCTCGTGGCTCTAGGGCTGGTGCTTTGTCCATTGTGCCACCTGGACATACCTACAATTATTACTATTATTTTTTATTTTAATTTTTTCTCTCCCCTTTACTTTATTACCCAAGCAAGTCTATATTCATGGGGGAAGGGGTATTTTGTTTACTCTTAAACAAGAATATTTTATTAATGTAAAAAAAACATTTGTACAAAATGTGAATAAAAAAATAAAAAATTAAAAAATAATTCTTTTGAAAAAATAAAAGATAAATAAATCATGTGACCATTCAGGGATGGAGTTCAATATTTACATTCTCTCTCTAGTTTAACAACCATATTTGAAATTAAGACATTTTCCTAGAATGAATAGCCACAAATATAGTGATAAACTCAATTGCCCAGATATTAGCTTCAAATTGTCACATTACTTAGAAATCTACTGCTGGGCATGTCTGATGAATGACTTATAAACAAGAATTTTCTTCCTTCCAAAATTACTGAGTGTTTTGATTTATGAAGACTGTTTTGGTATCAGTGTGAGAATCTGTACTAAAAAAAAGTGTTCCAATGTTTGATGTGATAACTAAAAGGATTCTCTAAATTGATCAATAAAAAGAGCATGTGATTAATTTTGTATATCAGATAAACATTTATCCACCATGTGTTCCATGAAAGCCCATATAATCATTATTATTCTACAATCCATTTGGTTTTCTTTGAAGTTTGAGTGCAGTTCCTAATAAGTTTGAGATAAGATCAAATGCCAACGCCAGTAAGAGGGGGGAAAGGTGGCTCTGGCTTCTTGATGTTCCTTTATTCTATTTCATGGACAAATTTCTTTATGGTTCTTTCTAGAATCTTCAGTTTTATTGCAGATTTGAAATGAAAGGTAATTTGTCATCTGAAACACACTTTCTGCAAAATGTAACTCATTTCATGTTTCATTATGTGAATACAAAAGCAAAATATTATAAAAATTAATTTCATAGTATATTCTAACTATGATTTTACACTTTAAAGACTTGGTAACCTTCAGATAAAAAATATAAAAAATGGAAAAAATACCTCAAATAACACTACAAAGACAAATCACATCAGGAAAATAAAAAGATGACAATATGAGCTATTTACATGCACAAATGGACTCTACATAGCTGCGCCATCTGGCCATACCTACAATTATTACTATTTTTTTATTTTAATTTTAATTCTCTCCCCTTTATTTTATGACTAAAGCAAGTCTATATTTTTTTTGGGGGGAGTGGGTATTTTTGTTTACTCAAACAAGAATATTTTATTAATGTATAAAAACATTATTTGTACAAAATGAAAATAAATAAATATTCAATTAAAAATCATTTTGAATGTGATGATACTTTTGGGGGCAGCTAGGTGTCACAGTGGATAGAGCACAGGTACTGGATACAGGAGGGCCTGAGTTCAAATTTGACCTCAGATACTTAATAATTGACTAACTGTGTGACTTTGGGCAAGTCACTTAACTCCATTGCCTTAAATAAATTAAAAAATAAGGGGAAAATGATATTTTTGTAGTATTATTTAACATGTACTAAGTGAAACTCAGTAACTATCGATAAATAGTTATTCTTTAATTCTAAATATGGTCCCTGAATTAAGTTAATCTTCTAGTGGAATTTATTAAATAATAATTATTTTTTCAGATAATAATTAAATGAAAGGAGTATATGAAATATCATACAATATATTTTATATTGTCTTTTATAGAAATTAAAATTAATAAAATCAAAACCCCAAGTTCAACTTAAAACCTAACTTCAAAAGTAAATTTTAGAATAAAAATAGGTATGCTCTTGCAAAGAACTACTATTATATCCATGAGGAATGATCTGTAGTTTAAAGTACACATCTGGAGAATTATGCTGGTTCTGATCACTGCATTGTAGAAACAACCCTGAAAAATTTTTGTATTCACAAATGGGCAACCAAAATGATGAATGGTTGAGAAATGAGCATGCATGAGTTGTTTCATTGAGAAATGAGAAGAAACAAAACTCCTTGAAAATATTTACTGAGATACACAAAGCCAAGGTGGTGGAAGGAGAACAGCCTCTCTTAGGTGGTCTCTCCAAAATATTTCAAAAACCTTAAAATTATAACTCTAACTAAATTTTCAGGAGACAGAACTAACAGAAAGATCCAGTGAGGCAATTCCCCAGTCCAAGGTAACCTGGAAAATAGTGGGAAGGCTCTGTTCCATGGGGTTGGAGAGTCAGTAGTCACCTGCACAAAGGAGCTTCAGTCTTCTGGGAAGAACCCTAGGGCACCTGGCAGAAAAAGCAGTTTCTTAACCTGCCACCCATGCAGCACCAAGCACAACTTGGAAGATCAGCAGGGAGACCTCTGCCAGAGCAAGTGCAACACCCAGATCACCATGGCCCTCACTAACACAGCCCTCCTCAGCACAGCCATAACCTCAGTGCAGCTCAGATCCTAGGAAACAGAAGCAGACCTGTGGAGTAGTTCAGTGGGAGCCACCAAGAAGCTGCTCCCTGATTACCCAACCCACAGAAGGTAAGGGAGAGGACAGAGACTGTTTAGGTCTGTCCTCTGTCCCTGGAACAGGACTCTGGGGCTTTGATCATATTCTGACCCTGGATGCAGTCTGGGACCTCAGAGGGGTGAGCTTGTGGCCATTTAACAGACCAGGAGAACAGTCAGTGCTTTACATACTCAGTCCTTGGGGGAGTGGTAACAATAATACTTCAAAACACCAGGGCACAAGCTGTGAAAATCATTAAATAAGAAAAAAAAAAGAACCTGACCATAGACAATTACTTTGGTCCCATGGAAGACCAAAATACACAATCTGAAGATGGGAAAATCCAAGCTGCTACATCTAAAGACTCCAAGAAATATTGAAGTTGGGTTCAAGCTATGAAAAATCTCAAAAAAGATTTTGAAAATCAAGTAAGGGAGGTAGAAGAAAAAGTGGAGAAAAAATGAGAGAGTTGCAGGAAAACATGAAAACGAAGTCAGCAGCTTTGTTAAAGAGATCGAAAAAATGCTGAAGAAAATAACATATTAAAAACCAGCTTAGGTCTAATGGATAAAACAGTTCAAAACAGTTATTAAGGAGTAGAATGCTTTAAAAAGCAGAATTGGCCAGATAGAAAAGGAGATAAGAAAGATCTCTGAGAAAAACAAATCCTTTAGATTTAGAATGGAGCTAAAGGAATCTGATGACTTTGCAAGAAATCAAAATACAATAATTCAACACCAAAAGACTGAAAAACTAGAAGAAAATGTGAAAGAACTCACTGAAAAAAACAGCAGATCTGGATAAAAGAGCCAGAAAAGATAATTTAAAAAATTTGGGGGCTACCTGAAAGTCATGATCAGGAAAAGAGCCTTGACCTCATTTTTAAAGAAGTTCTACAGGAAAATTGCCCTGATATCCTAAAAGCAGAGGGTAAAATAGAAATTGAGAGAATCTACCAATCTCTTCTTGAAAGAGATTAAAAAAAAACCAGAAATATTATAGCCAAGTTCCAGAACTCCCAAGTCAAAGAGAAAATATTACAAGCAGCCAGAAGGAAATAATTCAAATATCATGGAGCTACAATCAAGATTACGCAGTAATTAGCAGCATCTACATTAAGGGCTCCTGGGGCTTGGAATATAATATTCAGAAAGGCAAAAGAGCTTGGAATGTAATTGAAAATCAATTATGAGCAAAACTTTACCTCCTCTTCCAGGGGAAAAGACGGTCTTTCAATGAAACAGGTGTGTGTGTGGGGGGGGGGAGGGTGTTCAAATGTTCTTATTGAAATGAAAAGAGCTGAACAGAAAGTTTGACCTTCAAGTACAGGACTCTGGTGAAGCATAAGGAGAGTGAACGAGAAAGGTAAATTATGAGCTACTTAATGATGATGAACTGCATATATTCCTGATGATGGTGATTATACTTATGTAAAATAATATATTTAATTTTTTTAATTGATTGATTAAGCATTTTCAGGGATGTAGATTTCCCTAAACAGTTCAATGAATTTTTTAGCAATTATAATTTTTAGATAAATATCTTTTACAATAGTTAATAGTTTTTTTTATAATTCAACACATTAACTTTACTTTTATTTCTCTCCCCCACAAAAATATAAAACCTCATAAGAAAGAAAGTGAAAGAAAGAGAAAAAGAATATTTTATTAATGTCTAAATAAATTAAAGAAAATTTAATACATACAATTGCAAAAGCTACATGAAATATCTTTTAGATGAAATATCTCAGCCTAGTCTACCTCTCCTTTGTCTTATGCCAGTACATTTCCCTTTTACCCACTGACTTCATTTTTACAATATATTATATCTTCAAATTCAGCTCTTTCCTGTACCTCATCTATAAAATCTCTTACCTACTCTATCAAATGAGAAGGTTAATGTGTTGAATTTACAAAAAGATAAATATTAACTAGTGTAAAAGATTAGTTTAAAATATATATATATATATATATATATATATATAAATTATAATTGCTAAAAAATTCATTGAACTGTTTAGAGAAATCTACATTTCTGGAAATGCTTAATCAATCAATTAAAAATTAAATATATTATTTTACATTTATTATCACCTTTTTCATGTTTATTTTAAAAAGTTTCCCCAAACAGCAAATGTTTCATCTCATTGTAAAAAGGAGAGTAGCAAAAGGCATCAGTCTTCTAGAATATAGCCATTAATAAAATCTAACAGAAAAATATAGCTGACATATCATTTAATTAGAAATCAAGAAATTGTGAGAAAGCAAATTTTAAAAAAAGACAAGAGCACTGAATTTTAAAAAATCATACTTAGAGTTTAAGAATCAAGCTAGAGGGGCGGCTAGGTGGCGTAGTAGATAAAGCTCCAGCCCTGGAGTCAGGAGTACCTGGGTTCAAATCCAGTCTCAGACACTTAATAATTACCTAGCTGTGTGGCCTTGGGCAAGCCATTTAACCCCGTTTGCCTTGCAAAAGCCTAAAAAAAAGAATCAAGCTAGAAAAAAAGACCTACAACACAGATGAACATTTGAAAAGTATTGAAAAGTTTTCTATAATAAACTTGTTCCTTCACATAACACATAAAAGTCTTTGTGAAAAGCTTCATAAGAATAATCACACTGGGAGTTAATTACTAGAGGTGCTTACAGAAGAAGTAATAATGCCACTGAAAAAGTCAAAGATAAAAGACTCATCTAAACCAAATCCAGTACCTATAAAGATTTGGGCTTGCATTGTGATGTTTTGGGGATATGAACTGATTCTCTATATGTGACTGAGAGTAAAAATGTCAAAGATAAGAATAAAATCTAGTTGTATTCAGGACAAAACTCTTCTTTCAGTGTTTTGGGTTAATAACATCCTTAGTCTTAACTCATCATTCTGCTTTATTTCATTATTCAGTTGAATGAAACATGAAGAACATGAAAGAATTTCTATTCATTACTGTGTGTGGTCTAAAAGAAAGATACGATTTGATAGAATATTAAAACTTCATTAATGTGAAGATGACTTCTCAAATGAGTGAAAATTATGGAATTATTTTGAAAGATGCACTAACATGTGGCAAAATATAAAAATATTTCTGATGCCATAAATATTAATATAAATAAGGCATAAAATGAACAGACAGTGATAATACCAGAGAGATTTTTAAATATAGAATAAAAATAGAAGATGGAGTCTATATAGATGTTGAAAAACATACAGATACTCTTATATATGGATGATATTGTCCACCAATATTATAAGCACCTGCACCATTGCAAACTCACCTAAATCATATCCATAATTATCCAAAAAAGTAATGTTATAGTTAAAACACTGTCAGCAGAAGAAATATTAAGTGGATGAAGTATGTGGATTTTTTCAAAATATTTTGAATTTAATAATCAGTTTTTATAATTACATTAGATAATACAAATGATAGTAACTAGGATGTGGAATTAAACAAGAAAAAGAAAGTAAGCCAGATTATCTTCTGGGAAATGGAAAACATCTTTTAATGACCAAAAACAAAGACTATCTGTTTTACAAATAAACACACATTTATATGAATAATTCATAAACATATGCATATGCATATATATATATTTATACACTTGTATATAAGCATGTATGAATGTATGTACTCACAAAGTGTTCCTTCAGAGTTGACTGTGCTTGAATATGGGAACATTTTAGTCTCTAAAGAACTGAAGTAAAGAATTCAGGAGTCATGATAGGTGCATATGGTATATACATTAGATATTACAAATAAGGCTTTGTGCCAGAGAAAAGATAAAAATATTTCACTAGAGCAGAATATTATAAGCAAAGAGCATAGATCTATAATGTAGCAAAAATGAAAAAGAACTTAATAATTTTTAAATCAATTGATTAGAATTAGTTTTCTTTTTAAGTAGCCACTTTTCTTAAAGCAATGTGAAAAAGGACAACATAGTAACAATAACATTCATAAAGAGTTTTAAGGTATTCTGAGTGCTTTACAATTATTTCATTTGATCCTCACAGCAATTCTGGATGGTAGGTGCTATTATTATCCTCATTTTATAGATTAAGAGATTTAGATAAGTTATAAGTTAAGTGACCAGCCTAGGTTCACATTACAGGTCCAGAGAAAGAATATGTACTGAAGTCTTTCTCAGTACTAGGTCCAGTGTTCTGGCCACTAAATAATCTAATTGTCTCAACCAGCTAAACAAATGAAATAGCAGAATCAGTTCCATGTGTTCCATATATTTCCCCATATTTTCAAGGTAATTGCAAAGAAGACTATCAATGTTTTGGGTTTATCCTCTATGGAGTCCATAAAAGAGTACATAGAGAAAAGTTGAAGAGACCTGAGGAAAGTGGGATTAATACTGGTCAGTCAATATTATTGATTAAGCACTTACTATCACTTGTGGGAGTTCCCACATTTATGAAATCAAAGAGCCATTGAATTATCACATACAAATAGGAACAATATTATGGGATCATTGGGTGGAAAGTTAAAATTGAAATCTTCATAAAATCTCAAGATTTGAAGGGATCTAAGGAATTTTTCAAGTCAGGGCCAATTCATTTGATTTGTTGTTATTCAATCCTGTCAGACTCTTTGTGACTCCATTTAAAGTTTTCTGGGCAAAGAAACTGGAATTAGTTGCCAATTTATTCTCCAGATCATTTTTCAAATGAAGAAACTGAGGCAAAGACTGTTATGTGACTTATCAATAATCACACAGGTAATATTTTTGAGGCCATAATTAAATTCAGGTCTTCCTGACTGCAGTCCTGTTTCTGTTCAACCTAACTGCCTTGATTTGGTTTACCTGAACAGAAAGCATCTGTACATTCTTGAAAAGTGGACATCCAATTTCCATGCTTATACTTCTAATGATATCGTGAACCTCTAAAAAAAATATTTATTTATTTATTTACGTGCTTATCTTCATTCATATGCATGTCTATTTTTTTAAGTTACAAAATTTCCTTCCACCCACCCTTTCCACTCCCCCCAACCTCAGCAGCAGTCAAGTTAGAATTGTACATATAGATTTTGATAAAAATATTTACAGATTAATATTTTTGGTATGAGGAATTAGGATTAAGGGAAAGAGATACATAAGAGATAATTTTTATAATGTTTTCATCAGATTCTGAAGGATTGTTTGTGTGTATGTGTGTGTGTGTTTTGTTTTGTTTTGTTTTGCTTTGTTTTGTTTCGTTTTGTTTTCCCTCTGTATAGGGATAACATAGTCCATAGCCAGTCTAATATAGCTGTACTAGCTCTCTGAACTGCTGAGAGGAGCTGCTTCCATCCAGGTTGTTCATCTCACAATGTTGTTGTCAATGTGTACATTGTTCTCTTGGTTCTACTTCCTTTGCTTAGAATCAGATCCTGTAAGTCATTCCATGCTTCTATAGAGTCTAACCATTTATGATTTCTTATAGAACAATAGCATGCCATAGTATTCATGTACCAGAACTTGTTTAGCCATTCCACATTTGATGGGCATCCCCTCAATTTCCAATTCTTTGCTGCTACAAAAAGAGCTGCTATGAATATTTTGCAACTTGAAGGAATTTTCCCTTTTTTATTATTTCTTCTGGATATAGATGTAGAATTGGAACTGCTGGGTCAAAAGGAATGAACATTTTTTTTGCTCTTTGAGCATAGTTCCATGTTGCTCTCCAGAAAGGTTGGTTCTGTTCACAACTCTACCAGCAATGCAACAGTGTTCCAATCCTCCCACAACCTCTCTAACATTGATCATTTTGCCTTTTTCTCATCTTGGCCAATCTGATGGTTGTGAGATGTTACATCATTGTTGTTTTAATTTGTATTTCTCTAATCAATAATGACTTGGATAATTTTATATGATTATATATAGCTTTAATTTCTTTATTTGGAAACTGTTCATATCCTTTGACCATTTATCAATTGGGGAATGACTTGCAATCTTATGAATTTGATGCAATTCTGTATATATTTCAGAAATAAAACCTTTATCAGAACTCTTAGTTATGACCAACGTTCTTTTGCGCTCCTCTTTTTAAAAGGAAGTTTACTTTTATAGTAATCCTAAACCTACCTCTTTGTACTTCAATCCTCTGCTCCTATTTCTGCCATTAGGGATCAGGCAGAGCAGTTGTTATCACAATCTTACATGAATTCCTTTATGTGACCAATAACAAATGGTGGTTGCTCTAAGTAACTCCTCTACTATCTTATCACTTTATTCTAATTATCCCCTTTTGTACCCATTGAAAACTGTCAGTGTACTTCCTAAAATATGAAATTTAGAATTCAATGTATTATTTTTACCTGATATATGACCAACTCATCAGGACTGCCATTCCCCTCTTTCTAAACATGACAGTTCTTATATTATAGCATATGTTAACTATTTACTTATCCTGTTCTTCCCTTGATTCTTGTGACCTTCTAATCTACTAAAATCAGAGATTTTTTTTTTACATAAAATCTTCTGTTAAGCACAAATATCTCATTTTCATCTCTCCATTCTCCTTTTGAGCTGAAATTTTTGTCGAGTAAGCCTATGTAAACAAAAAGTTACTAACACTGACTGTTCCTTCTGCCAGCAAGTTCATGACTGGATGGTGGCCTGTGAATAAGTGGTCCCTCTGTGTTCCATCTGATAGACAGCCACCAAAGCCCTCTTCAGCAGTTGTAGGTAGCTTTTCCTCTTTAACTATAATGCTTAAAAAAATTAACAGTCTTTCTCTAAGGCTCTCTTCACATTCCTGTTTCCAGTTGCTTGTTTACTTTAAAAGTAACTGGAAATGAGCAGACAGTGCAAATCACAAAAGAGATAAATTTGTTATGCTAATATAGTTCTCTGGGAATAGAGAAAGATTGTCAGCAATAGAGAAGTGAAGAAACATGTTCTCATACTATGAGGAATAAAATGGGATTTCAGGTCTGTTTGCATGTATAGTAGTCAGTTTTCAATGTGTCTAAGTCAGTGGGGAAAACAGTGGTGTATTCAGAGTAATGTTTTTTGACCTTGATTACCCTTGTCCCACACAGAACATTTTGTGAACCACAACTAACAGATGACAATGGACATTTAGAAATATTATGAGACAAAGTGAAAATAAATTGAATTTCAGTAGCATTATCAAGAATAATTTATCATCTGATATACTTAAATATTCTGCTATCATTTCAGAATAATAAAGTCTGTCCTAATGGTTTTGGGTTATGCATGAAAGGAAATGAATATAATAGAAGAAAATAAAAATTCTCTTAAACCTCTTCTTTTGTTCCTTGTGTCTCTTATTCACATTTCTCCCCCTTTTAGAACCCCTTTCCCTTTTTGTTTTCTTTCTTCCTATCCCCTGTTGTGTATTATTAAAAAATATTTCCAATGATGAAATGTCTATCTATATATCTTCCTTCACTGGATATTTTAGCAGTCTGTAATCACACACATGTTTGTGTGTATACATATATGTGTGTGCACGTGTATGTGTGTCTAGGTGTATATATATTTTTTTCAGGGTTTTAAAATTTTACATTTTTTTATTTTTATAGTATACAAAGTAAAATGCTGATTGTCAAAAATTTAAAAAAAAAGTATAAGTTCCATTTAAAATGCTACATCCATTAATTTTTATATGATCCAGTACTTTGGAATCATGTTTTCACAATTATTCTTTTACCATTCTTTTCTAATTTCTTATATGCTGTGTCTGTGTCCTAGATAAAATTATAGACATGAAGGGAAAATAAAAATAATGATAATGATATAATAGTAATTGGCTACTTCATTAAGAATATAGAATAATTTGATTTTAGAACAGTGTGTTTTACCATTTGTTCACATTTGCAGTTTTTAAAAAGATTTTCATAAGTAATCTTATTATTCATCTTGTTCTTCCATGCATGCATTTTTGATTAATTGAGGCATGAAGATACATTATGAATAATGGATTATTACTGTTTCATATTATAATTAGCTATTTTCCTCTAAATAGGCAAAGTAGAAAAACAAATAGATGTGCCAGAATCATGTAACAAATGTACAACGAAGATTAGTTTTCAGCAGTGGACCTCACTTTCCTTTGAAGATCATGGAGTTTATTTGCATATTATTTATTTCTAATTCAGTACAACTGGTCTTAGTAGATTACTGTACCAAAAGAATAGACTACTGGTATGATTTGCAGCTTATGTCTTCCCTCTGTGGTATCAAACTGGGTATGATAGCGAGCCAAGGGACCAGGTGAAGGACTGAAACTGTAGAAATACATATATAAATTGCTAGTGACTAGATAGCAGTGAAAAATTTAATAAGCAGTAGAAACATAAAAAATACAAATGTGAAAAACATACAAATGAGAGGGTAAAAAACCCATATAAAAATAATTTTAAAAGACACAACCTTGTAAAGAGGAAATCAACAGAGTTGAAGGATCTGGGAAAAAAAAAAAAACAAATTAAATAATCAATTTATTTTTTATATAATAAGACCATAGAAAGAGAGAATATCCAAAAAATCATATACAGTAGGAGCCTCAATTGTACTTCTTATAGTATAAGTTATACTCCTAATGGGGTATGAAATGAACAAGTGCTTGGACCATTTCCTGTCACACAATAGGTGCTTAATAAATGTTCATTTAAGAAAAGACTTCCTGGGGGTTCAGTCAAAATGGTGGAGTAAAAGGAGGAACTCCTGTTAGCTCTCCCCAAACCATTACAAGAAAAGACTTCCCACACCTAACTCAAAATTTGCAACTTATTTTATTGTAAAGAAATAGAAGTCCTTTTTCTTTACAAAAGCTGACAATGAGACTGTTGTAACTTGGAAGCAATGCCTTGTAAAGGAAATGGTATTTAATTTAAGTAATTTAGCTATGACTTATTTCTGTAACCTTGAACAAATGATTTTCCTCTCTGTCTACTAAATGATCAAATGAAATTGAAAAAAGTTGTTCTTGTACTATCTTCTTTGGAGAAATGTTCAAAATAGTCTTTTATAAAGTTCAAAATTCTATATAAGAATGAAATATTGTCACAATGATCAGGAGTGAAGATTGAATGAAGAAACATATTTTAGGAGTTTATTTTTGATTTTCTAAATTCTGTTTTAATAATCAGAGGTGTTATTAGGACACATGATTAAATACACCATGCTTGGTCTATTACCAAATGCATAATAACCGGGAAAGATAATAATAACAACAAGGCCTTGTAGTAGTACAGCATCCTTCCCTAGGTCTTCAGGCCTTAATAGCATTCAACCTCAGGCTGTTCTTTTTTATTGATATTTTAATTTTCCAAATACATGTTATGAAAATTTTTTCAACCTTCATCCATATGCCTATGGATATTTTTAAGCTACAAGATTTCCTTCCTCCTTCCCTTCAGTGGCAAAGTCAGGTTAATATTATATATGCACATTTGTATCAAACATGTTTACAGATTAGTCATTTTTCATATGAGGAAAAGTATTAAGGGAAAGAACTACATAAAAGATAGTTGTTAAAAAAGTGAATGTAGTGTTCACTTTGTTTTGTTTTGTTTTGTTTGTTTCTTCTGGTTGGGGATAGCATTGTCCATAGACTATCTAATACGGTTAACCTGGTTCTCTGAACTGCTGAGTGGAGCTACACTCATTAGGGTTGGTCATCTCACAATGTTGCTGTTACTATGGACATTGTACTCTTGGTTCTGCTCCCTTTCCTCAACATCAGATTCTGTAATTCATTCCATGCTTCTCTAGAGTCCAATCATTTATGGTTTCTTATGGAACAATAGTATTCCATAATATTCATGTACTTGTTTAGCCATTACCCAAATGATGGGCATCCCCTCATTCCAATTCTTTGCTTATACAAAAAGAACTGCTATGAATATTTTGGAACATGTGGCACTTTTACCATTTTTAAAAATTTCTTCTGTATATAGATCTAAAATTGGAATTGCTGGGTAATAGGTTATGAACAGTTTTATTGTTCTTTGAGTATAATTCCATATTGCTCTCCAGAAGGGTTGGATCAGTTCACAATTCCATCAACAATGCATTAATGTCCCAATCCTCCCATAACCTCTCCACCATTGATCATTTTTCTTTTTTGTCATCTTAGGTGAGAGGTTATACCTCAGAGTTGTTTTAATTTGCAGTTCTCTGATCAGTAATGATTTTTGGGAATTTTATATATGTAGCTTTAATTTCTTCATTTGGAAAATGTCTATTCCTATCTTTTTTTTGCAAGGCAATGGGGTTAAGTGGCTTTCCTGAGGCCACAAAGCTAGGTAATTATTAAGCTTCTGATGCCGGATTTGAACTCAGGTACCCCTGACTCCACGGCCCATGCTCTATCCACTGTGCCACCTAGCCACCCCTATTCCTTCCTTTTGAACATTTATCATTTGTTGAAGAAACATGCTTTAGTTGAAAGAACACTAGCTCTGGAGTCAGAGAATCTGGGTTCAAAACTTGCCTTTGACACAGGGTAATTTAGTGAGCTAATAAACTTTTTGTCATGTTTGTGCATATGTCAAATTAAAGGGTTGGACTATAGGATCTCTGATATCACTTCCAATCTAAAGATATGATCTTATTACTCTCTGAATATGAACTTAACACATTTATATATGTAGCATTTTTTTCCATATCTATATTCAGGGTCTATCTATGTCCTCTTTATTCTTTTGTTTTTGCAAGGCAATGGGGTTAAGCGACTTGTCCAAAGTCTCACAGTTGGGTAATTATTAAGTTTCTGAGGTCAAATTTGAACTCAGGTCCTCTTGACTCCAGGGCTGGATCTCTATCCCCTGTATCACCTAGCTGCCCACTATCAATGACTTTGATCTATTTCTTGTCATCTTTATTGAGGCCTAATAACTTAATGAATAAAGGAAATCTTAAGGCAAGGTACTGTACTCATTTTCTAATTTCCAATTTTCCATAACAATAGTAGCACTAAGGACTCCTTTTCACTATTTAAAGAAATACAAACACATAGTTTGAAATTTTCTTCACTAATTTTCATTTTTTACTCCTTTTACTGCTATATCAATTGCTTTCATTATCATCCTTCAAAAAATAGCTTTCTTCATTACCTCTCTCATGCACCTAATAATATGAGAAAATTTGAGAAAAATGCATAGAGCATAGTTCCTTGAACTTTGAAAGGTTGTTATAAGTTTACATCATTTTGCTATTTCCAGGCTGACTTAAGGGGTCCTTTGATAAAATGAACTCCCTTTTGAGGTTAGTCAGGGTTTCCATCTTAATGGTTAATATCATCTTAGTATTTTCTCTTCAAATGAATGAATTTGTGTTTTGATTTTTATTGTTCTTATTTTTTCAGGATAAGAATAAAATTATAACGATTATATTGAGCAGTATATCTGATCATTTTATTCTCCAGTTGAGGCACATCTTTTGGGAACTCTATTTGTAGACCCAAGTTCATTTTAGCCATATAACAGCGATCATCTTAGGGATTTATAGAAAATTTTCCCTAATTTCTGTAGCTTCAGTAATTTACATTTTGAAAAACCTGGTACATACTGAATCAAATGTTTTCATATACCTATACACACCGACTTTATTACAAATTTTTGAGTGAATGTGTCACTCAATTATCAAATATTTTTAACAACTATTACTTGTCAGACCAAAAATGGAAAAATCATCATCTAAAAATGCAATAGTAATATCTATAGAACTTTTTAAAGATTGGACTTATTTAATAAAAAAAAATATAAAGAACACAATAGTTTAAACAGACTTAGAGATCATTAGTCTGAAACTTTTACTTGATATATGAAGAAAAATATACAAAGAGGTGAAATGATTTATCTCAGATCACACAACAGAGTGACAGAGCAGGGGAAAATATGCAAACCCTTACAAATGCAGATCCTCAGACATCCAGCCAAGATGGTGGAGGAAGAAAGAGTACAATCCAATTATAACCTCTTTCTCCCTACCCTTAACCTCAAGTATTCCAAAATTGTTTTAGGAATTTAATGATTTAGAAATCAAAGAGTGAATTATATTCTTTGTATTCATCTGAACTCTCATAAAAAATTCAGTCTGCACTTAAGTGAATATAACAAGAAATGTGGAACAGAGATGGATCAATATCACAGACTCAGCACTTTACAATCTGAACAAGATTATCAGGCCACAGATACATAGAGTTGATCATGTATTAAATCTGAGGCCCATGCCATCAACATTATATCTCACAGAATTTCTAGAAGAATGGATTTCTTACCTAGAACTCCCAGTTGATCCTGGCATACAAAATGCTCACAGCTAATCCCAGACCCAGTCCTAAATCCACAAAAGCAACCCAGAGACAATCACCTCGGACTCAATTATCAGAGCTCCTAGACAAGAAGCACTGGGATACTCAGAACTGATCATTGACTCACTAGATATGAAAGGGAAGGATTCTTTCAATCAGGGCCCAGATGACAGACTCAAACCCCAAATCTCCAAGCAGTGGGGTGTTGAGAGCAAATAATAGATTCAGTACTTTGCCCAGGGTAGTAGAGAAGCAGGTGATTATAACTCTCAGGGTGGTTAGGGTCATACACTCAGTCTATAGAGCTCCCAGATAGATCAGCAATGCAATGCAGAGTAGTCTGGAGAAACATAGACAGACAGATGATATATAGATAGAGAGAGAGAGAGAGAGAGAGAGAGAGAGAGAGAGAGAGAGAGAGATAAATGGATGGATGGATTGGATGGATGGGAGGATATAGATATATTCACATATATACATACATACATATATATATATATATATATATATATATATATATATATATATATACATTATGAGGTCAGTAAAGGCAATGCTAGAAACTCATAAAAAGAGACTTACTCTAAAATACTTACAAGCAAGGACTCAAAGAAAAACACAGATCAAATACAAAATCTTTTAAAATTATTAGGATGATGAAAGATATTTAAAGAGTGAGAAAATGATATTCTAAATTTTATGATAGGAAATAATTCAAAAAGAAATGAAAGCTATGGAGTGGACACTTATAATGAGAATTAAAAATTCAGAATGAGGAGTTTCAAACATTACCCAAGTAACCAATTTTGTGAACATTAGAATAAACCAAATAGTACTTGATGATTGCTCAAATCAAAATGAACTAAAACTATGTTGAAAGGTTAAAAAATACATGATATCTTATATTAGAAAGAACTAGAAAGAATAGAAAAATGAAAGTAATTATTAAATAAACTTTGATATTCAAGAATAATTTGAAAGACATCAAAAAGTCCAGTATCAGATTTTGAGAAATTATGAAGTAAAACTGAATTGTCTAAATTCCATTGAATCAGAGAGCAAAATGAAAATAGGAAAAATCTACTAGTTCTGAGCTAAAATATCAAAGTGAAAAATACTAAAAACATCATACTTCAAATCCAGAGAGTCCAGGTCTAACAAATAGTATTACAAATAGCCAGAAGCAAATAATTTTAGTACAAAGGAATTACAAGATCTCTTTGAACCACTACTACTAAATCAACAAAGTATATCAATTATATTTTTTCCAAAAGGTAAAAGATACAGGCTTATAATCAAGAATAATTTATATAGAAAAACTGAGTATAATCCTATAGGCAGAAAAATGGATTTAAATCCAAATAGAGAATTTCCAGGGATTTCTGATGAAAAGATGGAAAACTGAAATATCAACATGAGATTAAAAAAAGAAAAACACATAAATATAAATAAACAATTAGAAAAATATAAGGATAAATATTTTGCTTTGTAATTGTCATTTAGTCATTCAATCAGGACCAAAGTATTGTGACCCTGTAGATCTTAGTTATTCAAAAGTGTTGATGGAATTTTCTAGGCAAAGATATAAGAGTTGTTTGATATCTCCTTCTCCAGGATATTAAGGCAAATTACAGATCAAGAGTCTTGTTCAGAATTGCACAACTTTTTAAATGTCTGAGGTGTGATTTGAACTTGGGTCTTCCTGACTTCAGTTTCAGGGTTGTAATTGGTAAATCATCTACCTGATTCCTGATTTTTAATGGGAGACTTATAATATCATCATAAAGTCAAATGAGAAGGGAAGCTTGGAGATCATTTTCCCTCATACTTTAAAAGAAGAAAGGGAAAGGAAAGAAAAGAAAAGAGAGATTCGCTGGGAATAAAAATAAAGGCAGAATCATGTGATTTAAGAATATTTCATATAATCTGGGACTAAAGCAGAAGTTTATAAAAACAAGGAAGGTTCGATTAGAAAAGGTATCACTTGAACTCTCACTTACATCTGAACTATTCAAAGCACAGTATCTCACTCTATCTGTCTGTCTTTTTCTCTCTCACACACATGCACAATGAGTAATATATAAAATGTATCACAGAATAAAAAGAAAAAGGTTAAATGGGGGAAAATAATCTTAGCAAATATTTTTATGAATTTCTTATTTCCAAGATATATGAAGAATTGTTTCATTACATGATGAAAATAAGATCAATATCTAAATTAATAAAAGATCAAATGATATGAAGAGCTATTTCTGAGGAGATGAAATCAAAACTATCTATAGTCATATAACAATGCTCCAAACTACCAATAGTGTGGTACAAACTAAAGCAACCCTGAAATTCTATACCATACTCATCTTATTAGAAAGATTAGACAAAAAATGAAAGAAAAAGAAACATGACTACTGTTGGAATGCTGTGCAAAAATAGGAAAAACAATTTAAACTCTGGTATATTGCTGGATCAAAAAATATGAACAATTTTATAACCCTTTTTACACAATTGCAAATTATTCTCCAATATACTTGAACCAGTTTACAACCCCAGCAACAATGTATTTGTGTCCCCATTATTTTACATCTACTTCATCATTTGATATTTTCTGCTTTCATCATGTCAGTTATTCCAATAGATGTGATAGTGATCTTTTTATCACAATGCTTAATCATATTTTAGATATTATAAATTCATTTATTTCCTTTTAATTAAAAAAATTAACTTAACTAATATGAATTTTTGTCTTTAAATTCACTTGTTCAACTTTATAACTATAATTTTAAAACAGTAATTGAAAAATAACTTAATGACTTTTATTTGTTTAATCATTTTTATATCTAGTCATATTTTTAATATCTGTTGCAATTTAATCACTTGGGAATGGTATTAGCTCTTTTTTACTAGGAATGAAGACTTATTTATAAGATTTCTTTACCATGCTTCCATTTCCAAGTTATTTTTTCTTAGTTCGACAAGTAATTTATCCTTTATAATAAAGAATAAAATAGGTGAGGGAAAAGTTCAGAAAAATTAGCCAATATATGAATGTTTAACACCATCCAGTGTACTACAAACATGAACCTCCTCCACTGCAAAGAAATTAGGAATAGTAAATTATTACAAAATAGATGTGAATTTTTTGGTAAATCCTAGCAGTTGAATATTAGTCTGCAAACAAAAAATGTCTGAAAGAGCAAATGGACATCCAAAAGTGACTGAATCAATAACAGGGAGGATCGGAACAACCATTAAAAGAAAACTTTGTTTTCTTTCCTTCATTACCTTGCCTGAAGTCTTCCATTCCTATGAGTTTATTTACTGAATTTATAATGAAGATATTCACATTTAATGAGTTTCTTCTTATAATGTTTTTGTCCACTTCTATTCTGGAAACATATGACAGTGATGGATATGTTGTGCACAAATAAGGTCACTACAATATTTTCTAAATGCACAGAAATATTAAAAATGTCAGACCTTCCAATGCAATAAGAGCAGAACTCTAGTAAGGAATAGGACAAATACCATTTTAAACTTGAAAATAAAAAAATAAGATAAGAAATTCACTAGAAAGATAAAAATTATCACAATTATAAGAAAGACACAAATTGCTCTATGCGAGAAATGCAATCATTTCAGATCCATTATATCAGCCTTGATCATAGGAACAAAGAATATATACAGTTACAAGCTTATACAATGGAAAGGAAACAACGTAGCCAAAGTATTACTTTGATAATTTATTAGAGAGTAAGCAGAGGAAGATGGAATGCTTTCCTTTTATTCAATCTCAATATGCACAAATTATAGGCTTTAAAAATATTAGAGTTAAAATAACAAATACTTACATAGTGAGAATATCTAATATATGTTGTTTGCATATAGATAAATGAAGTCTAAGATATTCTATTTACAAATATTCATTCTATTTACAAATATTAATACCATAATCCCAAAATTGATTCTATATATGTCAGTTTCCACAAAATAAAAGCAAAACTCACTTGCAAACATCTGGAAATCACTGAATTTCTGAATTTCTAGATATCTGTTCCACAGATAGTACATTAATCATTTAAAATATCTGCTTACAAAAAAAACAGATCCAACAATTAAAATAAAAGTTATTTCCGTAAGTCTTGAGGAAGCTAGTTTACTGCCATAACAATCTTCATTAGTCAGTTGTTTAATTATAAAAAGTTTTTCAAGAAAGCCCGAAATCATAGTCCTCTGTGTACACATTCATAAAATAATACATATAGACACTTTCATACATGCCTACACTTGTACACACATATCTTTCTGCATATAACACTATCATTGACATCCTTCAAAGGGACCTGAAGATACGACAACAGTTGCTTAATCTAATTTGACTTCTCTTTCCTTGGATTTCTGAAAAAGAGCTTAATTATAGGACTATAATGAGCTATTCTTTAAAATTTGTTAAGTCATGTCAGCAGATGTCTATTACAAGCAATCATTAACGCTTTATAATTCACTATTCTAAGTCAATTGTTACCAAATTTTGAGTAAGAGATACTGTTATATTCTGGACAGATATAGGCACTAGGATTATATGATTTAGCAATAAATGTAATTTATAGACTGCAGTCAGAAAATGAGAATTTAGTTATTCACAGTAAGCCAACATGTGATCCAGAAGAGGATTATCTCAGATTGAAAAAGAGAGGAGAGGAGAGCAGAGAGAGGAGGGGAGGGGAGGGGAGGGGAGAGGAGAAACATGTGAAAGTTACAGATGTCAACAGCTAAGTGTGAAGCTAAATATGATGGAATACAGTTGCTGTTGTGCAAATCCATCTGAGCAATGGAACAGTTTAGATGTAGAGGAGAAATCACTAAAGAGATCAACGCATTGGATGTTCTCTGTCAAGATCAGCATAGATCAGCCAAGCTTAGGAATTAAACTATCTAGTATACACTTTACACATTCATTAAGAAGCTTTTGAGGAAACACTGTACACATTTAACAGCAACATTGTGTGATGATCAACTAAGGTTGACTTCACTATTCTTAGTATTACAATAATCAAAGACAATTCTAAAGAACATGAGATGGAAATATCATTCACATCTAGGAAAAGGACAATGGAGATTAAAGCATAATATTTTCCATTTAAAATTTTTTTCTCTGCTTTATGAGTTTTTTGTTTTGTCATGGATGTGGGTTCTCTTTTATTCTGATTCTTATTTCATATGTTTAAAATGGAAATATGCTTTACTCAGTTATAATATATAATCTATATAAGATTATTCTCTGTCAAGGAAATAGGAGAGGGAGGGGATAGAGGAAGAAACAGGTGGAACTCAATATCTTACAAGAAATTATATATTGAGAAAAATTTTTGCATATAGTAAAAATAATAAATTATTTTTTTCAACTTGTGGATACTGAAGTTTACAATTCCACAGTTGTGAGTTACCCTGAACATGAGTTTTTTCTTACTCAAATGCCTTCTGGGAACATTTCCAGAAATTAGTATTAAATCTCTCTAAAGACATTGTGTAAATTGATGGGAGATACTGACCAAGGTTTTGCATATATTGTGACAGATTGCTATTCTTTTATTTTTTTAATATAGGTTTCTGTGATATTTCCAGAGGGTAAAAAGAAACCTATATATCCATGGAAAATATTTGTTTTAGTGTGGTTGATTCTTCACTAATATGCTTCTGAATATCATATCTGTAGCTGATATGTACTGGAAAGACTATTGAAGGAAAATTAAATGACTTTCCCAAGATCACACAAGTAGCCCCAAGTCAAGATTTGAACCCATATATTCCATTATAATTATCTTTTTAACTCTATTTTTAGATCTTCAAGTGTTCATCTGACATTTCATACTTTATATTTTATAACCATCTTTTTTAAAAGTCCAAAACTAAACTCATTATCACTATTCTAAAAGTTCTCTCTAACTTTTATATCATTGTTGATAACATTAACTTCCTCCCAGATATCTAGATTTGCAACATAAATTGCAACTTTAAATCCTCACTATCCCTAAACAACCTACCTCCTCATATCTAATTAATTGTTACTTCATTCACAGAGCTAGCTCAATGTTTGGGAGACTTCAAAACAAAGTTGAAAGAGAAGAAGTATTAGAATGCTTTAACACCTTAAATATCTAGGAGACATCGTGTTTATCTCCTAGTGGTATGTCTGTGAAACCTGAAAAGTATCCTACAAGAAAACTGAATCGCATCCATATGAATTATAGTTCAAAAGACACAATATGTACAAATTTAGAGACATCTCCTGATGATCAAAATGATCATTTGTGCCTAACTTGTGATAGATCATTCTGAACTTTTATAAGTTTCAGCCAGAGTTGGATATGCTGTATCTTGATTCCAAAACAGTGATGTCATTTTTAGACCTCTCTGGGAATGAAAGACAAGAGCTATACATCATTGCTGTTGAAAGTATAAACTTCCTCTCATGGTGTCAGAGGTTGGCCATGATTTCAAACCATAGAAAGTGACTGTGGAAACCTTTGCTTCCATTTTTCTTAAGTGTTGGGAGTTGGCAAGAATTGCTATTATGAAAAATCTTTATCTGTCCTGTGAGGAACAAGAGTTTATACAGAGATATCAAGAATAATGTTGATTTTCAAGTAATTCAAATTGATGAGATATTTCCCTCACAAAGAGTTCCTTTTTTTGTACCTCAGAGTATACTTGGGAACAATAGTATTACTATTTCAAGACTGGAGCATGTCCTAAACAAAACTTCTAATAATAACCATGAATACACACACATAAACAAATATATATTATATATGTATACATACATATATAATATTTATGAATAAAAAGATCCATAATATATATATACACAGTGACTAAACAACTAGTAAGAATGATTTTCCCATAAAATAATAAAATCAGCAAGGGGATTTTGCTTATCTGCTATGGGAGGAAATAGAATTCTTTTAAAATTTGGTCTGGGATAAACCTCTATTTATCCTATGTTAATTCTGCCTTTGGCAAACAATTTGAAATTTCACAAATATTATCCCCAATTAATTTTTAGTAATATATTTACATGGTAAAAATCCCATAAACATAATTAATATGTTATTATTCATACATAATAGTGGCTTAGTTAATTCATTGACATAACCTATGTAGCTAATATATTTAACTAAAAATGGCTCATTAAAGGATACAAAAGTGAATTACTATATGTCTAAGAAAGAAAGTGAAAACATGACCAATGTTAAACAGTGAAAATTTCATAGGAGAAACTCATATATATTATTTGAATATTTTTATGATTTTTTTTGATTTTGCAAAGCAATCAGGTTAAGTGACTTGCCCAGATAATTATTAATAGTCTAAGACCATATTTGAAATCAGTACTCTATCTACTGTGCCACCTAGCTTCCCCTTAATAGTATTATAAAAGAAGATAACTATGAAAAACATTCTAAGTTTCCTTATGAATTCCTAGTGTCACCTTGAAAGATATTTTTAGGAGCAGCTAGGTAGCATAGTGGATAGAGCACTGCCTGGAGTCAGGAGGACAAGAGTTCATATTTGACCTCAGACACTTAATAACTACCTAGCTGTGTGATCTTGGGCAAGTCACTTAACTCTATTGACTTGCAAAAAAAAACTAAAAAAAATAAAAATATTTTTAATTTTGAGCCAATAGTAACAATATAAATCATATAACTCATATTATTTTTAAAAATCAGTTTATATACAAATTTGGACAATTATTTTATCATTCTAAATATGAAAATAACAAGATTTAGGGTCCCTATTCAAAATTAATTTGTAGGGTTATTAATTGGTAGGGCTAATAATCAAGCAATTCTGATTCTAGATCTCGGCTATTAATATTATTCTACACTATGTTATAATGGGCAAGATATTCCAATCATTATTAGTCTTTTATGATCCTAAACTTCCTCTTTTGAATATTCTTCAATGTTCTATTTTCAAATACTCACATTTTAATGAAAATACAGTTAGCAAAAGCAGCTGGGGGGAAAAAACATCGAAACAAGTTTTCTGATCGACTTATGATTCATGATAAAGAACGTGATCCATTCCAGAGTTAGAGCTAATGGTATCTGAACACAGAAGAAAGTTCCTTTTATTTTTTTTCCTTTTTTCTCTCACTTTATTTTTCTTGAGGTTTCTCTATCTTTTGGGGGATAGGGGGTTATTGTTAATTTTATAACAAGACTATTGTAGTAATGTGAAAATAAATTAATTAAAAGATGTATAAAAAAGAAATGATAAAGGACAGTTTTAGAAAAACCTAGAGAAACAGTTAAATTGATGTAAAGTGAAGTGAGCAATATGAGGAGAATATTGTATCCAGTAACAGACATAAAATCCTAATAAACTATATAATATAATGAAATAAAATTTAAACAATATTAAATTAGCTACTCTAATTACTACAATAATCCAAGTAAATTCCAAAGGACTCATGATGTATTGTGCTATCCAAATTCAGAAAAAGAATAAACTCTGGTTAACAATTAAAGTATTTAGTGTTCACTTTATTATATTTGAAATATATATATATATATATATAATAAAAATATATGGCTGACTTTACATGAATTATGGATATCATATTTACTTGTTTTGTTATTAAGTGACAGGAATAAAATCAGTGAATTTGACATTCAAAAAAGGAGTGTTTTTGAATGAAATGGAGCAGCTTTAATCTCTAAGGGTTCTATAATGTCTAATCCCTACACTGATACTGACAAATATTGTTCATATTTCTTTAAAAAGTCTCATTTGGAAGGGTGGAGCTAAGGTGATGGCTTGAAGATAGCATTTCCCAGGAATCCCTCCACCCCCCCAAACTCCAAAAGCCAGCAAATGATGACTCTAAAGCAAACTTTAGAGGGGCAGAACCCACAGAAAGACTGAGTGATAAATTTTTCCATTCCAAGATAACTTAGAAGTTCCATAGGAAAGGTGTGTTTCATCATGAACAGGGGTCAGAAAAAAGCCAGGGTCACAGCACAGCCCAGTGCAACCCAGCCCAGAGATCACTGGCAACAGCTTGAAGGGACAAGGAGAGAACTCTGCTAAACCAGTATGAATATGGAATGAGGAGCACTGTCTGCAAAATCTACAGGGAGAATCTGGAGAGAAAACAGCCTGCACCCCCAGAGATAGCAAGGGAAGTCTGCAGAGATTTCCCTGCTCTCCCTTGGGATAGGATTCTGCTGCTAGCCCACAGTCAGATCCAGGTTGCAGTTTGGGCTTTCATACTAAGTAGACAAGTTGGATCCCTCCTTATAGCTCCAGGGCAGAGGAAAGTATGGGGCACATCTACATATCAAAGTACAGGCAAGACAGCATAAGACCTTGGAGGGATAAAGGTCCCAGTGAGGTGTCCCCCCCAAAGAAAAAACCAAAGCCTTAGAAGTACTGTCT
This sequence comes from Macrotis lagotis, assembly GCF_037893015.1. Classification (NCBI taxonomy): domain Eukaryota; kingdom Metazoa; phylum Chordata; class Mammalia; order Peramelemorphia; family Peramelidae; genus Macrotis; species Macrotis lagotis. Next base: position 366,469,330 of record NC_133666.1, on the reverse strand, counting down.
TGGGCTGAGCAAATGAGTAAACAACAGAAAAAGAAGAATCTGACCATAGAGAATGTCTTTAGGCCCAAAGAAGATCAAAACCCATATTCAGATTATGACAAAATCAAAGCTTCCATATCCAAAACCTCCAAGAGAAATAGAAAATGGGCTCAGAATATGGATGAGATCCAAAAAGACTTTGAAAAGAAATTAAGGGAAATGGAGGAAAAATTGTCAGGAGAAATGAGAACAATGCAGAAAAATAATGAAAACCAAATAAACTTGGTGAAAGATATACAAAAAATATTGAAGAATATAATGTCTTAAAAAAACAAAAGGCAAATGAGGAGAAGAATGCCTTAAAAAGCAGAATTGGACAGCTGGAAAAGGAGATAAAAAAAGTCTCTCTGATGAAAATAATTCCTTCTAATGCAGCGTGGAACTAAAAGAAGCTGATGACTTTGCAAGAAACCAGGAAGAAATAAAACTCCCCCAAAAAGTTAAAAATTAGAAGAAAATGTAAAATATCTCAATGGAAAAACAACTGACTTCAAAAAACAGATACAGAAGAAATAGTTTAAAAATTATTTTTCTATCTGAAAGCCACAATCAGGAAAAGAGCCTAGACTTAATTTTTCATAAAATAATACAGCAAAATTTCCCTGAGATCCTAGAAACAATGGGTAAAATAGAAATCAAGAGATTCCAGTAGTAATCTCCTGAAAGAGATCTCAAAAGAAAAAGTTTCAGGAATATTATAGCCAAATTCCAAAACTTCCAAATCAAAGAGAAAATTCAAAAGCTGCCAGAAACAAACAATTCAACTACTGAGACTCCATAGTCAGGATTACACAGGATCTGGAAACATCTACATTAAGGGCTCATGGGGATTAGAATATGATATTCCAGAAGGCAAAAGATCTTGGTTTACAAATGAGAATCAACTACCCAGCAAACCTGAACATCCTCTTTCAGGGGAAAAGTTGGACTTTCAATGAAACAGGGAACTTTCAAACTTTCCTATTGAGATGACCAGAGCTGAACAGAAAGTTTGATCTCTAATTACAAGTCCTGCATGGGAAGAAGATATTGATAACTCATATGAATTTTCTCATTTTTAAGAGCTGTTAGAAGGAATATATATACACAGGACATAGGAAGGAGCAGTATATAATGATATAATATAGTAAAAAGATGGAGTCAATGGGTGATAAAGGAAAGTTCTGGGAGGAAGGGAAAGGAGATGAAGAAGAAGCTAAGAAATTTCACATAAAAGTCAAGAAAAAACTTTTTCAATGGAGTGGAAAGGTGGAAGGCAAGGGGGAATGAGTAAGCCTTCGTTCTAATCAGAAATGGCTCAGAGAGGCAATATGGCAAGGAAATCTATCTTACCCTAGAGAAAAATGAGAAGAAAGGGAAGGAATAAGGGGGAATGGGGGGGGAGGGAAGGGGGGAATAGGTGATAGAAGAAAGGGAAGATTGAGGGAGAGGGTACTCAGACTCAGCATACTTTTGGATAGGACCAGGATGGAAGAAGAGAGAGAATAGAATAAATGTGAGTGGGAGGAATAGAGTGGAGGTACAGCTAGTAATAGCAACTACAGGAAAAATATTGAAGCACCTTCTCTGCTGGACTTAGGATAAAGAAAGCAGCTTACCCCAGAGACAGTCATTGGAATCTGAACACAGACTGAAATATATTTTTTCTCTCTCTCTATCCATGAGGCTTCTCATCTTCTTGAGGGGGAAGGGGGTTTATGTTTATTCTTATGTTTATTTTTATAACACATTCAATTTTAATCAATCTATAGCATGGAAACAATATAAAGACTACCAGACATCATTCTGTGGGAGGGGAGGGAAAAAAAAGATGGGGGCAAATTGTAAAATGCAGAACCCTTACAAAAATGATAGATACTACAATTGTATATAATTGGAAAACAAATAAAATGTTAATTGAAAAAAGAAAATTACAAAAATAAAAAGTATTATTTGAGTCTCCTTGCATCATATTGTTGTAGTGATACTAGATTTATTTTTATTTCTCTATTTTATAACAGAAGAAACTGAGTTAGATATAAAGAGGTAATTGTCAAAGATGATATATGAATCCATACATTCTTGGTGTCAAATCCATCAGTTTAATAGACATTGTCATCATTCTATTTCTAGAGTAGATAGCAATTCTGCTGCAATTCTTGGGCCAACATTATCATCTTATGAATAATTTGTAGGTGCTTGTCCTCAAATATAACTTGCATGGTCCTTGTATACTGAACATACCAGTGTCCCACTAAATCTAAACTGGAAGTATTTCCATCATAATAAGACCTGCCAAGGTTTGTAGTATACCAGCATTGCCTCTAAGAACCCCAAAATAGTGTTTTTCTTGCTAAGACAGAGTAGAACTTTAGTGGACAAACAGAACATGTTGGTCAAAACAATGAATAATTACCCTCATGTTGTCATTGTCCTAAAAGTCTCTCTCTCTCTCTCTCTCTCTCTCTCTCTCTCTCTCTCTCTCACTCACACACACACACACACACACACACACATACATATAAACACAAACTTGCAGGGACAGCTAGGTGGATAGAGCATTGGCTCAAGCACACCAGGTGAAGATAATTTACAGTGCTCCCACACAAACAACAGTCCCTAACATATCCCCCTTTTAGTCTTTCTTTTTGAAGTGAAATTATTACAGAATGAATGCAACATAAGTTACAAACAAAATTTCAACAATTGTCAATTAAACAATAGTAAAAAACCAATATTCCCAGATTCTTTGAAATACATTTTATCCCCAATTTACAAACACAGATTACAAATATTTTCTTTTACCAACAAAAAATCTTTCAAAGCAATCGAATTCAAAATTCAAAGTAAAAGGAGTAACTTTTAACTCTACCTATTTCAGAGTTTAGATGCTAACACAAACATAGAAAACAATTCTCTTGTATCACATTTACCAAATTGAGACTGATACCGTGGCCAGTACAAGATTTCCAAATACAGAAACATTCTCCCACCTCTCCAAGCCAGTAGAGAGATGTAAAAATGCCCTATAGATGTTCAAATACACACATACACACATAACACACCAAAATATTAACCATGGGCATAGACTTCAGTTCAAAGTCCCAGAAAACAATCTTCTTCCCCTTTTCTCTTAACTAATTGAACTAGATAGCTTCCCCATTAATAATCTATCAAAAACATAGTCATTGCCCATCCCCCTCTCCCCCTTCCTCTGTAAACCAGGAAGAAGGCATGGGGTTCTTTTATTTCTAGGATAAGTTTTTGGAGAGGTCTTGTCCTTATATCGAAGCCTACATTCCATCTGAGACATAAGCTTGAGTTTCGAAGTTCCAAAAAGGAACATTTCCCTTCCTCCCCCCATCCCGCCCCCCCCCCCCCCCCCCCGTCAGAGGGTGGGAATGGCAGACAATGAAAGAGAACATTTGAAATCATCTGAGTGGTTAACACCAGTACAACCTGGAGTTGCTGCACCTTGTGAAAAGTAGCCATCATCATAACCAACTGTCCAACAGCATGAGATGATTTCACTCTCAACAAAGGAAGTGCACAATTCACAGCCCTCTGCTGGGGGAGCAATGATTTCAAAGCCCCCAGCTGTAGGCTGAAAAGTGAAACTCATTGTGCCTTCTGGAGTGAATTTTTTTTTTTTTGTAAGTATCAGGGTCTGCATTAGAGTCTGCATTAGGATCTTTGGCAAGGATGAGCTGTCTCTAAAGTTGCCCGTAGGTTTGAGGGTTTGGATAGGGCTTAACAGGCATAGCGGAGTCAGGCTGGCAGCCATGACCAAAAAGAATAGCAAGCAGGGCCTCCGAATCCCATTCATGGGGATGATATGGATTCCTGCTGAGGAAGTAGCTCCTCCCCTGTAGCACTCCCTTGGAGATTCCACTTACTGCTGAGTCCTCAAAGTTAAATACTATTTGTCTTCTCACTTTCACTGACTGTTGCTGAAGAAGAAGCATTGTCCCCTGTGGCACTGCCTCTGAGACTCTACTTCCTACTGCCTCCTCAAAGTTAAATACTTAATTGTTTTTTCAGCTAACTTACTTTAGCTGGTTACTTAATGCTGAATACTTGTTTGTCTTCTCACTTTCACTTTAAACCTATATTGTTCCAGTTTAAAACCAGGCCCTGGAAACAAGAACCTGTAACCTTCTCCAGAGTCCTCTGCTATGGGATGTCTCCTGGTTCCTCTTGCTTGTATATGATGTGTCCTAATACTGGACTTTATTCAGATAACTTGGCCTTTATTTTCCCCTTTGGGGCACCAATATGTTGAGTCCCTTTTCCAGACTCTTATGCTGAGTCCACTTCTGAACTCCCCCAATCTTCTCCAGGCGATTGTGGGAGAGGAAGGAGACAAGGATGAGAAAGGAGACAAGTGTTCCATCAAGATCTCCAAGCTAGGTGGCACAGTGGATAGAGCACCTGCCTTGGAGTCAGGAGTACTTGAGTTCAAATCCTGCCTCAGACACTTAATAATTACCTAGCTGCATGGACTTGGACAAGTCACTTAACCCCATTGCTTTGCAAAAACTAAAAAAAAAAATCTCCAAGTGCTCTATGGTCTCCATTTATTGAACCAAATACCAGTGTTTAATCCACTCTTCCATTCTCTAATCTACTCACACTACCATGGCACTTAGTAAAATAAGACTTTGGCACTCAAGGACACCAGGTGAAGATAATTTAGTGCTCCCATACACAACAGTCCCTAACAGCTGGTAACTTAGTACAGCACTCCATCACTCAAATCCAACTCGCTTGTCAAGGTACAAATTCCCTGAGTTTAAAATAGCAACTTTGAGATTTGAGAAAAGCTTCTCATAATGTATCTTGGCTAAGCAACTTGGAAAGAATTCTGAAAGAAAAAAACAACACCAAAAAAACAAAAAACAAATACTAACTAAACCAAAGGCTGGAGGGAGCAAAGTAAACAGATTCATTCTGAGGAAAAAAAAATGTATTTTGATTAAATTGGTAGAAATTGTAAGCAGAATAAAGATATTAAGCAGAACAGAGTATAAGATTAGAGAGGAACAACTACTGGGGTGTCAACATATTTGGAAGTTTGTGTGATATATAGTATATCACATCCGTTAATTTGCTATTTTTAACTGATTAATGCATTTATGAGAAAAGTTAATCTTTTACAGACTTTGATGAATATGAATTGGATTGTATATAATACTGGCTAATAATAAAAAAAATGATAGTCATAGTCACAGGTGAGAGGGAAATTGTGCATGACAGCATTGAAAAGCAGTGCTACATTGCCTTCTACTTTGAGCAGGAGACATCTACTACTTCTGGCTCCTCTCTGTTAAAAATTTAATAGCTCTTTGATGATTAGATTATTTCCAGTGACAAGAAGAGATTTTGATGCCCCAAATCTCTCCTCAACCCTCTTTCTTAGATTTGGAATCCTGTGGAATCTACAAAACTCCCTTCAACTTAGTAAAGAAGTATTATGTTGATATCTATGTCTACTGGTATTATCATGTACCCAGGCATTGCTGACTAGGTGCTAAAGGGGATTATAATATTAGCCACAGCACAGTGAAAATCAAGATCTTTGTCCATCTGGAGTACAACTACTCTGTTTAGATTGGAGGTTCCATCTTGGCATCATTTTTATCCTTCGAGAAGATGTGAATCAGCGAGCAGGAGTTTGATCAATCCCAGTCATTCACTGTCCTCTGCAAATATTTCTAAATGGACTATTTATGTGTTTTGCTTGTTTCTTTGTTTGGGGCTTTTTTGTTCATTTGTTTTTTGGTTTTTGTCAAAGGTTATGATAATTACTTAACCCCCCCCCCCAAAAAAAAATAGATGAGATTGGCATGGCTTTATTTTTCATTTATTTATTTAAAGTGCTTTATTATCTTTTAGGTTTTTTTGCAAAGCAATAGGGTTAAATGGCTTGCCCAAGGCCACATAGCTAGGTAATTATTAAGTGTCTGAGGTCACATTTGAACTCAGGTCCTCCTGACTCCAGGGCCAGCGCTCTATCCACTGAGCCACCTAGCTGCCCCATTTTTAAATACTTTATTAATAATTTTAAAACTGAAATGGTGAAGGTGATAAGCAGTCTAAGTTTGGAAGCAAACATTCCCACAGTTCTTCAGTGAGTTTTCAGGACACTGTAAGTTTTCTTTTTTCATAGTCATTCCAACTTGATTTGGTTTTGTTTAGGCTTTTGCAAGGCATATGGGGTTAAGTGGCTTGCCCAAGGCCACACAGCTAGGTAATTATTAAGTGTCTGAAACCAGATTTGAACCCAGGACTCCTGACTCCAGGGCCAGTGCTTTATCCACTATGCCACCTAGCCACCCCACGGGCATCATATTAATTTTGAAAATAACTTAGAGAATCTTGTGTTTCTCAAATGTTTATATCTGCTGAAATCCAATTCCACAATCTCATATTCTTAATAAAGAGCAATGCTACTGTGCACCCAATGTTACAGTATAGTAATCCTTATCAAAAATAAAATAAAAATAACTATTATTAAGCCGGTTCTTGGCACATTACATAGAACATGAGACCTAGAATCAGGAATACCTCAATTCAAACCTTCCCTTGGACTAGTAGTGTAACCTAGGACAAGTCATTTAACCTTCCTGTGTCTTAATTTCTTCTCCTAGAAACTACAGAGAGTAATCATATCTAACTCAAAGGGTTATTGTAAGATTCAAGTGAAATTATGTATGTAAAGGGCTTTAAAAACCTTATAGCTGATATAAATTCAGGTTATATTATTATTGTATTTAAATATTTCATGCTTTTTTCCAAGGGAAAGCCATCATCAATTCTCAACAATTTTAACTTTCCAAATCTGAAAATTCCATACCATTCTAGTTTTCCAATTAGCTTTGAGAATTTCCTTAGCAATTTCCATATTATGATTTAAACTCAATTGTTGCTATTCATTCTTTCTTAAAAATAAGTTACTTCATCGGGAAAAAGTCCTTGTATTTTTATGTATACTGCTTTTCTTCAGTATTGAGAATTAATATTTCAGAATAGCAGTATTGCAGCCCATGTCAGAAATTGTTACATGGTTTGGTATAATAGAGAACTGAACTTTGTCTCAGAAGGACTTGAATTCAAATCTAGCAAGAGATTGTTCCTGGGGTTTAAATCTTGGGCAAGTCCCAAGAACTGTGTGTTTAAATTGTAAATTGAGGATAATAAGAACATCTTTCAAATGAGATAATATTTTCCAAAAACTTAGCACAGTGTCTGGCAAATTGGTTCAACCCCATTCTCTATTTCCTAAAATTTTGACTCTTAAAACTAGCAGTATTGTAAGGTCTTGGAGAGGCTACTGAAAATGAGATTATCCGAGAGGTTAAATTCAATTATTGCTATGTTGAAGGAGTGTAAGCATTTTAAATATTAACAATTATTAGCAAATCTTCAGTCAGATTGCCATAGTTACATAATTGACTTATTTCACCAAATATCTCATTTATCTTTTCTTTAATACAGCCATACAGATTTTATCTTCTGTAATCCAAGTGTCACAGTCATTACTTAGTCTTTATCTTTGCTATTGATATTCACAAATGTTAGAATGTGTTTTTTCCCCCTTTCAAAGTAATTGAATTCTAACTAGTTTGTTGACCCCAAACTTGAGTTTCACACATGGGTATGCTGGTAAATGTTTAAAAATTGGCTTTCTGAACCAGGCTCATTATAGTAGCCTGATATCTTGTCAGCTGGACCCACTCCAACTGTTTGATTCCAACATGCCAGCTGTTCTCCTTGGAGACCTGCTGCATATATCCATACAGCTCAGTTCAAGATTTATACCCTTTTCCAACTCATCAGTAGGAATTTGGAAAGCTCAAAGGTGGAAGGTCTAAGAAAAAAAAAGGTCATGCTGACAATTGGTCCATTGAAAGACAAATTAGGATGTATTCTATTGCCAGATATCAAATGCTGGTCCTTGTCCAGCTTTGATGGTACACTATGGTGCCTTGTCAATACAGGAGGATGAAAAACCAAAGAAAGTTTGAGAGAAAAGATCCTCCTGATGATCAGTCCATTGAAACACAGGTTAGGATTTATAGAGTTGTTGCCTTCTGTTGTCAGATGTTACATGTTGGTGCTTGCCCAGCATTGATGATGTATCATGGTGTCTCACTGATACAGGTGGAAGTAAAATCAATTTAAGACCAAGAATCTCCCACAGCAGTCAGACTATCTCCCATAGTTCGGTTTCTTATCAATCAGGCCATGTGGTGGAATGATTCAGGCAAGTAAGGATATCTTACACAGTAAACCTTCACTATCATAAGCATAATTGGACAACTCAATCCCAAAGGACTAGAATAAGTAATAACTGCTTGATGGCTAGGGATATTAATGGATTCCTTGTCTTATTTATTGAGTTTGCCTTTAATAGACCAAGGTCAGAAACAAACATGGATTTTCTTTAAATAATTTTGGTGCCCACAAAGTGATCCTTTGCTTCCATAGTTTACAGTAGGTGCAACACCATAGCTAGCATTCAGACTTTCATCTTATTGTGGGTTAGAGTGGACTCTCTTAGTGGTTGTTAGCTGTGAAGCAGTATGAGAATCAAACTCCCCAAATTTAGGAAAGGTAAGGAGAAATAAATCCTAAACCCCAAACTGATTCTTTCTCATCTGTGTGTAAAGAAAAGAAGTGGCATGTACAGAAAAAGGACAGCAGTAAGTATATATGTCTTGCCTAATACTAGATACACTATGTCTTGCCCAGTATTGGGTTTACACACAAAAAGGAGATACTAATTTCCATTAGGGATTGGCACACAGAATCCTTCTTAAGTAAGCTTTTATAAGTTTGAAATAATAAAGAATTTTTCAAAACTTTAGTGTTAGAGCTCAGTTTGCACTGGAAATTTTATTAGAAACAAATTTGGCCAGATAAATATGGGACTTTTGAGCTTGAATTATTAAGTATTTTATTTGTAAGCAATGTCTGTGTAAGCAGTATTTCTATACCCACTGTCTTTCACCCACATCCACATTCAAGCTAAATCTAAAGAGTATTAAGTCTACCTTTGCTCTCTCTCTCTCTCTCTCTCTCTCTCTCTCTGTTTCCTCTGATGCTGTCATCTTGTTAGTACAAGTCTATATTACCTCATTGCTGTACTATTGCAAAAGACAGCTTATAGGTCTACTTAGCTCAAGTCTTTCTCCACTCCCATTCATCCTATATTTAGTCACTGATGTGATTTTTCTAAATCTAAATCTAAATTACTTTTTCCTAAAAAAAAAAACCCAAAACCTTCCTTTTGTCTCCAGGATGAAATACAAACTACTTTGTTTAGAATTCAAAGCCTTCTATAATGTAGCTTTCTACTTTTCCAGTGTTTTTGTACTTTACTTTCAACAATGTATTTTTTGATGCAGTGATATGGCCTCTTGCCTTTTCCTTGACCAAGAAATTGACTTCCTGGCTTTTTTTCCTTTTGTATTATATAAATATTTTATCTGTTTTCCAATTATATACAATAGCTTCTACCTATTCTATTTTGGTAAGGTTCTGAATTTTACACTTCCCCCCCACCCTCCCTTTCCTCCTCACCCCCCCCACAGAAGGTAATCTGATAATCTTTACATTGTTCCCATGCTTTATATTGATCAAAATTATGTTGAGAAAAAAATGTGTTCTTGAGGAAAAAAAATGAAATATTATAAATAGAAAAATTATGTAGTAGATAAGACATTTAAAAAATAATTGAAGTTCTTTGGTCTTTGCTTAAACCCCACAGTTCTTTCTCTGCATACAGAAGTATTCTCTGTTGCAGATACCCACAACTTGTCCCTGCTTATTGCACTGATGGAATGAATAAATCCATTAAGGTTGCTGTTAAGCTATACAATGTTCCTCTGGCTCTGCTTATCTTGTCAGAATCAGTTCCTCTGGTTTCTAATAGAACAATAGTGTTCCATAAAATACATACACCACAATTTATTCATTCCTGGATTTTTTTTGAGGATGATACTCCATTCTCATTTGCAGACATTTACTTTGGCTGTCTCCTATGCTTCATATACTTTTCCTTCTCTACTCTGCAAACTAACTTCCCTGACCTCTTTTAAATTCCACCTAAAATTACCATATTCAAAAAGAAAACAAGCTTTTTTCAAACCCCCTTAATGCTGTCCCATGTTCCAGTTAATTGTTTTTTCTATTTCTCCTGTTCTTAGCTTGTTTTATATTTGTTTGTATATTGTCATCTTCATTAGATTGTAAGCTCCTTGAAAGCAGGGTCTGTCTTTTTTTCTTTTTATTATCTTCTTGTTTAGCTCAAAACATAGTACTTAATAGGTTCTTCAAAAATATTAATTGATTGATACTTTTTGAGTCTCATATAATTATGATTTTAATTAATTAATCTATTAAGTAAACAAAAACATTTTATTCTTTGAAACCTATAACTCATTAAGACAATGTTTCTCATCTCAGAAACAAAATAATGGAACAAATTTTGCCTAATATCTCCTATAGTGTAAAATGTAAACTAATATGAAATCATGAAACTAAAAGTTAGTCAAGTTCTAAAATCTTTCAGGTTATGTGCAGTAGTTGAATGTAGATACAGTCATAACTACTCTTCATAAAGCACAGGTAGAACTTCTGAGACCATGAAAGTCATTTGTTTATCTATCTAAGGATTTCATCAAGATTATATCTGAAAGTTGTGACTTTCAGAAATTAAATGTAATTCATTTTGCAAAGTTTGATTTGGAGATTTACATTTAAACCAATTCAATATATCATTGTGGTTAGTCAACTCACATAACATAACAATTTAGAAAAGGGGATATTTCTATTAGCATAGATTGATAAAATGTTGATAGCAGATGCCAGTTCATCTCAGTTCAATAGATTTAATTAGTATCTAATATGTGCTGTGTACATATCTAAATAATACCTCCCTCTGTGGGAGTTTATATTATATTGGATTTGGGAGAAGGAATTCAATATATATACATATATATGTATCTATATTCTAATATGTAATATTATTCAATAATATGTGAAGTAATAGGTAATATTATTTTAACATACAATATGTATAATATATAATGTTATACAATATAAATAATAACATGAAATAATATGTAAAGTAATAAAAAATTTTATCAAGAGAAATATTGCTGACAACTGATGTGGTATCACTAGTTGCTTCACTTGAAAAGTAGCTATTATAATGCTATTTTATTAATCCAGTGAATCATTGCTTTGTTGTATAAGAGGGCTTTGAATAAGTAATTCAATGAAACTATGAATTGTACCATGGATGTTTAACCAAGAAGTACAGGTATGGTTGAGGATTGTGAAGAAAGATGATCCACTGGAGAAGGAAATGCCATACCCTTCATCAAGAAAACTACAGGAACATTATTAAAATGATAAACAGAGGGGTGGCTAGGTGGTACAGTGGATAAAGTACTGGCCCTGGAGTCAGGAGTACCTGGGTTCAAATCTGGTCTCAGTCACTTAATAATTACCTAGCTGTGTGGGCTCGGGCATGCCACTTAACCCTGTTTGCCTTGCAAAAACCTAAAAAAAAAAGATAAACACATATAACATTGGAAGATGAGTACCTCAATCAGACAGTGTCCAACATGCAAGTGGGTAAGAACAGCGGACAATTAGAAGTAATTTAAATATTAATGAAGCAGGGGTCAAAGCTGAAAGGAAACCCAACTATGGATGTCTGACAATGGAAGAAAAATCCCAAACTATAAAGACCAATATTGCATAAGAACATGAAATGCAAGATCTATGAATAAAAGTAAGTAGATGTAACCAAACAAGAGATGGATTTCTCTTGCATATCAGTGAACTTAAGTGGATAAAAATACATAAATTTAATTTAGCGACTGTTACATATCTTATTGTAGGGAAGATTCATTTAAAAGAAAGAGTCATTTTCATTGTCAATGAAAGGTTGAGAAAAAAAGAATATTGGGCTATAATCTCAAAAATAACACAGAGTCAAGATGATATAGAAAAACTCACCTTGTAATGCTCCAAATATCTTGCCTCAAAAACAAATTCTGGAGTGGGAGAGTTGATAAAAGAATGAATGAAATATTTTTTTTAATCCAGTATAATTTAGAAGGAAAAGTCTGTCATACCACAGTGTGACTGAAACATAATCTAATTCATTAAGAATCAGCTCATACCAGCACCCAACATACTATGAAAAAGCCCTGGGAATGCCTGAATCACCATCAGCAGCAGCTACTACCAAAGCTTTCAGTCCAGTGATAGCAAGGGGAGAGAAAACTGGTTAGAAGAAGATTATAGGAGTCCTTTGATAATATTTGATGCAGAACTCCTGACATACCCATACTTGAATTGAAGTTATAGTCCTGGATCTCAGTTTTAAGTCAAAGAGGAACACTTGCATACCTGAACTTACAGCTAGAGGGAAATGCGAACTCTGGTTATAGTTCAGGGTGGAAAAGTGCTTTTTTACAGACACTTGTACAGGAGAGTGGGAAACACACCTCTCCTTAGATCATGCCACCTTGCTACAATCTAAAACTGATAGGTCCTCAGAATTATCACACAAGGTTAAAACTTGGCATGATATCTCTTTGACTTCAGAGGCATAGTCCCACTTTAGTATAGTTTAGTATAGTCAAGAAATAAAATGAAAAATTAGCAAACAATAGAGAAAGATAGTGACTGAAGAAATATACCATAGAAGCAAGAAAGATTATAAAAAACTTAGAAGACAACAAAATCAAAATTTTTGCATCCAAAGTCTCAAGAAAAAAACATGAACTTGTCCCAGGACATGGGAAAACTTAAAAAGAATATTAAAAATCAAGAAAGAGAGATAGAGAAAACATTGGGAAGAGAAATGAAAATGATAGGAGGAAATCATGAAAAACAGAGTCAATAGTTTGATAAAGGAGAAAGAAAGACATATTGAAGAAAATGACATTTTAAAAACAGAATAAACTAAAGAGGAGAAAAAGATATATTTTTAAAAATCACAGAAGAGAAGAACTTATTAAAAAGCATAACTTATCAAGCAGGAAAAGATGGACAAAATGCAATGAAAAAAACTCCTTTAAAAGTAGATTTTGCCAAATGGGAAAGGGGGTAGTAATTTCACTGTAGAAAATTCTTCCTTGATTGGAGGACTTGCTGGGCAGAGCCAAGATGGAGACAAGAAGTTAACATGCTCCCAGAGTTTTTCCCTAGCAAAGAAAAATGAAGCCTTTATTCTGACTTTCAAGCTATTGGTACCACCAAGAAAAAAGAGAAGATTCAAGAAATTTTCAATGGTAAACATGAGGAGCAGAAATGCTGAATTTTAACTAATATGGTGCTAAATAAGTTCAAGCCACAGGCCTCAATTTCTATATCTCAGAAATCAGGAGATTAAAAGGAATGTGGATCTTAGTTACATCACCCTAACCATATAAGGTGCAATCAAAGATAGGCTCTCTTGAACAATTCAAGCAAACTCCCCTTCACTTCAGACCTTCAAGCTAGACCAATTATTGTAAAGGCCAGCAGAAGAGAGGAGGGGATGTGGGTTGTACTTTTTAGTAGTTTTTGCCTTTATAACTGCTTTAGCTTCTGTAATCCAGATTTCCCTGCTCCAGTAATAACAGAACCAAAAATAAACTCTGCCTCTTTGCTGCTACTTTAAGAGAACTCAAAGCAGTCATGTTGGGGTTAGGGTCTCAAGACTCCACACAGTAAACATCATAGAAGTTCTTCAGTGAAGGTCTGTCTCTTTGGAGAAAAGGAGAAGAAAAGTCCAAGAAGTAGGAAAGCAGGGAAAGCCAAGAGGAGGTTTTTAGCCAAGGTGCAATCCAGGTTCTGACAGTTTGACAACAGCAAAGGTCCTGGAAGCTAGAAAGCAAGAATGCCAGGGGGATCCCAATCCCAACCAAAGTCTGAACCCTGAGAAAACTGGGGTAAAAGACAGGACTGAGTTGGGGAAAAAAAACACTGCAAAGTCAGAACCTAGACATAAAGGAGGAAACAAATCTCTGCAAAGGCAAGGCCCGGACAGCACAAGCAACATCTTGGCCTACAAAAATCCAGGGATCAGATCCCAGCCCCAGCAAAAAAAAAAGGAAAAAAAATATTGAATCTATACTCCCCATACCCCAGGAGTAGAGCTAAAACAACAAAGATGATCAGAAAAGCTAAAAGAGTGCTCACTATAGAAAACTACTTTACAGACAAAGAGGATGTCAATGGCATATCTAAAGAAGAAATAAGTGAAAAATCACTCACAGGGGAAGTAACAAAACAGTCTATAAATTGGATTCAAATATAAAAGCTCATTGATAAAAAAAATAATTTAAAAACCAAAGAAGAGAGAAAGAAGAAAACTGGAAAAAAGAAATAAGAGTCATCCAAGAAATTATGAAAAATTGACCAAAGAAATCAATTCCATTAAAAGTAAAAATAACCAACTGGAAAAGAAAACACAAAAGCCAATTGAAGAAAATAAAACATTAAAAAGTGGAATTGAACAAATAGAAACCAATGAATCTACAAGACTACAAGTTTCCATCAAACAAAATAAAAAAGATTTAAAAAAATTGAGAAAAATATAATATACCTTTTAGGGAAAATGAATGATCTGTAAAATAGATCCAAGTGAGACAATTTACCAGTGATAGTGATCAGACTACCAGAAAGCCTAGATCAAAAAAAGAACCTGGAAAACATCATGTAGGAAATTATAAGGAAAAACTGTCCAAATCTGCAAGAACAAGAAAACAATATAACAATTGAAAAAAATCCACAGAATCCCTCCAGAAAGAGATCTCAGGATAAAAACTGAGCCCCCAAATAAAGGAGAGAATATTGCAAACAACAAAAACAAAACAATTCAAATACAAAGGAAAATATAAGACTCACACAGAACCTATCAGCCTCAACATTGAAAAGCTGCAAGACCTGGAATATCATATATTGGAGAGCAAAGGACCTGGAAATACAACCCAGAATGTACTACCATGAAAATTTCAGCATATAATGACAAGGAAAATGATGGATGTTCAACAAAATAGAGTACACCCAGAATTTCCTGACGCAAAGACCAGAACTGAACAGAAAATTAAATCACCAAATATAGGATTCAAGATTTGCATAAAATGGTAAATGAAAAGAAAAAAAATCAAAACAAAACAAATATTTCTTAGGACTATCAAATTACATAGAACCATAAAAAAGGAAGATATAACACTTTTAATTCTTGAGAACTTTACTTCTCTTAAGATAATTAAAGGGTCAAATATAACTGAAGAGATTGGACTCAAAAGATATGGGTATGGCTGTCTCTTATCTCTCCTCTGAAGATGACCAAAATGACTTCACTATGTTTGAGACAAAAAGCCCTAATCAAAAGCAGGGGTGTTAACTTTAAATTTAAGTGTCTCAGTGTCTTTGACACACATTAAGTCTGCTGTGCTGACAAAGCTTATCACCCATTCTATTGAGGGCTCCATAAAATATGAAGTCCTGAGGCAGTGTTTCTGTAGTTTACAATCACTTTTTAAGTTCTCAGGTGAGATCTCCAGAGCCTCCCAGTACTTAAAAATCTTTAAGATCCTTGCAGTTAATTCTATCTGAATTTGACCTAATTCACCCTTCTTTTAACAAGGGGTTAAGTCCTCTGGGTAGGGGAGGGAGTAAAGTGTTACAGAAAGTAAGCTGTGCTTTACTTAACAAGAGGTTAAGTATCCTGCTTGTGGGGGGCAGGATAAAATGTGAGAGAAAAGAGGACTGGAGGGAGGGGCACAAATAGTTCAAGAAATGATTTGACTCTAGATGTTACTTTAGCTCATGAGGAAGACTGTATCCTTGGAGGATACTTGAAAAGGGGCAAAGGTAAAAATGATTATAAATATAATTGGATGAAATTTGAGGCAATACTACTTATCAAGCAATCAAGCAAACAATCTGGGATGATACATTGATAACAATATAAGCTTAACAAGCAATCAAATAATCAAATTGTTATTGATAGTACCTGATTAATAGTACTAGAGCAATAAATAACACCAAGTGAAGAGGCATAAAGATTTAAAGTTTAGAAGGAAAGAAGGGAAAGTATGAATTCTGAGTAAGTTTTATTCAATAGATTTGACCCAGAGAGTGAGTAAAATACATTCCCAGTTGGGTTTAAAATTTTATCCTAATCTACAGGGAAAGGAGACACAGGGAAAAGGAAAGATAAAGGAAGAAGTGACTGAAAAAAGGGAAGGCTAAGATAAAGTGTAAATAAACAGAAAGTTAATTTTTTTCATCTTTTATTTTATTTTTAATTTATATTTATTTTATTCTTGTACAAATGATTTTTATACATTATTACAATATTCTTGTTTAAGAATAAACATAATCCCCCTACCCCCCAAAATTTAGCCCCTCAGGAGCAATAAAGTAAAGGAGAAAAATTAAAATTATTATTATTATTATTAATAATAATAATAATAATAATAAGAGCAGCTAAGTGGCATATTGGACGGAGCACCACTCCTGGAGTCAGGAGCACCTGAGCCCAAATCCAGCCCCCAGACACCCAACAATCACCCAGCTGTGCGATCCTGGGCAAACTACCCCAACCCCACTGCCCTGAAAAAAACAAAAAAAAAGCTTAAAATAAAATAAAATAATAAAATAATAACAGTAACAACAACAACAACAACAACAACAACAACAACAACAACAACAATAATAATAATAATAATAATAATAATAATAATAATAATGGCAGCCAGGTGGCTCAGTGGACAATGAACTGGCCTCAGAGCCAGGAGCACCTAAGTCCAAATCCGGCCTCAGACACCCAACAACCACCCAGGTGTGAACCCCAGGCAAGCCACCCAACCCCATCTACCCTGTAACCACTCCCCCAAATTAACAGTAACAATAATAAAAAATGTGTTTCAGTCTGTGTTCCAACACCAGCTCTGTCTCAGGTGAATCACATTCTTTAGGATAAGTACATGACAAAAGCTACTTTACATAATTTTCCACTGTTGCCATTGTTGATCATAACTCCCTCCATTCACACTTCCCCATAACCTACACTATATTTTCTCTCTCCTTTCACTCTGTCCCTCTTCTTAAATGTGCTGTAGGGTAGTTGAGTGGCACAGCAGACTAATCACTGGCCCTGGGGCCAAGAGGCCCCGAACCCACCTACCATCCCTAAGGCCCAGCAACCACCCAGCCCTGTGGTCCCAGGCAGGTCATTCAATCCCAGCCCCTTGCAAGAAGTAAAAAAGAAAATGTGTTATATCTGATCACTCTCCCCCATGGTCCACCCTCTCCTCCATCACTCACACCCCCCCATCACCCTGTCCCCCTTCTCTCCTTCTTACTCTAGATGAATATATATATACCCATTGAGTATATTTGCTGTTTCCTCTCTGAGCCACCTCTGATGAGAGCAAAGGTTCCCTCATTCCCCCTCACCTCCCCCCCTTCCATATCATTGCAATAGTTCTTTGTAATAAAAAAAATCTTATTATATGAAATATCTTAGCCTATTCTACCTCTCCTTTCTCTTACTCCCATTCCATTTGCCTTTTAGCCATTGACTCCATTTTTACAATATATATCTTCGAACTCAGCTCTCTCCTGTGCTTCATCCATTAAAGCTCCTTCTACCTCCTCTATTAAATGAGAAGTTTCCTATGAGTATTATCAGTATCATTTTTACATAGTGGAAAACATGTAGTTCACCATCACTAAATCCCTCATATTTTACCCTTCTCCTCCGCTCTCTATGCTTCATCTGAGTCCTGTACCTGAAGATCAAACTTTCTGTTCAGCTCTGGCCATTCCAACAGTAATATTTAAAATTCCCCTGGTTCAATGAAAGTCCTTCTTTTTCCATGGAAGAGGATGTTCAATTTTTCTGGGTAGTTGATTCTCAGTTGCATACCGAGTTCTTTTGCCTTCTGGAATATTATATTCCAAGACCTACAAGCCTTTAATGTAGTTTCTACTAAGCCCTGTGTGATCCTGAATGCAGATCCATGATATTCTGACTCCTTATATTTTCTCTTTAACTTGGGAGTGGGAATTTGGCTATAACATTCCTGAGGGTTTTTTTTTGGGGGGGGGCCTCTTTCCAGGGGAGATAAATAGATTCTCTCAATTTCTATTTTGCCCTCTGTTTCTAAGACATCAGGACAATTTTCCTTTAGGAATTCTTTAAAAAATGATGTCAAGGCTCTTTTCCTGATAATGACTTTCAGGTATCCCAATAATTTTTAAATTTTCTTTCCTGAACCTGTTTTCCAGATCAGTTGTTTTTTCAATGAGATGTTATACATTTTCTTCTAATTTTTCATTCTTCTGTTGTTGAAGTATTGTGCCTTGACTTCTCATAAAGTCATCAGTTTCCTTTAACTCCACTCTAAAACTGAAGGATTTGTTTTCCTCAGAGAACTTCCTCATCTCTTTTTTCCATCTGGCCAATTCTGCTTTTTAAAGCATTCTTCTCAATAATTTTTGAACTGTTTTATCTACTTGGCCTAAGGTGGTTTTTAACATGCTATTTTCTTCATCATTTTGGGGGGATCTCCTTGACTAAGCTGTTGACTTCGTTTTCATGTTTGTCCTGCATCACTCTCATTTCTTTTCCCAATTTGTCTTCTATCTCCCTCACTTGATTTTCAAAATGTATTTTGAGCTCTGTCATAGCCTGAGCCCAGTTTCCATTTTTCTTGGAGTCTTTAGATGCAGGAGCTTGGACTTTCTCATCTTCTGACTGAGTATTTTGATTCTTCTTAGGATCATAGACAAAGCCTTCCTCAATGGTGTTCCTTTTTTTCCTCTGTTTACTCATTTCCCCTGTGCCTGATCTTGGGGTGCTTCTTAAGATTTTGAGTATTATTGTGACACTCCCACACACAGTGATCTCAATGTGTGAGGCTCTCTCTTTCCTCCTGGTCTGTGAATGACCACAAGCGTACCCCTCTGCCACCGGGCTGAAGTGGGGTTGGCCCTGCTGTTCTATGGGGGTCCTAGTCTGCGATCAGGATCTGAATGTGGTCAGAGCCCCAGAGTCCTGTTCCAGGGGTAGAAGTCTCTCCTCACTCTGCCTGCTTCCGATTCCTGGATCTGGGCTGCCACAACCATGTTGCTTGCTGCATACCCTGAGGGCTGGGCTTCATGTACTCCCTTTGGCAGAGGTTTCCCCCACCATCTTCCAAGTTCTGCCCATTGTTCCTGGAGTGTAGGTCAGGAAACTGTCCCTGCTGCTGTGAGCCATGTTTCCCAGTGCCCTGGGGCTGCCTCCAGGAGGCTAAAGTTCCTTCACTCTGGAGGACTGCCCCTCTAATCCCATGGAGCTGAGCCTTTATGCTATTTTCCAGGTTACCTTGGGCTAGAGAATTGCCTCACTGGATCCCTCTGTGGGTTCTATTTCTCGAAAATATAGTTAGAGTCCTTATTTTATAAGTTTTGAGAGAGAGCACCTGAGAGAGAGACTCTTCTCCTGTTGCTATCTTGGCTCCACCCCTCCCAGCTTCATTCAAGGTTAAATTTTGAAAGAAAAGTCAAAGGGAAAAGGGTGTACAATTTTGATGATGAAGAATAAGAGGAAAGGAAAGATAAAAATATAAATAGAAAAATTAGCATAAAGGGAATTACAGAATTAATAATAAACTGCAAATGTTAATGTGATGAACTGTTCTGAAAAATGCAACTGGATAGCAGAATGGATTAAAAACCAGAATTCTAAAATAATTGGAAAAGTGCCAATTGCTCATGGTTAGGTCAAGTTGATATAATAAAAATGACAATTCTCTATATATTAAATTAAATATATTTGAAGCACAGAGACACAGAGTAAAGTTAAAAGGTTAGAGCAAAACATATTATGCCTCAACTGAAGTAAAAAAAAAATCAGGGATAACAATCCTGAACTTGATAAAGTAAAAACAAAAAATAGATCTCCTTGAAAGGGATAAGGAAGGAAACTACAACTTCTTAAACCTGTATACACCCAGTGTTATAGCAACCAAGTTCCTAGAGGGAAAGCTGAGTGAATTACAAGCAGACAGAGACAGTATAACATTAATAATGGGAAACCTCAATCTCCCTCTCTCAGAACTATATAAATATAACCACAAAATAAATGAGAAGGAAGTTAAGAAGGTGAATGAAATCTTAGAAAACTTAAAATATGATAGATCTCTGGAGAAAAATTACTAGGGATAAATAGAGCATTCCTTTTTTCTGATCAGTACATAGTACCTATACCAAAATTGACCATGTTCTAGGACACAAGAACCTTTTATTCAAATGCAGAAAAGCAGAAATAATAAATATATCCATGATGAAATAAGAAATACTGGTAATAAAGTTCATGGAAAGATAAAAATGAATTGGGAATAAAATAACTATCTCAAATAATGGGTGGCAGAAACATCAAATAATTGAAATAATCAATAATTATATCAAAGAAAATAAAGAGACATCATAGCAAAATTTACAAGATACAGCAAAGGAAATTTTGAGGAGAAACTTTATATCTCCAAATGCTTATATTAATAAAATAGAGAAAGAAGAGATCAATGAATTGGGAATGCAGTTTAAAAAATAGAAAATGAATGTATTAAAGATCTTCAATTAAATACCAAATTAGAAATTCTGAATATCAAGGGAGAGATTAATAAAATTGAAAGCAAGAAAACCATTAATCTCATAAATAAAACTAAGATTTGGTTTTATGAAAAATTCAATAAAATAGAGAAACCTTTGTTTAATCTGATTAAAAAAGGAAAGAAGATAACCAAATCACCAGTAACAAAAATGAAAAGGGTGAACAAACTGCCAACAAGAAGAAAATTAAAGAGATAATTAAGAACTATTTTGCCAAACTGTATGCCAATAAATTGGATAACTTGAGTGAAATGTAGGAATAGTACAAAAATATATACTGCCCAGATGAACAGAAGAGGAAATAATAATTAGATATTATAATATTATAATAATTATATATATATAATATAATATATAATATAATAATTATACTTAAATAGTATAATAAATAATTAAATGCTAACTAATAATTAAATTACTTAATCCCATTTCAGAAAAAGAAATCAAAGAACCTGTCAATAAACTCCCTTAAAATTGTTTCCAGATCCAAAAGGATTTACAAGTGAATTCTACCAGGCATTTAAGGAGCATTCAATTCCTGTTCTTCATATACTATTTTAAAAAATAGAATAAGGTGTTCTGTCAAACTCCTTTTATGACACCAACATGGAGCTGATACCTAAACCTGGAATAAGCAAAACAGACAAATAAAATTGTAGAACAATCTCCCTAATGAATATTGATGCAAAAATCTTAAATAAAATTTTAGCAATTAGATTACAGCAAGTTATTACTAGGATAGTACACCATGATCAGGTAGGATTTATATCAGGTAGACAGGGATGGTTCAATATTAGGAAAACACTCAATATAATTGAAGATATCAATAGCAAAACCGACATAAATCATATGATTATCTCAATAGTTGTTGAAACACCCATTCCTATTAAAAACACAAAATTTTAGGAACAAATGGACTTTTCCTTAAAATAATAAATAATATCTACCTAAAACTATCAACAAATATCAAATGCAATTGGAATAAACTCATAGCATTTCAAATAAAATCAGGGGTGAAACAAGGATGCCCATTTTAACCATTACTATTCAATATAGTGTTAGAAATACTAACTGTAAAAATAAGAACAAAAAAAGACAAATTGAAGGGGCAGCTAGGTGGCACAGTGGATAGAGCATTGGCACTGGAGTCAGGAGTACCTGAGTTCAAATCTGGCCTCAGATGCTTAAAAATGACCTAGCTGTGTGGCCTTGGGCAAACCACTTAACCCCATGGCTTTGCCAAAACATAAAAAAAGAAAAAAAATCAAAGGAAACAGAATTGGCAATGAGGAAGTATAAAGCTTTCATTCTTTACAGATGATGTGATGGTATACTAAGAGAACCCAAGAAAATCATCTACAAATCTGCATTTATATATATATGTGTGTGTGTGTGTGTGTGTGTGTGTGTGTGTGTGTGTGTGTGTATGTGTGTGTGTGTGTGTAAAACAATGCCTAAAACCAAGAGATAGAAAGAGAAATCCCAGTTGAAGTAACTATAGGTATCATTAAATAATTAAATAATTAAATACTTGGGTATCTAACTCCCAGGACAACCCAGAAACTGAATGAACACGATTATAAAAGCACTTCTCACCCAAAGCCACATCTAAATAATTAGAAAACACTCAATTGCACATGGTTAAGTCAAACTAATATAATAAAAATGACAATTCTAAGTTTGTTAAATTACTTATTCAGTGCCATACCAATTAAAATACCAAATAACTTTTATCAAGCT
The DNA here is from genome assembly GCF_037893015.1 of Macrotis lagotis. NCBI lineage: Eukaryota > Metazoa > Chordata > Mammalia > Peramelemorphia > Peramelidae > Macrotis > Macrotis lagotis. Next base: position 366,446,893 of record NC_133666.1, on the reverse strand, counting down.
AGAAAAAATAGTAACAAAATTCATCTGGAGCAATGAAGGTCAAGAATAGCAAGGGAACTGATGAAAAGAAATGTAAAAGAAGGTGACTTTGCTCTACCAGATCTAAAACTATACTATAAAGCAGCAGTCTTCACAACTGCCTGTACTGGATAAGAAATAGAGTAATGGATCAGAAGATTAGGGTAAATTCAAAAGTAGTAAATGACTACAGTAATGAACTGTTTGACAAATCAAAAAACATCAGCCTCTGGGATAAGAACTCACTGACAAAACCTGTTGAGAAAACTGGAAGATATTATGGCAAAAACTTGACAAAGACTCATATCTCACACCCTATACCAAAATATGGTCATATGGGTACAGGATTTAGACATAAAGGGTACCACCATGGATAAGTTAATAGACCAAGAAATAGTCTATCAGATGAATAAAAGGGGAATAAATTTACCAAACAAGAATTAGAGTATATTATAAAATACAAAATGAATGATTTTGACTATATTAATTTAAAAAGTTTTTAAACTAATTAAATCAATGCTGCCAAAATTAGAAGGAAAGCAGAAAACTGGAAAACAATCTTCACAATTAGTTCTGATAAAGATCTTGTTTCTAAAGAGGATTGCATCAAATTTATAAGTTTACAAGTCATTCACCAACTGACAAAAGATCCAAGGATATTAATAGACAGTTTTAAAATGAAGAAATTAGTTATATTAAATAATATGACAAAAGAATCTAACTCATCACTGATTAAAGAAATGCAAATTAAAACAACATTGAGGTATCACCTCACACCTATCAAATTGATCAGTATGAGAAAAAGGGAAAATGATCAATGTTGGAGAGGTTGTGGCTGGATTGTGACATTGATGCATTGCTGGTGGAGTTGTGAATTGATCTAACCCTTCTGGAAATCACTATAGAACTATGCCCAAAGGCAAATTAAAGTTATTAATACCCTTTGACCCAACAATTTCAATTCTAGGTCTATATTCAGCAAAAATTACAAATAATGAGAAAAGTCCTACATGTTACAAGATATTCATGGCAGCTCTTTTTGTAGTGACAAATTGGAAATTGAGGGGATGCCCAATTTGGTGAATGGTTAAACAAGTTATGCTAGATTAAAACTATGGGATATTTTTTGATCTATATGAAAAAATAGTCAGTCTCAAGAGAAACATTGAATGACTTACAGAATCTGATGCTGAATGAAGAGAGCAGAACCAAGAGAACAATGTCCACATTAACAACAACATCATTGTAAGATGATTAACCTTAATGGAAACTGCTTATTTCAGCAATTCAGAGAGCTAGGTCAACATTATTAGACTAGCTATAGGAAATGTCATCCCCATCCAGAGGAAGAAAAATAAAACAAAACAAATAAAAAAGAAGAAAAAAACAAACCATCAGAATCTGATGACCATTTTATTAAAATTTTCTCTTATGTATCCTAATTTGTCATACCAAAATGACTAATATATTAATATGTTTAACCAAATTATGTATATACAATACTAACTGACTTTTTGTCACTCAGGGTAGGGGAATGGGAAGGGAGGGAGTAAGGAAATTTTGTGACTTAAAAATATTCATGTGCATGCAGAGGAAAATAAATAAATAGAAAATAAATTAATACATATGTTTATAAAGAAAATACTTCCTTTTAAAAAGTGGACAAATGTGACTTTAGGGGCAAAATCAAGGTGATGGCTTAAAGCAAGGAATGTCATGGACATTTTCCTGAAACAACTTTGAATGAAATTTATAAACCGATCCTAAAGGTGATAGAACCCAAACAACAAAAACAGAGAAACATCTTTTCAGATAAATATCTTGGAGGAGTTTCAGTAAAGGGGAGTCACCTTGGTAAAAGGGGAATATAGCTCAATATAGGCACCTTTTTCATTTATGATACAAGGAATTTGTTTTTCTTCTTTCTTTTTTTAAATCAAATTAACCAGAGGTTTATCAGTTTTATTGGGGTTTTTTTCATAAAATCAACTCTTGGTTTAATTTATTAGTTCAATAGTTTTCTTGCTTTCAATTTTATTCATTTCTCTTTTTAATTTTTAGAATTTCTAATTTAGTATTTCATTATTCTGTCTCTAATTTTTTAGCCATATATAGTTCATTGATTTCTTCTTTAATTTATTGATGTAAGCATTTAAAGATATAACCACTGACAGCTGCCTTAAGCATATCCCATACATTTTGATATGTTGTTTCATTATTGTCCTTATCTAGGATGAAATAATTAGTCCTTTTTATAATTTGTTGCTTAATCCACTCATTGTTTAAAATGAGATAATATAATTTCCAATTAATTTTGGGTTTATATCTCTCTCTGGGCCAATATTGCATATGATTTTTATGGCAATATGATCTGAGAAAGATGTATTCACTATTTCTACTTTTCTGCAATTGATCATTAGGTTTTTATCTCCTAGAACATGGTCAAATTTTGTGTAAGTGCAATGTACTGCAGAAAATAAAGTATATTCCTTTCTATCCTCATTCATTTTACTCCATAAGTTTATCCTATTTAGGTTTTATAACAATCTGTTTATCTCCTTAAATTCCTTCTTGTTTATTTTATTATTATATTTATCTAAATCTGAGAGGTGGGAGATTGAGGTTTGCCTCTACTAGACCTTTGCTGTCTATGTCTTCCTGTAGCTCTTTCAACTTCTCCTCTAAGAATTTGGATACTATACAATTGGATGCATAACTATTTAGTATTAAAATTACTTTATTGTCTATGGTACCTTTTAGAATGCTATAGTTTCCTTCTTTATCTCTTTTAATGCTATCTATTTTTGCAGCTGCGTTGTCTGAGATAAGGATTGCTACCCCTGCTTTTTTCATTTCAGTTGAAGCAAAATATATTTTGCTCCAACTTTTTACCTTTACTCTATAAGTACCTTTCTGCTTCAAATGAGTTTCTTGTCAGCAGCATATTGTAGTATTCTGGTTCTGAATCCATTTTGCTATTTACTTAGGTTTTAAGGGAGAGTTCTTTCCATTCAAATTTAAAGTTGTAATTACTAATGCTTGCCCTCTGTACTACCTTCCTTCTGTTTATATTTTTCCCCTTTTTCCCTTTATACACATTCCCCAGTGTTTTGTTTCTGAATACCACCACCTTCAGTGTGTTTTCCCTCCTATATCAACCCCCTTCCCCTTTCTTTCCCCTTTCACTCTTCCCCTTCTTCCCTTCCTTCTATTAGCTCCACTCTTTCTCCCCTTCCCTGTACCCCTTCCTCTTTTCCTCTTTTCATACTTGAAGGGTAAGATAAGTGTCTTAACTTAACTGAGTGTGTGTAAGTTAACTTTAAGCCAAGTCTGATGAGATGAAGTTTCAGGTGGTTCTCACCTCCTCTCTTCTTCTCCCCCTATTAAAATAGGTCTTTTGTGCCTCTTGGTGTAATGAGATTTACCCCATTCATTTTCCTCCATCCTTCCATCTCCTCACTGTCCCCCTTTTTAAGCAGATATTGTTTTTAAAGTATTCTGAGTCACAGAAAAGTTATCAGTGTTCATCACTTCTTGCTAAGTATATATTCTCTCTAATAGAATTACAATTCTCAAGACTTATGAGAATCTTTCTCCCAAGTGGGTATATAGCCAGTTTCATCTATTGGATAGCAGGTTTTTTTTCCTTACTCCCCCCCACTATTTTTTTTTACCTTTTCATGAGTCTCTTGAGCCTCCTGTTTGATGTCCAAATTTTCTATTTAGCTCTGGTCTTTTCATCAGAATATTTTGGAAGTCTCCCATTTTGTTAAATGTCGATCTTTTCCCCTGTAAGAGAAGACTCAGCTTTTCTGGATAGTGGAATCTTGACTGTGTTCCAGGCTCCCTTGCTCTTTGGAATATTTCATTCCAGTTCCTTCAATCCCTTCATGTTGATGTGGTCAGGTCCTGCCTAAACCTAACTGTGGCTCCTTGGTATTTAAATTGTTTCTTTTTGGCTGCTTGCAAGATTTTTCTCTTTTATCTGATAGTTCTGGAATTTGGCCACAACATTGTTTGGTGTTTTCATTTTAATATCTCTTTCCAGAGGGGATCGAGGTATTCTTTCAATTACTATTTTGTCCTCTGGTTGCATGATATCAGGGCAATTTTCCATCACTAAATCCTGTGATATTAAGGCCAGACTTTTGTTCTCTTCAATGTTTTCAGGAAGATCTATAATTCACAGGTTGTCCCTTCTTGATCTGTTCTAGACGTCAGTGGTTTTGTTGATGAGGGATTTTACATTTTCTTCTATTTTTTTCAATCTTTTGTTTTTTGTTTATCATGAAGTCATTAATTTCTGCAGATTCCATTCTTTTTTTTTAGAGAAGAAGAATTTCTTCATTTATCTTTTGCAACTCCTTTTCCAATTGGTCAATTCTATTTTTGAAGGAGTTTTCCATTTCCCCAAATATAGTTTTGAGAGAATCTTTTTCTTTTTTGCATTTGCCCAATTGAAGATATGACTTATTCTCATTTTGTATTTGTCCAATTGTATTGTCCAAGGATTTGTTTTCTTGTTGCAAGGTGTTAATTGACTATTGAGTTGATTTTTAAAATCCTTCCTGATTTCTTCAAGGAAGTCTTTCTGGGCAGGAGACAAATTCATATTCTCAGAAATTCTAGATCTCTCTGGATTAAAACCTAGTTCTTCTAAACATTTCTCCATGGGTCCCCCTTTCTCCTGACTTTTCTTCGTTCTCCTAGGATCATGTATTGGGGAAGTGGTTGGCTCTCGGAGATTTGCTTTTGAAAACCCTAGAAGCTTTCTTCATTTTATTTAGTAATTCCAAGTGATGGCCAATAGGGGGCACTGGTTGCTTTCTCTGGAGTGTTTGAGGCCCTCAGCAGCAGGGTCTGAGTTGACCATGAATAATGTTCTGAGCCCTGGGGGAGGGAGATAATCTCTCTTTGCCTTGAATAATCCCTGTTGCCCACACCTGAACCTGAGCAGGTGGGAAGGTGTTTATTGTTTGTTGTGGGCAAAAGGTTCTGCTGAAGGTATAGAGCTCAGGAGCCCAGCCCAGTTGGTTGTAATCCAGGTGTGTTCTGAAAAACTGTGTGGTGGAATTCACCCTCCAGTAGCTAATCTCCACCCCCCCCCAACCCCACCCTTTCATTGAAAGGTCATTTTTGCCTTAAAGAATAGGCTGAAATTTTATAGGACATTGACTATTATAATCCAAGATCCTTTGTCCTCCTGAATATTTTACCCAGGCTCTCTGTTCCTTTTGTTGAAACTGTCAGGTCCTGCATGGTCCCTGGTATTTAAATTGCTTCCTATTGGTTTCTTTTTTTTCCCTTTAACTGAAAATTCTCACATTTGATTACAATTTTCCTTGGAGATTTTGGGGGGGATCTCCTTCTGGGAGTGATCTATGGTTCTATCAATGCCTATTTTATCATCTTGATCTAGTATATTAGGGCAGTTTTCTTTAATAATTTCCTGCATGATATTACCCAAGTTCTTTTTCTGACTGTGGAGTTCATTTATATCAAAAATTCTTAAATTATTTCTCGTGGATCTACTTTCCAGATTAGTCATTTTTTCCTGAGAGGTCCTTTAAGTTTTCCTCTAGTTATTTTCACTTATCATTTATTTTGATAAAATCTTGGTGTCTCACAGAAACATTCATTTTATTTGTCCAATTCTAGATTTTTAAGTTTATATATTATATTTTAACTTTATAATATATTATATTTTTAAGTCTATATATTATATTTTTCTCTCTCCTTTCACTCTGTTACTTTTCTAAAATGTGCTGTAGGGTAGCTGAGTGGCTCAGCAAACAGAACACTGGCCCTGGGGCCAAGAGTCCCCAAGTCCACATACCACCACAGAGATTTAGCAGTCGCAGGGCCCTGTAGTCACAAATAGGTCACCTAGTCCCAGAACCTTGCATAAAGTAAAAAACAAAATTTGTTATATGTGATTATTCTCTCCTATGATCTACTTTCTCCTCTATCACCCACATCCCCCTTCCCTCTGTTGACCTTCTCTCCTTTTTAGTCTAGATGTCTATAGCATATTGAGTGTGTATATTGTTTTCTCTCTGAGCTATTCCTGATGAGAGTGAAGGATCCCATATTCCCCCATGCCTTCCCCTTCCATATTACTGCAAAAGCTCATTTCAAAAAAGATATCTTTTATATGAAATATCTAAGTTTATTCCATCTCCCCTTTCTCTTACTCCCATTACATTTCTCTTTTAGCCATTGACTCCATTTTTTTACAACATATTAAATCTTCAAATTCAGCTTTCTCCTGTGCTTCATCTATAAAAGCTATTTCTACCCACTCTATTAAATAAGAAGGTTCATATGAGTATTAACAGCATCATTTTTCTAAGCAGGAATACATGCAGTTCAACATCATTAAGTCCCTCATAATATACCCTTCTCCTCCACTCTCTATGAGTCCTATACTTGAAGATCAAACTTTCTGTTCAGCTCTGATCATTTCAACAGGACCAATTGAAATTCTCCTGTTTCATTGAAAGTCCTTCTTTTCCCCTGGAAGAGTATGTTCAATTTTTCAGGGTAGTTGATTCTTGTTTGCATTCCAAGCTCTTTTGCCTTCCAGAATATTATATTACAGGGCCTACAAGCTTGTAAGGCAGTTACTGCTAAGTCCTGTGTGATCCTGACTGAAGCCCCATAATATCTGAATTGTGTCCTGGCTGCTTGCAATATTTTGTCCTTGACTGGGAGGTCTGGAACTTGGCTATAATATTCCTTGGCATTGTTTTGGGGGGGATCTCTTTCCAGGAGAGATAGGTAGATTCTCTCAATTTCTATTTTTGCCCTCTGCTTCTAGGATATCAGGGCAATTTTCCTGTAGGAATTCTTTAAAAATGATGTCAAGGCTATTTCCCTGATAATGACTTTCAAGTATCCCAATAATTTTAAAATTGTCTTTCCTGAGTCTGTTTTCCAGATCAGTTGTTTTTTCAATGTGATGTTTTACATTCTCTTCTAATTTTTCATTCTTTTGATGTTGAAGTATTGTGTCTTGATTTCTCATAAAGTGATCAGTTTCCTTTAGCTCCACTCTACAACTGAAGGATTTGTTTTCCTCAGAGAGCTTTCTTATCTCCTTTCCCATCTGGCCTAAATTGTTTTTAAAGCATTCTTTTCCTCAATAACTTTTTGAACTGTTTTATTCATTTGACCTAAGCTGAGTTTTTAATTTTTTACATCTTAACATTTTATTTGTTTTCCAATTATATACAATAGTAATATGTACCCATCATTTTTTGCAAGGCCCTGAATTCTATAATCACCCCCTTCCCTCCACCTCGACAGAAAGCTGTCTGACAGTCTCTACATTGTTTCCATGCCATACACTGATGTAAATTCAATGTTATAAGAGTGAACATAAACCCCCTCCCCCCCCCAAAGAAAATGGGAAACCTCAAGGATAGAGAGACAGAAAATGTCTATATTCATATTTCAATGGCTCTGTCTCTGGGGTGAGTTGCTTTCTTTATCACAAGTCCACCAGAGAAGTTGCTTCAATATTTTTCTACTAGCTGTACCTCCACTGTATTCCTCCCATTCACATTTATTCTATTCTCTCTCTCTCCTTCCATCCTGGTCCTGTCCAAAAGTATGCTGAGTCTGAGTACCCTCTCCCTGGATCTTCCCTCTATTCTATCACCTATTCCCCCCTTCCCTTACCCCATTCCCCCTTATCCCATCCCTTTCCTCCCATCCTTCTCCATTAAAAGAGATTTCCTCACCCTATTAAGTGTGCATGTCATTTCCTCCCTGAGCTATTTCTGATGAGAATGAAGGCTTACTCATTCCCCCTTGCCTTCCCCCTTTCCACACCATTGAAAAAGCTTTTTCTTTACTCTTTTGTGAAATTTCTAAGCTACTTCTTCATCTCCTTTCCCTTCCTCTCAGTACTTTCCTTTATCACCCATTGACTCCATCTTTTTACTATATTATATCATTATATCCTGCTCTTTCATATGTCTGACAGCTTTCATATGTCTAACCTTCTAACAGCTCTTATAAATGAGAAAGTTCATATGAGTTATCAATATCTTCTTTCCATGCAGAAATGCAAACAGTTCAACATCATCGACTTTGTCATAATTAGTCTCTTTCTTCCACTCCATCTATGGTTCACCAGAGTCCTGTACTTGGAGATCAAAGGTTTTGTTCAGCTCTGGTTGTCTCGATAGGAAAATTTGAAAGTCCCTTGATTCATCAAAAATACATTTTCCCCTGAAATATATGTTCAGTTTTGCTTGGTAGCGGTTGTAAACCAAGATCTATTGCCTTCCAGAATATCATATTCCAATCCTTACAAGCCCTTAATGTAGATGGTGACAAATCCTGTGTAATCTTGACGATGGAGCCTCCATATTTGAATTGTTTGCTTCTGGCAGTTTATAGAGTTTTCTCTTTGATTTTGGAGTTTTGAAATTTGGCTATACTGTTCCTGGACATTTTTCTTTTGGGGTCCCTTTCAGGGGGTGACCAATGAATTCTCTCGATTTCTATTTTGCCCTCAGCTTCTAGGATCTCAGGGCAATTTTGCTGTATTATTTCTTGAAAGATGAAGTCTAGGCTCTTCTCCTGGTTGTGGCTTTCAGATATTCCAATAATTTTTGCATTATTTCTTCTGGATCTGTTTTCAAGGTTGGTTGTATTTCCAATGAGATATTTCACATTTTCATCTCATTTCTGGCTTTTTTTTTGGAAGATTTTTATTTCTTCCTGATTTCTTGCATAGTCATCAGCTTCCTTTAGTTCCATTTTGCATTTGAAGGAGCTATTTTCTTCAGAGAGCTTTTTTATCTCCTTTTCCAGCTGGCCAATTCTGTTTTTAAGGCATTCTTCTCCTCATTTGCCTTTTGTTTTACTTTTTCCATTAGGCTCAAGCTGGTTTTTTAACATATTGTTTTCTTCAGTATTTTTTGGTATATCTTTCCCCAAGATTTTGATTTGATTTTCATGATTTTTCTGCATCGTTCTCATTTCTCCTCCCAATTCTTCCTCCACCTCCATGAATTGCTTTTCAAAGTCTTTTTTGAGGTCATTCATAGTCTAAGCCCATTTTCTATTTCTGTTGGAGGTTTCAGATATGGAAGCTTCGATTTTGTCATCATCTGAGTATGTTTTGGCCTTCCATGGGCCTAAAATAATTCTCTATGGTCAGATTCTTGTTTTACTGTTGTTTACTCATTTCCTCAACCCAAGAATAATTTACAGCACTTCCAAGGTTTGGGGTTGTTTTTTTGGGACACCCCACTGGGACCTTTATTCCTCCAAGGTTTTATGCTCTATAGCTTTGATATGTAGATAACCAGAGCACTGCCCTTTGCCCTGGGACTATAAGGAGGTTTCCAGCTATCTTAGTAAGGAAGCCCAAAGTAATATCTGAGTGCAAGCAAACAGCAGAGTCCTACCCCTGGGAGAGCAGAGAAATCTCTGCAGACTTCCTTTACTGTCTCTGGGGATGCAGGCTGCTTTCTCCCTGCATATTCTACATCCTGTGCTCCCTCACCCCAGACTCACCCAGGTGCAGCAGAGTTCTCTCACCACCCCTTAAAGTTATTGCTGGTGATTTCTGGGCTGTGCTGGGCTGGGCTGCGCTGCACTGGACTGGGCTGTGCTGCACCGTGGCTTTTTTCCAACCCCCAGTTCCTGGTAAAGCACACTTTTCCCATGGAAGTTCTAAGTTATCTTGTACTGGGAAAATGTATCTCTCAGTCTTTCTGTGGGTTCTACCCCTCTAAATTTTGGCTAGAGTTATCCTTTGTTTTGGGGGGGTTTGGGGGGGTTGGACTTCTCGGGAAATGGTGCCTTCATGCCACCATTTTGGCTTTACCACCTATGATGATTTTTAACATGATATTTTCTTCAGCATTTTTTTATCTCCTTGACTAAGCTGCTGACTTCTTTTCGTGTTTTTTTTCTGCATCTCTCTCATTTCTTTTCTTAATTTTTCTTCTCCTTTACTTGATTTTTAAAATGTTTTCTGAGCTCTATCATAGTCTGAGCCCAACTTCTATTTTTCTTTCAGTCTTTAGATGAAGAAGTTTGTACTTCCTCATCTTCAGATTGAGTATTTTGATCCTCCTTGGGATTATAGACAAAGTATTTGTCAATGGTCACATTCCTTCTGTTTATTCATTTCCCCAGTTTGTGCCTGGTTTGAGGATGCTTTTGAGTTTTATTGGGACACCCCCACAAAGACTTCAGTGTGTGAGGCTCTGATTGCTCTCCTGGTCTGTGAATGACCACAAACTCACCCCTCTGCCATGAGGCTGAGGTGGGAGCTCTCTCTTCTTTGGGGGGGCCTAGATTGCTTTCAGGATCTGAATATGCTCAGAGCCCCCGAATCATATTCCAGGAACAGACCTCAGAAGTCTCCCTCCACTCCCTTACCTTTTTTTTTGACTGAGCACTCAGGGCAGAGCTGCCTAGAGGCTTCTGCTTGCTGGCTCCACAGGCAAGCTTTTGCTTCCTTGATCTGTCCTGCCAACCATGCTCAGGGCCTGGGCTTTTCATTAATTCTGGCAGAGCTCTCTCTACTGATCTTCCAAGTTTTTCTTGGTTCTCCTTGGGGTGCAGTTCAGGAAACTGCTTCTGCTGCTGGGAGCCACAGCTCTCAGGCACCTGGGGCTATTCCCAAGAGGCTAAAGTTTCTTCACTTTAGCAGGGCCACCCCTCTAACCCTGTGGAACAGAGTTTTTCCACTATTTCCCAGGTTACCTTGGACTAGAGAATTTCCTCACTGGATCTTTCTGTGGATTCTCTCTCTCTCTAAAATTTAGTTAGGATCATAACTTTAAGATTTTTGAAATATTTTGGAAAGAGCACCTAGGAGATGCTATTCTCCTGCCACCATCTTGGCTCTGCTCCTCAAAAGGAGTATGTCATGATGGAGATTGTAGGTACAAAAGATTTTAAGAAATCAGTGCATGGGCAGAAGGATTATACTAAGAGAATTAGAAAATAAATAACAACACATGAAGAGATCATGATGCCATGACAAACAATGAATTAGATTTGAGTCACCAACTTCACTTTCTCCTACACTGTGGCTATTTCTCTGCTTCAAATGTGTTTCTTATAAAAAAATTTTGTAAGATTATGGTTTTTAATCCATTCTGCTATCCCCTTCCATTTTAAGGGGCAATTCATCTCGTTCACATTTACAATTAAGATTACTAATTCTGTATTTCCCTCCAGGTTATCTTTCTACATTTATATTTTTCCTCTTTCCTTTCCACTCATTCCTCCTCACCAAAATTATTTTCCCTTTTCCCTTTATTTATTTATTTATAAATTTATTGTTTATTCTCATTTTGTACAAATTTTTTTTACATTAATAAAATATTCTTGTATACAAGTAAACAAAATAAACCTCCCCCATGAATGTAGACAGACTTGCTTGAGCAAAAAAAGTAAAGGGGAGAGAAAAAAAATTAAAATAAAAAAAATAATAATAATAATTGTAGGTATGGCCAGGTGGCACAATGGATGAAGCACCAGCCCTGTAGCCACGAGGACCCGAGTCCACATCCAGCCTCATAAACCCAACAATCACCCAGCCATGCGACATGCAAGCCACCTGATCCCCACTGCCCTGCAAAAACCAAAAAGAAGAAAAAAAAAGACCCAAAATAAAATAGTAATAATAGTATGGGTGTCTGGGTGGCAGACAGAGCATTGGCCCTTGAGTCAGAAGCACCCGGTCTGAATCCGGCCCCAGTCACCGACCCCAGGCAGGCCACCCAGCCCCACCTGCCCTGCACTCTCCCCCAAATAATAATAACAAAAAGTGTGCTTCAGTTTTTGTTCCAACACCAACAACTCTGTCATGGGTGGATCACATTCCTTATGATAAGTCCATCACAAAAGTTACTTCCATATTTTTCCACCATTGCCATTGCTGATCGCAACTCCCTCCTTTCCCACTTCTCCACCACCATGCACTATATTTTCTCTCTCCTTTCACTCCGACTCTACTGCAGGGTCACCGAGTAGTGCAGCAGACAGATCCCTGGTCCTGTGGCCAAGAAGCCCCGAGCCCCCATACCACCCCCCAGGTCTAGAATCTACCTGGCCCCATGGTCCTGGGCAGGCCATCCAACCCCAGTCCCCCACAAGAAGTAAAAAAGAAAATGTGCTATATCTGACCACTCTCCTCCCATGGACCATCCCCTTCTCCTCCATTCACATCCCCACCCCTTCCCCCCCTCCCCACTCCTTCCCACTCCAGATGTCTATACCCCATTGAATACACCTGCTGCTTCCTCTCCTAGCCATCTCCGATGAGAGCAAAGGCTCCCCCATTCCCCTTTGCCTCCCCCCTTCCACATCACCACAATAGATCATTGTAATAAAAAAAAAAAATCTTTTTATGTGAAACATCTTGGACTATTCCCCCTCTCCCTTTTCCCTCTCCCATTCCATTTCCCCTTTCTTCCCATTGACTCCATTTTTACACCATATTTTATCTTCAAATTCTGCTTTCTCCTGTGCCTCAACTACAAAAGCTCCCTCTACCTGTCTATTAACTGAGATGGTTCATATGAATACTATCAGTATCATTTTTCTATACATGCAGTTCAACCTCATTAAGTCCCTCATATTTCCCCCCTTCCTCCAATCTCCATGCTTCACCCAAGTCCAGTATCCGAAGATCAAACCCTCCCTTCAGCTCTGGCCACTCCAAAAGGAACACCTGAAATTCCCCTGGTTCATTGAAAGTCCATCTCCTTCCCTGGAAGAGGACATTCACCCCTGCTGGGGTTCATTCCTGGCTGCATTCTAAGCTGTTTTGCCCTCCGGTATATTGCATTCCAAGCCCCACAAGCTTCCAATGCAGTTGCTGCCAAGTCCTGTGTGATCCTGACTGAAGTTCCATGATATTTGAACTGTGTCCTTCTGGCTGCTTGTAATATTTTCTCTTTGACTTGGAAGTTCTGGAAGTTTGCTATAATATTCCTAGGGATTGGTTTTTTGTGATCTCTTTCTCGGGGGGATCGGTAGATTCTCTCCATTTCTATTTTGCCCTCTGCTTCTAGAATATCAGAGCAATTTTCCTGTAGTAATTCTTTGAAAATGATTTCAAGGCTCTCTTCCTGATCATGACCTCCAGGTATTCCAATAATTTTTAAATTATCTTTCCTAAGTCTGTTCTCCATATCAGTTGTTTTTTCAATGAGATATTTCACATTTTCTTCCAATTTTTCATTTTTTTTGGTTTTGAAGTATTGATTCCTGATTTCTGGTAAATTCATCAATCTCCCTGAATTCTATTCTTTGTCTGAAGGATTTGTTCTCCTCAGAGAGTTTTCTTATCTCTTTTTCCATCTGGCCAATTTTGCTTTTCAAAGCATTCTTCTCCTCAATAACTTTTTGAACTGCCCTATCCACTTGACCCAAGCTGGTTTTTAGCATGCTATTCTCTTCAGCATTTCCTTGGACTTCCCTGACCAAGCTGCTGACTCCATTTTCATGTTTTTCCTGCATCTCTCTCCTTTCTTTTCCCAGTTTTTCTTCCAACTCCCTCATTTGATTTTCAAAGTCTTCCTTGAGCTCTGTCATAGCCTGAGCCCAATTTCTGTTTTTCTTGGAGTCTTTAGATGCAGGAGCCCGTGCTTCCTCATCTTCAGACTGAGTATTTTGATCCTTCTTGGGCTCATAGCAAAATATTTCTCAATGGTCTTCCTCTTGTTTCTTTGCTTGCTCATTTTCCCAGCCCAAGCCTGTTTTGGGGGTGCTTCCTGAGCTCCCGGACACTCCCACAAGGGTCCCAGCGCGTGAGGCTCTTTCCTCCCTCCTGGTCTGTGAATGACCATAAGCTCCTCCCTCTGCCATGGGGCTGAGGTGGGGGGCCCCTGTTGTTCTATGGGGGGGGTCTAGACTGGGATCAGGATCTGAATGTGGTCAGAGCCCCAGAGTCCTTTTCCAGGGGCAGAGGACAGAGCTCAGCAGTCTCTCTTCACTCCCCTCCCTCAGCTCAATGGGCTCATGCCCTGGGGGATTCTGCTTACCAGCTCCACCTGCTTCTGTTTCTGGCTCTGGGCTGCAGAAAGACCAAGCTGCTGGCTGTGTGCCCTGAGGGCTGGGCTCCACGTGGTCCCTCTGGCAGACATCCCCCCCATTCCCCCACTTTGCCCCCGTGCTCCCTGGGGTGCAGCTCAGGAGACTCCTGCGCTGCTGTGAGTCCCAGCTCCCAGCGCCCTGGGGCTGCCTCCAGAAGGCTGAAGTTCTTTTGCTATGGTGGGCCACCCCTCCAGCGGGCCTCCCCTCTGACCCCAAGGAGCAGAGCCTTTCTGCTCTTTTCCAGGTTACCTTGAGTAGGAGAAGTGCCTCACTGGGACCCTTTGTGGGTTCTGTCTCTCCATAGTTTAGAGTCCTTAGTTTATGAGTTTTTATCAGAAAGCTCCTAAGACTGGATCCCTTCATTTCGCCATCTTGGCTCCGCCCCCCTTTGTTTATTTAAAAATTAAGTTTTCATTTTATTTTCATTTATATCTTTGTCTTCCTCTTTATCAGTCCCTTCTTCCCTATCTTTCCCTTCCCCCATCATTCTCTTCCCTGTGATTCAAGGGAAAGGTAAAGAGAATAGTGAATGTAACCAAAAGGAATTTGGGTGGAGATTGACTACCACCTACTCTAGATATGTAAATTGGCTAGAAGTAGAGAATTATGATTGTAACAGAAACAATTTTTAAATTTAAATGCTGCTGAAATTGGGTGGAAATCTCCATTCTTGATATACCATTGATTCATTGTTTAAGCTTTACCCTCTACCTAATTCTGGGTCCAGTAGAGGGGAAGATATTTCACCTTTTGCCATCTGGATGAGAAGCAAGACAGCCCTTCCTATGTCTTGTAACCTTTTAAACAAATTTTTGTTTTATTTCCAACCTTGCTTTCCCAAGACTGAATGTTTCCTCATAGGCAGAACCAAACTAAAGTATCCAGCAGCTATATAACTAGAATAATCATTCTTCAAATGATTGATATAACATATACCTGAGCATCTTACACTATTTTAAATCTGAGATTCTATACTTTGAATAAATAAATAAATAAATGAATATTTGTCTTTTATCATTTGCCCATTTATGATTATATATATTCATGTAAAAGATAAGATGCTTAATCTTTGCAAAATGTCATGGGAATGGGCGGCTAGGTGATTCAGTGGATAGAGTATCACCCTGGAATCAGGAGGACCTGAATTCAAATTTGACCTCAGACATTTAATAATTACCTTGTGTATATTCATAAAAAAAAATCTGAAACTGAAACTAAACCTCAAAAATCTTGTTTTATTTTAAGAAAAAGAATTCCCTGGAAAGGCTTACAAGAATTCATGCAAAGTGAAGTGACTAAAACAAGAATATTTTCCATAATATGAACAATACTATATGATGATCATATGTGAATGAACCAATTATCCTAGTCAGTCAGAAGACAACTCATTATAAAAACTGCTCTCCACTTCTGGCAAAACAATTGATGAAGTCAATGTAAAATGAAACATATTATTTTGGGGGAGCCTAGGTGGCACAGTGGATAGAGCACCAGCCCTGGAGTCAGGAGTACCTGAGTTCAAATGCGGCTTAAGACAAAATAATTATCTAGCTGTGTGGCCTTAGGCAAGCCACTTAACCCCCATTGCCTTGCAAAAAACTAAATTAAAAAACCCTATATTATTTTTCACTTTATTTTTCATGTTTTTTTCTTTTCTTCTTTATTATTTATTTTTATTACTATACATGACAAATATGGAAATGTTTTATAAAATAGTATATATATATATATATATATATATTTTTAAAAGGTTAAGGTAAAGAAAAGAGGGAAAACTGAAACTCAAACTTGAAAAAAATCTATATGTAATTGGAAAAATATTTTTTTTTTAAATTGGAAAGTATTTGCCTTGGAAAAAAACAGCTTCTACAATGCCCTGTGCTAAATCAAAGAGAATTTCATTTTTTAATTTAATTCTGTTGTTTTATGTGGAATTAATACTTGTACATAGAACATTCCCTGAATTATATAAGAATTTGAAAGAAGGTTCATTTGAGCATCTTATAGACTATTATTTACTTTTTCTATTCAAATACCTCCCCAGAGCCCTTTATTAAAATAAGCATCTTCTGGGTGAATTCATTTGTGTACCATTAAGTTTAGGCATAGCAGTCAGTTATGTTCAAAGAATTTTGCTACTAAAGACTTTGCAGTACCTCATGCTCCAAAGGTGGGAGTGAATATTTAAGCTTTACAGACATTTTGAGTTTTTAATGCTCTTGACATTCAAATATTTATTTTGATTCTTTTAATTGAACAAGAACTTTGGAAAGATGTTATTATCTTTCAAAAACAGAATGTTAAAGTAGGTCTTTTGAGCAGCAAAGTCAAGATAGTGGACTGAAGGCAACATTTCCTGGGTACTCTTCCCCCCCCCCCCAAACTGCAAAAGCCAACAAATTATAACTCTAGCCAAAATTGAGAGGGGCACAACCCATAGAAAGACTGAGTGATACATTTTCCCAGTTGAAGATAATTTAGAAATTCTATGGGAAAGGTGTGTTTCACCAGGACCAGGGGTTGGTTAAAAAAGCCACAGCCTCAGCACAGCCCAGCCCACCCTAGCCCAGAGATCACTGGCAACAACTTGAAGGGGCGGGGAGAGAATCCTGCTACACCAGAATGAGTGTGGAGTGAGGAGCACTGACTGCAGAATCTGCAGTGAGAATCTGGAGAAAGCAGCCTGCACCCCCAGAGACAGTAAGGAGGTCAGGGAAGACTGCAGAAATTTTTCTGCTCTCCCTTGCAATAGGACTCTGCTGTTTGCCTACACTAAGATCTAGGTTGCAGTTTGGGATTCCATACTAAGTAAACAAGCAGGATTCCTCATTACAGCTCCAGGGAAGAGGGAAATGAGGTAGTCATCTACATATCAAAGCACAGGAAAGAGAGCATAAGACCTTGGACAAATAAAGTTCCCAGTGGGGTGCCCCTCCAAAGGAAAAAACCAACACCTTGGCAGTGCTATCTTGGCCTGAGGAAATGAGCAAGAACAAGAATCTGCCCATGGAGAACTACTTTAATCCCATGGAAGATCAAAACACATATTCAGATGATGACAAAATCAGAATTTCCATATCCAAAACCCCCAAGAGAAATAGAAAATAGGCTCAGACTATGGATAAGCTTAAAAAAAGACTTTGAAAAACAATTAAGGGAGGTGGAGGAAAAATTGGAAGGAGAAATGAGAGCAAAGCAGAAAAATCATGAAAAGCAAATCAACAGCTTGCTGAACTAAATACAAAAAAGTACAGAAGAAAATAATATGTTAAAAACCAATTTAGGCCTAATGGAAAAAAGCAACACAAAAGGCAAATTAGGAGAAGATGCCTAAAAAGCCAGAATTGGCCAGCTGAAAAAGGAGATAAAAAAAGCTCTCTGAAAAAATAACTCCTTCAAATGCAGAATGGAACTAAAGGAAGCTGATAACTTTGTAAGAAATCAGGAAGAAATTAAACTTCCAAAAATGCCAAAAATTAGAAGAAAATGGGAAATATCTCATTGGAAAAACAACCGACCTCAAAAATAGATCCAGAAGAAATAATTTAAAAATTACTGGGCTATCTAAAAGCCATGATCAGGAAAGGAACCTGGACTTCATTTTTCAAGAAATAATACAGCAAAATTTCCCTGAGATCCTAGAAGCTGAGGGTAAAAATACAAATCAAGAGAATTAACCGGTCACCTCTGAAAGACATCCCATAAGAAAAACTTCCAGGAATATCACAGCCAAATTTCAAAACTTCCAAATCAAAAAGAAAATTCTGAAAGTTGTCAGAAATAAACAGTTCAACTATGGAGGCTACATAGTCAGGATTACACAGGATCTGTCAGCATCTATATTAAGGTCTCATTGGGATTGGAATATGATATTCCCGAAGGAAAAAGGTCTTGCTATACAACCAAGAATCAACTACCCAGCAAAACTTAACATCCTCTTTCGGGGATAAGATGGGCTTTCAATGAAATAGGGGACTTTCAGATTTTCCTATTGAAACAATCAGAGCTGAACAGAAAGTTTGATATCCAAGTACAGGACTCTGGTGAATCCTTAAAGGGGGTGGAAGAGAAGGACTTTGAGGAATTTAATGATATTGAATTGTTTGTATTTATGCATAGGAAGAAGATATTGCTAACTCATTTGAATTTTCTCATTTATAAGAGCTGTTAGAAGGAGCATATATAGACAAGACATAGGAAGGAGCAGGATAGGGTATTCGACTATAATTTGTCTTATTGCTATCTAGGGATTTTGCTTTAAAGCATATTTATACTAATTTAACGTTTTTTCATTTCATTAAATTTTTTGTTCCATTGCAATGTTTATAAAAATTATAACCTGTGTGTCATTTTTTACTTTTTTTACTGCCTAGTTTTTAAAATGTCTTATTACTTCTCTATTTTTGTATTAGGAAAACTGTATTTTATTAAGAAACATGGCTTCTATCACATCTAATCTTAATGTGTTGCTTTCTTTCCTCACCTTTTCCATACTCTTTGAAAGATAATTATGTGATTCTAAGCCCACAACCATAGTCAAAGACTTATGAACGTTCATAGTACATATAGCTGTTGAAGAAATTTCAGATGATTAGTTACAAATACTTTCTAAAGAAATGTAAAATGTTTTTGCTTATAGTAAATTGCACATTTAGTTAAATTTAGATGGCTAATGAGAATAACTTTAACTTTTGCTCTGTGGACAATGACATATGATTTAAAGGCTGTCAACACAGTGCAATCAATACAATAATGCTTCATGTTTGATGTTGACAGTATGAATATATAACTGCTTCCCTGACTGATTTACACTTCTCAAGGTACTGTATTAAATTATAGCATTCAAATTTTCACCCATGCGTATGAACAAATTCATATATGTATGTTTATGCACAAAAATATAAAGAGACATGTGTTATTTTTTGAGAATTTGGTTGATAATTTACTACTCTGAGAAATTATGTAAGAATTAAGAGAAATTTTGCTGCTATCCATTGCCATATAGACAACAAGAGATGTTTTTAAGAATTTTGCCAGATTATTCAGATTTCATGGAAAATGTAAGGTGGCAAATGCCAAATAGATTTAACACACAACATTCTTTCCAAGGAATTGTACCAAGGTGAAGAATGTAGTTTAAATAAACCCAGCACTAAATTTCAAATTCTTAACCAGAAGCATTCATTTTATAAAAGTCATAACTTCTTTTAGAGTTACTCTTTTAACCTATTGTTGTTAGTATCTAAAGCATCTGGTTTAGATGAGATAGAACAAGCAAGGAATATAGAAAAAAATGTAGTTTATCAGGCAGTCTCCTAATTTCATGTTCTTATTAGAGCTATAAAGTTTGAGGTAGTTCTCCCCTTGTGCCCTAGGTATTGACAAAATAAGCTTAAAATGCCATTGAGATATATTTTGCAAGAGATTTTAACTTTGGGCTACAAGAAACATGAACTTAAGAAGGAGATTTCCTAGCAAAAACTTTTATTAGATTATTCCAGAGTGCTTAGGAGGGGGGGGATTTCCAGAAAATCAGAAATTTGAAGTAGATGTTCTCAGAAAAAGAGATGGCTAAATGAGATATCTTAACTCTGAGATAAGATGGATTAATAGAATGGTTAACAAGAGTTGATTACCCTTCCTTTCACTTCTTCCTTATGTACCATTGATCTTTTTTTTTTTTAGTTGTTGCAAGGCAATGGGGTTAAGCGGCTTGCCCAAGGTCATGCAGCTAGGTAATTATTAAGTGTCTGAGGCCTGATTTGAACTCAGATACTCCTGACTCCAGGGCCGGTGCTCTATCCACTGTGCCACCTAGCTGCCCCTTTACCATTGATCTTTATAAGACCTAGTGGTGAAGGGACTCTACTCCCCCACCCCCCCCATTATTCCTACCATTGTGTCTGTCAATAATTTTTGCTTCTCACACTATCTCCTTTATACTGAAGTTCATAGTTAAAAACCCTTGATGAAATTTAATATCTTTAGGTCTTACTATACCTGAGGATCTGATTGCTATTTTGGAAGATGTTGTCTGCTCTCTTTTTCAGGTAATACTCTTTCTCTTTGTCTTTATCTTGTTCCTTTGTTCTGGGGATGGGGTCCTAAATGTTGTCTATGTGTCCTTTCTCATACTAAGGTTCCTGTTATTGTTATTATCATGGTTCAGGAGTCCATCAAATCCAATGTCTCCCTTGATTAGTGATGGAATTTATCTTAACAACAGCAGGCACTGTTGAATACTTCTGACTTTGCCTGATCTTAGGGCTAATTGAAAACCAAAGAAAACTATTGATAACAGTTAAAAAAAAGAACAAAGAAAAAAGGGGTATCCTAAATTTTTCTTTGTGAACTTTCAGTTATTATACTTAATAACTAATTAATGAGTTTTCTTCCTACCATTTTGTTGAAATGCATTTAATCTTGACCCTCTTTTTCTTCTTGGTCACTCCTATATCCCAATGTTACATGATATTCCCAGATTGCAATTCCTTTGCGTCACTTAAAAGATCCTTGTTGTTGCTGTTTGGTAGCCTTCTTTATTTAAGATTGGCACAGAATGAGCAAAACACATTGTAATAAACTGAATTTTGAATTAGATGTCTTTGGTTTGAATACTGATTCTGTCAATATATAGCTGTCTAGTGGTGACAAGGTGGCACAGTGGATAGAGCACCGGCCCTGGAGTCAGGAGTACCTGAGTTCAAATCCTGCCTCAGACATTCAATAATTACCTAGCTGTGTGGCCTTGGGCAAGTCACTTAACCTCATTGCCTTGCAAAAAAAAAAAAAACTTTAAAAAATAGCTTTCTAAACTTTGACGAGTCAGTTTCCATTTTGGGGACTTAGTTTTCTTATCTGTGAAATGAGGAAATTGGCCTTAGATAATCTCTTAGGTAATCTTCAATTCTGGAAATCTACGCTTTAAGCCAGATGTCATAAAGCATAGTACAGGTGTGGTCTAGTACTAGGAAAAAATGGATCTTTAAGCCCTGGCAAGGCATATCTAGAAATGAATCTCATCTTAGATATTTAGTAGATATGTACTCTCGAGCAAGACAGTTGCCTTTTTTGGTGTGTTTCCTCAATTATAAACTGAGGATAATACTAGAAACTATCTCACAAGGTTGTTGTGCATATCTGATGAAATATTTGGCATATTGAATCCCTGGGTTTTAGGGAATTTTGAAAAATTTAGGGTAAACTTTAATATGACTTTTAATCTATGGCCAAAAGAAAAATTTTCCTATGTGGATTAAAAGACTTTCAATTAATATATATCCATCAGAAAATTGCAATGAATCTATTAATGCCTATTTCCAATCCCATATTTTATTGCCAATAATATGTATATCCATATTTATACACACATGCACATATTTACATATATAACATATACACATATTTACATATATAACAGTATTTTGGTTTTTTTTTTCCCAGCTAGTGACTCTGGCAATTAGTTTTTTAGACTGTTCTCTATGGTTCTTTCTTCTTGTTTATATGATGCTTCTTATCCATTTTCTGTAGATATTTGCAAATCTTATTGTCTTAACCTAAGCATATGGCCTATTAATAAGCACTGAAAATTTTGCGTGGAATTCTATTTTTCAGCATTTCTATTTTCTAAACTTTAAAAGTACAAATGATATTTAGATAACAAGATAACATATTGAATGCCAAAACAAATTACATATTTGTTTTTTAAAATAAGGTTTTGCTTTTACTTTATGTAGAACAATTTCCATTGAACTTATCAAAAAGTGTAGATATTAAATATTATTATTATTATTATCGATGCTATGTATGAAAGAGAAAATACACATATTATCAAGTATTTATGTCAGAATTTATTATTGGTCTAGCTTAACTGTCTGAAAATTATTCATAGCATATTGTCCTATTTTCCTACAAATGCAACTTTGAACTTCAGTAAAATCCTACTGTGTATAGAATTTCCAAGACACAATCTTATTCTGTTAATAATACATATATATTAAAGCTATAAAAATAAAGAATAGATTTCAGACACATTAAATTTGAATTTTGTCAAATTATATTGACTATAAATTCTTTGTAAATTAGGGAGCTTTTATTCCATAAAGTGAATAAAGAACTTTTCCATATTTTTCAATATTAAATTGTAAAACATTTTATTTTTTCTATTTCTTAATTTTGAAAATAAAAATAATCTTTGAAAAGTTGTTTGATTTTAATTGAATATTTTTAACTCATAAGAATCACATGCAAGAAGATGGTGACAAGAAGGGATTGAGTCTCAGAACCTAAGGACTCTAAATTTTCGAGAGACAGAACCCACAGAGGGACCCAGTGAGGCAGTTCTCCTACTCAAGGTAACCTGGAAAACAGCAGAAAGGCTCTGCTCTCCAGGGTTGGAGGGGTGGATTGCCAGAGGAGTGGCCCGCCAGAGCGAAAGAACTTCAGCCTCCCAGAGGCAGCCCCAGGGCGCTGGGAACCGAGGCTCACAGCAGCTGGGGAGTCTCCTGAGCTGCACCCTGGGGAGCACCGGGCACAAAGTGGGGTAACAGTGGGAGACCTCTGCCAGAGTGAGCAAGTGGAGCCCAGCCCTCAGGGCACACAGCCAGCAGCTTGGTCTTTCTGTAGCCCAGAGCTGGAAACAGAAGCAGGCAGAGCCAGTAAGCAGGAGCCTCCAGGGCATGAGCCCATTGAGCTGAGGGAGGGGAGTGAAGAGAGAGAGACTGCAGAGCTCTGTCCTCTGCCCCTGGAACAGGACTCCAGGGCTCTGACCACATTCAAATCCTGATCACAGTCTAGGCCCCCCCATAGAACAGCAGGCACCCCCCACCTCAGCCCCATGGCGGGGGGGGGGTAATTATGGTCCTTCACAAACCAGGAGGGAGGACAGAGCCTCACACACTGAGACCGTTGTGGGAGTGCCCCAAAAGCTCAGGAAGCACCCCAAAACTAAGCCCAGGCTGGGAAAATGAGCAAGCAGAGAAACAAGAGGGAGACCATTGAGAAATATTTTGCAAATGAGCCCAAGAAGGATCAAAATACTCAGTCTGAAGATGAGGAAAGCAGAAGCTCCTGCATCTAAAGACTCCAAGAAAAACAGAAATTGGGCTCAGGCTATGACAGAGCTCACAAAAGACTTTGAAAATCAAATGAGGGAGTTGGAAGAAAAACTGGGCAGAGAAAGGAGAGAGATGCAGGAAAAACATGAAAAATGAAGTCAGCAGCTTAGTCAAGGAAATCCAAAAAAATGCTGAAGAAAATAGCATGCTAAAAACCAGCTTAGGTCAAATGGATAAAACAGTTCAAAAAGTTATTGAGGAGAAGAATGCTTTAAAAAGCAAAATTGGCCAGATGGAAAAAGAGATAAGAAAACTCTCTGAGGAGAACAAATCCTTCAGACAAAGAATAGAATTCAGGGAGTATGATGAATTTACTAGAAATCAGGAATCAATACTTCAAAACCAAAAAAATATGAAAAATTAGAAGAAAATGTGAAATATCTCATTGAAAAAACAACTGATATGGAAAACAGACTTAGGAAAGATAATGTAAAAATTATTGAATACCTGAAAGTCATGATCAGGAAAAGAGCCTTGACATCATTTTCAAAGAATTACTACAGGAAAATTGACCTGATAGTCTAGAAGTGGAGGGCAAAATAGATATGGAGAAAATCCACCTATCCCCCAAGAAAGAGATCCCAAAAAACCAACCCCTAGGAATATTATAGCCAAGTTCCAGAACTCCCAAGTCAAAGAAAAATATTACAAGCAGCCAGATGGACACAGTTGAAATATTGTGGAGCTGCAGTCAGGATTACACAGGACTTAGTAGCAAATACATTGCAAGCTCGTAGGGCTTGGAATATAATATAATATAATATACCTTGGAATATAATATACTTCTTAGAATGCAGCCAAGAATGAACTACCCGGCAAGGCTGAATGTCCTCTTCCAGGGAAAAAGATGGTCTTTCAATGAACCAGGGGAATTTCAAATGTTCCTTTTGGAATGGCCAGAGCTGAACAGAAGGTTTGATCTTCAGATACAGGACTCAGGTGAAGCATGGAGATTGGAGGAGATGGGGGAAAATATGAGGGACTTAATGAGCATGAACTGCATGTATTCCTGCATAGAAAAATGACACTGATAACACTCATATGAACCTTCTCAGTTAATAGAGCAGGTAGAGGGAGCTTTTATAGTTGAAGCACAGGAGAAATCTGAATTCAAAGATAAAATATGGTGTAAAAATGGAATCAATAGAAAAAAAGGGAAATGAAATGGGAGAAAGAAAAAATAGAGGGGGAATAGTCCAAGATATTTCATATAATAAGATTTTTCTTTATTACAATGAGCTATTGCAATGATATGGAATGGGAGAGGGAAGGGGGAATGAGGGAACCTTTGCTCACCTCAGAGGTGGCTAGGAGAGGAAACAGCATATATACTCAATGGGGTATAGACATCTGGAGTAAGAAGCAGGGGCGAGCAGGGGGAAGGAGTGGGGATGTGAATACAGGAGGAGAGGATGGACCATGGCGGGAGAGTGGTCAGATATAACACATTTTCTTTCTTACTTCTTGGAAGGGGCTGGGATTGGAAGGCCTGCCCTGGACCATAGGGCCAGATGGATTCTGGGCCTAAGGGGTGGTATGGGGACTCAGGGCTTCTTGGCCCCAGGACCAGGGATCTTTCTGTTGTGCCATTCAGCAACCCTACAGCAGAGTCACAGTAAAAGGAGAGAGAAAATATTGTACATGGTAGTGGAGAAATAAGAAAGGAGGGAGTTGTGATCAGCAATGGCAACATTGGAAAAATATGGAAGTAACTTTTGCAGTGGACTTATCATAAAGAATGTGATCCACCCGTGACAGAGTTGTTGGTGTTGGAACAAAGACTGAAGCATATTTTTTGTTATTATTATTTGGGGGAGGGTGCAGGGCAAATGGGGCTGGGTGGCCTACCTGGGGTCACATAGGGTGATCTTTGGGTGTCTGAGGCCGGATTTGGACCCCAGTGCTCCTGGCTCAAGGACCAATGCTCTGTCTGCCACCCAGCCATCCTTACTATTATTACTATTTTATTTTATTTTATTTTGGGTCTTTTTTTTTCTTCTTTTTGGTTTTTGCAGGGCACTGGGGATTGGGTGGCTTGCATATCACATGGCTGGGTGAGTGTTCGGTTTATGAGGCTGGATGTGGGCTTGGGTGATCCTGGCTCCAGGGCTGGTGCTTCATCCATTGCTCCACCTGGGCATACCTACAATTATTACTTTTATTTTTTTAATTTTAATTTTTTTTCTCTTCTGTTTACTTTTTTTGCCCAAACAAGTCTATATTCTTGGGGGGGGGGGCATTTTGTTTACTTGTAAACAAGAATATTTTATTAATGTAAAAAAACATTTGTACAAAATGAGAATAAAAAATAAATTTAAAAAGGTATATTTGCTGAGAAAACATATAAGAAAACATATAAGAAAATATAAGAGAAACATATAAGAAAATATAAATTCATCTTTCCAAAGCCTTGGTACATGGGCTGACCCTTAGATGGAACTAATTAACTCCCAGGCGTGGCCAGTCTACTATTACATATTAATGTGTTTATGAATCTTTTGTGTTTTAAATATTTCTTAAATACTAGAGGAAATAAATAATTGTCCTGTAAAAAAAAAAGAATCACATGCAAGTCTTTGTCCATGTTAGAAAATTTTGGAATTGTAAACATGAAAGCCTATCCTTATATAAAAATATAAAACTTTAAAGTTACAGAGAAATAAATCCATTGATATTTTACAATCACAAGAAAAGAGGTTATTGCTTTGGGAAGAACTGTAAAATGTTTTGCTTCATTTGGAAACACTGATATTCTTGTTGATATTTTATTTTTCCAAATACATCTTATGAAATTTTTTCAACAAAATCCATATATATATATATATA
This sequence comes from Macrotis lagotis, assembly GCF_037893015.1. Classification (NCBI taxonomy): domain Eukaryota; kingdom Metazoa; phylum Chordata; class Mammalia; order Peramelemorphia; family Peramelidae; genus Macrotis; species Macrotis lagotis. The sequence continues at coordinate 366,420,854 of NC_133666.1, read as the reverse complement.
TATATATATATATATATTTAAATTACAAAATTTCCTTCCATACTGCCTTCCTACCCACTTCCCCTTAGCAGTTAACAGTAAGGTTAATATTGTACATACTTATTTGTGTTAAACTTGTTTATAGTTTAGTCATTTTCAGTATGAAGAATTAGGATTAAAGGAAAGAAATACTTAAGAGATTTTCAAAAAAGTGAATGTTGTATTCATCAGATTCTGAAGGGTTTTTTATTGTTTGTTTGTTTTGTTTTTGTTTTGTTTTTCTTCCTTTGGATGAGGATAGCATTGGCCAAAACTGATCTAATAGCCCTTTGAACTACTGAGAGCAGCTGCAACCATCAGGGTTGATTATCTCACAATGCTGTTCTTAATGTATACATACAGATCCTGTAACTAGTACCATGCTACCCTAACTGATATTTTTATATGAAACAATTTTATGAATATGTGTTTGACTGTTCAGACTATTAGACTTGAATTGCCACAGAGGAACACCAATACAATTTCTTAGTATCACTGACCTTGTTTTTTTTTAGTGCTTTAGATTGAACAAATTATGAGAAACCCATTAATTAAACAATCTAAGAGTGAGGGGAATTAAAAAATCAAAAGATGCCTATAGGAATATAAGTATCCCACTGCCTATTTCTAGCCTATGGAAGGTATGTGGGAGGAAACTGCTAACTGGGAGCACATAGAATAAAAACCTAACTGAGAAGAATGGAGCTTTTTAAAACTATTTCAATATCTTGAGGCCAAATAAATTTTAAGTGCCCTTAAGAGCAATAGTTGAGAATCTTTAAAAAATCTATTGATTATTGAATTATCTGTATTCATTACTAATCTTTCTATCTATGAAGTTTTCCACTATTTTTGGTCTCTAGCTATCTTTTACTAAGTCCAGACTGAGGCTAAGTAGACAGCTGCTCTTGAAATGTATTTAGAAGGTCAATGTGCTTTTATGCAAGAATAATTCAATTGTTAACCATCTACTTTATGATAGGAACTGTACTAAGCCAGTGGGAGGGCAGGAAAGAAGGAAGGAAAGTGTGAAGGAGTGAATCATGAAGGAAGGCAGGAGGACAGGAGGGCAGGAGGCAAGAAAGAAGTAGGGAAGGAGGGAAAGAGGGAAGAAGGGAAGGGAGGAAGGGAGGAAGGAAGATTCAAAAGTCTTTACCTTCAAATTAAAAGAGAATTGGGTGAAGTTTCCATAGATGGGAACTATTGTTCTATTGTTCAAACTGCTTTGTGTGTTTGTTCTCCTATTTTTATTCTAAGGATTTATTTGGAGCCACATTAGGAATACCAGAGATAATAAAATATTCAGTTGTGTACTTAGTTTGTATGAAAATGTAACAAGAATGTAAATAGACTGAATTATTCAAGTAAATAACTTATTATATCTCTATACTCTCCATTAGTCTTTCTAAACCCAATATAATTCTTTCAGAAACTGATCATCAACTAAATATAGTACATAGTCATCCGTGGTCTATTAAAGAGAAATAGGTAGGGAAAGAAAACCTTATCTCATTTAGATATCCTTAATTAATCATTTAAAAATGATTCATAAAAATAACTGTGAAGTTGATAGGGCTGTGATCAATGGATGCACTTTGTTTTAAGTATTCCAATTTGAAAGAAAAAAGGCTAAATAAATCTAAAAATCAAACATGTAGGCTTCCATTGTTTCCAGTTTCCACAGATATAATTCCAGCTTTCATGGTTTCACACTTGTCACAGGAGCAGCTCAAATGGAAACTGAAGAAAACTCAGAAGTGAACCATTAACAAGCAACCAGTCTTGTTAAGATATTATAAAGGACCAGAAATCTTTAGACCAAAGAAATGTATTATTTGTACTTCACCTGAATTGACTTAAAACTCAATGAGTGTTTGTCACATCTGTTGTAAAAATGTCCAAGGTCCACCTGCTGTGAGTTTGGAAGAAACATCTCTCCAGAATCAGTACCCTTAGGAGTCAAAGAAATAAAGTTTTATAAGTAAAGACTTCACTTGATTTCATTAAAAAATGAGGCCTTTTTCATTTTGGACCTTTGTTCTCTCTAGATATTTCTATGATTGGATGACATTAAGTACAGAGAAACAGTTCTCCTTGCCACAGATCTAATCTGGATAACACCAAGGTGACTTTAAATTTAAGATATTCCCCTTTCTCCCCTTCCTACCAAATCACCTGTTAATAGACTTCTATTACTATAATGGATTTTTCAACAATGGTGGCAAGTAAATGACTTTTGCAAATTTTCTATCTTATATACAGAATCAGAAATGTAGACTGGTCAAGAATGTTTCCCCTTAAAACTAGAACAGCACATGTCATACTTTTTTTAGTTTTTTGCAAGGCAATGGGGTTAAGTGGCTTGCCCAAGACCACACAGCTAAGTTATTATTAAGTGTCTGAGGCTGGATTTGAACTCAGGTACTCCTGAATCCAGGGTTAGTGCTCTATCTGCTGCGCTACCTAGCCGCCCCATCATATATATATATATATATATATATATATATATATATATATATATATATATATATATATTATATATATTTTTTTTTAATTTTCTAATGCCTATCACAAATAGTAAAATGGTGTTGTTACTTCTTACCAAGATTCCTATATATCAACTTAATAAATTAGTTCTTTCCAACTGGACAGTTCAAAATTGAATATTCCTTGGATATTTTCTCCATTTTTGTAGCAAATAATCAATAAGACAAGTCAATAATTTGTTAATTGTTTTGCGTTCAGATTCATCATTTATATAAAGACTTGAATTTTCCTCATTCAAATTCCACCATGTCTTCAAGGTAGAACTTTAATATTTCCTGAATTCTTAAACTATTTCTTCTTTTTAAATAGATGGTCTATAGTTCTAGGATTATATCTTTTCTATTATTTCTATAATTTCATTTTTCTTCAGTTTGCAGATTTTAATTCAATTCAATAAACATTTATTAAACACCTATTATGTTCTAGGCACTGAACAAAGCACTGCTCATATGAATAAGAAAAAGAAAAATAGTCCCTGCCATCAAGAAGTTAATGATATAATGAGGGAAGACAACATACAGAAGAAATCTGGAAAGGGTCAGTAGAAAGGACACAAGCAGATAGTTGGCAAAAGGGTATCTTTTCAGTATAGTTTGAGATGGAAAGTGGGTAAAATTCTTGTCCAGCTCTCTATATATAGGAAAACCTCATGTAAGATGGAGCGATATAACCTTCAGATCTCTTTCAGAGAAAGAAAGAGGTTGAGAAAGTTGGAAGATATTGAATAAACAAGGTTGAGCTTTCCAGTGAACAACTTAATCTCAATGGTCAGACTATCCTTAGAGTTCAAACCAAGCATAGTTAATGAATAGAAAATTCTTGAAAGTATTAGTTCAAAATTGGAATTGTATTTCTTCATTTAAAGGTAACATAAAGGTATGTGTGGGAGATTTAATTTGGAAATATCTGATTTGATGATTCACTCTCCCAATTAATTTATTAAAACATAGAAAATAATAGAGAAAAAGTATTTTAATTAGTTTCTTTTTTATAATTTTCTTGAAAATGAGTTTAGTGATCAGTGCAGAAGCTTCAATTTCCTCAATTCTTCCCCAAGTGCAACGTTCCCATCTTAGGTACACTACCTCACCCACCTACCCCAGTTCCAGGATCTTCCCCCTTGGTGGCGTACCTAATTTTCTTAACCATACTATGCCCCAGAATCTCTGAGCTTGAGTTTCACTAATACAACTTTCATAACAGTAGAGTTTCTAAGCAAAAACCAAGTACAGCTTCAAATGGAAATTTATTAAATGAGTATAAAGAAGTAATATCCACATACTCTATGATGTTAACAAATTCTCTGATAAAACTTTATAGTGAGCATCACATCATTGATTGGCCAAGGTTCAGTCAAGCCTCTGGTGATTCTTTAAAAAGCAAAACATTTCAAAAGGATAAAAACAGATAGCAGTACTGAATATGATCTCTGTGAATGAAAGGAGTTAACTCTGCTTTTGGAAATCAAATTGTCAAAAGGGCCAGATGTAAGTATTGTAAATTATGATCTCCTCAGAAGAGATCTATGACTAAAGAGAGTTGCATTAAAAACCCCACAAGAAGGGAAATAAAAGAGAGACACTCCAGTGCTTGGGTTAGTCACATGGATCATATGTATTCCTTACATGTGAGAGTCCCACTATCACTATGTGTGTGTGGATTATGGAGATAAGAATTTCTATTCTTTTTTTGATGATATGTCTACAATTTTTAATTTGAACTACTTGTGTCCTCTTCATGACCATTAAAGATAAATTACATTGTTGAAAAATTTTAAATTATAGAAATATAAACCAAAGGAGTGCCCTGAACTTTAGAATAATCCTATCCTCTGATGACTCAATGAATTTCAATCAGAGGAGATCATAGAAGGAATAATCAATCAGTCAATCAATAAACATTTTTAGAGTAACTATTATGTGCCAAGCACTGTGAAGCTTCTTAACATAAATAATAATTATATTCCACTGTCTTTCATAATTCTATTCCTTCAGAATGTTATTCCTTCAGTCCTTCAGTCATATGCCATCGTTAAGTTCCATAAAGGATTTCCTTCCTACCTTCTTTTAACCAAGTTTTGATGGTATCCATTAGGATGAACTTGCATCTTGCATCTCTCTCTTTTTCTCCCCCCACCATGTTTGTAGATAGTTAGATATAAAGATATGTATAAGTCTGTATCTAACTATATATATATATATATATATATATATATATATATATATTATATATAATTATGAAGAGAAAAGCATAATTTTTTATCTTTTTGTAATCAGTCTTTTCAGAAACTCTAGTTTCTGGTTATATTATCCTATTATGGGGCAGTTAGGTGGCACAGTAGAAAGAGCATCAGACCTGGAGTCAGGAGTACCTGAGTTCAACTCCTGTCTCAGAAACTTAATAATTGCCTAGCTGTGTGACCTTGGGCAAGTAACTTAATCCCATTGCCTTAAATAAAGCAAAAAAATGAATAAATGAATAAATAAATAAATTAATGATTAAATAAATATGCTATTCTATTATTTGACTGCAAAACTCCAGTGATCCATATCCCATCACTTATCCTGTCCTTCTAAGACTCATTATTGAAATATTGTCATCATTCATTGCCTTTACTTCTGTAAATATGATACCAAAAGAAGATAAAGAAAATGCTGAAATCCTTCAGAAATATTTCTCTATAATGATATACTACATAATTTCAACTAGGACCACATTATAGAAAGGAAAGATGTCTATATATTTCTCTAGTAGATTCTCTATTCCACTTATAGCAGGAACTTTATCAGCTTTTAATTACTTTTCTAATATCCCTTGGCTACTATCCCTTCCTCTGTCCTCACATCTGAGAAATTTATTTCATACTGAGACCAAAAATTCCAACTTGTCCCCTCCCTCATTCTCCCACAACAAAAATGCATTTTGACATTATCTTCCCCTTCACCCCTTTTATAAAGGGAGAAAATGACCCCTTTCCTTATCATATAAACACTACAAATACAAATGAAATCATTACATTTTTTTCAACTGCTTTTCTCTTTTTTGTATTTTCAGTTTCTCACTAATGTTTAAAATATCTTCCTGTCTACTGAATACTTTTTTTTTGCTCTATGTAAACATGCTGCTGTATTCCCCATCCTCAAAAAGAAAAAAAACCAAATCACTGTTTCAAATTTTTACATCTCCCCTCAACTACTGTCTTCAGATATCTTGCTATATTTCTTCTTGCTTTTTATCAACAAAGCCCCAAGAATATCTGAGCTTGAATTTCACTAATACAACTTTCATAACAGTAGAGTTTCTAAGCAAAAACCCAAGTACAGCTTCAAATGGAAATTTCCTAAATGAGTATAAAGAAGTAATACCCCCACACACTCTATGATGTTAACAAATTCTCTGATAAAACTTTATAGTGAGCATCACAGCATTGATTGGCCAAGGCTCAGTCAAGCCTCTTGTGATTCTTTAAAAAAGCAAAACATTTCAAAAGGATAAAAACAGATAGCAGTACTGAATATGATCTCTATGAATGAAAGGAGTTAACTCTGCTTTTGGAAGTCAAATTGTGAATTGGTAATTCCATTTTCTTTTCACTTACTCTTAATTCTCTACAATCTAGTTTCTGATCATCCTTTAAATGAAACTGATCACCAAAGATATTAATGATGGTTGATTTCTTTATTGTCAAATTATTGTCCTTTTCTTATTTTTAATCTACTTTCTTTTCCCCTTTCTGTTTTATTTCTCTGTATTTATTTCTCTCTTTTCACCCATGTGTTGCTTTCCCTTTGTTTCTCTATATCTGTATGTCTGTCTCTGTTTCTAAATGTGTGTGTATGCCTAAAATTTCTATTAAATTTTGATCCATAGAGGAAAATACAGATTGTGACAGGAAAAAATGTTGCAGTTCTTCAATAATATACTATTTCCTCATATAAGCAAGAATAAAGATATATCTGAAATATGAAAAATAAAACTGGAGGCACCCTCCTTCTTGCAGTGTTGGAGATGCAAGTACAAAAGTTTGATGTTATTGTTATGTGATTCTATCTTTGCAGCATCCAGCAGAGGGCTCTAGCAGTATTACATAAATTTGAAAAAGTTCAAGTATCTTCAGCTGAATATGGGAATCAATCAGGTCGCCAAAATTCTATGGGATTAAAATAAAGGAGTAGAGGACTCATTTCATTGTTGAGTCTCCAGTTGTAATTGAGGTTTATGTAATTATATAGTTGTTTCCAGAAATGTATATCTTTTGTCAATTATATATTCTAAAATCTAAATAATATAAAAAATTATACATCAGCTGAAGTTTGGAGCAATATCACAAGATTTTGAAGTGAGATACTTAGGAGAACTGTGTATTTCTACTTTTTAAAATACTTTTGCAAATATTAAATATTATACAATTGCTAGTTTTATTTTTATTATCATTATTATTACTAATGTTAATAATATTAATACTTCAATCCCCAAAATGTAGCTATAGATAATATTGTATGACTAGAAGGTAGTTGAAATAGATATTTATAATTAATCCCTTTATGTTTTCTTCGAAGGAGACTAAATTTTTCAGTTGTGGAAGTAGGAAGTTTGGGCCATTGTCTGTAATTCTGCTCTTCTTAGAGGGGCGGGGATTACTGGACTAGAAAAATATCTGTCTTCTCTCCTTAATATTGTTAATCCAAGGCAGGGAGGGGGAACATCCAGTTTATGTAAAATCATGTGTTCTGCCACTTCCAACATAACTGCAGAAGGAATTTGAAATTTAATAGATCTAAAAGGCTTTTTTGGGGGGGGGGGTGGATTAATTAGATGGTTGAACTATATTTGAACTATATCCAAATGATCCTTGGCAACAAAAAGTTTCTCTATACCTTATCTAGGAGGTGTTTCAGGTTCGATCTACCTTCTGATAGATGTTCATTATTGGGGTTAATGAGGATCACAAAATTTATATTCAAGACTTGCTTGGCTTCTTTTACATAAAAAAACGAGTTAAACAAAGAACACATATAGTAGCAAAATAAATTAGAAATTGCATACATAATATATATTAGACAATACAGAGTGAAAGAATTCTTTCTTCCATTGGGAGCGAGGTATTTCATACAACTGAGAGAGTTTTAATTTTATCCAAAGAGAAACTCCCAAAATTCTCTAGTATTGCAAGGTGGGAATAAGGACAAAATGACAACTCTTCTCATGTCCGTTTCTTCCCAGAGACTTCCTTCACCAATCTGAAATAGGATTAATATCTTCCATCTTTTCTCTCAAAGTTCAAAGTCAGAAGTTCCAAGAAGTCCAAAGAGACTCAAAAAGTTGAAGAAAGAGTGAAGATTGAAATCCAGATTAATGAAAGAAAACTAGGAGCCTTTCTTTTCTTTCCAATTTTCCCCAAGTCACCACACCCAGGCTTTACACAGACACTACCATGGAAAACAAACAGTGTAATGTTAATAGTAAATAGTATATGAAGTTTAATTTTCTGAAAAATTACTCTAAAGCATTCCTGAAAATCATATTAAAACTAATATATAACACAGTTTGAAAATATCAAAGCACTATATAATGCTAATGTTAATAATAATAATAATCTGTTTTGTCTTTTTAATACATGGTGTTATGCTGTCTATTATCTGAATGCTAATTCTTTTCTAGAAAATACAGTGAGAAATGAGAGATATGAGACCTCATGTCTACATTCATTCCAACTTTTTATATTTACCCCTTGAAGAGAAATACTATTTTCGGAGGTATATCTGATAACGTGTGCATATACACACACACACACATATATATATATATATATATATATATATATATATATATATATATATATATATATATATATATATATGGATGTGTGGAGCTATACATATAAATATATATGCATAAATAGAATAATAATAATAATATCATCACACAATGATATCTATATGCATATAGAATTTGGAAAGCTTTATTCTATCCAAAAAAAGACTTCATTACTGAAGAATTAAGTATTTCATATTATCACACCCTTTTCACATTATCATAGACCTTAATGATAGTGTTTTATTGAGACTCGGGTGTGCAATACATATTTCAAAAGTCAAAAAAAGCATAGGAAGGAAAATAAAAATGCAATAATGATAATTCAGTTTTTACCTTTTTTAGATCAGTAATACTCTGAATATGAACACCCTGAATCAGACAAGTTATATAAAACAGGACTATTCAGAATAGTCTTAGTTAATCACTTCAAAATTATTTGTATATGAAATTTTATATTTGAAATATTCTTCATATTTTGTTACTATGATTTTTTTCCATAAAGGAAGTAATACCTGAGGTTTCTTTGTGGTCTATCAGTCTTTTTCTTCTTCTATTCACTTTTTCTAAACCACATGTTATATAATGTTTTGTACCATTCTCACCTGTTCTTACATTTTCATTGAAATCACCAAGGATCAAAGGATATACTGAATAAAAATTGGGTGTGGATATTTTCATAGCATTTCTTTTCCTCTACATTTTCTATAACATATAACTTCATATGCTACAATTATTTTCATGTTCATATAGGAAATAATTGACAAAAGTACTGCATTTCAAAATATCCAAATCTATGAAATAGTATTGTTGTGGTTTTTTAATTGCCTTGGGCTTACAATAAAATAAATCCAAATTGTTTTTTTCTTTGTTTGCCTCTCCAAAGAAACTTTCTGAGCTACCCTTCCCGTTAGCTGAAATTACCTTTTGATTTCTGGTTTCATGTTTAGTGGCAAGGCCATGATTCATATGATTCTGTGCTTTTAGTTGTACATTCACTGTTTCATTGAATAAGAAAAACTAATTGATAGCATCATGGGTAATGAAATATAAGAAGGAGATAATATAGTAAATTGTTTTGGGAAACTTAAAACCTTAAAATAAGATGTAAATAATAGTTATTCAAAATTATATGAATTCGCAGCACTCCTTAATCACTTTTCTATTGCTTTGACTTTATCAATGAAAAAGTTGAAGGAAGGGCCCACATAATTTATTTTTTCTTTGTTTTTTTTATTTTTTTTATTTTTCTTTGTTTCATAGATTTCTATGACAAACAAAATTATCACCAAGTATTTAGTCTGGAGGCAATAAGCATTTATTTAGCTAGGTTACTACTTAGGAAGCAAATTACAAGAGATCCTTTTTTTTTTCACTAAAGACCTTTCAAACAGGGTGTAATCCACCAGTTAAAAGTCTACTGACAGGCTGAGACAACTAAGAGTCACTTCCATGTCAATATGAAAAATGAGACTAGGATTTGTTGATGAAAAAGCACATGCTATGAACATGCACATATCCATAATCATAAGATTTTTTAGAGTTGAATAGGATCTTAAAAATCTGCTATATCAATGTTGTCATTTTATAGATAAAGAAACAAGACTCAAATATATTAAGTTCAGTGCACTAAGTTACAAAAATAGTTAGGAAGAGAGATGGAACAAGAATAGAAGCTCTCAGATTTCTGTTCCTATATACTTTACATTTCAATTTTGTTTATGAACTTATCCCTTCCTTATATCTCATTACTTTCCATTCAAGGAATATGATATATAATATAGTTCAAAATCAAATTATGTTTTATATATAAACATATATGATAGTATGCTTACATATATGATAGAATACAAATAAAATGTATAATTCAATGTGTATTGAATATATATATATAGCAAGTTGAATATTACTTAAACAAATACATTTAATTATATATCTATATATATTTCAAACACTTAAAATGTCTCAATATAATTCAATAGGTATTTTATTGAATAAATATGATTGTGTTTGAAAGGTAGGAAACAGAGCCCTGAAAAAATTTAAATAATGTATAATGAAACTATTTTTATAAAGTTACTATGAAAAATTAAGGAAAATTCAATTTACAGCTTTTAATATAAAATGTACATCTCATGTATATTTATTACATAACACTGTTTCTTTGTTACTGTATAGCCATTACTCATTTCAAGGTTCATGAGATACATCTTAGACACTAAGACACTATATACAAAAGCTTCTTTTTAAAGACATGAAGTCAGACACAGGTTATGGAGAATGAAATAAGATAAATTAGAATTTGCAGAAATTGTATTGTGACTATGGTATAGATTAAAGGCAGCTATAAAATTCTGGACCAATCATAATTCTAACAACTTCTGAAAGCCAGAGCTATTGATTATATCAAAACTCTATTTGACCAAGAATTTAAAGAGCTATATTGATGGCTCTTTTCAGAACTATAGTTATTGTAAACAATTAGTCTATGTCAATTCATTTTCTATGATAGTAGGTCAACAAAAATGACAAACCTATAGTGTTTTGAAGTTTTTTACCCATATCAGGAGACAGCATGGTGTATTTGATAGTAAAGAATAAAGTAAAAAAGACAAAGACCTGGGTTCAAGTTCTATCATTGAATGTTTGTTTCTCTGTATGTGTGTGTGTGTGTGTGTGTGTTTGCAAATCACTTAACTGGGTAATTCTCTAAGACTCTAAATTGCATATTTGTCTTCCTCTTTTGACAGAAGAAATTGTATCACAGGAAATTTTATATATAAATGTTATTGTAAGTCTTATTAAAGTAATTCTACAATGAATGACTAATAATTAAATATAATTCTTGATAGATGATGCCAATCATGCATTTTGTTCATGGATTTGTTATTTATTAATTAGTTTTGTGGTTACTTGCTATGCTATTCTAAGTTCTATAAGGGCAGGGATCATTATTATTTAGTCACTGAAACTATCTATGTTGTACTGTGGACAGAGAGATGGATATAGAGTATAGAAGACTTGGGTACTACCTGTGCCTTTCACAGACATTATCTTTATGACATATAGGTAATCATGTAAACTCTAGGAATAGATAGAATTCAGAACTAATTGGTATTCAGTCAAAAATCTTCTTGAGATGAATTTATTCTTTATCTCATACGATTTATCTTTATTATGAGAAAAAGAAATACGAAAATACCTTTTCAAATTTCTCTGACCTGTCATTTGCAATTTACAATTTATAAGCCTTAAACATAGGGAAAATATTGTTTTAGATTTGAAGCTAATGGTAGAGGTTTTGAAAGACATATAGAACAATAGTAACCAATCTTGGAATACCTTTGGAAATCAATTTCCAGTATCTTTTCAATCTCTTCAAAGGTCTTAAAAGAATTTTGACTCTTAATGACACTGAAAGTTACTACTTTTGTCTAGACACCCCTCTCACTTATTCAGGAAGATTCTTCCATGAATTTATAATTAAATTCCCTTTGGGCTTTCAGAGATCTGGTGAACACACTGCATTGACTCATCTGAGTCAGAACACTCACAAACACCAAGACTGGTTTTATGAAAGTGATAAGGAAATATAGAAGTAGTTAAATGAAAAATGATAACTCTACAGGGTCTACCAGCAGGATGATCCATCCATTTCCAAGAAGGCAACATTTAATTCCATTAAAAGTAAGTCCAGGCAAAGAGTAGAGATATGCAGGATACTTGGATTAGTGAGATGGTAGATGAAATTTGATTTTATGCAGACAGTAACAAACCAAAATGCTTTTATGATATCCTGAAAGCTATCTGGTGCATCTCAACTTCTCAGTGCTGATGTATTCACAATGATTAACTAGAGGAACTTGATTCTAGAAAGATAGGTTGAACACTTATATAGTGTTCTTAACATCTGTCATCAATCAATGCAGTAACCATTAACCACTTACATCAAGTTGAAGTCAATCAGGCCCTAGCTGAATTTCCAAGTGAAGAAGAATTTTTGAAAGCCATTAGGTTCCTTTCAAGTAGCAAAGAATCTGGTGCTGATGCTATTCCAGCTGAGATATACAAGGAAGGGATCAATTGCTCATTTAAAAACTGACTGAAATTTTCCAGGTTTTAGGGCATAAAGAGGTTATTCCCCAAGAATTCAGGGATGGCCCCATAGTCTATCTCTATAAAGGTAAAAGTTCTAGATCACTCATAGAGGTCACCCTAAACACCTAGTCTTCCATTTCTTTCTTCCTTCTCCATAGGTCTTAGATCCTGGTTGAATTTGACTGGGAAGCCCATACAGCTGGATTGTAGGAAGGATTACTAAGACCAAACCACTTCATCTTTCCTCTTCACTGAGTCTGATTGTAGGATCACAGTGTTTGGATGAGTTGAAAGACAAGAATTTCATTCTGATGAGATGAAGTTCCACCAAGTTTTCTAACTTCTCTGATATCATTTCAAAAGGAAAATTCAGATGTTGCCATTATTCATTCCTACTTTTGTGGCAGGCATCTCCCACTCTCACTGTCAAGAAAACCTATCTAGGTAATATAATGACATCTAGGACTTTTCAATATCTCTACTCCTTCACACTTTGGATAGTCCAGCATTACAACTGGATTTTCTCAATTAGTTTATGGACTTCTTGTGAACAAGGATTGTTACAATTTTATATATATATATATATATATATATATATATATATATATATATATATATATATACTTCTTAGTACATAGCTGACATTTAGCAGATTCATTCATTCATTCATGTTTTCTTTTTTATTGCCCTAAAGCTCCAGTCACAGTGAGTTAACAGAATCCCCTGCAATTTCAAGATGTATACTTCTTTTTTTAATTTTTTAATTTTTATTTAAGACAGTAGGGTTAAGAGACTTGCCCAAGGTCACACAGCTTTATGTCCTACTGACTTCACAGTTGGTGCTCTATTCACTATGACACCTTGCTGCCCCCAAGATATATTCTTCTCAATCTTTGTTACTTTCTTTTTTCCTACCCCCTCCTTTATGTACACACATATGCAAATATAAATATATATATATATATATATATATTCACACTCATATTTATTATATATAATTTTATTTTTCTCCTGAATGGATGTAAAAAAAAACGTTTCAACATTTACTTCCAAAATCTTGAGTTACAGGGGCGGCTAGGTGGCATAGTGGATTAAAGCACCAGCCTTGGAGTCAGGAGTACCTGGGTTCAAATCTGGTCTCAGACACTTAATAATTACCTAGCTGTGTGGCCTTGGGCAAGCTACTTAACCCCTTTGCCTTACAAAAACCTAAAAAACAAAAACAAACCAAAAAAATATATATATATATACATATATATATATATGTGTATATATATATATATATATGTATATATATATATATAATATTTTGGGGCAGCTAGGTGGCATAGTGGATAAAGCACTGGCCTTGGAGTCAGGAGTACCTGGGTTCAAATCCCGTCTCAGACACTTAATAATTACCTAGCTGTGTGGCCTTGGGCAAGCCACTTAACCCCCTTTGCCTTGCAAAAACCTAAAAAAAAACAAAAAACCCAAAAAAAACAAAATCTTGAGTTACAAATTCCCTCCCTTCCTCTTACCTACTACCCCCCTTATTGAATAAGCAAATTACTTGATATAGGTTAAATATGTGTATTAATGAAAAACATTGCCATAATAGTGAAATTGTAAAAGTATGTGTAGCCCCTCACCCCCAAAATTGAAACCTCAAGAAAAATAAAGTGATAAAAATGAAATCATACACCATCAACTTTTTCTTTGGGATGGATAGTATTTTTTATCATAAGTCCTTCAGTCCTGATGGCCTTGAATGAAGTTTGACTTTGTAGTCTTCTTCTAAGTTTATATTTTTATCTTTTATATGATCAAAGTATTGTGCTTAGTCAGATTTTTGTTCTGTTGTTTGCTCATTTCCCTAGACTGTGACTTGATTTTAATTCTTTATTAAAGTGGGGCTCTGTTTCCAGGGTGGGGGATTTTCTGTCCCAAGCTTTTGAGGGTTTTGGCAGCTATTTTCAAAGCTACCTCGAGGGACTTGCAAATTTTCAATTCCTCCAAGATATTATGAGAGGGTATGATTTCTCTCTTGGTCTATTCCCTGGTTTGCACATGACCATAAGCATTCCCTCAAACTGTAAGGAGAATTCCTGTTCCACCTAGGCAGAAAGTTCTGTTGTGCTTCTGCTCCTCTACCTGGGATTAGGGTGTCCAGGAGGAGATCCCAATCTTAGTATGTCAAAGAAGTGGAGTGCTGACCCAGGGATAGCAAAGAGATCCATGCAATCTCCCCGAACCCTGATACCATTAGTTGGCTGAAAGCTCTGGAAGTGAATACCAAAGGCTGCTCCTAGTTTGCTAGGGCTGGGTCTTCACTTTGGAGGCCTGTGCTGGACTGTGCTCTACTTTTAACTTGAGGACAGAGTTTTCCTGCTGATCTTTCAAGTTCTAGGCAGTCCTGGGTTCAGAGGTCTGGAATTTCCCATTGCTGCCTCTGATCCAGGTGCCTCGTGAGCTTTTCCTGGATGGCTTGGGCCAGTTCATTCTTGTGCAGCTTGTGGGTCTTTTCTACTCCTTGTGCAACAGGTCCTTCCCATGGATCTTCCAAATTCAGTTTTATTGTGGGTTCTATCACCTTAGAAATGGATTAGGTATTTAAAATTTAAAGGTATTTGGAGTGGTTTGGGAAGAGTTCAGGGGAATCCTTGCCTTTACTCTGACACCTTAACTCTACCTTCAATCTCTGATTATTGATGTCATTATTTTAATCTATATCTCTAGTGCAGAAGTATCTTGATCTATAGAGAAATATTGCAACCTTTAGCATTGTAATATAACTAGAGAAACTTGTGACTTATCTCTTAAACCATTTATTTCCTTTCTCCCCAGAAACAATGTAATAAAAATCTGTATGTATTGTATCATATTACTTGAAGTTAGAAATGCATAGACCTTTTAGTAAAGCATTTTTTGCCATCCTGGATCCAGCCTTCCCCCTCACCCCTCTTATTCTTACTCAATTCATACTCTAGTTGGGATAAATTTTTTGCTTGACAAGTTGAATTAATGCTAGATAAAAGCAAATTTTCTTTTATTTTTACCAAATAGACATCTTTGTAAACATGCTGTGTCTTCTGAGATTATGTATTAATCCTACTTAATCTATCAAAATTACACATTTGGTATTCCTCTCTGATTTACAATCTCACTCCTCATAAGGAGATTAATTTTTTATGCTTATGGCTAAATAATATCATAAGTATAAATCATAAAACCATAACTTTCCTTTTGTTTACTTTTCTAAATGATTGAATTAGAGTTGTAATGATGAAAAGTAGTGAATATATATACATATGTTTCTGTAAATATGAATTAATTATATAAGCAACTAAAGGCATTACTTGTTTCTTTTGAAAAAAAGAGTGAGTGTTCTTTCAAGAAAACTTGCAGTTAGAGAAAGAAAACTTCAAATCTTCATTTCAGTGATATTTTGCAAATGTAATTATTTCGAATCAGCAATAACCTCATTCTTTTATCTAATGAATCTTTATAACAGCATTATACTTCCTTCTATAATTATATAGTAAAAAGTCAATTGCTGAATAGATTCCAGAAAAAAAGAATCATGAATTTGAAGATTATTGATCAAATAACAATGCTGGTCTCTTCCTTAATTAACACAGAATAATGAGTGCTATGGACATAATCCAACTTATTCTCCCCAATGAATAGATTTGACAATCTGTCCAGAAAAACAGAATTAAAAGGCGCATGAATGAGAGTGAAATGACTTTATAATCGATTTTCTAAAAGTGGCCTGTTAATGGGATAAATAAATGTTATGTAAAAATATTCTGCTAACCTCTTTGTGTCATTTATATTATTCTTTTTGAGATAAGCTAATAAATTTAAATTAGAAAATAGGTGAGAATAATGTTTTCTGTGAGTAGAAATATCATCAATAATTCTGCTATTTCTGTCAAATAACAAATACCATTTTATATCAAATAACATTTACATAAATAACTTGCATCTACTAGAATTGTTGAATAAAAAAAAGTTGAATGGAATCTTAGAGATCATCTAAAATTACTCTCATTCAACTCAGAAATCATTTAGGCAACACCTGACAAAGATACCATACCTGGCTTTGTCATCCCATGAAAGTATTTAATTGATAGGAGAATTAACTTTTTTACTAAGAACTTTCTTTCATTGATTGAAAGCTCTAGTTTACTTAGAAAGAGCTTTCTTAGTTGAAATCTACCTCCTTTTAAATTTGACACCTTGATCCTAGTGCTTTTAATGCAAGGGACAAAGGAGTAAACTTACAGATGATTGTCTTCAAATATTTGAAAATTTCTGTCATTTTCTTTGGCTAGCTCTCTCTTTGAGGTACGCATTTTTATTTTCTACCTGTTGAATATATGAGGTATTTTCTAGATTCCTCATCACCTTTTTTTTCCTACAAACCCCAATGTTTACCTTATAATATAACAGGATAACAAAACAATTGTCTTCATAGCATTGCAAAATAAGATAACTATTAACTTCTTTGATTTGAAATTACACATTTTGAATCTGAATGATAGGTTAGAGATCAATTTGTCTAATGTTTACATTTTGAATAAAGATAATATGAAGCCCAGGAAATATTGATAATTTATCCAAGTAACATCACTAGTTACTGGCAGGGTTGGGGTTTGTTCCAAGGTCTCACCCCATCTATTCTGGTGGTGTTTTACTTTCTTTTGCATTGTATAAGATTTTTTTTTTAAATGTAGCAATTATGATAAGATAACACAGGAAAACAAGAAACTAAGAATCAGAATAAATTGAAAATAAACAAGAATTCAACAAATTTAAGCTCATAAAGGGCATAAAGAGGTTATTCCCCAAGAATTCAGGGATGCCCCCATAGTAGGAAAAAATGTAGTATGAAAAAAAACTACATTGAACATGGATTGCTTGAAAAAAATTCATGACAATTTGGCTTAAAAAGGCATGTTTAGATCTGCACTACACACACACACACACACACACACACACACACACAAACAAAAAACAAAAAAGAAAAGAACAGTCACTCACACACACACACATTCTACTCAATTTCCAAAAGTATTTTCTTATTAAAATCCAAAATCATATAATAAAGTTTTTGAGGGCAAAGAAGTATCTTTCAAAACTATGACTATATTTTCCCACATATTCTTAACCACAATTCTCACAAATTCTTAACCAAAAAAGAGATAGAGAAGAATACAAAAGATGCATGAGATCATTTTCAGCATATAGAATCAAATATATATCATACAAATAAAACCACTATAGTGAGAGTAAGAAGATAAAAGTGTATCACTAATAAACCACACTTTTACTATTTGACTTTTTACCTCTTATATTCTGTCTACTATCTTACCAATAATTTCTTTTTATTTTTTAATTTATTTTCACATTATTACAATAATCTTGTTGTAAAAAAATAAGCATAAACCTCCTACCCTCCCCAAAAGATAGAGAAACCTCAAGAGAAATGAAATGAGAGAAAAAGAAAAGTGTATTTAAATCTGTGTTCAGATACCATTGGCTCTGTCTCTGGGATAGGTTGCATTCGTTATCCTAAGTCCATCAGAGAAATTGCTTCAATATTTTTCCCACTGTTGATATTGTTAATTACATAACCATCCATTCTATTTCCCTCTACTTCCATTTGTTCTGTTCTCTCTTCTTTTACCCAGTCCCTCCTCAGAACTATCTTGTATCTAAATACCTCCTCCCTTGATCTTCCCTCCCTTCTATTACTTACATGTCCCCTCCCCTCCCCCTGTCCCCCTTCTCCCATCCTTTTCTTCTCATTTTTCTCCTAGGGTAAGATAGATATCTATACAATATTGGGGCTATTTGTTATTTCTTCTTTGAATCATTTCTGATGAGAATGAAAGCTCACTCATACCCCTTCCTTTCTTCCCTTCCACTCTATTGCAAAATTTTTCTTGACTTTTTATATAAAAATATCTTAGCCCATTCTACCTCTCCTTTTCCTTTCTTCTAGTATTTGTCTTTACCACCCATTGACCCTATCTTTATACCATTGTATTCAATTCCCTCCTGTACCTTGTCTATATATGCTCCTTCCAAAGAATCTCTTTCAGGAGTGATTGGTAGATTCCCCCAGTCTCTATTTTACCCTCAACTTCTAGGATCCCAGCCTAATTTTGTTGGATTGTTTCCTGGTTATGACTTTCAGGTACTTCCATAATTTTTAAATTGTCTCCCCTGGATCTGGTTTCCAGGTCAGTTGCTTTTCTAATGAAATATTTCACATTTTCTTTTATTTTTTCATACATTTTATTTTATTTTATTGTTTCTTAATTTCTCACATAGTCATCAGCTTCTTTCAACTTCGCTCTAACTTTGAATGAATTATTTTCTTCAAGGTCTTTTAATCTCCTTTTCCAACTGACCAATTCTGCTTTTTAAGGCATTCTTCTCCTTGTTTGCATTTTTGACTGTTATTTTTCTTTTGTCCTAAATGGTTTTTAACATACTTTTTTTCTTTGCTATTTTTTGCATCTTCTTCACCAAGCTGCTCATTCAGTTTTCATGTTTTCCTGAATTATTCTCAATTTACGTCCCAATTTTTCCTCCACCTCCCTTACTTGCTTTTTAAAGTCTTTATTTTTTTGAGCTGTTCCATAACCTGAGACAACTCCTATTTCTCTTGAGGCTCTGGATACAGAAGTTTTGACTATACCATCTTCTCCGTGTGTTTTTTTTTAACTTCCTTGGGATCAAAGTAATTTTCTATGGTCAAATTGTTCTTTTTCTGTTCTATCACTGATTTAATCACACTTCCAAAACTCATGGGTCCCTGTTCCATTTTGGTAGTATGGAGACTCAGACTTCGACCTCTGCAAGGCAGTGGAATACTGCCTCAGGGAGAACAAAGAGACCACTGCAGTCCCTCTCCATTTATAGACTGAGTGCTCTGAGAACAACTCCCAGGTGACTCCATAGGTTATGTGGCTGCCCTGAGATCAACACTGGCATGGGCTTCATACTCACTCTGGTGCATCAGAGTGTCCTTGGAGATCCCCCAACCAAGAGGTCTGGAAACCACTCCTGCTGCCACTGACTGAGGTGTCCCTAGGGACCCAGGTAACCTGGAGGCTGTTCCTGGAAGTCAGGAGCAGTTACTACTGGGCTGTGTTGCAATTTTTACAACCCCCATGCCAGTGGAATAGACCTTTCCCACAGATTTACCAAGTTGTCTTGAACTGGAAAATTGTTTTACTCAGTCTTTCTGTGGGTTTAACCCACATTTAGTTATAGTCATAATTTTATAGCTTTTGGAGAATTTTTAAGGCAAGAGTTTCTGGGAATTTCTGCCCTCACACCACCATTTTGGCTCTGCCTCTAATCAATACTTTCTAGTCTTCTGTTGAGCTTTAACATTTATATCCTACTATTTCTTCATGACTCTATAGCAGTATTTTTCCTAGGCCATCTTCTCTTCTCTATATTCTTACTTGACAATCTCATCAGTCATTATAAATCCTTCACAAAATTTAAGTAGATAACTGTAAAATCAGTATATCTGCAACTTACCTCTTTTCTATCATTACAGTTTTGCATTTCAAATTGCCAGAAGAACACTACGACCTAAAAGTAGGAGGTATTTTAAACTCAAGTTTTTCAAAAGAAAACTATTGTTTCACTTTAAAACACTATTTTCATGAGTTTCTTTTTCTTTTTTTTTTACAACGGTGACAAAATTTTTCTAGTCCTTTAGGTTTATAACCTAAAGAGTTTCTTTAACCTTTCTCTATAATTAAAACCCCTTATCTAATCAGATATTAAATTTTGTCAATTTTGACTCCCCAAGAACTCTCACATTTGTCATTTTTTTCAATAGGATCTGATGAGATTACTAAGTGAAAGATTAAGAGGGAGAAGAGAAGAGGAACCCCTTAGAAAAGAAGCCTGTCGTATGAACTGGTTAGGACAAACTATTAATGGATATGATAGATAAAGATACAGCAATGAAAAGTGAGAAATAGCAATCAAAAGCAGAGCCTAAAGAGAGGTTAAATGAGAAAATGTAATATTACACAATAGTTTCAGTTAAATGATGAAGTTTGAAGCCAAATTATAGTGAGTTAAAAGAGAGCAAGAATATGATGATAAAGGAAATGGGGGGGGGAAGAACATTTTTATAGAAAACTTTTTGAGGAGATTAACCACGAAATGGAGGAGAGGGATAGCATACAAATTAACAGGAATGAATGGATGGAGGGATGTTGAATGGATGGATGAATGGATATATTGAAGTTTTTTTTTAGTTTAGAAAGATATGAGCATATTTGTAGATAAAAGGAAAATAACTAATAGATGATGAGAGATGGATGATAAGCTTTCAATGAATGACTCCAATTTTTTTCTTCAGTGAAATATGAAACAAGATTGTCACTTAATTGGAGTGAGGAGGAATATAACAAGATTACAGAGGAATGAAAACCAATTGTTAAAATCATTATGGTGTCTTTGAAAGAAAGTAACATGTGCTACAATGCCTGGTTTCTATCTCATAGAACAAGATGTCCACATGCCAGATAATCTATGGAGTCCCTTTCTCCTTCTTACCCATCTCCTGTTAGGTATGTTACTTTCATCCTTCTCATTAGATGGCAATATGCTTGAGTGCAAAGTTTATCTTTCTTTCATTAATTTTATTTCCCATCACTTACACAGTTCCTGTCACATAGTAAAAAAAAAAGAAAAAAGTAAAGAAACTCATGAAAAAGAGTGTATTTAAGTAAAATGTATTTATTGAATTGTATCTGAATATAAAAAGGTTTCTTTACTGTAGTAATGGCTCAGTTAAGATTGTATTCCATCATTTTATTTCATGGTCTTTATGGTTTGATGATTTTTCCTAGCTTCATTGATCCACATACACAGAAAAACTGCAGAGGAAGTGATATAAGGCTGAGGTCTGACAAAGCAAGATTCGTGTTAGCAAAACTGTACATGGATTATGTAGGTTGTATGAATGAAAGGAAGTTTGCTCTGCTAGTGTCACTCTTTCGTTTGTATTCAAAAAGGGGGGCATAAGTACACATGTGATGAATTTTAGAAGAATATTTTTAATTGCAGCAAAAAAGGCCCTCTAGCTACCCATTGAATGATTCTCTGAAATTGGACGATGAATTAAGAGAGAAGGGGGTGTTTCAGTTTGTAAATTCTAATACTGAAAGCACAAATCATTACCATGAGGAAGAAAATGTAAAACAGGATAATGTGAAAAGAAATTTAAAGATGCGTTTAAAAAACAATACAAACTTTAGATAAATTAAGTATTTAAAAAATATTTACTTATTTTCATCCATATATAGATGAATATTTCGAAGTTACAAAATTTTGCTTCACCCTCCCTTCCCACCCCCCCGCTCCACTCATCAGGGAATAGTCAGGTTACCATTTTACATACATACTTTAGTCCACAAAGCAAAGTATTTTTAAGATGGTTTCAAGGTCTTTTTAGGGACATACTAGTCTAATTTGCATCCAAAAGGAATTAAGATATTGCTTCTTGCATATTTCAGCTCTTACATTGATAAATGAATTTAGGAGTCTTACTGGTCAACATTGACCTTAGAGTTGTTATAAGAAATTCACCAATGAATCTAAATTTTTAAAGGATACCCATAGAAACCACTTATTCCAGTCCAACACTGTGATTTTAAAATGATACTGGATTCTAAAAGAATATGGTACAGGATCACAAAGGTGGGAGCTAGAGACCTATGACTACAAGTGTCTGCTGATACATAGAGTACTTCAGAACTGGGTAACTTTTCTTGAGTCCATAGTAAAAATGAGGCTGTCAATGTTGCCTTTATTGTATTTTAAGGTGCTGAAGGAGAACAGAGCTTAGACATATATTGCCACACCTCAGAATTCTTCCTAAAATAAAGTTTTGGGGTTTTTTTTTTGTAATTTTTAAAATACATGAATGGGTTCAATGCTCAGCCCTCAAGAAGGCTGTCAGAACTGTATCTGAAAAACATTTGCAAACTTTCACAGGCAAGCAGTTGGAAATTATAACATTTCTGTTACAGAGAATGAGGGGGAAAGGCATCAATAATAGCCTCTACAGTGATGAGTAGAAGGGAAATAATATGGGATCCATAAGACTACATTATTGTTATCTTTAAAAAAACTCAGTCACAGTTTGGGAGTAACACTGAAGTGTTACTGTCATGTATACACTATCATGTGTACAAGTGTTTATATACAAAATTAAGGTAAATTTGTATATGAATAAGAGAAGAAGCTTTGTTCCAAAATGAACCAATTCATGTCTTTGAAAAATTATAAAGGGAATAATTACAAAGAATCATAAAATGCATAAAGGGGAAGTAGATCACAAAACAAAAACAAAACAAAATCATTTCTAGAAGCAAACAAACATTTTCTATAAAAAAACTGTATCTGAGAATTTTTATTGTGTCATGATTTTTATGAAATATGTGATAGAAAAATTGTACTTTTTACTTCACAGTGTTTTTAATTTTTCTGGATGATGAATATCCTTGTTATGCCATCTTTTGAGAGACCAACACAAAAATAATAATGTAATAATAATGCTGACACCAATACCCTTAATGTCTTTGCAGATGTAAATGAACTCATACAAAGAGAAGTGAGAACTGGAGTTAATTGTGTCCCATAGCAGCAATGTTTTAATGTTGATCAACTGCCAAAGATTTGTTATTCTAATGAATACAGTGATCCAAGATGATTTCAGATTTTTGAAGTTTAAAAAGAATTTTTCACCACTTCCAAAAAGAACTGATGAATTATAAGTACAAATTGAGGTAATTTGATCATCACACTATTATCCCCATTTTAAAGACAATGAAACTGAGGAAGACAGAGATTACTCTAGAATCACACAGTGTCTTTCGAGTCTTCCTGAGATGTATTCAGTGTACCATTTCATTGCCAATTGTATACCCTAGGTAGGAAAGGACTAATTTGAGAAAAGCTTTAAAAACTAAAGAAACAAGTTTATATTTCACTCCAGATTTCACTCCAGGTTTGCTGAGTCCACGTCTGACTTTCCATTCACTGTGCCATATAGAGAAGTAAATAGAGACTAATTTGAGAAAGCAAAAGGGCACTAATTTCAGGGAGAATCATAGAATATTTTATGTATTTTGTTGATACTTGTACTATGCTTGAAAGGAAGCAGAGATTCTAAAAAAGAGAGAATTGGCATCAAACAATCAATAAAAAGAACTTATAGATGTAATGTGAAAAATTTCACTAAAGGAAAATATTTAAACAATAAAAAAATCACTAAAGTTTTATGGGAGCAACTAAGGAAGATTTTAAGATATTTTACACTTTAAATTTTTGCAATTTATGGTTTCATTAAAATAGTTTTATTTAACATTTGCAAATGAATATAAATATATTTTCATTTATGAATGAAATTTGGAGAAGTTAGAATTTGCTGAGGTAAATGTACTTTTAGGATGGTGCTATACATATTTCACTAAGTCTTTCTGCCAATATTCCTGGAACAGAATCCATAACACTCCAGTCAGTTTACACTCTGGACAATGAACATTCTCAAATTATGCTATCAGTTGACGCATTCAATCATATAAGAGAATGTCTCAGGATAAAAATAAAGCAAACAAACAATAAAAAAACCACTGTTTTGTCAGACTCATTCAGTAGTCTTATCTATAAGCATTTCAAAGATAGGGAGAGTGTTAATCTAGTTTTTTCTCTGAAATTTTGACAAATAATTTTATCCAGTTATGTTTCAGAGGACCATTTTTAAAATGCAGATGGTGAAAGATAATTATTACTGTTCCTGGATGCTTTCATGCTATTCACTTTTTTTGCCTGAGCAGTTAACACTAACTTGCCTTCTAAAAAATTCCTAGCTCTTTATGATACTTTAATACAAACTCAATTACTGAAGTGCAAATGTATTTTTTTTAATCTTACAAAAGTCATTTTGGTGAGCCAAGTTTTTGACTGTCTTGTTCATTAGAATGTAATAAAGTCAAGGTGATAGCAGCAGTTTCCTCTATCTTATTTTCCCCTAATTTTAAAGAGCATGATATTTGCTCCACAAAGCACTGAAATCTGTTCTTTGACCATCTATACTATCACTATCATTAGCAGTTGTAAAGTAAGTGCAATGATGATATCAGTTTCTTGTTTTCTGAGGCAATAATGTGATTCTAAGTGAAAATTAAGATTAGGTAATAAAAGCAAGAACAAATGTTCATGAGAATAATGTTCTCCATTATTTCCCCCTCCTGTCTTAGAAAATTTCTCATTTGGAAGGGATTTCTTTATGAAGTCAATTCAAAAGTAACAGTGAAGGAATATGAATACTTTCAAGAAAGTCAAGAAACACTAGCACTTGGACATCGGGATATGATGTCATTATCTTCTTCAAGAATGAAGGACAAACAACAGCAAAAATGTTTTACTCTTTAATTCCTTGAACCCTTTTCCAATTGCTGCTTCTCATTTGCCTAACATCAACCTTTGATTGCATTCATTCCTTCCTTTTCCACTTGTATTTGTGTGTTGCTGAAAGAAAATGGAGAAAATCTCATAACTAGCTTCAATATGGTTATGTTCCTTCTATGATCATTCCATTCTTTTTCTCCCCCTCTCTCATTTAAAATAAGACAGAGAAAAATTTCAAAAATTTAATGTGAGTTCCTTTTCTTTTTCTTTCTTTTCTTTTCTTTTTTTTTTTGTTTGTAAGGCAATGGGGTTAAGTGACTTGTCCAAGGGTCACACAGTTAGGTAATTGTGTCTGAAACTGCATTTGAACTCAGGTCGAACTGAGGATTCCTGCTCTGTCCAGTGTCAGTCCTAGCTGCCCTTTTTGTCTTTAAAAACACATTAAAATAATTTATTTTTCTTCCCTCCCCAGGTCTCTGACAAAGAAGAGAGCAAGATCCGCAACTTTGAATAATTTCTTGAACCTATTTCTTCTTGTCTTTTCCAGCATGATGAACTAACAACAACCTCTCAAATCTTTTACCTCTGTCCTTCTGATTTTTTTCATATTCATTTAAAACACGCCCAAATAGTCCCAGTTCTTTAAAAATCTATTATATCCAACCAAAACTTCAAACTATATTTCTTTTCTCTTTGTCTCTGGCTCTCTATCCTTTTTCTAAGCCCATCTAATTCAGTTTCTGATCTTTATATTTTTGCTTTCAACCTCATCATTCAACTGTTACTGTTCTCTCTAATGATCTCTTTTAAACAAATGATTTTTAAAATTCTTTTTTTTAAATTTTGAGTTCCAAATTCTCTCCCTGCTATCAAATACTGCTCTAATCATTGAGAAAGAAAAAACTTGATATCGATTGTACTTTAGAAAACATGTAAAACACATTTCCATATTAGCCATATTTAAAAAAAAACAATAAAAATAAAGTGAGAAAATTGTACTTAAATTTGAATTCAGAGATCATCAACCCTTCCTTTGGAAATGGATAACATTTTTTTTTATCTTGAATTCTTTGGGATTGTCTTGAATCATTGTATTGATTACAATAGGCAACTCTTTCACAGTTGATAGCCATTACAACATTGTTACTATGGAATACATTGATGTCCCAATTCTTCTCTCTTCATTTTGTATCAGTTCATATAGGTGTTGCAATGTGAATATGTAATTTCCTTAATCACAATGGTCCAACTTAACCAGATACAATACTTATATTTGGATAATCACTTAGTTTGGTAATATAATCATCAGATATATAATCCTTATATGGAATAATTGTGACAGTTAATTGCATACCTGATTTATATTTTATGATTCTTATATAATTCTCAGATTTGGCATGGTGCTGGTTTTACTCTAGGCCTCATAATTGTTCATCCTATGGGGCAGTCATGCTTGCAGTGGGATGGAATAGGCAATAGTGGGATGAGTGGACAATGGGCAAGGACAGACATGAAGTGGACAAGACAAGGGGGAGAAGCAGACTGAAAAGGAACTCACATTAAATTTTTGAAATTTTTCTCTGTCTTATTTTAAATTGGGGGGGGGAGAAAAGAATGGAATGATCATAGAAGGAAAATAACCATATTGAACTGATAAGTAAACTTGGACTATGCAGACAGATTTCTTTGTGGACTTGACCTGCAGTTTCCCACTGCCACAGCTATAAAATAAAAGAGTATAAATCTCTCCAAGCCTCCTCAGTGTCCCTTTGGTCTCAATGAATAAAGAACCCACAAAGCAACCAGGAAGAGAGGAAAGAAGCCTTCCAATTAGTGTACCTGACAGGATTGGCCTGATTTATATTTGGTGAATTTGGCATGATTGTTTGGACTTAAACCATGTGTTTTTTTGTGTTTTTATTCCCCCTAAAAATTTCTTATAGCATAAATGTATTTAACTATTATCACATACTACAGCATGGTTAGTCATCCCACAAGTAAATGAGCAGTCCCTTCTTCAATTTTCAGTGATTCCACAACAAAAAAGGGTTTATTTAAATCTCTTTTAAAAATAATTTTGTTTTAACCTCTCATAGTGGTAGTATTTCCTTGGTCTAAGGACATATAATTCTGGACATAGTTCCAGATTATTAAACAGAATGTTTAAAACTGTTATGCATTCCTGCAATAGTTTTTTAGTGTATCTATTTTCTTCTTTCAGTATTTGTCATTTCTGATAAGTGTGACATCATGTCTCATTTGTTTCTCTAATCAAGTGTTAATAGGAACATTTATTCCCTTTGACTAAAGAAAGTCTTAATGTCTTCTGAAAACTGTCTGGTCATATTATTTGATGCTCAATCAGATGGGGAATGACCATTATTTTTATAAAACTGTCTCAAATTATATTTGAGAAATGAAGAATTCATTAGGCAAACTTGCAGCATTTTTTATTACTTCATTGTTTATGAGTTTTCAGAAAAATGTAGTTTCCTTGATTATCTTTTTTAATTAGATCTGTTTTTGCTTTACTTTGTCTGAGGTCATGACTGGTATCTACCTTTTTTACCTCAGCTAAAACATATTCCATTATTCTCCAGTTCTTTATTTTAACTCCGTTTTTTACTTTTTCCCGGGTTTTGGGGTTTCATTTTTGTCTCATGTTTCTGTTCTAAAGAATATATTTTTGGATTCTAGTTTCTAATTTTTCCTGCTATCTGCTTCCATGTTATGGGTGAGTTCATCCTATTCACATTAATAATTATGGTGACTAAATATATATATTTCTCTCCATCCCATTTCTCTCTGTATCTCTGTCTCTTTCTCTTTCTGTGTGTCTCTGTCTCTCTGTCTCTCTATCTCTCTGTCTCTCTCTCTCTCTTTTTCTTACACTCCCTATCCTTCTTTTTCTTAATCATTACCTACTGTAATCTGCTTACACTTGCATCATTCTTTTCCTCTACTTTGAAAATCATCTTCTTTCTCTATTGTCAATTACTTTTCTATATACAATAGAGTCTTGTGTATTCTACCTTTCCCTTCCTCCTTCTCTCAGTGCATGCCTCTTTCATGCCATTTTTAAAAACCCATTACAATATGATGTTTTTATACATCTATGTAAACTCCTTTTCACATTCTTCATATTTACAAATGTCTTCTTCCTATTTAAGAATGTGAACATTATCTTTTTATCTTTATTAGGAGTCTTGTATCTTAAAGTTAAATTTTTTTTTGACTCTGTTCTATTCATCAGGAACACTTGAATGATCTCTATTTCATTAAATAGACATGTATTTTCCTGTAGGTTTACATTCAGTTTTGCTAAGTGGTTAATTCTTGGTTGTAATCCTAGTACCTTTGCCTTCATGATTACCATATTTGAAAATCTCTGCTCTTTTGACTCCTATTAATAAACTAAGTCTCATATTTCCTAAAGGGGGGGGTTAAGATATTTTTATTTTTGATTTCTTTTGAGCTGATTGCAATAGTTTCTCCTTTACCTCAGAGTGTTGAAAATTGACTACAATATTCCTTAATTTTAGTAATTTTTAGTAGCATTCCAACTCATTGTGATAACTTTTGGTGTTTTTCTTAGCAAAGATATTGTAATGGATTCCCATGTCTTTGTCCAATTTATATTTCAGATGATGAAACTGAGGCAAATAGGGTTGGGCAACTTGCTTAGGGTCAACAGCTAACAAGTGTATGAGAATGGTTTTGAACTGTGGATAAAAGGCTTTTCTGCCTCCTGTGCAGGTACCCCTTCCACTATGCCATGTAGCTGTCATATTGGTAACAGGAATTAGTTTGATATTTTTTAAATAGAATTTATCATTGACTTTTTTCAATTTCTGTTTTACCTTCTGTTTGAAAGATATCAGGGTAGTTTTCCTTGATATCTTGCAACGTGATGCATGAGTTCCTTCTTTTTAAAAAAAAATCATTACTTTTAACTAGTCCAAACTTATTCAATTATCTCTCTTCACTCTATTTTCCAGGGCAATTGTTTTTCTAATGAGATATATCACATTTTCCTTTATTTTTAGTCTTTGACTATGTTGAGTTTTTGATGATGTCTCATGGAATACTTAACTTCATTGAGCCATCTTTTTAAGGAATTATTTTCTTTAGTGAGATTTTGTACTTCTTTTGTCCATTTGGTAAGTTTTGAATTTTCAGGAATTTTTCTCTTCAGTGCATTTTAGTATCTTTTTTCCTACTACACTTATTCTGTTTTTAAGGAGTTTGTTGCCTTCTGTGGATTTTGTGCATTATTTTACAATGAACTAAATTCTCTTTTCTTAAGTTATTATTTTCTATAGTGTTTTAATGCCTCTTTTGCCAGGCTTTTAATTCTCTTTTCATAATTGTATTGCATCACTGTCTTTTATTTCCAATTATTTTTCAAATATTCTTCTCTCTCTCTCTCTCTCTCTCTCTCTCTCTCTCTCTCAAACTCTTTCAGGAATTCTTTCTGGGTTTGGATTCAATTAGAATTTTACATTGAGACTTTTTATGAGATGTCTTCACGTTGTTGTTTTCTGACTTTATATTTTGGTGTTCTTTGTCACCATAGAAGCTTTTTAATAGTTAAATTCTTTGTATTGTTTTTGTTCTACTTTCCATTTTCATTATTGACTTTTAACTTAATGTAGAATTGAGGTCTTCTCATCTTGGGATGAGGAGGTATTCTGTTAAGTCTCAGGCTCATTCATGCTAATGTTTTCAGAAATAGTTCAGGAAATCTGCAAGTTTTGGGTTCTTCCAAGGTGGTTTGAATGGGGAGAGGTATGATCACCACTTTCCTGATTTATGCCTCTACTTTTAATAAAAAAGGGTTTCTGGTTCCTTGTCTCTCTATTCACCAGCAGTCTTTCTTTACCTTGGATTTGTAACCAGGACCCCTGACCAGCAAATTGTAACTTAGCCCCAGAACTCCTCTCTACCCTTGAACTTTATCTCAGCCCTACATAAGGAGTTTCCAATTAGTGTCAGCTTGTTCAGTGGCACCTTCCTAATCAGTTGTCTGACCATCTTACTGTCTCTAGACTAAGACTTTTGAAGCTGCTGGTGCTTAGCCCTTGTTTCTATGTTATTGTTTCTTCCAAGGTTGTCATAATAATAATAGGAGGATGACTTCTAGCCTTTCTGTCTAGTGCTTGCTTTTAGCATTCTTTTTCTGATTTATCATCAGTATCTTGTCTCCTAACTATTGATGTTCTCCAACGTCCTGTTACTTTCCCATGGATTCAGAACTATTCAACTTTCAACAATCTCTTAGTCCTAAAATATAAATTGCCTATCCAACATTTTAAAATAAGTATCATAAAATAACACAACTTTGAGATTTTTTAAAACTTAAATTATTATTTCCTTCAAAAAGAAATAATCTTCCAAATTTCCCTATTTTAGAAGAGGCATCAGAAGAATCCTCCTAATCTCTCAGACAACATGTTCCCTTGGTCTTATCATGGCATCCTCTTTTTTCTTTATCTCAAACATCCACATGGATAGCAAATCTTACTATTTATTTCTGTTTCTACCACAATTCATCTTTCACCTTATGTTAAACTTTATATATAACTTTCCTTTTTTGTCAGTCTTTTATTTATTTTTATTTTGTGCCTATAATGTTTCTTATACATTTCTAAAATATTCTTATTTAAGAGTAAACATAATACCCCCTCGCCCAAGAAAATATAGACCCGCATAAGCTATAAAGTAAAGGAGAGGGAAAAATTAAATTAAAATTAAATAATAATAATAATAACAACAACAATTGTAGGTATGGCCAGGTGGTTCCGTGGATGGAGCATCAACCCTGGAGCCAGGAGCACTCAAGGCCAAATCCAGCCCCAGACACCCAACCATCACTCAGCTGTGTGACCCCATGCAAGCCACCCCAACCCCATTGCCCTACAAAAACCAAAAAAGACCCACCCAAAATAAAATAAAATAGTAATAATAATAATAATAGTAGGGGGTGGCTGGGTGGCAGACAGTTCACTGACCCTTGAGCCAGGAGCACCCAGGTCCAAATCTGGCCTCAGATACCCAACAATCCCCCAGCTGTGCAGCCCCAGGCAGGCCACCCAGTCCCATTTGTCCTCCAACACCCCCCCCAGAAAATGATAATAATAAAAAATGTGCTTCAGTCTGTGTTCCAACACCACCAGCTCTTTCGCAGGTGGATAACATTCTTTTTTTTTCTGGCTTTTTCAAGATAAATGGGGTTAAGTGGCTTGACCAAGGCCACGCAGCTAGGTAACTATTAAGTATCTGAGACCAGATTTGAACTCAGATACTTCTGACTCCAGGGCCAGTGCCTTATCCACTGCACCACCTAGCTGCCCTGGATCACATTCTTTAGGATAAGTCCATCACAAAAGTTACTTCCATATTTTTCCACCATTGCCATTGCTGATCTCAACTCCCTCCATTCATACTTCTCTACTACCATGAACTATATTTTCTCTCTCCTTTCACTCTGTCTCTGCTGTAGCATAGTTGAGTGGCGCAGCAGACAGATCCCTGGCCCTGGGACCAAGAGGCCCCGAACCCACATGCCACTCCTTTCCCAGCATCCACCCGGCCCTATGATCCTGGACAGGCCATCCAATCCCATCTCCTTGCAAGAAGTAAAGAAGAAAAGATTTTATATCTGAGCACTCTCCCCCCATGGTACATCCTCTCCTCCATCACTCACATTCTCCCCCTTCCCCCTGTGCCCTCCCTTCTTACTCCAGATGAGGATATATGCTGTTTCCTCTCCTAGCCACCTCTGAGGAGAACAAAGTTTCCCTCATTCCCCCTTGCCTTCCTCCTTCCATATCATTGCAATAGCTCATTGTAATAAAGAAAAATATTATTATATGAAGAATCTTAGCCTATTCTTCCTCCCCTTTTTTCTTTCTCCTATTACATTTCTCTTTTATCTATTGACTCCATTTTTACACCACAATATATCTTCAAATTCAGTTTTCTCCTGTGCTTCATCTATAAAAACTCCTTCTACCTGCTCTATTAAATGAGAAGGTTCATATGAGTATTTTTAGTATCATTTTTCTATACAGGAATACATGTATTTCATCATCATTAAGTCCCTCATATTTTCTTCTTCTCCTCCACTCTCTATGCATCACCCGAGTCCTGTATTTGAATATCAAACCTTCTGTTCAGCTCTGGCAATTCCAACAGGAACATTTGAAATTCCCCTGGTTCATTGAAAGTCCATCTTTTTCCCTGGAAGAGGACATTCAGTTTTTCTGGGTAGTTGATTTTTGGTTGCATTGCAAGCTCTTTTGCCTTCCAGAATATTATATTCCAAGACCTTCGAGCTTTTAATGTCGTTGCTGCTAAGTCCTGTGTGATCCTGACTGCAGCTCCACGACATTTGAATTGTGTCCTTCTGACCACTTGTAATATTTTCTCTTTGACTTAGGAATTGTGGAACTTGGCTATAATATTCCTGGGGGTTGGTTTTTTTTGGATTTCTTTCTCGGGGAGATCAGTGGATTCTCTGCATTTCTATTTTGCCCTCTGCTTCTAGGATATTGGGGAAATTTTCCTGTAATAATTCTTTGAAAATGTTGTCAAGGCTCTTTTCCTGGTCATGACTTTCAGCTATTCCAATAATTTTTAAATTATCTTTCCTAAATCTGTTTTCCATATCTGTTGTTTATTCAATGAGATGTTTCACATTTTTTTCTAATTTTTCATTCTTTTGGTTTTGAAATATTGAGTCCTGGTGTCTCGTAAAATCAGCAATCTCCCTGAGTTATATTCTTTGTCTGAAGGATTTGTTTTCCTCAGAAAGCTTTCTTATCTCCTTTTCCATCTGGCCAATTTTACTTTTTAAAGCATTCTTCTCCTCAATAACTTTTTGATCTGTTTTATCCATTTGACCTATCCTGGTTTTTAACGGGTTTTTTTCTTCAGCATTTTTCTGATCTCCTTAACTAAGCTGCTGACTTCATTTCCATGTTTTTACTGCATCTCTCTCATTTCTTTTCCCAATTTTTCCTCTATCTCCCTCACTTGATTTTCAAAGTCTTTTTTGAGCTCTGGCATGGCCTGAGCCTAATTTCTGTTTTTTCCTTGGAGTCTTTAGATGCAGGAGCTTGTACTTCCTCATCTTCAGATTGAGTGTTTTGATCCTTCTTGGGATCACAGGCAAAATATTTCTCTATGGTGTTCCTCTTTGTTCTCTGCTTACTCATTTTTCCAGCATGAACCTGCATTTGAGGTGCTTCCTGAGCTTTTGAGACACCCCCACAAGGATCCCTGTGTGTGAGGCTCTGTACTTCATGGTCTATGAATGACCATAAACATCCCCCTCTGCCACGGGGCTGAAGTAGGGGGGTGGCCCTGCTGTTGTATGGGGGGGGCCTAGACTGCAATCAGGGTCTAAATGTGGTCAGAGCCCCAGAGTCCTGTTCCAAGGACAGAGGACAGAGCTCAGCAGTCTCTCTCTCCACCTCCCTCCCTAGGCTCAGCCTGTCATGCCCTGGATGCTCCTGCTTACAAGCTCCACCTGCTTCTGGTTACTGGATCTGGGCTGCACTGGCTGCTGATCACTGTGTGTCCTGAGGGCTGTACTTCATGTGCTCATTCTGGCAGAGGCCCCCCCACTGTTCCCCCAAGTTGTGCTTGGTGCTCCCCGGGGTGTAAATCAAGAAACTGCTGCCCCTGCTGCTGTGAGCCACAGCTCCCAGCACCCTGGGGCTGCCTTCAGGAGGCTGAAGTTCCTTAGCTCTTGCAGGCCACCCCTCTGATGGGCCAGACCCCGTGGAGCCGAGCCTTTCTGCTCTTTTCCAGGTTACCTTATGTTGGAGAATTGCCTCACTGGATCCCTCTGTGGGTTCTCTTTCTCAAAAACGTAGAGTCCTTAGTTTATAAGTTTTGCTCCAGAGCAATGGATAGAAGATCCTCTCCTGACACCATCTTGGCTCTGCCCCCTCTATATATAACTTTCATCACACTTTTTATAGATTATTGCAAGTATTTCTAATTGTTCTCCTTGACTCAAGTTTTTCATCAGTACAATGCACCCTGCACAGTTGACACAGTAATTTTCTTTGAGTACAAATCTAGCCATGTGATTCTTCTGTTTGATTTAATAGATATCCATTACCTCAAGGATAAAATATAAATCCCCCTGTTAAACTCTTAAAACTCTTCACAACATGATTCAAACATCATTCCAGAATATTTGGACTTGAGTTTCATTTTAAAATTTAATCTAATTGGGCTATTTTCTTAAATCCACACATAAGGATTTCCATCTCTCATTTCTTTTCAATACCAGTCCCTCTCTTTAATTTGTAGGGAAAGCATCACCTTCTTGATGATGTTTATCCTGATGCACCCATTCATATTTTTTTTGTATTTCACTATTTTGTATTCATTTCTTTTTATTAATTTGCATATGTATAATCTACATAAATATATTATATGCATACACATATAATTTATTAACTGCTTAATATGATATGGGACTCTAAACATAAGTTGAAAGAAGTGCAATCTGCTCTCAAGAAGCTTACATCTTATAATGGGAAAAGACTGCATAAAAACAAGTTTGTAAGGAAAAGGAAGAAACAAAGGTACAATATGGCAAGTAATGCTAGGGAAAGTGAAGAGAAGAATGAGTCTTGTTTGCCCTGGGCATTCTTTTTAAATCAAGGTTCTGGGAAGAGTCATCATTCAAACTACAGAATGGAAGGATACTTGAAATGCATGAATTTTAGGTTTAGAGACACACTTCAGGAACAACAGTGGCACATAGTCAAAGAGGTCTAGAATGCAACATGGAGAAAAATATTGTGTGTGTGTGTATATTTGTGAGCATCATATATATATATATATATATATATCATACATATCACATATATCATATACATATATGTATATTCTAATTTATACCTATATCTATATCCATTTGCATTTATATCTCTATTTCTAAAATTTGTTTTCTCACCTGTCAGATGATTCCTCTGTAAATACACATTTTTTCATTTTTTCTGTCTTCATCCTTAAGGCTTAAAACAGAAAGTGGTGCATTATAAAAAATAAGTACTTAATAACTTATTGTTTTTTTTACCTACATTATATTAAATAATCTTCCGAGTGTTAATGCAAATACAGATATGAAAATTTGGGGTACAGCAGAAAATCACATTAAATCAGATGAGAGAAAATGTATGTGCATGTTGTATATATATCAGATAATTTAAGAGAGGACATTAGCAACAGAAGAATATTATCAATCAATAATTACATTAAAGCAATTGAGTATTGAATAAGAAAAGATTTTCATTCCAGAAAAGAAAGAAAATGTGAAATGAATCTCATTTGGTATTTTTAAAAAATTAGTGATGCTTAGTTTGGGAAAAAAAGGTGAAATGTCATTGTTATTGTATGAGGATTTGATTTTGAAAATCAATACAAAGATGCAATGGACTGTTATTGAAAATGAGAAATTTTGATTAGAAGTGATGAGTAGATTTTGACTCAAAAATTAATGCCTTTTCACAAATTATAATTGTCAAAACTGAAATAAAATATGCCATAAGTTAATGAATATCCCTGCAAGGGAATTATTAAAATACATGTTGAAGAAGACCTATAAGTCATATAGAAAAAAACTAGGCTTCCAAGATGACTTATATCAAGTAACTCTAAGAAACTATCAAATTTTGAAATGTTCTGTTTTTTTTAAAACATTAGAATGATAGTTGTTGTCTTCAAATTTGAGAGTGACATTTATTTAATGCTCTCTGCCTGAAACATCTGGATGCTAACAGTTCACAGTTTAGTGCAAACAAGATAAGCTTTTTCTGAATAAAAGAAAATATTTTACAATATTTACACTTCATTATTTGAACAATGATTCTACTGAATGGGGTAAAAATCATTTAACTGCCAGGGCTTCCTTATATACAAATAATAATTTAAAAATTAATTTAAAATTTAAAAATAGAGAAACATTAATCTAATCTCATAGAAACAATTCTTTCAATGATGAGAATAGGTACTAACCTATATGGGAATATCATCAGCAAAATTACTATCTTAATATTTTCTAGATAGGAAAACAAAACTTCTAATGTGAATTTAAATGTATGTCTCAGAAAATACCAATATAGAAAAGCAAAATTAAAACATTGGTTGGATTATGAAATGATCATAGGGATGGGGAACTTCAACAAGGTCATGGAAAGAGAATGAAGAATCAATTAGTCAGATTTATATCATGAAAGACTCTCAGATATTAGAGGGAAGATTATTTCAATTTTTTTTAATAAAACACAAAATTCTAGAGATCTCATAATGTAAATGCTTCTATTTATTCATCAATGTCATCATCCTCACCAGACCCTACACATATACCTTTTTTCCTATTCATGAAAACATTTTTTGGGAAGATAAAATCTCTATAACTAATTAACATGTATGAAAGAGAAATCCCCTCTCCTTGATAAAAGATCTAAATATCATTGATGTAACCAAAGCTTTATTGGTTTCAACTTATCAGTTTGTGTAAAGGAATCAATAAAATAAATAGTTTTTTTGCCTTTCTGTAATCTTTGTGATGTTTAAGGATCA
Organism: Macrotis lagotis; assembly: GCF_037893015.1. Classification (NCBI taxonomy): domain Eukaryota; kingdom Metazoa; phylum Chordata; class Mammalia; order Peramelemorphia; family Peramelidae; genus Macrotis; species Macrotis lagotis. Next base: position 366,384,326 of record NC_133666.1, on the reverse strand, counting down.
TTTAGAGCTCCTTAGAATTACTTTATAATATTTAATTTTGATAAATTCAAATTCAGCTCACTTAAAGGAATATAGGATGATATAATTTTGTAGGAAATTAAAAAAGGAGTTAAAAAGTATTTCCTACATATTTTTTTAATTCAAAAGCAGTCCTACATTACGTTAGATTTTCCATTTTTGAGATTATAGGATTGTGATGAATTCATGAATAAAACAAAGTTATCATTTTTCTATCTTGTAATTTTATTAATATTTTTTAATTAAATGAAAGAAAGATAATTTATTTTAATCAATATTACATACTCATCTCCATGAGAATATAAGATTCTTATTTTGGTGCCTATTTTCCCAACACTTACCACAGTTCTTGAAACACAGTAGGCAAGTTTAATTTTTCAAGTCACTATTGAGGCAGATTCCTCTGTGGATTGTGAAACTTTCCAAATGATCTTCTATCTTACCCCTTCCCCCCGTACTATACACACACACACACACACACACACACACACACACACATTCATACACATTCTGCTTTTTTCTATATTGTTATTTTGTGTTATTTCTATATTACATAATTTATACACTCCACATACTTTAAATACATATATCCATGCACATGTACTTAACTATGCATATAGTGAGAGAATATGCATATTTTATAAAACAGTAAATCACTGAAGTTATTGGAGAGATATGTGAATTAAAAAATGTAACTACTAAAAATTGTGGCCTATTGATACCCATAAGAGTTTTCTAATGACCTTTAATTCAAAATAAATTTCATTAAAAAATTTACCTGCTATAAAGTAGAGAAATAATAGAGAACAAATGATATAATATGGAAAGGAAACAACAAAACGAGTCTTGTAAATTATTAAGATTATTTGAAAGATGTAAAAATTAAAGAGCAGGCAAAGGAAGGTAACTAAAAGAAGGCAGTCAAGTAAGAAATTATTAACAACTCCCATAGTATGTATGAACATCTGAATATACTAAGGTTTTTTAAGACTTTAATCAAGAAGAGAATCATCAGAAAATACCAATATATGAAGGCAAAATTCAAAATTTGGTTGGATTATAAAATGATTATAGGTATTATAGCGATGGAGAACTTCAACAAGGATCATGGAAAGAGAATGAATAATCAATTAGTCAGATTTATATAATTAAAGACTCTCAGATATTAGAGGTAAGATTATTTTGATTTTATACATTTAATATATCTGTCATTTTTTCTAATGGATTTTAAAATCTTGAAAACAACCAATATCACTTAATCATTTTTCTTTCCCTCATACCACCAAGCAGTATTACTTTTCACTATTGAATCAATAATGTGATTGGAATGATTTTTAAAAATAATTCATAAAGAATTCACAGAAATATTATATTATTGATCTTTTAATTGCCTTCATCAAGAACAAAAACTAACATGCACAGAAAATGAATTCATAATTCATTCTGACATGATAAGAATGAATTTAAGAGAAAATATTCCCCATGAAGCAACTGAAATATATTTCTTAGGGTGGCATAGTGAATATAGTACTGGGCTAGGAAAAAGTTAAGAGGTTTGAATTAAATCCAATCTTACATAGTTACTAGCTATTTGATGCTTCACAAATCACTTAAACTCTGCCTCAGTTTCCTCAAATATAATTTGGAAAAAATAATAGCCCTTCCTTCTCAGTGTTGTCATAAGTATTAAATTAAATAATATTATTCAAATGTTTAGTACAGTACTTAGAATATCTTTATAAGTGTGTATCTCCTTTCTTTTATTAGAGAAAATAATAAAATTTATTGTAGGAATTAAAGGAATAATTATTTTATTTGCTAGAAACTTATATCCTAAGCACTACTGCTTGAATGACCTTGATAAAGCAATAACTATCAGATATTTAATTTATGAAATAAAATAAAATGCCTATATGATATTTGTTATGACTATATCCTTGCATATTCTTTCTATTACATTTATTTCTTTTTCTCTTCCACCTACTCCTCTTTGACCCTTTAATAATTTTAAACAGGCACTATGTAACTTTTCCTTTTCTCAATATTATTTCTCTTCTGATGACAAAAGTGCCAGGAAGTGAATTTGGAAAAGTATCAAGAACTTTTTGTTTCTACAAAAATAAATGTCAGGGCACTTAGAAAGATGTTAAGAGTTAACCTTGACAAATAAAATATTCAAAGATCTTCAGCAATAAACTCTTACTTCATGCTACTTTTGCATTAGTCCTAGAAGTGAAGATCATAGAGATTCAAACCTTAAAAAGGACTTCAATAGCCAACCACTCTGTTTCAACTATTAAAAGATTTTTCACTCTATAACACCAATTCTTCATCCAACTTTTGTTTGAAGATCTCCAATAGGATTTGTAGATGTTTGCTTTGGTTTTATTTCCCCATCACCCCCTGCCCCTAAGATAAATTTGCCACTTTGGCTTTCAAATCTTACTACTCATTCTGCCTTCAGGGAAAAAAGGGAGTGTTAATTCATCTTGTACTTCTCAGGCCTTCAGATAATTGAAGAAAACTATCCTAGTAACATAGGCTACAGAAATCTCTTCTCTAGGCTGATTTCAGTTACTTCAATTAACATAATATTCCTTGACTTCAAATCTAATTCACAATCCTGGTTGGTCTCCTCCACATTTTCTCCAGTTTAGTAATATATTTTCTAAATTGTTCCACACAGAGTTACATATCTATGTGTTCTCACCAGGATAGTACACAGCGGTACATACTAATATCTACTAATACTTGGAAGTTTTATCTTACTTATTACACCTCCATTTTATGTTCAACTTTTGACTATCTTATCATATCAAATACTGTCTAGCAAGAACCCCAGATCTTTTAGTTTAATAGATAAATGCAAAAATATATGTATTTGATTTTGTATTTATGTGGTTCTCTTTAAGCAGAAGTATGAGACTTTACTTTTATCTATAAGAAATAATCATTTGCCTCCTTTAACCCATAAATTCCAATTCTAGGCCTATATCCAGAAGAAATTGTATAATATGAGAAAAGTCCTACATGTTCCAAAATATTCATAGTAACTCTTTTTGTAGTGGCAAATAATTGGAAATTTAGGAGATGCCCATCAATTAGGATAGTACTTAACAACTATATACTTTTTTTTTTAAACTGTCAGGAACTCTGTTCTGTGGGCCGGGTCAAGTCACAGTTTTTTCCCCGCACCAAGATAGGGCAAAAAGAGATGATTTTCATGGAGAACATTTTCTGTAATCTCATAAATCATTAAAACATTCTGAAAACATCAAATCTGAATTATAGGCAGATTTATTGCTAGGATAGAATTTTGATTTCTTTCTGGCAAAGAAATGGAAATTGCAGGAATTACCATCAATTGGGAAATGCCTAAAATTTGTGTTCTATGGTTCTGATGGAATAATATTATGCTATAAAACATTATGAGATCAGTTATTTTAGAATATAAAATAGGAAGAATTTCATGAAATAATGTAGAACAAAATGAGCAGAATCAAGAGAACATTGCATATAGTAACAATAATGTTTTTAAGGATGGTATTGAGCAAATAAGTTATTTTGAATACCATATATATACCTAATTCAATTATAAAGTTTATATGAAGAAAGATACCATGTAATTATCTTTAAAACAGGTGAAAGAGGAAGGGAAGGAAAAATGGGAAAAATGAAATTTACATGTTAATTTTGCTGTAAATTGAAAGGAATGACAATTTCTACATTGAAGATTTGCAGTTTCATATGTAATCTTCTTTACTGTTGTACTATGTTTTGGAAATACTTTTCTTCATGTTATATAAATTTAAAAAATTAAAAATTTAGGGTAATACTACTTGTTTTCTTTTGTTTTTTAGGCTTTTGCAAAGCAAATGGGGTTAAGTGGCTTGCCTAAGGCCACACAGCTAGGTTATTATTAATTGTCTGAGGCCAAATTTGAACTCAGGTCCTCCTGACTCGAGGGCCAGTGCTCTATTTACTGTGCCACCCAGCCACCCAGGGTAACTCTACTTGATACAAAATAAGCATTTGGGGAAATTACTGAATCATATAAATTTAAAATTTGTTTCTTATCATGACAATGGAAGAATGATATAATTTTACTATACGCAAATCAGTAAACTGAATTGTCAGGATATAAATAGCAAACTAAATGAAATAGTCTTTAGTCTCAAGAACTTGATTTTCTATTTGAAGTGATTCAGTTGTAACAAAAGTTTTATTAAGACTGTTGCTGAAGTAGATTGGTTTCTGCTACTTTGAGAGAAACTTTCATATTACTGATTGGATAACAACTGATTACTTCAGAATACATTCCTACAAGAAATGGTATAATGGACTAGGTCTAATAATATAGCATATTATCACTTCAATATTAGTGTTAGCTAAACAGACCCAAGATGATGATGTGAAGGCAGGAATTCCAAGAAATTCTTCACCATAAAATCCCAAACACCATAAGATTATGTCTCTACCTAAATTCTAGAGTGACAGGGCACTCATAAAGACTGAGTGAAACAATTTTCTAGTCCAAGATAACTTGGTAGATCAAGACTGAGGTTTGAAAAATTTTCAAGCAGCAGTCTTCCAGGAACAGCCTGGGAGCAACAGAGTCCCTGACAGTGAGAACAGCTTCCAGATCTCCCAACCCAGAGATCACCAAAGAAAACTTGTAAGCTAAACAGGAAACGTTGGTCAGAGTGAACTCAAAGCCCAGTGTAGCTTAGACCTCAGTGAAGACCTAGTCTGGGAAATGGAAGTAGGCCTACAGAGTCACCCAGCAAAGCAATACCTGGCAACTGCTTCCAGCGTTCTCAGTTCATGAACAGTAAGGAGGTGGGGGGAGACTTTTGAGGTCACTCTACTATCCATGGGACAGCACTCTGCTGCTTTGTCCATATTAAGACTCTAGTTGCAATCTGGGGCCCCCCATTGCCTTAGCAGAGCAGAAACCCTCCTCACAGCTTCAGTTAAGAGGGGAGTGCTTGTGGTCATCCACAGACCAGAGCATAGGCAAGAAATCAGTCAGAGCCTCTCATAAAATCTTGAAAGAGTTGCAGTCTTTGAGAGGGATATCCCCAAATCACTCAAAAACTTGGGAAGCACATCAAAACCATATCATAGACTGGGGAAATGAAGAAAAAGAAAAAAAAATAAGCTGACTGTAGATACTTTGGTCTCCTGGAAGATCAAAATTCACACTCAGAATATGACAAAGTCAAAGTTTCTGTATCCAAAGTCTCCACAGGAAAATAGAAATTGGTCTCAGGATAGGAAGATCTCAAAAACATTTTGAAAATCAACTGAGGGAGGTAGAGGAAATATTGAGAAGAGAAATGAGAACAATGAAGGAAAATCCTGACAACCAATTCAGCAGTTTAGTGAAGGAGATAACAAAAAATTACCAAAGAAAATAACATGTTAAAAGCTAGTTTAGGTCAAATAGAAAAAGCAGCCCACAAGGTCAATGAGGAGAAAAATGTCTCAAAAAAACAGAATTGGTCAGATGGAAAAGGAGATATAAAAGCTCTCTGAAGAAACAACACCATTAAATAAGGAATGAAACTAAGGGAAGTCAATGACATTTTAAGAAATCAAGAAACAATATAACAAAACCAAAAGAAGGTAAAAATAGAAGGAAAATGTGAAAACTCTCATTGTAACAAAGAAAAGACCTGGAAAACAGTTCTAGGAGAGAAAAATTAAAAAACTATTGTGCTACCTAAAAACACCAGGAAAAAGATCTTTGACTTCATTTTTAAAGAATTTCTCTAGGAAAATTTTCCTGATATTCTGGAAGTGAAGGGTAAAATAGAATTTGAGGGAAACTACTGTTCGCCTTCTCAAAGAGATTCCCCCACCAAAAGAACTTCCAGGAATATTCCATTCAAATTACAGAACTCCCAAGTCAAAGGTAAAATAATAGAAGCTGCCAGATAGAAGCAATTCAAATATCATTGTGCTATCTATAGTCAGGATTACACAAGATTTAGGAATAGGACCTGAAATATAATATTCTAGAAAGCAAAAGACCTTGGATTACAACCAAGAATTAACTACCCAGCAAAACTGAACTTTCTCTTTCAGGGGACAAGATAGAAATTCAATGAAATAGAGGAATTTCAACTTTGCTTTTGGGACCAGAACTGAACAGAGAGTTTGACCTCCAAGTACAGGACTCAGGCAAAGCATAGAGAGAGTGCATAGCAAGGGCACATCATGAGGGATTTAATATTCTTGAACTGCTTGTAATTCTACATGGGAAGATGATACTGATAACTCACGTGAACATTCTCATTCATTAGAGCAGTCAGAAGGAGCATAAATAGATAAGATACAGGCAGAAGTTAAATATGAGGGCATAATATAAAGGAGTCAATAGGAGAAAAGAATGTACTGGGTGAAAGGGAAAAGAGAGGAAGAATGGGCTAAGATATCATATATATGATATATATATATATATTATATATATATATATGTGATATGTAATATAGAAGTAAATGAGCAGCCCTAAAAAGGGCTTGACAAGCCCTTAAACCAGAAATATTTATCTTCTCTGAACACCCTAGGCATCTCATGTGCATGTATATGTGTGTATATATATATATATATATATATATATATATATATATATATGACACAGATGTGGTTATGCATATATGTTAAGGGGAAAAAGGAGAGTGGGGGTAACTAGGTGGAACAGTGGGTAGAGCACTGGCCTTGGATTCAGGAAGACCTGGGTTAAATCCAACTTCAGATATTTACTAATTACCTAGCTATGTGATATTGGGCAAGTCACTTAACCCCACTGACTTGCAAAAACCTAAAAAAAAAAAAGGAAAAGTAAAAAGAGAGAATACATGGGAAAATAACTGAATTAGAATCCAGAACATTTCTTCAATATTTCACCTAAACTTCTTCTGTTTCCTGATCAGTAAAAAAAAGACAATGTGGTCTTTAAAAATATTACTTCTAATTCCAAATGATGTTAAATATGCAATCATTCTCTAGAGAATGGAATATATTTTCCATTTGTAGAGATTATAGTTACACAAAATGTATGAAGTTTTTGAATTGTGGACCCAATGGATGAAATTTATGAAAGTCAAGATAAAACAGTTGACATATGTTATTTTTATCAAGTTCAAGTTCATGAACCCCTAGTTGCTGTGGTTTTTGAATGTTTTGTCCTTGTCTGTGTTTTTTTCAAGCTGTTCTTTTGTTCCAGATGGTGGGATGGGAAAATGGGCACTGAATTCATCACCAAAGCATACATTCATTTTTTCATTTTTACTGATGATGATCAATATGTCTGCCATTAATCAGTACAAAATGACTTCAAAGTCCACATTACATTAATGTTGGGTTGACTCTCTGTGAAGAAAACCATAGCTAAAATTTTATTCCTTTTCCTTTTAATCTAGCAGAGAGATAACTCTGAGTTTTTTGTCCTTAATTGTAATCATTGTCCTCCATTGCTGAATGGGTGAGTTAAATACTTTTCCACTCTTTTTCTCTTCTAAAACATAAAGTGGAGTGGGATGAAAATTTTCATCATTTCCCAAAGGGGAAGAAAAAGACCCATCACAGCTACAACTTAAAAAGAATGTCAGTGGTTGAATTTGGTGAGATTTTCAGGGTTAAGTGAAAGCAATGGAATTTTCATTTTACTTTGTTTTGTCAGAAGACTTTATTTTGTGTGGAGGCATTTCTCATCTTTTCTTGTTGAATGTCAGCAATGTATCTCAAATGGATTTCAAGAATTATGCTTAGACCCATCTAATCAATTTGATTGGCACACTGCTTTGCATTTCCTTCCCCATGAACTATGACACCACAGCTTTTCCATCTTTCTGAAATGGATATCAATTTCTACTTTAAAATATATTGAAATATATAATTTAAAAGACTTTTCTTACCTTCCCAAACAAAGGGGGGGGGAGTATTACTTCTATCATACTAACTGTTATATCTCAATTAGTAAAGAATTTGTAGAAATACCACTTTTATTTTTCAGAAAATATCACTGTGCACTTGGGAAATTTATCTCTTTTTCATTTGACCAATATATTTGAGTGATATCATTGAACAACTTTGCTGAAATTAAAATTGCCTTAAGTGCACTAGATTACAAGATCAAGGTATTTAAAAATAAATGCCTTTTCATATTAAAACACTAAACTGTGTACAAATCAGGTGTATTTAATGGGTGCTCTGTAATTGCTGTTTTAGCTATGGGCTTGTCAGCTTTTCCATTATAAAGCCTTGTCTTAAGAAGTTTATAGCAGAGCTGTAAATATCAGTAGACTATAGTCTATTCTAAATCTTATTCAGAAAATAACTTTTAGAAGACAATATTTTAGGTTCTATTTTTTAAAATATGTAACAAATTATGGTAAAACAAAATGTATGTCATTATATTTGAAGTGTTCATTTTCAATAATAAATATTCAATAAAGGCATTTAAATGAAAAGGATCATGAAAGTGCTCTATAAAATTGTTTTTTTTTTCTAAATTAAGATTTACTCCTTAAATTCACAAAAACCATTCAAGTGTGAAACTGGAACCACTTAGCATTACTTCTTGTCTACATGACTCCAAAGACAGGCAAAAAGTCAAATGTCTCTATATAGCCTATCTACATATTAATGCCATTTTTAAATTTCTAAGAAAAAAATGAAATTTTATTAAAATTCTCATCATCAATGGACATTATTTTTCCTGTGCTCTTTAAGAGAAGTTAGGTGATATAGTGGATAGAGTGCTATGCCTAGAGCCAGGAAAACTTATCTTCCTGAATTCAAATCCAGACTTAGAAATTTAGGAGTTTCAAATGTAAGACTGATTTAAGCAGGTATCTATCCCAAGCATGTGAAGACTTCCCTTGGTGAAATGAAAAGCAGGCAATGTGCATTATTTAGAGTTTTTTTTAAGACATCAAGGACCCCAAGTTCATCAACCAATCATCTTGACTCCTTTCTGCCACTAGACTGTGATGACTCTTGAAGAGAGAATTGAGGCTGACAAATTCATGAAGCTACCTGATCTAAATCCATTTAATGCATGAACCAAAAAACATCACTCCATACCATTTTACCATTTTTACTTATCTCAAAGTCCTATGGGGACAGACCTGTGATAAAACAGCAGATGGAGATAAACTGGGAGCTGTAAACACAATCCTGCATGCAGGTAGCTCAGACCATAAGGATCATCTTTCCATTGTAAATGGTAGCAGTATTCAGCAGTTCCTTTAGTTTCTGTGTAGCCTTTTTAAGAGCACACTGCTCATCTCCTATTGTTGAGGAAGGGGTAAGAAAAGGTGCACTAAAAATTATCTGCTTTACCATGGCAGGCCTGCATTCCAGACTGCTGTTGAAGCAAACAAAAGTTTTAAAAAATTTCTGCAAAACCCTCATCAAAGAAGTTACTGTGCTCTATGAGCAGAACAGAATTGAACTAGCTCAAAAGAAATGCAAGATATGCAAATTTCGATTTCTCCTCAAATATTCACATGAACCATTTGTGCCCAATCTGTGGTAGAGCATTCCAAAGTCACATTGGCCAGATCAGTCATTGTCAGACACACTGTAACTTGACTTTAATATAATGATGTCATTTTGATACACTTTGACAACAGACAAAAGTTTAATTATGTGACTCTAGGTATGTCACTTTACTCTGCTGTTTAAATTTCCTCACCTATAAAATGAACTGAAAAGGAAATGGTAAATTATTCCAGTCTCTTAACAAGTAGGGTTAAGGGCAACTAGGTGGTGCAGTGGATAAAGCACCAGCCCTGGAGTCAGGAGTACCCAGGTTCAAATCCGGTCTCAGACACTTAATAATTACCTAGCTGTGTGGCCTTGGGCAAACCACTTAACCCCATTTGCCTTTCAAAAACCTAAAAATCAAAAAACAAAAAGAAACAAATAGAATCAAACATCACTGAAAAACAACTGGATAGCAGCAGCAATAGAAAAGGTCATGTATGGTGAACCATTTTTGTTGTATGTAATTTTTATGGTGTTTCTCTTACCTCATTAGAGAAAATAACATTGATGAATCATTACTAAAAAAACAAAGTAATCAATGTATCTCCTTGACCAGGACCACAGCTTGGATTTCCATAATAGCATACATCAATGCATTTAAAACATACTCCTTAAGAAAAACAACAAAGTCAAGTTTGAAATACTTTTTTGATCTTTTAGTCCCTTACTTCTGGAATGTATTTATGGCATCACAAGGTGATTAAACAAGACAAACAATAAGTATTTCTTCTAAATTACCTGGTACCAGATAGAACCACATGAAAAGATTTAGCAATATAGTGTCTTGATGCCATTCCTATAAAGAGTCAAGTAAAGAAGTATTTATTAAGTGCCTACTATGAGCTAGGCAATATGCCAGGATGGATTTACCAAAAAAAAAAAATTGAAAGAGCAATCAAAAAACAGTACTTCTTTTGATAAGCTTAGATTAGTCATTTTTTGCAACTCTCTTCTACCCTATAGCAGAAATTGAAACAAAGTTCTTTGAAGTTTTAATACAGTTTACATTTGCAAATAATCAGAGTTTAAAATAACAAGAATTTTAAGGATAGAAATGATCTCTAAACATTATCTAAGTTACTTAGACAATTTCCTGTTTCTTTTTTTGTTTGTTTGCTTGTCCTACATTCTCTTTTTTTAAAAAAAAATATTTATTTTCATCCACATATACATGTATGTTTTCAAGTTACAAAATTTTCCTCCATTTTCCCTTCCCACCCCCCTCCTTCCCTCAGCAAGGAATGGTCAGGTTTACATTTTGAATACATATTCTGTTAAGCATGTTTAAAAATTAGTAATTTTTGGCATGAAGAATTAGGGGTAAGGGAAAGAGAATCACATAAGAGATAATTTTTATAAAGTATTCATCAGATTTTGAAGGGATTTTTTCTGTGTCTTTTATTTTGTTTTGTTTTTCTTTCCCTGGTTGGGGATAATATAGTCCATAACCAGTCTAATACAGTTTTCCTACTGCTCGGGGACCTATCCCAAGCCTTCACCTGGATACGTACCTTTCCCCAGTCTTCAGACATCACGGACCCGTCGGTCTTCGGATGCACGGACCCTCCTTTGGGGAAGGAGGGCAGTAACTGGACAGAGCACCCGGTTGCAGTCTAACAAGCAGGTCTTTATTGCTTACATTGCAGTGAAAAAATGGCTCTCCTCTTCCCCAGTCCCATCCCTTTTATAGTGCTCTGCTCCTCCCCTGAGCTCCTCCCCTGTTCCTCCCTCATGGGAGGAGCCACTCCTGTTACTGGGGCGTTCCCAGCATCCATGTGGGTAGGTTCACACCCCCAGGCGTCTCCTAGCCCATAGGTGGCCAAGGTCCAGAGCTGGGTCCAGAGCTGGGTCCATGACAATTCCCCTTTTTGTTTAGACAGGGGTAGTGTCCATCTTTGTTTGTTCTTTGGGATTCTAGAGAAGAGTACGAGGGTCAGCCTTTCATAGCATGTTTTTGCAGCAAGCATATGTAGCAAAAGAGGCAAGATAGAAATAGTCATAGTCTTACTATCCTACAGCAATAAAATTATTTTAGATCTTAATTAAACACACACACAGACACATGTACGAACACACAGAAAACAATCATTTTGTGTAACCAAGCTGTGATTGATGCCCTGGTTGGCATCAAATCCCAGAATATAAGAACATTTTCCTGTCCCTCCAGGCCAGTAGAGAGATGTTAAAATGTCCCATTGAAGTTTAATTACACATATACACATATTATTATGTTTTTTAATGAACCAATTAAGACCGCTCAAGAAAAAATAACTTTTTAGAATCAATTAGAATGTCTTGAGGAAACTCATATATAAATTTATTAAGAATTTTTAAATAACCAATTAATATAAAAATTGAATGAATTCTTAAATAACTCTATAAAATATCATTTTAACTATTCTAGCACAAAAAATATAGTCATAAGCACAAGAACTGGTGATGTGCGTTCTTCTTTATATTTTGCAGTGACATTGGGCAGTTCTGGCAGAAGGGCCTCAATCCTCAGAGAAAGCACTGCCTGTAGCTGCTTTCACCAGGAAAGATGAAATGCAGAGCGGTAGATATTTATATTGGCACTGAATGAGGAGTGTGATGAATAAGAGACATGGTATCTGCCTTGATGTTGATTAAGGCAGTCTTCATTAAGGATATCAAAAACGTATCAAGCAGGGGCCAAAAATACAAAAAAGAAATAATATGGCAACAGGACCTATCCAGCTGAATAACCATTGTAAAAATTGTAAATGCTTGAGATAATTAGCAATATTAAAGGCAGCAGTTTGATGATTAGAAAAATCAGTCAAAATATTTCTCAGTTCTTGAAGCAATAAAGCTAACTGATGAATGTCTGATGAAGCATTATGAGATAATAGTGCACCCTGTAATGCAGCCCATGAACCAACAAAGGAGGAGTTGGTAAGATTTACCTGTAATGGAGTGACACATAATGGTTTATATCTATAATGACAAGGAATTGGGGTTATTAATTCATGATAAGAAAGCTCATCCCCAATGTAAACTACTACAGGGGCCAAAGCATCTATTTCCTTTTGAAGTGCCCAATTTATATGATTTTGGGTGGTCCACATGGATGATTGTTGGGCCAAAAAGTTCTGCCATACAGATGCCAGATATCCTTGTCACTGGTAAAGATCCTGAATTTGGAATTCCTCATAAATTGAGAAAGCAAAGTTTATGATATTGAAAGCAAGATCAACCACCTCACACTTTTGCAATGGTATTGAAGGAAGATTCCCACGAAGTTCATTCCACAACTCATTTATAGGATTTTGTGCCCATGGTTGTTTAGCTTTTACTGGTACAAGTTGGCATTTTTGGCGTTTCAGGATAAATATTGCACGACCATGATGCCAAGAAGTTAAAGTTTCAGTGAGTATGGCATTAGGACAAGAAATGCGGTAAGGTTGAAAGGCCCACATGTTGTTGATCATGTTTTTCAATAGATGCGTTTTCGGTCTGACAAAGGAGGAAAGCATAGTTGGGAGGTGCACGAGTCTCAGCTACGAATCGATAACACAACTTGTCAGTATGTCCTTGAGTATCATGGCAGGTCAAATTCAAATTGCCAAAAATAGCACACCATGTCCCAAATGTAAAATCCGAGCAGGATGTACCTTGTTTACAGGGCAATATACGGATGGAAGCATTTATTGGTGTAAATGGTAGACCCAAACGCCACAAATGTGGATGGGCAGTTCCCAGGGGAAAGGCAACTGGTGCAGGAGCTGCTATTTGTTTGTATTTCTTCGTAGAGGAGATATAATCCCAAAATCGTAGGTCCACAGAAGAACCGTATATTGTAGGGCCACATGTTGGAACTCCAGTAGAGCAAGCATGTATCAGAACCCAGGTATCTCCATCTCCTTCAGGGCAGGCAGCGAAAGACACTGTATCATTGTAATAAGAGCCAAGCTGTGTGTATGTCTGTGATGTTTCTTGGATGCAATTCAGGGAAGATGGATAACATAGTTATGTTTAGATGGGTGGTATGATTCTTTAGTTCTTGTGTATGATGAAAAAAGGATGAAAAAAGTTTACTTTCTAATTTGAAACATGTTTTATCCAAGCTTGTATCATCCGGGAGCGTGGTGTCTGTATAAAGACATATCAGTGGATTAGAAGCATATACTGTAAAATTGTACTTAGCTATCTCAGTTTCCTGTACGTTCTGTATATCTCGGTGTTCAGTGTCCCCTACTAACTTGGTGACATTCCCTTTTATCTTAAACAGAGGTGTCGTGTCATACCATCCTAAAGCTTTAAGAGCTGGCGGGTCCACCACCAGCCCCCAGAACCATGCACCTTGTTGATCTTCCTGCACTCTATATGACTCAGTAAGGTTATACCATTTACTGTTGAGAGCTTGTGTCCCGGGTAGCAGATTCAGGGCAAGAAGGGCAAGAGTTAAGGTCTTCATTCTCTTTTCTTTCCTTGGGTATCACCGTCCTCTCCATCTTTGTCTTCTTTTCCTTATTTTCATCTTCTCCGAGGTCTCTGACCCACTTGGTTGGAGTCCAGACTGGTTTCTCCTTCTCCTTGCCATCCACACTCGGATCTGGTTGAATACAAAGATACACTTGTCCACTTATAATTACCGAGCCTGGGCTATGCCATTGGCCATCTGGGCTTTTCCACAGTACTGAGTTGCCTATTGGGCAGCGAGAGGGATGGCTAGTTGCGTGCATGTGGAGTGTTCGTGAAGTTCCTGTGAAAAAACACAAAGCTGGGGAGGTACTATCATCTCTCAATTGAAGAAAATTCATGGTGTATACAGCCTGTGCTAATTGTGTATATATAAGGCAGCCACGACCGCTGACTCCCCCTTTTTGTTTAATGAGGAGGGTTTTAAGGGTGCAGTTAGCACATTCAACTATGGCCTGACCGGTGGGATTGTATGGAATTCCAGTATTGTGTAAAATGGAAAATTCTTGACAAAAGTTTGCAAATGTCTTGGAAGAATATGCAGGGCCATTATCTGTTTTTATAGCTGTAGGAACTCCACAAGTAGAAAAACAGGACAAAAGATGTGCTATAACATGGCGGGCTGCCTCACCAGGTTGAATTGATGCCATGACAAAATTGGAAAAGGTGTCTATGGAAACATGAATAAGGGTTTTCCCATAGTGGGTAACATTCATCTGCCGTCAAGCGTTAGGACGGTCTCCGCGGGGATTAATAGCACAATCAATAGGTGGGGGACAAAATGGAGCACAGCCAAAGCACTGTTTCACTGTGTCCCTGGCTTGATCTTTAGTGATGCCATACAGATGACGAAGAGAACGAGCTGAGAGATGGTACTTATCATGTGCCTGATGGGCTTCTGAAAGTAAAGGGCATAGCAATGCTCTATCTACCGTATCATTACCACTGTAGATGGGCCTAATAGCAGAGACATGGGATTAACAGACACGTTGGCAAGATAAGCAAGAGCACGTGTAACAGCAAGTAGTTCATTTTTCTGGGATGAGGTATACTCAGTGGTAAAAACTCGCAATATTTGCTTTTGTGGGACGTAAAAGGCTGCTCGTTTATTTTTGGTGGTGTCTGTGAACACATTTGGTCCATCAACAGGGTTAGGGGAAATAATTCATGGTGGGGGTTGTAATGGAAGGCTGTCCCATCCACGCAGTGTTGGGGGTAATGGAAGATTAATGACATCGCATGAAGTGAGTAGGGCAGCCCATTCAGGGATAGAGTCAGTAAAATAAGGAAGAGTACCTTCAGAAGCACAAATATTTAAAACAGGATATTTTCCAAACATACAAAGACAACGATCAGACATAGCTAGGAATACATTTACCAGCATCGTAAATTTACAAGGGATGCTTCTTTTACTTCTCTGGAAATATTGCCATTCTATGACACCTTGCTTTTGACAGAGACAACCAATATGTGACCTTTGATTTAAAATGGTAGCAACTATAGGATGCTCAGGATCAAATTGAACTATAGACTCATGACACCTGGATAGAATCTGTGTCATGGCCTCTTTTGCTTGTGAGGTCCAATACTGGGGGGAGGTCAATGTGGAGTCTCCTTTCAGGATATCATAAAGAGGATACATCAAATCATCAGGAATAGGAACTGTAGAACGTATCCAATGTATGGAACCAATAAGTGTCTGGAAATCATTAAGGGTCCTACATTTCTCTAAATTCACCTTTGGGGGTATTCTAGATGCCCTCCCTTCACTAAGGGTGTGACCAAAGTATTGATAAGGGCTAGTATCTTGTATCTTATGAGGAGCCACTTGAAGCCCATATTTACTCAAGGAAAGGAGCATTTCTTTTGTTAATTCTTCTAGCTCCAAGGATTGCTTAGTAGCCATGAGAATATCATCCATATAATGGATTATGATAGCCTTGGGATACTTACTGCGCATGGGTGAACAATAGCTGCAACATATGCTTGGCACATAGTTGGACTATTGGCCATTCCCTGAGGTAATACAGTAAAGTGATACCTGATTGACGGGCTTTGAAAATTTTTTGATGGTACCGAGAATGCAAATTTATCCCTATCCTCAGGGTGAAGAGGAATGCTATAAAAACAATCCTTAATATCTATTATCTTTATAACAAATTCTCTAGGTATAAAGGCAGGAGAAGGAAGACCCATCTGTAGCGGGCCCATTGGGACCATTCTTTTATTCCCTGCCCGTAAGTCAATAAGCATTCTCCAAGTGCCAGCTTTCTTTTTTATTACAAATACTGGAGAATTATAAGGGCTGGTGGTAGGCTCAATTGTGTGTTGTAACAATAATTCCTTAACTACATCTTTTAATGCAGTGAGCTTCTCTGTAGAAAGGGGCCACTGTTCCACCCACACAGGGTTATCACTCCTCCAAGTAATCTTTGGGCAGCTCACCATAGCAGTAGCCCCTAGGAGTTTGTTGTCAGATGTTCAGGGGTGGTAAGGTAAAATTGTAACTAATGTAACAAATCTCTACCCCACAGGGCAGAGCCTAGTCCTGTAATCTTTAAGGGATGAATAAAACCACTTTATCCTTCATAACTCCATCTCAAACAACGCTCTGCTTCTCTAGCCCCTTGATGGCCTCCCACACCCAAAATAGGGGTGGTAGATATCATAAGCGGCCAAGAGGGGTCCCAATGTACTGAATCAATAACGGACACATCAGCTCCAGTGTCAATCATTCCTGACACTAATTTGCCTTCTATATCTATCTGTATAATGGGCCGTTGTAATCTGACTTCAGTGCACCAATTTACTTGTGAGACACTCTTACTCTCAATCCATGGCAAAGATATTTCTCAGCCAATAGCCATGCCAGGGGGAAGGATTACTGGGTAACAGTGTGGGTTGATAAGGTACACAGTAGTGTCACCAGATGGCAGTAGTTGGGTGTGGACAAGTACAGGAGAATATCCTGTAGCACCCACTACTAATTGGGGAAATGTGGCTGGGACCACTTCTATAGAGGCAGTAGTCCGGGGGTGATTATTAATGAATCCTCTTCCTTTCCCTGCTCAGCAACTGTTAGAATAGTTTGACCTAGATCCTTTCGTTCTGTAGTTCCCTCTGATATCGCTCCTGCAACCCTTTTGGTTCCGGGTCTGGCCCCATGGGCATCTCCGAAGCTACTGTAATCGGATAGGCTCTGGTGTCAGGGTCCCCACAGGGAGGGTCCCTCCTCCCATTTCCCAGAACCAATGTTTTCTTAGATCTACAGAACCTTGCCATATGTCCGACTTTTCCACAGGAATAGCAGGTGGGCTGTTTACTGCCCCTCTTTTGACCTGCACAACACAGTGCCTTAAAATGCCCTTCTTTTCCACAATTAAAACAAATGCCCTTTCATTGTTTAAGGCCTTCACTAATCCCCTGAGCTATTGCTATCGCCATGGCTTGATGTTCTCTACTTTTGGGGGGGGGGGGCTCTAAGAGGCACTGGATTATATCACTTATTGAGGGATTAGCGCCCAAACCAGCCAATAGCTGTTGATATTCAGGGCGAAGACCCTCTTTCACCAACTGCGGAATAAGCAGTTTGGAACCAGTTGCGTGTCCTAAAATATGTAGGACTGTTTCTTGTACCCTGCTGATAAAATCTGTAGGGGTTTCATTGGCTCGTTGTTTAAGACCAATAAGTTTCTCCCTTTCTGCCCCTTAGGCTTCTAGCTTCCCAAAGGCTCTGACATGGCAAAGTTGAATAGCTGCGAATACCATAGGCTGTAAATGTATTTAATCTCTAGGTCTTTTCCATCTTCCTGTCCCTGTAATCATCTCATAAGCCTCATCAGGGTTGGTGATACCTCTTTCCTCTATATACTGTTCTGCCTCTCTCTTTACAAGGGCAGTAAAAGTGACTGCTTGTCTTGGGGTGAGCACTGCACCAGCAACCTCTTGTCAATCATAAGGGATCCAGGGCCATGCAGCAGTGGCATTAGTTAATAAATGTTTCACATATGGCGAAGAGGGGCCGTACTTGGCAACAGCTTCCTTGAGTTCTTTCAATACTTTAAAAGGAACTGGCTCATGAAGGAGATTGACACCCTGGCCATCATCAAACACAGGACAAAGAGTTGGAGTAATACCCCAGTCTTCCCAATCTACAATTTCCCCTTCTTCAGCAGCCTCTTTAAGACTGCATGCTATGAGACTCTCTGGAGCAGGGCCCGGGAACAGCCAAAAGTGAAACTGGCTCGGTGTTTCAGAGTCATGGTGGACAGAGAGGTGGAGACTTCTTCCCCATCTGTCTCTGCCTGTGGGTGTGGCCTAAACACTCCCTCCTTTCTCAATGTTTGCTGCGCCACAGTCCTGGGTCTTAATTTCTGCTGCGCCACAGCCCTGATTCTAACTTCCTCCCTACTCTTCCTTGCTCTTGCTCCATCCTCCAAATGGCTACTTCCTCCTTCTTCTTTCCCAACTCCATATTTATTATGTTTCTTTTAAGTTTCTCTAAGTTCTCACCAAGGATAAATTGGAGGAGGAGGATTATTACAATTCTCCTCCTCAGAAGATTCTCCTAATGATTCTCCCACTTGTGGGCCAATTGTTTCTCTCCCACAGGGACGAGAACACCCCTG
This sequence comes from Macrotis lagotis, assembly GCF_037893015.1. Taxonomy (NCBI): domain Eukaryota; kingdom Metazoa; phylum Chordata; class Mammalia; order Peramelemorphia; family Peramelidae; genus Macrotis; species Macrotis lagotis. Next base: position 366,365,679 of record NC_133666.1, on the reverse strand, counting down.
CAGCATTGTGTTTATGAGAGAATAAAAGGAGAAGTCCTGGTCAGTTAGGATTCCAGGGCATGACTCATCAAAAGAAGCCAACTGTTGCCCAACTGTCTCCCAGTTCTCTTTGGTAATCCCTGAATGTTCTAACCAAGGGGAGACCCCCCCACACCTTATCTATAAATTCGCAGCACTGCTTAATATGTGGCTTAAATTGATGCCGCTCAACTAATTTATATAACTGACAAGCTAGAACTGCCTTTTCTTCTGGTCTAATCAGGGGAAAACCCATCCACTGCCCCATAACTTCGTCCCAGATTAATCTCAAATTAATCTGAGGTTGTCCAGCTCTTCTCCCTATTAAGGGAGGCTAGGTGGAAATTCCCTTAGCCCCACGTTGGGTGCCAGCTGCTCGGGGACCTATCCCGAGCCTTTGCCTGGATACATACCTTTCCCCAGTCTTCAGACGTCACGGACCTGTAGGTCTTCGGATGCACGGACCCTCCTTTGGGGAAGGAGGGCAGTAACTGGACAGAGCACCCGGTTGCAGTCTAACAAGCAGGTCTTTATTGCTTACATTGCAGTGAAGAAATGGCTCTCCTCTTCCCCAGTCCCATCCCTTTTATAGTGCTCTGCAACTCCCCCGAGCTCCTCCCCTGTTCCTCCCTCATGGGCGGAGCCACTCCTGTTACTGGGGCGTTCCCAGCACCCATGTGGGCAGGTTCACACCCCCCCCCCATGCATCTCCTAGCCCATAGGTGGCCAAGGTCCAGAGCTGGGTCCAGAGCTGGGTCCATGACATCCTACCACTGTGGACTGCTGAGAGGAGCTGCTTCTATGAAAATTGATCTTCTCATAATGTTGTTGGTGTGTACATGTTCTCTTTGTTCTCCTCCCTTTGCTCAGCATCAGATCTCATAAATTATTCCATGTTTTTCTAGAGTCTGAACATTTATTGTTTCTTATAGAACAATACTACTCCATAGTATTCATGGACCATAACCTGTTTAGCTATTCCCCAATTAATGGGCAACCCCTAAATTTCCAATTCTTTGCCACTACAAAAAGAGCTGCTATAAATATTTTGGAACATTTAGGACTTTTTTCATTTTTTATAATTTATTTTTGATTTGGAATTATTTTAGAATTGGTATTGCTGGGTCAAAGAGTATGAACAGTTTTGTTGTTCTTTGGGCATAGTTCCATATTGCTCTCCAGAAAGGTTGGTTTTGGACACAACTCCACCAGCAGTGAATCAATGTCCCAATTCTCCCACAAGCTCTCCAGCATTGATCATCTTCCCTTTTTCTCATCTTGGCTAATCTAATAAGTGTGAGATGATATATCATTACTGTTTTAATTTTCATTTCCCTAATGAATAGTGTTTTGGAGCATTTTATATGATTTTATATACATATATATATATATATATATATATATATATATATATATACATCCTTAAATACATTTGAAAATATTTATATTTATAATTCCTTTTGAGCTAGCAAAGAATGGGAAATCAATGTGGAGTAATATAAATTGGAAATGGATAAAGAAGTTATATGTAAATTTTATGGAAAATTACTATTTTGAAATAAATGATGGAGATTATTTCAGAGGAAGTGAGAATATATGTACAAATAGATGAAGAATAAAATGAGGAGAAAGAAGAGAATAATTTGTAAAGACAGAAATATGATGAAGAAAAATTTCTGAAAGAATTAGTAATATGCATCACTCTAATGATCATCCACAGTTCCAGAGGGCTAATGATGAAATATGCTTTTGACCTCCTGAGACAGGTGAACAATGAGGTTCAGGATGAAACTTTTTTTTCCTTTTTCACATGATAAATTAGGAAATTTGCAATACTTGATTATTAATGTGTCTAATGTCTTTTGATTTACTTTGTTCTCAATAGAGGGGGAAATTTAGATTAAAGAGAAAGCAAATGTTTTCTATTCAAATATTCAAATATAATTTTTTTAAAAAAGGAAAAATCATAAAAATCATAAATTTAAAATCTAATAAGAATATCAGATTGAATAAAAATGAAATTCAAAAATGAAGACATATAAAATGTATTTAGAAGCTAAAACAATATTTGTTATTTATTAAGTGATTCCAAAAATCAGAAACCATAAAACAAAAAACATACAATGAAAATGAACAAAAATCAGTCACTTTAAGTAAATTAGCAAATTATATTATGTTTTTTTCTTTTTCTTTTCTTTTCTTTTATTCTCTTTTTGTACGAATGTTTTTTTTTACATTAATAGAATATATTCTTGTTTAAGAGTAAAAAGAATACTTCACTCCACCCCCCCCCCATGAATATAGACTTGCTTGGGCGATAAAGTAAAGGGGAGAGAAAAAATTTAAATTAAAAAAAAATAATGGTAATAATTATAGGTATGGCCAGGTGGCACAATGGAAGAAGCTCCAGCCCTGGAGCCACAAGCACCCAAACCCACATTCCAGCCCCGCAGACCGAACAATCACCCAGCCGAGTGACATGCAAGCCACCTGATCCCCACTGCCCTGCAAAAACCAAAAAGAAGAAAACAAAAAGACCAAAAATAAAATAAAATAGTAATAATAGTAGGGGTGGCTGGGTGGCAGACAGAGCATTGGCCCTTGAGCCAGGAGCATCCGGGTCCAAATCTGGCCTCAGACACCCAAAGATCACCCTGCTATGTGGCCCCAGGCAGGCCACCCAGCCACAAATAATAATAATAAAAAATGTGCTTCAGTCTTTGTTGCAACACCAACAACTCTGTTGCTGGTGGATCGCATTCTTTATGGTAAGTCCATCGCAAAAGTTACTTCCATATTTTTCCAATGTTGCCATTGCTGATCACAACTCCCTCCTTTCTTATTTCTCCACTACCATGTACTATATTTTCTCTCTCCTTTCACTCTGACTCTGCTGTAGTGTTGGTGAGTGGGGCAGAAGACAGATCCCTGGTCCTGGGGCCAAGAAGCCCTGAGCCCCCATACCACCTCTTAGTCCCAGAATCTACCTGGCCCCATGGTCCTGGACAGGCCTTCCAATCCCAGCCCCTTGCAAGAAGTAAAAAAGAAAATGTGTTATATCTGACCACTCTCCCCCCATAGTCCATCCTCTCCTCCTTTATTCACATCCCCACCCCCCTACTCTCCTTCTTACTCCAGTTGCCTATATCCCATTGAGTATATATAGTGTTTCCTCTCCTAGCCACTTCTGATGAGAGCAAAGATTTCCTCATTCCCCCTTGCCTCCCCCCTTCCATATCATTGCAATAGCTCATTGTAATAAATAAAAATCTTATCATATGAAATATCCTGGCCTATTCCTCCCTCTCCCATTACATTACCCTTTTTTTCTATTGACTCCATTTTTACACCATATTTTATCTTTGAATTCAGCTTTCTCCTGTGCTTCAACTATAAAAGCTCCCTCTACCTGCTCTATTAATTGAGAAGGTTCATATGAGTATTATCAGTGTCATTTTTCTATGCAGTAATACATGCAGTTCATCATCATTAAGTCCCTCATATTCCCCCCCCTCCTCCAATCTCCATGCTTCACCTGAGTCCTGTATCTGAAGATCAAACCTTTTGTTCAGCTCTGGCCATTCCAAAAGGAACATTTGAAATTCCCCTGGTTCACTGAAAGTCCATCTTTTTCCCTGGAAGAGGACATTCAGCCTTGCTAGGTAGTTCATTCATGGCTGCATTCTTAGCTCTTTTGCCTTCCAGTATATTATATTCCAAGCCCTACGAGCTTCCAGTGTAGTTGCTCCTAAGTCCTGTGTAATCCTGACTGCAGCTCCATGATATTTGAACTGTGTCCTTCTGGCTGCTTGTAATATTTTCTCTTTGACTTGGGAGTCCTGGAACTTGGCTATAATATTCCTAGGGGTTGGTTTTTTGGTATCTCTTTCTTGCGGGATCGGTGGATTCTCTCCATTTCTATTTTGCCCTCTGCTTCTAGGATATCAGGGCAATTTTCCTGTAGTAATTCTTTGAAAATGATGTCAAGGCTCTTTTCCTGATCATGACTTTCAGGTATTCCAATAATTTTTAAATTATCTTTCTTAAGTCTGTTTTCCATATCAGTTGTTTTTTCAATGAGATATTTCACATTTTCTTCTAATTTTACATTTTTTTTTAGTTTTGAAGTATTGATTCCTGATTTCTGGTAAATTCATCATTCTCCCTGAATTCTATTCTTTGTCTGAAGGATTTGTTCTCCTCAGAGAGTTTTCTTATCTCTTTTTCCATCTGGCCAAGTTTGCTTTTTAATTCATTCTTCTCAATAACTTTTTGAACTGTTTTATCCATTTGACCTAAGCTGGTTTTTAGCATGCTATTTTCTTCAGCATTTTTTTTGGATTTCCTTGACTAAGCTGCTGACTTCATTTTCATGTTTTTCCTGCATCTCTCTCCTTTCTTTTCCCAGTTTTTCTTCCAACTCCCTCATTTGATTTTCAGTCTTTTTTGAGCTCTGTCATAGTCTCAGCCCAATTTCTGTTTTTCTTGGAGTCTTTAGATGCAGGAGCTTCTGCTTTCCTCATCTTCAGACTGAGTATTTTGATCCTTCTTGTGCTCATATGCAAAATATTTCTCAATAGTCTTCCTCTTGTTTCTCTGCTTGCTCATTGTCCCAGCCTGGGCCTGGTTTTGGGGTGCTTCCTGAGCTTTGGGGACACTCCCACAAGGGTCTCAGTGTGTGAGGCTCTGTCCTCCCTCCTTGTCTGTGAATGACCATAAGTGCCCCCCTCTACCATGCGGCTGAGGTGGGGGAGCCCTGCTGTTCTATTGGGGGGCCTAGACTGTGATCAGGATCTGAATGTGGTCAGAGCCCCAGAGTCCTGTTCCAGGGGCAGAGGACAGAGCTCTGCAGTCTCTCTTCACTCCCCTCCCTCAGCTCAATGGGCTCATGCCCTGGATTCTCCTGCTTACGGGCCACACCTGCTTCTGTTTCTGGATCTGGGCTGCTGAAAGACCAAGCTGTTTGCTGTGTGCCCTGAGGGCTGGGCTCCACGTGCTCACTCTGGCAGAGGTCCCCCACTCTTCCCCCATTTTGTGCCTGGTGCTCCCCGGGGTGCAACTCACGATACTCCCCCGCTGCTGTGACCCATGTCTTCCAGTGCCCTGGGCCTGCCTCTGGGAGGCTGAAGTACTTTTGCTCTGGCGGGCCGCCCCTCCAACCTGGGGAGCAGAGCCTTTCTGCTCTTTTCCAGGTTACCCTTTAGTAGGAGAACAGCCTCAATGGGTCTCTCTGTGGTTCTATCTCTAGAAAGTTTAGTTAGAGTCCTTAGTTTCAAGTTTTATCAGAGAGCGCTTAAGACTTGATCCTTTCTTGTCGCCATCTTGGCTCCACCCCCCTACAATATGGTTTAATGTAAAAATTAAACCTGAAAGAATGAAAATGCTTAGCATTTGCACCAAATAGAATAACGTTTAAATTAAATTAAATTAGCCCAGGGGTGCAGAGATAAGATAGCAGAGTGAAAGCTGCTACTCTCTGAGTTTTCCTGCAAACCACTCCAAATAACTTTGAATAATGATTCAAATTCTAGATTGATAGAACCCACAAAAAGACTGAGTAATACAATTTTCCCATCCAAGTCAACTGGGATGATCCCAGGGGAGAGCCTGTTGCACCAAGATACCAGGGATGGAAAGCACCCAGACAACCCAGACTGTACCAGAGTGAACCAACTTCAGACATCTAGGAACAGACTTTAGAGTGTTAGGATCAGAGGCATCAGTGGTAGTTAGTTGCCTGAACTGTCAGCCCAGGAATTGACTAAGGTAGCAGGATGGAAGGGCAGCAAAAAATGTCTGTCACACTAGAGTAAGAGCACAGTCCAGCACAGTCCTCAGGATAGACCTGTGGGGACCAGGAGCAAGCCTTGGGTGCTCCCAGCAATGGCTTCTGAAGAGCTCCACCAGGTTGGTGAAGGTATCATGGGAGATTGCAGAGGTATCTTTGTTTTCTCTGAAGCAGTCCTCTGTTGCTTTGTTGATACTCAGATCCAGGTTACAGTCTGGGGCTTCAGTTCTAGGTAAAGGAGAAGAAATTCAGCAGAGTTTTGCTGTCTGCAGCAGAACAGGGACTCTCCTCAAAAGAATAGAGAGGTTGGGGCCATCCACAGACTAGAGCACAGGCCATACGACTTTAGAGAACTTGCAGGTCCTTGGAGATATCTCTGAAAACAGCTGCAAAAATATTCAAAAGCTTGGGACAGTGCATTCTCTACTCTGGGAAGAATAGCTCCCTTAAAAAAAGTTAAAATCAAGTTATAAAATCAAGAAATGAGCAGAGAAGAAAAAAATATCTACATAGACAATTACTTTGGAGGATCAAAATATATACTCAGAATATAACAAAGACAAAATTTCGGCATCCAAATCTCCAAGAAAAATATGAGTTGGTGTCAGACTACAGAAGATCTCAATAATGAATTTGAAAACCATGTAAGGAAGGGAAAGGAAAAATTGGGAAGAGAAAACAAGAACTCTGTGGGAAAATCATAAAAACTGAGTTAGTAGCTTGTAGGAGATAAAATTCTGAAGAAAATAACGTCTTTTATTTGATATTTTAATTTTACAATTACATTCTATGAAAGTTTTTCAGCATTCATCTATATAAATATGCATATTTTTAAGTTATAAAACTTCCTTCCAGCCTCCCTTCCCACCCCCAACCATCAGCAGTAAACAGTCAGGTTAATATTATATATACAACATCTGTGCTGAACATGTTGACATAGTCATTTTGGGGATGAGGAATTAAGTTTAAAGGAAAGAAATACATAAGAGATAATCTTTTAAAAAGTGAATGTAGTGTTCATCAGAATCTTAATGATTTTTGTTTCGTTTTGTTTTTCTTCCTGTGGATGAAGTTAGCATTGTCAAAGGGTGGTCTAGTAGATTTGTCCTAGCTCTCTCAATTGCTGAGAGAAGCCACTTCTATCAGGGTTGATTATCTAACAATGTTGTAAATGTGTGCATTGGTCTCTTGGTTCTTCTCCCTTCACTCAGCATCAGATCTTATATGTCATTCTAAGCTTCTCTAGAGTCCCACCATTTATGGTTTCTTTTTCTTTTATTTTTTTGCAAGGCAATGATGTTAAGTGACTTGCCCAAGGTCACACAGCTATGTACTTATTAACTGTCAGAGCCTGGATTTGAATGAAGGTCCTCCTCTCTCCTGGGCCAATGCTCTAGACAGAATGCCAACTGGTCTTCCCATTTATGGTAATAGTATTCCATAATATTCATGTACCTTAACTTGTTTGACCTTTCCCCAATTGAAGGTCATCCCCTCAATTTCAAATTCTTTACTACTACAAAAAGAGCTGCTATGAATAGTTTGGAAAATGTGGGACTTTTCCCTTTTTAATGATTTCTTTTGATATAGGATTCTTCTAGATATAGAATTGTAACTACTGGTTCAAAGGGTAGGCATGGTTTGATTGTTCTTTGGGCATAGTTCCATATTCCTCTCCATCATGGTTCACAATTCCACCAGCAATGCATCAATGTCCCAATCCTCCCACAACCTCTCCAACATCATTTTCCCTTTGTGTCAACTTTACCAATCTGATTGTGTGAGGTGATTCCTTAGAGTTGTTTTAATTTGCTCTAATCAATAATGTTTTGGGACATTTTTTTCATGTGATTGTATACAACCTTAATTCATTTGAAAATTTCATTTGAAAAAGAAACTATCTGTTCATATTCTTTGACCATTTATCAGTTGGGGAGTAAATTGCAATCTAGTCAATTTGATGTAGCTCTCTATATATTCTAGAAATGAGGATTTCTAGTTGTGAAGATTGTTTCCCAACTTTCTGGTTTACTTTTAATTTTGACATTTCTGATATTTTTAGCACAAAATTTCTTATTTTAATATAGTCAAAATCATTTAATTTATGATTTGTAATATATCATATATATTGTTTGAACAAAAATTTGTCCTCTTTCCATAGATCTGATAACCAGAATTGGGGGGGGGGGTCTATTGATTGAACTATGCTATCACCCTTTATGTTTAAATCTTGTACCCATTTTGACCTTATTTTAGTATAGGATGTGAGATGTGGATGTATACCTAGTTTACTGTTTTCCAATTTTCCCAACAATTTTTATCAAATAGTGAGTTCTTGTCACAATATCTAATGTCTTTGGGTTTGTCAAATAGTAGATTACTATAGTCATTGACTACTGTTCCTTTTGAACCTGTCCTAATCCACTGATCCATTACTCCATTTCTTAACCAGTAGCAGCCAATTTTGATGACTATCACTTTATAGTATAGTTTTATATCTGGTGGTGTTAAAATACTTTCCTTTATATATTTTTTATCAATTCCCTTATTATTCTTGACCTTTTGTTACTCCATATGAATTATATTTCTATTTTTTTCTACCCCAATAAAATAATTATTTGGCAGTTTGATGTTATGACTATGAATAAGTAATTTACTTTGGTTATAAGTGACATTTTCATTAAATTAGCTCAAACTAACCCTGAGCAATTGACATTTTTCCAATTATTTACATCTGTCTTCATTTGGGTCAGAAATGCTTTATAATAATGTTCATATAGTTTCTGGTTTGTCTTGGGAGTTAGATTCCCAAGTATTTAATTTTATCTATAGTTACTTTAAATGGAATTTCTCTATCTCTTGCTATTGGGCTTTTTTGTTCATAAAAAATATGCTGATGATTTATGTGAGTTTATTCTATACACTGCTACTTTAGATGATTTTCTTAGGTTTCTTTAAGGATACCACCATATCATATGTAAAGAGTCAAAGCTTTGCTTCTGCACTGCCAATTCTGATTCCTTCAATTTCTTTTTCTTCTCATTACTAAAGCTAATATTTTTAAAACTACATTGAATAGTAGCAATGATAATGGGCATACTTTTTCACTCCTGATCTTATTGAAAAAAAATGCCCCATTACATATAATATTTGTGGATGTTTTTAGATAAATTCTATTTAGCTGCATTTATTCCTAAACTTTCTAATGTTTTTAAAAAGAATGGATGGTTTATTTATCAAAGGCATTTTCAGCATCTACTGAGATAATCCTATGATTTCTGATGGTTTTGCTATTGCTATACTCAATTATTTTGAGGGTTTTCCTCATATTGAACCATTATTGCCTACTTATTATAAATCCAATCTAATTGTGCTGTATGATCCTAGAAATATGATTTGGTAATCTCATTGTAAAAAAATGTAAGATTTTTGGCATCAAAGAACATTGGGGGGGCGGCTAGGTGGCGCAGTGGATAAAGCACCAGCCCTGGAGTCAGGAGTACCTGGGTTCAAATCCAGTCTCAAACATTTAATAATTACCTAGCTGTGTGGCCTTGGGCAAGCCACTTAACCCCATTGCCTTGCAAAAAAAAACCTTAAAAACAAAAAAAGAATAAAAAAAAGTTTGTTAGGGAGATTGGACTATAATTTTCTTGACCTGATTTGGTTCTTCTTGGTTTAGGTATCAGAATTTGACATAACTTCTCTTATTTTCTATATAGTTTGTGTAGAATAGCAATTAATTTTTCCTTAAATGTTTGGTCGAATTCACTTGCAAATTCATCTGAACCTAGAGACTTTTTCTTATGGATTTTATTGATAGGTTCTTCAATTTCTTCTTCTGAAATGAAGTTATGTAAGTATATTATTTCCTCTTCTATTAATCTGGGCAGTTTATATGTTTGTAAATATTCATCCAGTTCATGCAGGTTATCAAATTTATTGTCATACAGTTGGGCAAAGTAGTTCCAAACTATCTCTTTAATTTCCTCATCATTGTGGGTTAGTTCACCTTTTCATTTTTGAAACTGGTAATTTGGTTATCTTCTTTCCTTTTTTAAATCAGATTAACCAACATTTTATCTATTTTATTGGCTTTTTCATAATATCAACCCTTAGCTTTACTCAATTGATTAATGGTCTTCTTGTTTTCAATTTTGTTAATCTCTCACTTGATTTTAAGAATTTCTATTTTGGTATTTAATTGGGGATCTTTAATTTGTTCTTTTTCTAACTTTTTTAGTTGCATACCAATTCATTGAGTTCCAGTTTCTCTGTTATTCTTTTTTTTATTTTTTTTGGAAAGATAATGTAAAAATTATTGAATACCTGAAAGTCATGATCAGGAAAAGAGCCTTGACATCATTTTCAAAGAATTACTACAGGAAAATTGACCTGATAGTCTAGAAGCGGAGGGCAAAATAGATATGGAGAAAATCCACCTATCCCCCAAGAAAGAGATCCCAAAAAACCAACCCCTAGGAATATTATAGCCAAGTTCCAGAACTCCCAAGTCAAAGAAAAAATATTACAAGCAGCCAGATGGACACAGTTGAAATATTGTGGAGCTGCAGTCAGGATTACACAGGACTTAGTAGCAAATACATTGCAAGCTTGTAGGGCTTGGAATATAATATAATATAATATACCTTGGAATATAATATACTGCTTAGAATGCAGCCAAGAATGAACTACCCGGCAAGGCTGAATGTCCTCTTCCAGGGAAAAAGATGGTCTTTCAATGAACCAGGGGAATTTCAAATGTTCCTTTTGGAATGGCCAGAGCTGAACAGAAGGTTTGATCTTCAGATACAGGACTCAGATGAAGCATGGAGATTGGAGGAGATGGGGGAAAATATGAGGGACTTAATGAGGATGAACTGCATGTATTCCTGCATAGAAAAATGACACTGATAACACTCATATGAACCTTCTCAGTTAATAGAGCAGGTAGAGGGAGCTTTTATAGTTGAAGCACAGGAGAAATCTGAATTCAAAGATAAAATATGGTGTAAAAATGGAATCAATAGAAAAAAAGGGAAATGAAATGGGAGAAAGAAAAAATAGAGGGGGAATAGTCCAAGATATTTCATATAATAAGATTTTTCTTTATTACAATGAGCTATTGCAATGATATGGAATGGGAGAGGGAAGGGGTAATGAGGGAACCTTTGCTCACCTCAGAGGTGGCTAGGAGAGGAAACAGCATATATACTCAATGGGGTATAGACATCTGGAGTAAGAAGCAGGGGCGAGCAGGGGGAAGGGGTGGGGATGTGAATACAGGAGGAGAGGATGGACCATGGCGGGAGAGTGGTCAGATATAACACATTTTCTTTCTTACTTCTTGGAAGGGGCTGGGATTGGAAGGCCTGCCCTGGACCATAGAGCCAGATGGATTCTGGGCCTAAGGGGTGGTATGGGGACTCAGGGCTTCTTGGCCCCAGGACCAGGGATCTTTCTGTTGTGCCATTCAGCAACCCTACAGCAGAGTCACAGTAAAAGGAGAGAGAAAATATTGTACATGGTAGTGGAGAAATAAGAAAGGAGGGAGTTGTGATCAGCAATGGCAACATTGGAAAAATATGGAAGTAACTTTTGTGATGGACTTATCATAAAGAATGAGATCCACCCGTGACAGAGTTGTTGGTGTTGGAACAAAGACTGAAGCATATTTTTTGTTATTATTATTTGGGGGAGGGTGCAGGTCAAATGGGGCTGGGTGGCCTACCTGGGGTCACATAGGGTGATCTTTGGGTGTCTGAGGCCAGATTTGGACCCCAGTGCTCCTGGCTCAAGGACCAATGCTCTGTCTGCCACCCAGCCATCCTTACTATTATTACTATTTTATTTTATTTTACTTTGGGTCTTTTTTTTTCTTCTTTTTGGTTTTTGCAGGGCACTGGGGATTGGGTGGCTTGCATATCACATGGCTGGGTGAGTGTTCGGTTTATGAGGCTGGATGTGGGCTTGGGTGATCCTGGCTCCAGGGCTGGTGCTTCATCCATTGCTCCACCTGGGCATACCTACAATTATTACTTTTATTTTTTTTAATTTTAATTTTTTTTCTCTTCTGTTTACTTTTTTTGCCCAAACAAGTCTATATTCTTGGAGGGGGGGGGCATTTTGTTTACTTGTAAACAAGAATATTTTATTAATGTAAAAAAACATTTGTACAAAATGAGAATAAAAAATAAATTTAAAAAGGTATATTTGCTGAGAAAACATATAAGAAAACATATAAGAAAATATAAGAGAAACATATAAGAAAATATAAATTCATCTTTCCAAAGCCTTGGTACATGGGCTGACCCTTAGATGGAACTAATTAACTCCCAGGCGTGGCCAGTCTACTATTACATATTAATGTGTTTATGAATCTTTTGTGTTTTAAATATTTCTTAAATACTAGAGGAAATAAATAATTGTCCTGTAAAAAAAAAAGAATCACATGCAAGTCTTTGTCCATGTTAGAAAATTTTGGAATTGTAAACATGAAAGCCTATCCTTATATAAAAATATAAAACTTTAAAGTTACAGAGAAATAAATCCATTGATTTTTTACAATCACAAGAAAAGAGGTCATTGCTTTGGGAAGAACTGTAAAATGTTTTGCTTCATTTGGAAACACTGATATTCTTGTTGATATTTTATTTTTCCAAATACATCTTATGAAATTTTTTCAACAAAATCCATATATATATATATATATATTTAAATTACAAAATTTCCTTCCATACTCCCTTCCTACCCACTTCCCCTTAGCAGTTAACAGTAAGGTTAATATTGTACATACTTATTTGTGTTAAACTTGTTTATAGTTTAGTCATTTTCAGTATGAAGAATTAGGATTAAAGGAAAGAAATACTTAAGAGATTTTCAAAAAAGTGAATGTTGTATTCATCAGATTCTGAAGGGTTTTTTATTGTTTGTTTGTTTTGTTTTTGTTTTGTTTTTCTTCCTTTGGATGAGGATAGCATTGGCCAAAACTGATCTAATAGCCCTTTGAACTGCTGAGAGCAGCTGCAACCATCAGGGTTGATTATCTCACAATGCTGTTCTTAATGTATACATTGTTCTCTTGTTTCTGCTCCTTTCTCTCAGCATCAGATCCTGTAACTAGTACCATGCTACCCTAACTGATATTTTTATATGAAACAATTTTATGAATATGTGTTTGACTGTTCAGACTATTAGACTTGAATTGCCACAGAGGAACACCAATACAATTTCTTAGTATCACTGACCTTGTTTTTTTTTTAGTGCTTTAGATTGAACAAATTATGAGAAACCCATTAATTAAACAATCTAAGAGTGAGGGGAATTAAAAAATCAAAAGATGCCTATAGGAATATAAGTATCCCACTGCCTATTTCTAGCCTATGGAAGGTATGTGGGAGGAAACTGCTAACTGGGAGCACATAGAATAAAAACCTAACTGAGAAGAATGGAGCTTTTTAAAACTATTTCAATATCTTGAGGCCAAATAAATTTTAAGTGCCCTTAAGAGCAATAGTTGAGAATCTTTAAAAAATCTATTGATTATTGAATTATCTGTATTCATTACTAATCTTTCTATCTATGAAGTTTTCCACTATTTTTGGTCTCTAGCTATCTTTTACTAAGTCCAGACTGAGGCTAAGTAGACAGCTGCTCTTGAAATGTATTTAGAAGGTCAATGTGCTTTTATGCAAGAATAATTCAATTGTTAACCATCTACTTTTTGATAGGAACTGTACTAAGCCAGTGGGAGGGCAGGAAAGAAGGAAGGAAAGTGTGAAGGAGTGAATCATGAAGGAAGGCAGGAGGACAGGAGGGCAGGAGGCAAGGAAGAAGTAGGGAAGGAGGGAAAGAGGGAAGAAGGGAAGGGAGGAAGGGAGGAAGGAAGATTCAAAAGTCTTTGCCTTCAAATTAAAAGAGAATTGGGTGAAGTTTCCATAGATGGGAACTATTGTTCTATTGTTCAAACTGCTTTGTGTGTTTGTTCTCCTATTTTTATTCTAAGGATTTATTTGGAGCCACATTAGGAATACCAGAGATAATAAAATATTCAGTTGTGTACTTAGTTTGTATGAAAATGTAACAAGAATGTAAATAGACTGAATTATTCAAGTAAATAACTTATTATATCTCTATACTCACCATTAGTCTTTCTAAACCCAATATAATTCTTTCAGAAACTCATCATCAACTAAATATAGTACATAGTCATCCGTGGTCTATTAAAGAGAAATAGGTAGGGAAAGAAAACCTTATCTCATTTAGATATCCTTAATTAATCATTTAAAAATGATTCATAAAAATAACTGTGAAGTTGATAGGGCTGTGATCAATGGATGCACTTTGTTTTAAGTATTCCAATTTGAAAGAAAAAAGGCTAAATAAATCCAAAAATCAAACATGTAGGCTTCCATTGTTTCCAGTTTCCACAGATATAATTCCGGCTTTCATGGTTTCACACTTGTCACAGGAGCAGCTCAAATGGAAACTGAAGAAAACTCAGAAGTGAACCATTAACAAGCAACCAGTCTTGTTAAGATATTATAAAGGACCAGAAATCTTTAGACCAAAGAAATGTATTATTTGTACTTCACCTGAATTGACTTAAAACTCAATGAGTGTTTGTCACATCTGTTGTAAAAATGTCCAAGGTCCACCTGCTGTGAGTTTGGAAGAAACATCTCTCCAGAATCAGTACCCTTAGGAGTCAAAGAAATAAAGTTTTATAAGTAAAGACTTCACTTGATTTCATTAAAAAATGAGGCCTTTTTCATTTTGGACCTTTGTTCTCTCTAGATATTTCTATGATTGGATGACATTAAGTACAGAGAAACAGTTCTCCTTGCCACAGATCTAATCTGGATAACACCAAGGTGACTTTAAATTTAAGATATTCCCCTTTCTCCCCTTCCTACCAAATCACCTGTTAATAGACTTCTATTACTATAATGGGTTTTTCAACAATGGTGGCAAGTAAATGACTTTTGCAAATTTTCTATCTTATATACAGAATCAGAAATGTAGACTGGTCAAGAATGTTTCCCCTTAAAACTAGAACAGCACATGTCATACTTTTTTTAGGTTTTTGCAAGGTAATGGGGTTAAGTGGCTTGCCCAAGACCACACAGCTAAGTTATTATTAAGTGTCTGAGGCTGGATTTGAACTCAGGTACTCCTGAATCCAGGGTTAGTGCTCTATCTGCTGCGCTACCTAGCCGCCCCATCATATATATATATATATATATATATATATATATATATATATATATATATATATATTTTTTTTTTTTTTTTAATTTTCTAATGCCTATCACAAATAGTAAAATGGTGTTGTTACTTCTTACCAAGATTCCTATATATCAACTTAATAAATTAGTTCTTTCCAACTGGACAGTTCAAAATTGAATATTCCTTGGATATTTTCTCCATTTTTGTAGCAAATAATCAATAAGACAAGTCAATAATTTGTTAATTGTTTTGCGTTCAGATTCATCATTTATATAAAGACTTGAATTTTCCTCATTCAAATTCCACCATGTCTTCAAGGTAGAATTTTAATATTTCCTGAATTCTTAAACTATTTCTTCTTTTTAAATAGATGGTCTATAGTTCTAGGATTATATCTTTTCTATTATTTCTATAATTTCATTTTTCTTCAGTTTGCAGATTTTAATTCAATTCAATAAACATTTATTAAACACCTATTATGTTCTAGGCACTGAACAAAGCACTGCTCATATGAATAAGAAAAAGAAAAATAGTCCCTGCCATCAAGAAGTTAATGATATAATGAGGGAAGACAACATACAGAAGAAATCTGGAAAGGGTCAGTAGAAAGGACACAAGCAGATAGTTGGCAAAAGGGTATCTTTTCAGTATAGTTTGAGATGGAAAGTGGGTAAAATTCTTGTCCAGCTCTCTATATATAGGAAAACCTCATGTAAGATGGAGCGATATAACCTTCAGATCTCTTTCAGAGAAAGAAAGAGGTTGAGAAAGTTGGAAGATATTGAATAAACAAGGTTGAGCTTTCCAGTGAACAACTTAATCTCAATGGTCAGACTATCCTTAGAGTTCAAACCAAGCATAGTTAATGAATAGAAAATTCTTGAAAGTATTAGTTCAAAATTGGAATTGTATTTCTTCATTTAAAGGTAACATAAAGGTATGTGTGGGAGATTTAATTTGGAAATATCTGATTTGATGATTCACTCTCCCAATTAATTTATTAAAACATAGAAAATAATAGAGAAAAAGTATTTTAATTAGTTTCTTTTTTATAATTTTCTTGAAAATGAGTTTAGTGATCAGTGCAGAAGCTTCAATTTCCTCAATTCTTCCCCAAGTGCAACGTTCCCATCTTAGGTACACTACCTCACCCACCTACCCCAGTTCCAGGATCTTCCCCCTTGGTGGCGTACCTAATTTTCTTAACCATACTATGCCCCAGAATCTCTGAGCTTGAGTTTCACTAATACAACTTTCATAACAGTAGAGTTTCTAAGCAAAAACCAAGTACAGCTTCAAATGGAAATTTATTAAATGAGTATAAAGAAGTAATATCCACATACTCTATGATGTTAACAAATTCTCTGATAAAACTTTATAGTGAGCATCACATCATTGATTGGCCAAGGTTCAGTCAAGCCTCTGGTGATTCTTTAAAAAGCAAAACATTTCAAAAGGATAAAAACAGATAGCAGTACTGAATATGATCTCTGTGAATGAAAGGAGTTAACTCTGCTTTTGGAAGTCAAATTGTCAAAAGGGCCAGATGTAAGTATTGTAAATTATGATCTCCTCAGAAGAGATCTATGACTAAAGAGAGTTGCATTAAAAACCCCACAAGAAGGGAAATAAAAGAGAGACACTCCAGTGCTTGGGTTAGTCACATGGATCATATGTATTCCTTACATGTGAGAGTCCCACTATCACTATGTGTGTGTGGATTATGGAGATAAGAATTTCTATTCTTTTTTTGATGATATGTCTACAATTTTTAATTTGAACTACTTGTGTCCTCTTAATGACCATTAAAGATAAATTACATTGTTGAAAAATTTTAAATTATAGAAATATAAACCAAAGGAGTGCCCTGAACTTTAGAATAATCCTATCCTCTGATGACTCAATGAATTTCAATCAGAGGAGATCATAGAAGGAATAATCAATCAGTCAATCAATAAACATTTTTAGAGTAACTATTATATGCCAAGCACTGTGAAGCTTCTTAACATAAATAATAATTATATTACACTGTCTTTCATAATTCTATTCCTTCAGAATGTTATTCCTTCAGTCCTTCAGTCATATGCCATCGTTAAGTTCCATAAAGGATTTCCTTCCTACCTTCTTTTAACCAAGTTTTGATGGTATCCATTAGGATGAACTTGCATCTTGCATCTCTCTCTTTTTCTCCCCCCACCATGTTTGTAGATAGTTAGATATAAAGATATGTATAAGTCAGTATCTAACTATATATATATATATATATATATATATATATATATATTATATAATTATGAAGAGAAAAGCATAATTTTTTATCTTTTTGTAATCAGTCTTTTCAGAAACTCTAGTGTCTGGTTATATTATCCTATTATGGGGCAGTTAGGTGGCACAGTAGAAAGAGCATCAGACCTGGAGTCAGGAGTACCTGAGTTCAACTCCTGTCTCAGAAACTTAATAATTGCCTAGCTGTGTGACCTTGGGCAAGTAAATTAATCCCATTGCCTTAAATAAAGCAAAAAAATGAATAAATGAATAAATAAATTAATTAATGAATAAATAAATAAATATGCTATTCTATTATTTGACTGCAAAACTCCAGTGATCCATATCCCATCACTTATCCTGTCCTTCTAAGACTCATTCTTGAAATATTGTCATCATTCATTGCCTTTACTTCTGTAAATATGATACCAAAAGAAGATAAAGAAAATGCTGAAATCCTTGAGAAATATTTCTCTATAATTATATACTACATAATTTCAACTAGGACCACATTATAGAAAGGAAAGATGTCTATATATTTCTCTAGTAGATTCTCTATTCCACTTATAGCAGGAACTTTATCAGCTTTTAATTACTTTTCTAATATCCCTTGGCTACTATCCCTTCCTCTGTCCTCACATCTGAGAAATTTATTTCATACTGAGACCAAAAATTCCAACTTGTCCCCTCCCTCATTCTCCCACAACAAAAATGCATTTTGACATTATCTTCCCCTTCACCCCTTTTATACAGGGAGAAAATGACCCCTTTCCTTATCATATAAACACTACAAATACAAATGAAATCATTACATTTTTTTCAACTGCTTTTCTCTTTTTTGTATTTTCAGTTTCTCACTAATGTTTAAAATATCTTCCTGTCTACTGAATACTTTTTTTTGCTCTATGTAAACATGCTGCTGTATTCCCCATCCTCAAAAAGAAAAAAAAACAAATCACTGTTTCAAATTTTTACATCTCTCCTCAACTACTGTCTTCAGATATCTTGCTATATTTCTTCTTGCTTTTTATCAACAAAGCCCCAAGAATATCTGAGCTTGAATTTCACTAATACAACTTTCATAACAGTAGAGTTTCTAAGCAAAAACCCAAGTACAGCTTCAAATGGAAATTTCCTAAATGAGTATAAAGAAGTAATACCCCCACACACTCTATGATGTTAACAAATTCTCTGATAAAACTTTATAGTGAGCATCACAGCATTGATTGGCCAAGGCTCAGTCAAGCCTCTTGTGATTCTTTAAAAAAGCAAAACATTTCAAAAGGATAAAAACAGATAGCAGTACTGAATATGATCTCTATGAATGAAAGGAGTTAACTCTGCTTTTGGAAGTCAAATTGTGAATTGGTAATTCCATTTTCTTTTCACTTACTCTTAATTCTCTACAATCTAGTTTCTGATCATCCTTTAAATGAAACTGATCACCAAAGATATTAATGATGGTTGATTTCTTTATTGTCAAATTATTGTCCTTTTCTTATTTTTAATCTACTTTCTTTTCCCCTTTCTGTTTTATTTCTCTGTATTTATTTCTCTCTTTTCACCCATGTGTTGCTTTCCCTTTGTTTCTCTATATCTGTATGTCTGTCTCTGTTTCTAAATGTGTGTGTATGCCTAAAATTTCTATTAAATTTTGATCCATAGAGGAAAATACAGATTGTGACAGGAAAAAATGTTGCAGTTCTTCAATAATATACTATTTCCTCATATAACCAAGAATAAAGATATATCTGAAATATGAAAAATAAAACTGGAGGCACCCTCCTTCTTGCAGTGTTGGAGATGCAAGTACAAAAGTTTGATGTTATTGTTATGTGATTCTATCTTTGCAGCATCCAGCAGAGGGCTCTAGCAGTATTACATAAATTTGAAAAAGTTCAAGTATCTTCAGCTGAATATGGGAATCAATCAGGTCGCCAAAATTCTATGGGATTAAAATAAAGGAGTAGAGGACTCATTTCATTGTTGAGTCTCCAGTTGTAATTGAGGTTTATGTAATTATATAGTTGTTTCCAGAAATGTATATCTTTTGTCAATTATATATTCTAAAATCTAAATAATATAAAAAATTATACGTCAGCTGAAGTTTGGAGCAATATCACAAGATTTTGAAGTGAGATACTTAGGAGAACTGTGTATTTCTACTTTTTAAAATACTTTTGCAAATATTAAATATTATACAATTGCTAGTTTTATTTTTATTATCATTATTATTACTAATGTTAATAATATTAATACTTCAATCCCCAAAATGTAGCTATAGATAATATTGTATGACTAGAAGGTAGTTGAAATAAATATTTATAATTAATCCCTTTATGTTTTCTTCGAAGGAGACTAAATTTTTCAGTTGTGGAAGTAGGAAGTTTGGGCCATTGTCTGTAATTCTGCTCTTCTTAGAGGGGCGGGGATTACTGGACTAGAAAAATATCTGTCTTCTCTCCTTAATATTGTTAATCCAAGGCAGGGAGGGGGAACATCCAGTTTATGTAAAATCATGTGTTCTGCCACTTCCAACATAACTGCAGAAGAAATTGAAATTTAATAGATCTAAAAGGCTATTTTGGGGGGGGGTGGATTAATTAGATGGTTGAACTATATTTGAACTATATCCAAATGATCCTTGGCAACAAAAAGTTTCTCTATACCTTATCTAGGAGGTGTTTCAGGTTCGATCTACCTTCTGATAGATGTTCATTATTGGGGTTAATGAGGATCACAAAATTTATATTCAAGACTTGCTTGGCTTCTTTTACATAAAAAAAACGAGTTAAACAAAGAACACATATAGTAGCAAAATAAATTAGAAATTGCATACATAATATATATTAGACAATACAGAGTGAAAGAATTCTTTCTTCCATTGGGAGTGAGGTATTTCATACAACTGAGAGAGTTTTAATTTTATCCAAAGAGAAACTCCCAAAATTCTCTAGTATTGCAAGGTGGGAATAAGGACAAAATGACAACTCTTCTCATGTCCGTTTCTTCCCAGAGACTTCCTTCACCAATCTGAAATAGGATTAATATCTTCCATCTTTTCTCTCAAAGTTCAAAGTCAGAAGTTCCAAGAAGTCCAAAGAGACTCAAAAAGTTGAAGAAAGAGTGAAGATTGAAATCCAGATTAATGAAGGTACAAAGAAAACTAAGAGCCTTTCTTTTCTTTCCAATTTTCCCCAAGTCACCACACCCAGGCTTTACACAGACACTACCATGGAAAACAAACAGTGTAATGTTAAGAGTAAATAGTATATGAAGTTTAATTTTCTGAAAAATTACTCTAAAGCATTCCTGAAAATCATATTAAAACTAATATATAACACAGTTTGAAAATATCAAAGCACTATATAATGCTAATGTTAATAATAATAATAATCTGTTTTGTCTTTTTAATACATGGTGTTATGCTATTATCTGAATGCTAATTCTTTTCTAGAAAATACAGTGAGAAATGAGAGATATGAGACCTCATGTCTACATTCATTCCAACTTTTTATATTTACCCCTTGAAGAGAAATACTATTTTCGGAGGTATATCTGATAATGTGTGCATATACATACATATATATATATATATATATATATATATATATATATATATATGGATGTGTGGAGCTATACATATAAATATATATGCATAAATAGAATAATAATAATAATATCATCACACAATGATATCTATATGCATATAGAATTTGGAAAGCTTTATTCTATCCAAAAAAGACTTCATTACTGAAGAATTAAGTATTTCATATTATCACACCCTTTTCACATTATCATAGACCTCAATGATAGTGTTTTATTGAGACTCGGGTGTGCAATACATATTTCAAAAGTCAAAAAAGCATAGGAAGGAAAATAAAAATGCAATAATGATAATTCAGTTTTTACCTTTTTTAGATCAGTAATACTCTGAATATGAACACCCTGAATCAGACAAGTTATATAAAACAGGACTATTCAGAATAGTCTTAGTTAATCACTTCAAAATTATTTGTATATGAAATTTTATATTTGAAATATTCTTCATATTTTGTTACTATGATTTTTTTCCATAAAGGAAGTAATACCTGAGGTTTCTTTGTGGTCTATCAGTCTTTTTCTTCTTCTTCTATTCACTTTTTCTAAACCACATGTTATATAATGTTTTGTACCATTCTCACCTGTTCTTACATTTTCATTGAAATCACCAAGGATCAAAGGATATACTGAATAAAAATTGGGTGTGGATATTTTCATAGCATTTCTTTTCCTCTACATTTTCTATAACATATAACTTCATATGCTACAATTATTTTCATGTTCATATAGGAAATAATTGACAAAAGTACTGCATTTCAAAATATCCAAATCTATGAAATAGTATTGTTGTGGTTTTTTAATTGCCTTGGGCTTACAATAAAATAAATCCAAATTGTTTTTTCTTTGTTTGCCTCTCCAAAGAAACTTTCTGAGCTACCCTTCCCGTTAGCTGAAATTACCTTTTGATTTCTGGTTTCATGTTTAGTGGCAAGGCCATGATTCATATGATTCTGTGCTTTTAGTTGTACATTCACTGTTTCATTGAATAAGAAAAACTAATTGATAGCATCATGGGTAATGAAATATAAGAAGGAGATAATATAGTAAATTGTTTTGGGAAACTTAAAACCTTAAAATAAGATGTAAATAATAGTTATTCAAAATTATATGAATTCGCAGCACTCCTTAATCACTTTTCTATTGCTTTGACTTTATCAATGAAAAAGTTGAAGGAAGGGCCCACATAATTTATTTTTTCTTTGTTTTTTTATTTTTTTTATTTTTCTTTGTTTCATAGATTTCTATGACAAACAAAATTATCACCAAGTATTTAGTCTGGAGGCAATAAGCATTTATTTAGCTAGGTTACTACTTAGGAAGCAAATTACAAGAGATCCTTTTTTTGTTTTCACTAAAGACCTTTCAAACAGGGTGTAATCCACCAGTTAAAAGTCTACTGACAGGCTGAGACAACTAAGAATAACTTCCATGTCAATATGAAAAATGAGACTAGGATTTGTTGATGAAAAAGCACATGCTATGAACATGCACATATCCATAATCATAAGATTTTTTAGAGTTGAATAGGATCTTAAAAATCTGCTATATCAATGTTGTCATTTTATAGATAAAGAAACAAGACTCAAATATATTAAGTTCAGTGCACTAAGTTACAAAAATAGTTAGGAAGAGAGATGGAACAAGAATAGAAGCTCTCAGATTTCTGTTCCTATATACTTTACATTTCAATTTTGTTTATGAACTTATCCCTTCCTTATATCTCATTACTTTCCATTCAAGGAATATGATATATAATATAGTTCAAAATCAAATTATGTTTTATATATAAACATATATGATAGTATGCTTACATATATGATAGAATACAAATAAAATGTATAATTCAATGTGTATTGAATATATATACATAGCAAGTTGAATATTACTTAAACAAATACATTTAATTATATATCTATATATATTTCAAACACTTAAAATGTCTCAATATAATTCAATAGGTATTTTATTGAATAAATATGATTGTGTTTGAAAGGTAGGAAACAGAGCCCTGAAAAAATTTAAATAATGTATAATGAAACTATTTTTATAAAGTTACTATGAAAAATTAAGGAAAATTCAATTTACAGCTTTTAATATAAAATGTACATCTCATGTATATTTATTACATAACACTGTTTCTTTGTTACTGTATAGCCATTACTCATTTCAAGGTTCATGAGATACATCTTAGACACTAAGACACTATATACAAAAGCTTCTTTTTAAAGACATGAAGTCAGACACAGGTTATGGAGAATGAAATAAGATAAATTAGAATTTGCAGAAATTGTATTGTGACTATGGTATAGATTAAAGGCAGCTATAAAATTCTGGACCAATCATAATTCTAACAACTTCTGAAAGCCAGAGCTATTGATTATATCAAAACTCTATTTGACCAAGAATTTAAAGAGCTATATTGATGGCTCTTTTCAGAACTATAGTTATTGTAAACAATTAGTCTATGTCAATTCATTTTCTATGATAGTAGGTCAACAAAAATGACAAACCTATAGTGTTTTGAAGTTTTTTACCCATATCAGGAGACAGCATGGTGTATTTGATAGTAAAGAATAAAGTAAAAACGACAAAGACCTGGGTTCAAGTTCTATCATTGAATGTTTGTTTCTCTGTGTGTGTGTGTGTGTATGTTTGCAAATCACTTAACTGGGTAATTCTCTAAGACTCTAAATTGCATATTTGTCTTCCTCTTTTGACAGAAGAAATTGTATCACAGGAAATTTTATATATAAATGTTATTGTAAGTCTTATTAAAGTAATTCTACAATGAATGACTAATAATTAAATATAATTCTTGATAGATGATGCCAATCATGCATTTTGTTCATGGATTTGTTATTTATTAATTAGTTTTGTGGTTACTTGCTAAGCTATTCTAAGTTCTATAAGGGCAGGGATCATTATTATTTAGTCACTGAAACTATCTATGTTGTACTGTGGACAGAGAGATGAATATAGAGTATAGAAGACTTGGGTACTACCTGTGCCTTTCACAGACATTATCTTTATGACATATAGGTAATCATGTAAACTCTAGGAATAGATAGAATTCAGAACTAATTGGTATTCAGTCAAAAATCTTCTTGAGATGAATTTATTCTTTATCTCATACTATTTATCTTTATTATGAGAAAAAGAAATACGAAAATACCTTTTCAAATTTCTCTGACCTGTCATTTGCAATTTACAATTCATAAGCCTTAAACATAGGGAAAATATTGTTTTAGATTTGAAGCTAATGGTAGAGGTTTTGAAAGACATATAGAACAATAGTAACCAATCTTGGAATACCTTTGGAAATCAATTTCCAGTATCTTTTCAATCTCTTCAAAGGTCTTAAAAGAATTTTGACTCTTAATGACACTGAAAGTTACTACTTTTGTCTAGACACCCCTCTCACTTATTCAGGAAGATTCTTCCATGAATTTATAATTAAATTCCCTTTGGGCTTTCAGAGATCTGGTGAACACACTGCATTGACTCATCTGAGTCAGAACACTCACAAACACCAAGACTAGTTTTATGAAAGTGATAAGGAAATATAGAAGTAGTTAAATGAAAAATGATAACTCTACAGGGTCTACCAGCAGGATGATCCATCCATTTCCAAGAAGGCAACATTTAATTCCATTAAAAGTAAGTCCAGGCAAAGAGTAGAGATATGCAGGATACTTGGATTAGTGAGATGGTAGATGAAATTTGATTTTATGCAGACAGTAACAAACCAAAATGCTTTTATGATATCCTGAAAGCTATCTGGTGCATCTCAACTTCTCAGTGCTGATGTATTCACAATGATTAACTAGAGGAACTTGATTCTAGAAAGATAGGTTGAACACTTATATAGTGTTCTTAACATCTGTCATCAATCAATGCAGTAACCATTAACCACTTACATCAAGTTGAAGTCAATCAGGCCCTAGCTGAATTTCCAAGTGAAGAAGAATTTTTGAAAGCCATTAGGTTCCTTTCAAGTAGCAAAGAATCTGGTGCTGATGCTATTCCAGCTGAGATATACAAGGAAGGGATCAATTGCTCATTTAAAAACTGACTGAAATTTTCCAGGTTTTAGGGCATAAAGAGGTTATTCCCCAAGAATTCAGGGATGGCCCCATAGTCTATCTCTATAAAGGTAAACGTTCTAGATCACTCATAGAGGTCACCCTAAACACCTAGTCTTCCATTTCTTTCTTCCTTCTCCATAGGTCTTAGATCCTGGTTGAATTTGACTGGGAAGCCCATACAGCTGGATTGTAGGAAGGATTACTAAGACCAAACCACTTCATCTTTCCTCTTCACTGAGTCTGATTGTAGGATCACAGTGTTTGGATGAGTTGAAAGACAAGAATTTCATTCTTTCTGATGAGATGAAGTTCCACCAAGTTTTCTAACTTCTCTGATATCATTTCAAAAGGAAAATTCAGATGTTGCCATTATTCATTCCTAGTTTTGTGGCAGGCATCTCCCACTCTCACTGTCAAGAAAACCTATCTAGGTAATATAATGACATCTAGGACTTTTCAATATCTCTACTCCTTCACACTTTGGATAGTCCAGCATTACAACTGGATTTTCTCAATTAGTTTATGGACTTCTTGTGAACAAGGATTGTTACAATTTTATATATATATATATATATATATATATATATATATATATATATATATACTTCTTAGTACATAGCTGACATTTAGCAGATTCATTCATTCATTCATGTTTTCTTTTTTATTGCCCTAAAGCTCCAGTCACAGTGAGTTAACAGAATCCCCTGCAATTTCAAGATGTATACTTCTTTTTTTAATTTTTTAATTTTTATTTAAGACAGTAGGGTTAAGAGACTTGCCCAAGGTTACACAGCTTAGGTCCTACTGACTTCACAGTTGGTGCTCTATTCACTATGACACCTTGCTGCCCCCAAGATATATTCTTCTCAATCTTTGTTACTTTCTTTTTTCCTACCCCCTCCTTTATGCACACACATATGCAAATATAAATATATATATATATATATTCACACTCATATTTATTATATATAATTTTATTTTTCTCCTGAATGGATGTAAAAAAAACGTTTCAACATTTACTTCCAAAATCTTGAGTTACAGGGGCGGCTAGGTGGCATAGTGGATTAAAGCACCAGCCTTGGAGTCAGGAGTACCTGGGTTCAAATCTGGTCTCAGACACTTAATAATTACCTAGCTGTGTGGCCTTGGGCAAGCTACTTAACCCCTTTGCCTTACAAAAACCTAAAAAACAAAAACAAAAAAAAATATATATATATACATATATATATATATATATATATATATATATATATATATATATATAATATTTTGGGGCAGCTAGGTGGCATAGTGGATAAAGCACTGGCCTTGGAGTCAGGAGTACCTGGGTTAAAATCCCGTCTCAGACACTTAATAATTACCTAGCTGTGTGGCCTTGGGCAAGCCACTTAACCCCCTTTGCCTTGCAAAAACCTAAAAAAACCCAAAAAAAACAAAAAAAACAAAATCTTGAGTTACAAATTCCCTCCCTTCCTCTTACCTACTACCCCCCTTATTGAATAAGCAAATTACTTGATATAGGTTAAATATGTGTATTAATGAAAAACATTGCCATAATAGTGAAATTGTAAAAGTATGTGTAGCCCCCTCACCCCCAAAAATTGAAACCTCAAGAAAAATAAAGTGATAAAAATGAAATCATACACCATCAACTTTTTCTTTGGGATGGATAGTATTTTTTATCATAAGTCCTTCAGTCCTGATGGCCTTGAATGAAGTTTGACTTTGTAGTCTTCTTCTAAGTTTATATTTTTATCTTTTATATGATCAAAGTATTGTGCTTAGTCAGATTTTTGTTCTGTTGTTTGCTCATTTCCCTAGACTGTGACTTGATTTTAATTCTTTATTAAAGTGGGGCTCTGTTTCCAGGGTGGGGGATGCTCTGTCCCAAGCTTTTGAGGGTTTTGGCAGCTATTTTCAAAGCTACCTCGAGGGACTTGCAAATTTTCAATTCCTCCAAGATATTATGAGAGGGTATGATTTCTCTCTTGGTCTATTCCCTGGTTTGCACATGACCATAAGCATTCCCTCAAACTGTAAGGAGAATTCCTGTTCCACCTAGGCAGAAAGTTCTGTTGTGCTTCTGCTCCTCTACCTGGGATTAGGGTGTCCAGGAGGAGATCCCAATCTTAGTATGTCAAAGAAGTGGAGTCCTGACCCAGGGATAGCAAAGAGATCCATGCAATCTCCCCGAACCCTGATACCATTAGTTGGCTGAAAGCTCTGGAAGTGAATACCAAAGACTGCTCCTAGTTTGCTAGGGCTGGGTCTGCACTTTGGAGGCCTGTGCTGGACTGTGCTCTACTTTTAACTTGAGGACAGAGTTTTCCTGCTGATCTTTCAAGTTCTAGGCAGTCCTGGGTTCAGAGGTCTGGAATCTCCCATTGCTGCCGCTGATCCAGGTGCCTCGTGAGCTTTTCCTGGATGGCTTGGGCCAGTTCATTCTTGTGCAGCTTGTGGGTCTTTTCTACTCCTTGTGCAACAGGTCCTTCCCATGGATCTTCCAAATTCAGTTTTATTGTGGGTTCTATCACCTTAGAAATGGATTAGGTATTTAAAATTTAAAGGTATTTGGAGTGGTTTGGGAAGAGTTCAGGGGAATCCTTGCCTTTATTCTGACACCTTAACTCTACCTTCAATCTCTGATTATTGATGTCATTATTTTAATCTATATCTCTAGTGCAGAAGTATCTTGATCTATAGAGAAATATTGCAACCTTTAGCATTGTAATATAACTAGAGAAACTTGTGACTTATCTCTTAAACTATTTATTTCCTTTCTCCCCAGAAACACTGTAATAAAAATCTGTATGTATTGTATCATATTACTTGAAGTTAGAAATGCATAGACCTTTTAGTAAAGCATTTTTTGCCATCCTGGATCCAGCCTTCCCCCTCACCCCTCTTATTCTTACTCAATTCATACTCTAGTTGGGATAAATTTTTTGCTTGACAAGTTGAATTAATGCTAGATAAAAGCAAATTTTCTTTTAGTTTTACCAAATAGACATCTTTGTAAACATGCTGTGTCTTCTGAGATTATGTATTAATCCTACTTAATCTATCAAAATTACACATTTGGTATTCCTCTCTGATTTACAATCTCACTCCTCATAAGGAGATTAATTTTTTATGCTTATGGCTAAATAATATCATAAGTATAAATCATAAAACCATAACTTTCCTTTTGTTTACTTTTCTAAATGATTGAATTAGAGTTGGAATGATGAAAAGTAGTGAATATATATACATATGTTTCTGTAAATATGAATTAATTATATAAGCAACTAAAGGCATTACTTGTTTCTTTTGAAAAAAAGAGTGAGTGAACTTTCAAGAAAACTTGCAGTTAGAGAAAGAAAACTTCAAATCTTCATTTCAGTGATATTTTGCAAATGTAATTATTTCGAATCAGCAATAACCTCATTCTTTTATCTAATGAATCTTTATAACAGCATTATACTTCCTTCTATAATTATATAGTAAAAAGTCAATTGCTGAATAGATTCCAGAAAAAAAGAATCATGAATTTGAAGATTATTGATCAAATAACAATGCTGGTCTCTTCCTTAATTAACACAGAATAATGAGTGCTATGGACATAATCCAACTTATTCTCCCCAATGAATAGATTTGACAATCTGTCCAGAAAAACAGAATTAAAAGGTGCATAAATGAGAGTGAAATGACTTTATAATCGATTTTCTAAAAGTGGCCTGTTAATGGGATAAATAAATGTTATGTAAAAATATTCTGCTAACCTCTTTGTGTCATTTATATTATTCTTTTTGAGATAAGCTAATAAATTTAAATTAGAAAATAGGTGAGAATAATGTTTTCTGTGAGTAGAAATATCATCAATAATTCTGCTATTTCTGTCAAATAACAAATACCATTTTATATCAAATAACATTTACATAAATAACTTGCATCTACTAGAATTGTTGAATAAAAAAAGTTGAATGGAATCTTAGAGATCATCTAAAATTACTCTCATTAAACTCAGAAATCATTTAGGCAACACCTGACAAAGATACCATACCTGGCTTTGGTCATCCCATGAAAGTATTTAATTGATAGGAGAATTAACTTTTTTACTAAGAACTTTCTTTCATTGATTGAAAGCTCTAGTTTACTTAGAAAGAGCTTTCTTAGTTGAAATCTACCTCCTTTTAAATTTGACACCTTGATCCTAGTGCTTTTAATGCAAGGGACAAAGGAGTAAACTTACAGATGATTGTCTTCAAATATTTGAAAATTTCTGTCATTTTCTTTGGCTAGCTCTCTCTTTGAGGTACGCATTTTTATTTTCTACCTGTTGAATATATGAGGTATTTTCTAGATTCCTCATCACCTTTTTTTTCCTACAAACCCCAATGTTTACCTTATAATATAACAGGATAACAAAACAATTGTCTTCATAGCATTGCAAAATAAGATAACTATTAACTTCTTTGATTTGAAATTACACATTTTGAATCTGAATGATAGGTTAGAGATCAATTTGTCTAATGTTTACATTTTGAATAAAGATAATATGAAGCCCAGGAAATATTGATAATTTATCCAAGTAACATCACTAGTTACTGGCAGGGTTGGGGTTTGTTCCAAGGTCTCACCCCTCCTATTCTGGTGGTGTTTTACTTTCTTTTGCATTGTATAAGATTTTTTTTTAAATGTAGCAATTATGATAAGATAACACAGGAAAACAAGAAAATAAGAATCAGAATAAATTGAAAATAAACAAGAATTCAACAAATTTAAGCTCATAAAGGGCATAAAGAGGTTATTCCCCAAGAATTCAGGGATGCCCCCATAGTAGGAAAAAACGTAGTATGAAAAAAAAACTACATTGAACATGGATTGCTTGAAAAAACTTCATGACAATTTGGCTTAAAAAGGCATGTTTAGATCTGCACTACACACACACACACACACACACACACACAAACAAACAAAAAACAAAAAAGAAAAGAACAGTCACTCACACACACACACATTCTACTCAATTTCCAAAAGTATTTTCTTATTAAAATCCAAAATCATATAATAAAGTTTTTGAGGGCAAAGAAGTATCTTTCAAAAACTATGACTATATTTTCCCACATATTCTTAACCACAATTCTCACAAATTCTTAACCAAAAAAGAGATAGAGAAGAATACAAAAGATGCATGAGATCATTTTCAGCATATAGAATCAAATATATATCATACAAATAAAACCACTATAGTGAGAGTAAGAAGATAAAAGTGTATCACTAATAAACCACACTTTTACTATTTGACTTTTTACCTCTTATATTCTGTCTACTATCTTACCAATAATTTCTTTTTATTTTTTAATTTATTTTCACATTATTACAATAATCTTGTTGTAAAAAAATAAGCATAAACCTCCTACCCTCCCCAAAAGATAGAGAAACCTCAAGAGAAATGAAATGAGAGAAAAAGAAAAGTGTATTTAAATCTGTGTTCAGATACCATTGGCTCTGTCTCTGGGATAGGTTGCATTCGTTATCCTAAGTCCATCAGAGAAATTGCTTCAATATTTTTCCCACTGTTGATATTGTTAATTACATAACCATCCATTCTATTTCCCCTCTACTTCCATTTGTTCTGTTCTCTCTCCTTTTACCCAGTCCCTCCTCAGAACTATCTTGTATCTAAATACCTCCTCCCTTGATCTTCCCTCCCTTCTATTACTTACATGTCCCCTCCCCTCCCCCTGTCCCCCCTTCTCCCATCCTTTTCTTCTCATTTTTTCTCCTAGGGTAAGATAGATATCTATACAATATTGGGGCTATTTGTTATTTCTTCTTTGAATCATTTCTGATGAGAATGAAAGCTCACTCATACCCCTTCCTTTCTTCCCTTCCACTCTATTGCAAAATTTTTCTTGACTTTTTATATAAAAAATATCTTAGCCCATTCTACCTCTCCTTTTCCTTTCTTCTAGTATTTGTCTTTACCAGCCATTGACCCTATCTTTATACCATTGTATTCAATTCCCTCCTGTACCTTGTCTATATATGCTCCTTCCAAAGAATCTCTTTCAGGAGTGATTGGTAGATTCCCCCAGGTCTCTATTTTACCCTCAACTTCTAGGATCCCAGCCTAATTTTGTTGGATTGTTTCCTGGTTATGACTTTCAGGTACTTCCATAATTTTTTAAATTGTCTCCCCTGGATCTGGTTTCCAGGTCAGTTGCTTTTCTAATGAAATATTTCACATTTTCTTTTATTTTTTTCATACATTTTATTTTATTTTATTGTTTCTTAATTTCTCACATAGTCATCAGCTTCTTTCAACTTCGCTCTACCTTTGAATGAATTATTTTCTTCAAGGTCTTTTAATCTCCTTTTCCAACTGACCAATTCTGCTTTTTAAGGCATTCTTCTCCTTGTTTGCATTTTTTGACTGTTATTTTTCTTTTGTCCTAAATGGTTTTTAACATACTTTTTTTCTTTGCTATTTTTTGTATCTTCTTCACCAAGCTGCTCATTCAGTTTTCATGTTTTCCTGAATTATTCTCAATTTACGTCCCAATTTTTCCTCCACCTCCCTTACTTGCTTTTTAAAGTCTTTATTTTTTTGAGCTGTTCCATAACCTGAGACCACTCCTATTTCTCTTGAGGCTCTGGATACAGAAGTTTTGACTATACCATCTTCTCAGTGTGTTTTTTTTTAACTTCCTTGGGATCAAAGTAATTTTCTATGGTCAAATTGTTCTTTTTCTGTTCTATCACTGATTTAATCACACTTCCAAAACTCATGGGTCCCTGTTCCATTTTGGTAGTATGGAGACTCAGACTTCGACCTCTGCAAGGCAGTGGAATACTGCCTCAGGGAGAACAAAGAGACCACTGCAGTCCCTCTCCATTTGTAGACTGAGTGCTCTGAGAACAACTCCCGGGTGACTCCATAGGTTATGTGGCTGCCCTGAGATCAACACTGGCATGGGCTTCATACTCACTCTGGTGCATCAGAGTGTCCTTGGAGATCCCCCAACCAAGAGGTCTGGAAACCACTCCTGCTGCCACTGACTGAGGTGTCCCTAGGGACCCAGGTAACCTGGAGGCTGTTCCTGGAAGTCAGGAGCAGTTACTACTGGGCTGTGTTGCAATTTTTACAACCCCCATGCCAGTGGAATAGACCTTTCCCACAGATTTACCAAGTTGTCTTGAACTGGAAAATTGTTTTACTCAGTCTTTCTGTGGGTTTAACCCACATTTAGTTATAGTCATAATTTTATAGCTTTTGGAGAATTTTTAAGGCAAGAGTTTCTGGGAATTTCTGCCCTCACACCACCATTTTGGCTCTGCCTCTAATCAATACTTTCTAGTCTTCTGTTGAGCTTTAACATTTATATCCTAATATTTCTTCATGACTCTATAGCAGTATTTTTCCTAGGCCATCTTCTCTTCTCTATATTCTTACTTGACAATCTCATCAGTCATTATAAAATCCTTCACAAAATTTAAGTAGATAACTGTAAAATCAGTATATCTGCAACTTACCTCTTTTCTATCATTACAGTTTTGCATTTCAAATTGCCAGAAGAACATTTCCACCTAAAAGTAGGAGGTATTTTAAACTCAAGTTTTTCAAAAGAAAACTATTGTTTCACTTTAAAACACTATTTTCATGAGTTTCTTTTTCTTTTTTTTTTACAACGGTGACAAAATTTTTCTAGTCCTTTAGGTTTATAACCTAAAGAGTTTCTTTAACCTTTCTCTATAATTAAAACCCCTTATCTAATCAGATATTAAATTTTGTCAATTTTGACTCCCCAAGAACTCTCACATTTGTCATTTTTTTCAATAGGATCTGATGAGATTACTAAGTGAAAGATTAAGAGGGAGAAGAGAAGAGGAACCCCTTAGAAAAGAAGCCTGTCGTATGAACTGGTTAGGACAAACTATTAATGGATATGATAGATAAAGATACAGCAATGAAAAGTGAGAAATAGCAATCAAAAGCAGAGCCTAAAGAGAGGTTAAATGAGAAAATGTAGTATTACACAATAGTTTCAGTTAAATGATGAAGTTTGAAGCCAAATTATAGTGAGTTAAAAGAGAGCAAGAATATGATGATAAAGGAAATGGGGGGGGAAGAACATTTTTATAGAAAACTTTTTGAGGAGATTAACCACGAAAATGGAGGAGAGGGATAGCATACAAATTAACAGGAATGAATGGATGGAGGGATGTTGAATGGATGGATGAATGGATATATTGAAGTTTTTTTTTAGTTTAGAAAGATATGAGCATATTTGTAGATAAAAGGAAAATAACTAATAGATGATGAGAGATGGATGATAAGCTTTCAATGAATGACTCCAATTTTTTTCTTCAGTGAAATATGAAACAAGATTGTCACTTAATTGGAGTAAGGAGGAATATAACAAGATTACAGAGGAATGAAAACCAATTGTTAAAATCATTATGGTGTCTTTGAAAGAAAGTAACATGTGCTACAATGCCTGGTTTCTATCTCATAGAACAAGATGTCCACATGCCAGATAATCTATGGAGTCCCTTTCTCCTTCTTACCCATCTCCTGTTAGGTATGTTACTTTCATCCTTCTCATTAGATGGCAATATGCTTGAGTGCAAAGTTTATCTTTCTTTCATTAATTTTATTTCCCATCACTTACACAGTTCCTGTCACATAGTAAAAAAAAAAAAAAGAAAAAAGTAAAGAAACTCATGAAAAAGAGTGTATTTAAGTAAAATGTATTTATTGAATTGTATCTGAATATAAGAAGGTTTCGTTACTGTAGTAATGGCTCAGTTAAGATTGTATTCCATCATTTTATTTCATGGTCTTTATGGTTTGATGATTTTTCCTAGCTTCATTGATCCACATACACAGAAAAACTGCAGAGGAAGTGATATAAGGCTGAGGTCTGACAAAGCAAGATTCGTGTTAGCAAAACTGTACATGGATTATGTAGGTTGTATGAATGAAAGGAAGTTTGCTCTGCTAGTGTCACTCTTTCGTTTGTATTCAAAAAGGGGGGCATAAGTACACATGTGATGAATTTTAGAAGAATATTTTTAATTGCAGCAAAAAAGGCCCTCTAGCTACCCATTGAATGATTCTCTAAAATTGGATGATGAATTAAGAGAGAAGGGGGTGTTTCAGTTTGTAAATTCTAATACTGAAAGCACAAATCATTACCATGAGGAAGAAAATGTAAAACAGGATAATGTGAAAAGAAATTTAAAGATGCGTTTAAAAAACAATACAAACTTTAGATAAATTAAGTATTTAAAAAATATTTACTTATTTTCATCCATATATAGATGAATATTTCGAAGTTAAAAAATTTTGCTTCACCCTCCCTTCCCACCCCCCCGCTCCACTCATCAGGGAATAGTCAGGTTACCATTTTACATACATACTTTAGTCCACAAAGCAAAGTATTTTTAAGATGGTTTCAAGGTCTTTTTAGGGACATACTAGTCTAATTTGCATCCAAAAGGAATTAAGATATTGCTTCTTGCATATTTCAGCTCTTACATTGATAAATGAATTTAGGAGTCTTACTGGTCAACATTGACCTTAGAGTTGTTATAAGAAATTCACCAATGAATCTAAATTTTTAAAGGATACCCATAGAAACCACTTATTCCAGTCCAACACTGTGATTTTAAAATGATACTGGATTCTAAAAGAATATGGTACAGGATCACAAAGGTGGGAGCTAGAGACCTATGACTACAAGTGTCTGCTGATACATAGAGTACTTCAGAACTGGGTAACTTTTCTTGAGTCCATAGTAAAAATGAGGCTGTCAATGTTGCCTTTATTGTATTTTAAGGTGCTGAAGGAGAACAGAGCTTAGACATATATTGCCACACCTCAGAATTCTTCCTAAAATAAAGTTTTGGGGTTTTTTTTGTAATTTTTAAACTACATGAATGGGTTCAATGCTCAGCCCTCAAGAAGGCTGTCAGAACTGTATCTGAAAAACATTTGCAAACTTTCACAGGCAAGCAGTTGGAAATTATAATATTTCTGTTACAGAGAATGAGGGGGAAAGGCATCAATAATAGCCTCTACAGTGATGAGTAGAAGGGAAATAATATGGGATCCATAAGACTACATTATTGTTATCTTTAAAAAAACTCAGTCACAGTTTGGGAGTAACACTGAAGTGTTACTGTCATGTATACACTATCATGTGTACAAGTGTTTATATACAAAATTAAGGTAAATTTGTATATGAATAAGAGAAGAAGCTTTGTTCCAAAATGAACCAATTCATGTCTTTGAAAAATTATAAAGGGAATAATTACAAAGAATCATAAAATGCATAAAGGGGAAGTAGATCACAAAACAAAAACAAAACAAAATCATTTCTAGAAGCAAACAAACATTTTCTATAAAAAAAACTATGTATCTGAGAATTTTTATTGTGTCATGATTTTTATGAAATATGTGATAGAAAAATTGTACTTTTTACTTCACAGTGTTTTTAATTTTTCTGGATGATGAATATCCTTGTTATGCCATCTTTTGAGAGACCAACA
This sequence comes from Macrotis lagotis, assembly GCF_037893015.1. Taxonomy (NCBI): domain Eukaryota; kingdom Metazoa; phylum Chordata; class Mammalia; order Peramelemorphia; family Peramelidae; genus Macrotis; species Macrotis lagotis. The sequence goes on along the minus strand of NC_133666.1, from coordinate 366,330,153 downwards.
CAAAAATAATAATGTAATAATAATGCTGACACCAATACCCTTAATGTCTTTGCAGATGTAAATGAACTCATACAAAGAGAAGTGAGAACTGGAGTTAATTGTGTCCCATAGCAGCAATGTTTTAATGTTGATCAACTGCCAAAGATTTGGTTATTCTAATGAATACAGTGATCCAAGATGATTTCAGATTTTTGAAGTTTAAAAAAAATTTTTTCACCACTTCCAAAAAGAACTGATGAATTATAAGTACAAATTGAGGTAATTTGATCATCACACTATTATCCCCATTTTAAAGACAATGAAACTGAGGAAGACAGAGATTACTCTAGAATCACACAGTGTCTTTCGAGTCTTCCTGAGATGTATTCAGTGTACCATTTCATTGCCAATTGTATACCCTAGGTAGGAAAGGACTAATTTGAGAAAAGCTTTAAAAACTAAAGAAACAAGTTTATGTTTCACTCCAGATTTCACTCCAGGTTTGCTGAGTCCACGTCTGACTTTCCATTCACTGTGCCATATAGAGAAGTAAATAGAGACTAATTTGAGAAAGCAAAAGGGCACTAATTTCAGGAAGAATCATAGAATATTTTATGTATTTTGTTGATACTTGTACTATGCTCGAAAGGAAGCAGAGATTCTAAAAAAGAGAGAATTGGCATCAAACAATCAATAAAAAGAACTTATAGATGTAATGTGAAAAATTTCACTAAAGGAAAATATTTAAACAATAAAAAAATCACTAAAGTTTTATGGGAGCAACTAAGGAAGATTTTAAGATATTTTACACTTTAAATTTTTGCAATTTATGGTTTCATTAAAATAGTTTTATTTAACATTTGCAAATGAATATAAATATATTTTCATTTATGAATGAAATTTGGAGAAGTTAGAATTTGATGAGGTAAATGTACTTTTAGGAAGGTGCTATACATATTTCACTAAGTCTTTCTGCCAATATTCCTGGAACAGAATCCATAACACTCCAGTCAGTTTACACTCTGGACAATGAACATTCTCAAATTATGCTATCAGTTGACGCATTCAATCATATAAGAGAATGTCTCAGGATGAAAATAAAGCAAACAAACAAACAATAAAAAACCACTGTTTTGTCAGACTCATTCAGTAGTCTTATCTATAAGCATTTCAAAGATAGGGAGAGTGTTAATCTAGTTTTTTCTCTGAAATTTTGACAAATAATTTTATCCAGTTATGTTTCAGAGGACCATTTTTAAAATGCAGATGGTGAAAGATAATTATTACTGTTCCTGGATGCTTTCATGCTATTCACTTTTTTTTGCCTGAGCAGTTAACACTAACTTGCCTTCTAAAAAATTCCTAGCTCTTTATGATACTTTAATACAAACTCAATTACTGAAGTGCAAATGTATTTTTTTTAATCTTACAAAAGTCATTTTGGTGAGCCAAGTTTTTGACTGTCTTGTTCATTAGAATGTAATGAAGTCAAGGTGATAGCAGCAGTTTCCTCTATCTTATTTTCCCCTAATTTTAAAGAGGATGATATTTGCTCCACAAAGCACTGAAATCTGTTCTTTGACCATCTATACTATCACTATCATTAGCAGTTGTAAAGTAAGTGCAATGATGATATCAGTTTCTTGTTTTCTGAGGCAATAATGTGATTCTAAGTGAAAATTAAGATTAGGTAATAAAAGCAAGAACAAATGTTCATGAGAATAATGTTCTCCATTATTTCCCCCTCCTGTCTTAGAAAATTTCTCATTTGGAAGGGATTTCTTTATGAAGTCAATTCAAAAGTAACAGTGAAGGAATATGAATACTTTCAAGAAAGTCAAGAAACACTAGCACTTGGACATCGGGATATGATGTCATTATCTTCTTCAAGAATGAAGGACAAACAACAGCAAAAATGTTTTACTCTTTAATTCCTTGAACCCTTTTCCAATTGCTGCTTCTCATTTGCCTAACATCAACCTTTGATTGCATTCATTCCTTCCTTTTCCACTTGTATTTGTGTGTTGCTGAAAGAAAATGGAGAAAATCTCATAACTAGCTTCAATATGGTTATGTTCCTTCTATGATCATTCCATTCTTTTTCTCCCCCTCTCTCATTTAAAATAAGACAGAGAAAAATTTCAAAAATTTAATGTGAGTTCCTTTTCTTTTTCTTTCTTTTCTTTTCTTTTTTTTTTTTGTTTGTAAGGCAATGGGGTTAAGTGACTTGTCCAAGGGTCACACAGTTAGGTAATTGTGTCTGAAACTGCATTTGAACTCAGGTCGAACTGAGGATTCCTGCTCTGTCCAGTGTCAGTCCTAGCTGCCCTTTTTGTCTTTAAAAACACATTAAAATAATTTATTTTTCTTCCCTCCCCAGGTCTCTGACAAAGAAGAGAGCAAGATCCGCAACTTTGAATAATTTCTTGAACGTATTTCTTCTTGTCTTTTCCAGCATGATGAACTAACAACAACCTCTCAAATCTTTTACCTCTGTCCTTCTGATTTTTTTCATATTCATTTAAACCATGCCCAAATAGTCCCAGTTCTTTAAAAATCTATTATATCCAACCAAAACTTCAAACTATATTTCTTTTCTCTTTGTCTCTGGCTCTCTATCCTTTTTCTAAGCCCATCTAATTCAGTTTCTGATCTTTATAATTTTGTTTTCAACCTCATCATTCAACTGTTACTGTTCTCTCTAATGATCTCTTTTAAACAAATGATTTTTAAAATTCTTTTTTTTAAATTTTGAGTTCCAAATTCTCTCCCTGCTATCAAATACTGCTCTAATCATTGAGAAAGAAAAAACTTGATATCGATTGTACTTTAGAAAACATGTAAAACACATTTCCATATTAGCCATATTAAAAAAAAAAACAATAAAAATAAAGTGAGAAAATTGTACTTAAGTTTGAATTCAGAGATCATCAACCCTTCCTTTGGAAATGGATAACATTTTTTTTTATCTTGAATTCTTTGGGATTGTCTTGAATCATTGTATTGATTACAATAGGCAACTCTTTCACAGTTGATAGCCATTACAACATTGTTACTATGGAATACATTGATGGTCCAATTCTTCTCTCTTCATTTTGTATCAGTTCATATAGGTGTTGCAATGTGAATATGTAATTTCCTTAATCACAATGGTCCAACTTAACCAGATACAATACTTATATTTGGATACTCACTTAGTTTGATAATATAATCATCAGATATATAATCCTTATATGGAATAATTGTGACAGCTAATTGCATACCTGATTTATATTTTATGATTCTTATATAATTCTCAGATTTGGCATGGTGCTGGTTTTACTCTAGGCCTCATAATTGTCCATCCTATGGGGCAGTCATGCTTGCAGTGGGATGGAATAGGCAATAGCGGGATGAGTGGACAATGGGCAAGGACAGACATGAAGTGGACAAGACAAGGGGGAGAAGCAGACTGAAAAGGAACTCACATTAAATTTTTGAAATTTTTCTCTGTCTTATTTTAAATGGGGGGGGAGAAAAGAATGGAATGATCATAGAAGGAAAATAACCATATTGAACTGATAAGTAAACTTGGACTATGCAGACAGATTTCTTTGTGGACTTGACCTGTAGTTTCCCACTGCCACAGCTATAAAATAAAAGAGTATAAATCTCTCCAAGCCTCCTCAGGGTCCCTTTGGTCTCAATGAATAAAGAACCCACAAAGCAACCAGGAAGAGAGGAAAGAAGCCTTCCAATTAGTGTACCTGACAGGATTGGCCTGATTTATATTTGGTGAATTTGGCATGATTGTTTGGACTTAAACCATGTGTTTTTTTTGTGTTTTTATTCCCCCTAAAAATTTCTTATAGCATAAATGTATTTAACTATGATCACATACTACAGCATGGTTAGTCATCCCACAAGTAAATGAGCAGTCCCTTCTTCAATTTTCAGTGATTCCACAACAAAAAAGGGTTTATTTAAATCTCTTTTAAAAATAATTTTGTTTTAACCTCTCATAGTGGTAGTATTTCCTTGGTCTAAGGACATATAATTCTGGACATAGTTCCAGATTATTAAACAGAATGTTTAAAACTGTTATGCATTCCTGCAATAGTTTTTTAGTGTATCTATTTTCTTCTTTCAGTATTTGTCATTTCTGATAAGTGTGAAATCATGTCTCATTTGTTTCTCTAATCAAGTGTTAATAGGAACATTTATTCCCTTTGACTAAAGAAAGTCTTAATGTCTTCTGAAAACTGTCTGGTCATATTATTTGATGCTCAATCAGATGGGGAATGACCATTATTTTTATAAAACTGTCTCAAATTATATTTGAGAAATGAAGAATTCATTAGGCAAACTTGCAGCATTTTTTTATTACTTCATTGTTTATGAGTTTTCAGAAAAATGTAGTTTCCTTGATTATCTTTTTTAATTAGATCTGTTTTTGCTTTACTTTGTCTGAGGTCATGACTGGTATCTACCTTTTTTACCTCAGCTAAAACATATTCCATTATTCTCCAGTTCTTTATTTTAACTCCGTTTTTTACTTTTTCCCGGGTTTTGGGGTTTCATTTTTTGCCTCATGTTTCTGTTCTAAAGAATATATTTTTGGATTCTAGTTTCTAATTTTTCCTGCTATCTGCTTCCATGTTATGGGTGAGTTCATCCTATTCACATTAATAATTATGGTGACTAAATATATATATTTCTCTCCATCCCATTTGTCTCTGTATCTCTGTCTCTTTGTATCTTTGTGTGTGTCTCTGTCTCTCTGTCTCTCTATCTCTCTGTCTCTCTCTCTCTCTCTCTTTTTCTTACACTCCCTATCCTTCTTTTTCTTAATCATTACCTACTGTAATCTGCTTACACTTGCATCATTCTCTTCCTCTACTTTGAAAATCATCTTCTTTCTCTATTGTCAATTACTTTTCTATATACAATAGAGTCTTGTGTATTCTACCTTTCCCTTCCTCCTTCTCTCAGTGCATGCCTCTTTCATGCCATTTTTAAAAACCCATTACAATATGATGTTTTTATACATCTATGTAAACTCCTTTTCACATTCTTCATATTTACAAATGTCTTCTTCCTATTTAAGAATGTGAACATTATCTTTTTATCTTTATTAGGAGTCTTGTATCTTAAAGTTAAATTTTTTTTTGACTCTGTTCTATTCATCAGGAACACTTGAATGATCTCTATTTCATTAAATAGACATGTATTTTCCTGTAGGTTTACATTCAGTTTTGCTAAGTGGTTAATTCTTGGTTGTAATCCTAGTACCTTTGCCTTCATGATTACTATATTTGAAAATCTCTGCTCTTTTGACTCCTATTAATAAACTAAGTCTCATATTTCCTAAAGGGGGGGTTAAGATATTTTTATTTTTGATTTCTTTTGAGCTGATTGCAATAGTTTCTCCTTTACCTCAGAGTGTTGAAAATTGACTACAATATTCCTTAATTTTAGTAATTTTTAGTAGCATTCCAACTCATTGTGACAACTTTTGGTGTTTTTCTTAGCAAAGATATTGTAATGGCTTCCCATGTCTTTGTCCAATTTATATTTCAGATGATGAAACTGAGGCAAATAGGGTTGGGCAACTTGCTTAGGGTCAACAGCTAACAAGTGTATGAGAATGGTTTTGAACTGTGGATAAAAGGCTTTTTTGCCTCCTGTGCAGGTACCCCTTCCACTATGCCATGTAGCTGTCATATTGGTAACAGGAATTAGTTTGATATTTTTTAAATAGAATTTATCAGTGACTTTTTTCAATTTCTGTTTTACCTTCTGTTTGAAAGATATCAGGGTAGTTTTCCTTGATATCTTGCAACGTGATGCATGAGTTCCTTCTTTTTAAAAAAAATCGTTACTTTTAACTAGTCCAAACTTATTCAATTATCTCTCTTTACTCTATTTTCCAGGGCAATTGTTTTTCTAATGAGATATATCACATTTTCCTTTATTTTTATTCTTTGACTATGTTGAGTTTTTGATGATGTCTCATGGAATACTTAACTTCATTGAGCCATCTTTTTAAGGAATTATTTTCTTTAGTGAGATTTTGTACTTCTTTTGTCCATTTGGTAAGTTTTGAATTTTCAGGAATTTTTCTCTTCAGTGCATTTTAGTATCTTTTTTCCTACTACACTTATTCTGTTTTTAAGGAGTTTGTTGCCTTCTGTGGATTTTGTGCATTATTTTACAATGAACTAAATTCTCTTTTCTTAAGTTATTATTTTCTATAGTGTTTTAATGCCTCTTTTGCCAGGCTTTTAATTCTCTTTTCATAATTGTATTGCATCACTGTCTTTTATTTCCAATTATTTTTCAAATATTCTTCTCTCTCTCTCTCTCTCTCTCTCTCTCTCTCTCTCTCAAACTCTTTCAGGAATTCTTTCTGGGTTTGGATTCAATTAGAATTTTACTTTGAGACTTTTTATGAGATGTTTTCACGTTGTTGTTTTCTGACTTTATATTTTGGTGTTCTTTGTCACCATAGAAGCTTTTTAATAGTTAAATTCTTTGTATTGTTTTTGTTCTACTTTCCATTTTCATTATTGACTTTTAACTTAATGTAGAATTGAGGTCTTCTCATCTTGGGATGAGGAGGTATTCTGTTAAGTCTCAGGCTCATTCATGCTAATGTTTTCAGAAATAATTCAGGAAATCTGCAAGTTTTGGGTTCTTCCAAGGTGGTTTGAATTGGGAGAGGTATGATCACCACTTTCCTGATCTATGCCTCTACCTTTAATAAAAAAGGGTTTCTGGTTCCTTGTCTCTCTATTCACCAGCAGTCTTTCTTTACCTTGGATTTGTAACCAGGACCCCTGACCAGCAAATTGTAACTTAGCCCCAGAACTCCTCTCTACCCTTGAACTTTATCTCAGCCCTACATAAGGAGTTTCCAATTAGTGTCAGCTTGTTCAGTGGCACCTTCCTAATCAGTTGTCTGACCATCTTACTGTCTCTAGACTAAGACTTTTGAAGCTGCTGGTGCTTAGCCCTTGTTTCTATGTTATTGTTTCTTCCAAGGTTGTCATAATAATAATAGGAGGATGACTTCTAGCCTTTCTGTCTAGTGCTTGCTTTTAGCATTCTTTTTCTGATTTATCATCAGTATCTTGTCTCCTAACTATTGATGTTCTCCAACGTCCTGTTACTTTCCCATGGATTCAGAACTATTCAACTTTCAACAATCTCTTAGTCCTAAAATATAAATTGCCTATCCAACATTTTAAAATAAGTATCATAAAATAACACAACTTTGAGATTTTTTAAAACTTAAATTATTATTTCCTTCAAAAAGAAATAATCTTCCAAATTTCCCTATTTTAGAAGAGGCATCAGAAGAATCCTCCTAATCTCTCAGACAACATGTTCCCTTGGTCTTATCATGGCATCCTCTTTTTTCTTTATCTCAAACATCCACATGGATAGCAAATCTTACTATTTATTTCTGTTTCTACCACAATTCATCTTTCACCTTGTTAAACTTTATATATAACTTTCCTTTTTTGTCAGTCTTTTATTTATTTTTATTTTGTGCCTATAATGTTTCTTATACATTTCTAAAATATTCTTATTTAAGAGTAAACATAATACCCCCTCCCCCAAGAAAATATAGACCCGCATAAGCTATAAAGTAAAGGAGAGGGAAAAATTAAATTAAAATTAAATAATAATAATAATAACAACAACAATTGTAGGTATGGCCAGGTGGTTCCGTGGATGGAGCACCAACCCTGGAGCCAGGAGCACTCAAGGCCAAATCCAGCCCCAGACACCCAACCATCACTCAGCTGTGTGACCCCATGCAAGCCACCCCAACCCCATTGCCCTACAAAAACCAAAAAAGACCCACCCAAAATAAAATAAAATAGTAATAATAATAATAATAGTAGCGGGTGGCTGGGTGGCAGACAGTTCACTGACCCTTGAGCCAGGAGCACCCAGGTCCAAATCTGGCCTCAGATACCCAACAATCCCCCAGCTGTGCAGCCCCAGGCAGGCCACCCAGTCCCATTTGTCCTCCAACACCCCCCCCAGAAAATGATAATAATAAAAAATGTGCTTCAGTCTGTGTTCCAACACCACCAGCTCTTTCGCAGGTGGATAACATTCTTTTTTTTTCTGGCTTTTTCAAGATAAATGGGGTTAAGTGGCTTGACCAAGGCCACGCAGCTAGGTAACTATTAAGTATCTGAGACCAGATTTGAACTCAGATACTTCTGACTCCAGGGCCAGTGCCTTATCCACTGCACCACCTAGCTGCCCTGGATCACATTCTTTAGGATAAGTCCATCACAAAAGTTACTTCCATATTTTTCCACCATTGCCATTGCTGATCTCAACTCCCTCCATTCATACTTCTCTACTACCATGAACTATATTTTCTCTCTCCTTTCACTCTGTCTCTGCTGTAGCATAGTTGAGTGGCGCAGCAGACAGATCCCTGGTCCTGGGGCCAAGAGGCCCTGAACCCACATGCCACTCCTTTCCCAGCATCCACCCGGCCCTATGATCCTGGACAGGCCATCCAATCCCATCCCCTTGCAAGAAGTAAAGAAGAAAACATGTTATATCTGAGCAGTCTTCCCCCATGGTACATCCTCTCCTCCATCACTCACATTCTCCCCCTTCCCCCTGTGCCCTCCCTTCTTACTCCAGATGAGGATATATGCTGTTTCCTCTCCTAGCCACCTCTGAGGAGAACAAAGTTTCCCTCATTCCCCCTTGCCTTCCTCCTTCCATATCATTGCAATAGCTCATTGTAATAAAGAAAAATATTATTATATGAAGAATCTTAGCCTATTCTTCCTCCCCTTTTTTCTTTCTCCTATTACATTTCTCTTTTATCTATTGACTCCATTTTTACACCACAATATATCTTCAAATTCAGTTTTCTCCTGTGCTTCATCTATAAAAACTCCTTCTACCTGCTCTATTAAATGAGAAGGTTCATATGAGTATTTTTAGTATCATTTTTCTATACAGGAATACATGTATTTCATCATCATTAAGTCCCTCATATTTTCTTCTTCTCCTCCACTCTCTATGCATCACCCGAGTCCTGTATTTGAATATCAAACCTTCTGTTCAGCTCTGGCAATTCCAACAGGAACATTTGAAATTCCCCTGGTTCATTGAAAGTCCATCTTTTTCCCTGGAAGAGGACATTCAGTTTTTCTGGGTAGTTGATTTTTGGTTGCATTGCAAGCTCTTTTGCCTTCCAGAATATTATATTCCAAGACCTTCGAGCTTTTAATGTCATTGCTGCTAAGTCCTGTGTGATCCTGACTGCAGCTCCACGACATTTGAATTGTGTCCTTCTGACCACTTGTAATATTTTCTCTTTGACTTAGGAATTGTGGAACTTGGCTATAATATTCCTGGGGGTTGGTTTTTTTTGGATTTCTTTCTTGGGGAGATCAGTGGATTCTCTGCATTTCTATTTTGCCCTCTGCTTCTAGGATATTGGGGAAATTTTCCTGTAATAATTCTTTGAAAATGATGTCAAGGCTCTTTTCCTGGTCATGACTTTCAGGTATTCCAATAATTTTTAAATTATCTTTCCTAAATCTGTTTTCCATATCTGTTGTTTATTCAATGAGATGTTTCACATTTTTTTCTAATTTTTCATTCTTTTGGTTTTGATATATTGAGTCCTGGTGTCTCGTAAAATCAGCAATCTCCCTGAGTTATATTCTTTGTCTGAAGGATTTGTTTTCCTCAGAAAGCTTTCTTATCTCCTTTTCCATCTGGCCAATTTTACTTTTTAAAGCATTCTTCTCCTCAATAACTTTTTGATCTGTTTTATCCATTTGACCTATCCTGGTTTTTAACGGGTTTTTTTCTTCAGCATTTTTCTGATCTCCTTAACTAAGCTGCTGACTTCATTTCCATGTTTTTACTGCATCTCTCTCATTTCTTTTCCCAATTTTTCCTCTATCTCCCTCACTTGATTTTCAAAGTCTTTTTTGAGCTCTGGCATGGCCTGAGCCTAATTTCTGTTTTTTCCTTGGAGTCTTTAGATGCAGGAGCTTGTACTTCCTCATCTTCAGATTGAGTGTTTTGATCCTTCTTGGGATCACAGGCAAAATATTTCTCTATGGTGTTCCTCTTTGTTCTCTGCTTACTCATTTTTCCAGCATGAACCTGCATTTGAGGTGCTTCCTGAGCTTTTGAGACACCCCCACAAGGATCCCTGTGTGTGAGGCTCTGTACTTCATGGTCTATGAATGACCATAAACATCCCCCTCTGCCACGGGGCTGAAGTAGGGAGGTGGCCCTGCTGTTGTATGGGGGGGCCTAGACTGCAATCAGGGTCTAAATGTGGTCAGAGCCCCAGAGTCCTGTTCCAAGGACAGAGGACAGAGCTCAGCAGTCTCTCTCTCCACCTCCCTCCCTAGGCTCAGCCTGTCATGCCCTGGATGCTCCTGCTTACAAGCTCCGCCTGCTTCTGGTTACTGGATCTGGGCTGCCCTGGCTGCTGATCGCTGTGTGTCCTGAGGGCTGTACTTCATGTGCTCATTCTGGCAGAGGCCCCCCCACTGTTCCCCCAAGTTGTGCTTGGTGCTCCCCGGGGTGTAGATCAAGAAACTGCTGCCCCTGCTGCTGTGAGCCACAGCTCCCAGCACCCTGGGGCTGCCTTCAGGAGGCTGAAGTTCCTTAGCTCTTGCAGGCCACCCCTCTGATGGGCCAGACCCCGTGGAGCCGAGCCTTTCTGCTCTTTTCCAGGTTACCTTAGGTTGGAGAATTGCCTCACTGGATTCCTCTGTGGGTTCTCTTTCTCAAAAACGTAGAGTCCTTAGTTTATAAGTTTTGCTCCAGAGCAATGGATAGAAGATCCTCTCCTGACGCCATCTTGGCTCTGCCCCCTCTATATATAACTTTCATCACACTTTTTATAGATTATTGCAAGTATTTCTAATTGTTCTCCTTGACTCAAGTTTTTCATCAGTACAATGCACCCTGCACAGTTGACACAGTAATTTTCTTTGAGTACAAATCTAGCCATGTGATTCTTCTGTTTGATTTAATAGATATCCATTACCTCAAGGATAAAATATAAATCCCCCTGTTAAACTCTTAAAACTCTTCACAACATGATTCAAACATCATTCCAGAATATTTGGACTTGAGTTTCATTTTAAAATTTAATCTAATTGGGCTATTTTCTTAAATCCACACATAAGGATTTCCATCTCTCATTTCTTTTCAATACCAGTCCCTCTCTTTAATTTGTAGGGAAAGCATCACCTTCTTGATGATGTTTATCCTGATGCACCCATTCATATTTTTTTTGTATTTCACTATTTTGTATTCATTTCTTTTTATTAATTTGCATATGTATAATCTACATAAATATATTATATGCATACACATATAATTTATTAACTGCTTAATATGATATGGGACTCTAAATATAAGTTGAAAGAAGTGCAATCTGCTCTCAAGAAGCTTACATCTTATAATGGGAAAAGACTGCATAAAAACAAGTTTGTAAGGAAAAGGAAGAAACAAAGGTACAATATGGCAAGTAATGCTAGGGAAAGTGAAGAGAAGAATGAGTCTTGTTTGCCCTGGGCATTCTTTTTAAATCAAGGTTCTGGGAAGAGTCATCATTCAAACTACAGAATGGAAGGATACTTGAAATGCATGAATTTTAGGTTTAGAGACACACTTCAGGAACAACAGTGGCACATAGTCAAAGAGGTCTAGAATGCAACATGGAGAAAAATATTGTGTGTGTGTGTATTTGTGAGCATCATATATATACATATATATATATCATACATATCACATATATCATATACATATATGTATATTCTAATTTATACCTATATCTATATCCATTTGCATTTATATCTCTATTTCTAAAATTTGTTTTCTCACCTGTCAGATGATTCCTCTGTAAATACACATTTTTTCATTTTTTCTGTCTTCATCCTTAAGGCTTAAAACAGAAAGTGGTGCACTATAAAAAAATAAGTACTTAATAACTTATTGTTTTTTTACCTACATTATATTAAATAATCTTCTGAGTGTTAATGCAAATACAGATATGAAAATTTGGGGTACAGCAGAAAATCACATTAAATCAGATGAGAGAAAATGTATGTGCATGTTGTATATATATCAGATAATTTAAGAGAGGACATTAGCAACAGAAGAATATTATCAATCAATAATTACATTAAAGCAATTGAGTATTGAATAAGAAAAGATTTTCATTCCAGAAAAGAAAGAAAATGTGAAATGAATCTCATTTGGTATTTTTAAAAAATTAGTGATGCTTAGTTTGGGAAAAAAAAGGTGAAATGTCATTGTTATTGTATGAGGATTTGATTTTGAAAATCAATACAAAGATGCAATGGACTGTTATTGAAAATGAGAAATTTTGATTAGAAGTGATGAGTAGATTTTGGCTCAAAAATTAATGCCTTTTCACAAATTATAATTGTCAAAACTGAAATAAAATATGCCATAAGTTAATGAATATCCCTGCAAGGGAATTATTAAAATACATGTTGAAGAAGACCTATAAGTCATATAGAAAAAAACTAGGCTTCCAAGATGACTTATATCAAGTAACTCTAAGAAACTATCAAATTTTGAAATGTTCTGTTTTTTTAAAAACATTAGAATGATAGTTGTTGTCTTCAAATTTGAGAGTGACATTTATTTAATGCTCTCTGCCTGAAACATCTGGATGCTAACAGTTCACAGTTTAGTGCAAACAAGATAAGCTTTTTCTGAATAAAAGAAAATATTTTACAATATTTACACTTCATTATTTGAACAATGATTCTACTGAATGGGGTAAAAATCATTTAACTGCCAGGGCTTCCTTATATACAAATAATAATTAAAAAATTAATTTAAAATTTAAAAATAGAGAAACATTAATCTAATCTCATAGAAACAATTCTTTCAATGATGAGAATAGGTACTAACCTATATGGGAATATCATCAGCAAAATTACTATCTTAATATTTTCTAGATAGGAAAACAAAACTTCTAATGTGAATTTAAATGTATGTCTCAGAAAATACCAATATAGAAAAGCAAAATTAAAACATTGGTTGGATTATGAAATGATCATAGGGATGGGGAACTTCAACAAGGTCATGGAAAGAGAATAAAGAATCAATTAGTCAGATTTATATCATGAAAGACTCTCAGATATTAGAGGGAAGATTATTTCAATTTTTTTTAATAAAACACAAAATTCTAGAGATCTCATAATGTAAATGCTTCTATTTATTCATCAATGTCATCATCCTCACCAGACCCTACACATATACTTTTTTTTCCTATTCATGAAAACATTTTTTGGGAAGATAAAATCTCTATAACTAATTAACATGTATAAAAGAGAAATCCCCTCTCCTTGATAAAAGATCTAAATATCATTGCTGTAACCAAAGCTTTATTGGTTTCAACTTATCAGTTTGTGTAAAGGAATCAATAAAATAAATAGTTTTTTTGCCTTTCTGTAATCTTTGTGATGTTTAAGGATCATTTAGAGCTCCTTAGAATTACTTTATAATATTTAATTTTGATAAATTCAAATTCAGCTCACTTAAAGGAATATAGGATGATATAATTTTGTAGAAAATTTAAAAAGGAGTTAAAAAGTATTTCCTACATATTTTTAATTCAAAAGCAGTCCTACATTACGTTAGATTTTCCATTTTTGAGATTATAGGATTGTGATGAATTCATGAATAAAACAAAGTTATCATTTTTCTATCTTGTAATTTTATTAATATTTTTTAATTAAATGAAAGAAAGATTATTTATTTTAATCAATATTACATACTCATCTCCATGAGAATATAAGATTCTTATTTTGGTGCCTATTTTCCCAACACTTACCACAGTTCTTGACACACAGTAGGCAAGTTTAATTTTTCAAGTCACTATTGAGGCAGATTCCTCTGTGGATTGTGAAACTTTCCAAATGATCTTCTATCTTACCCCTTCCCCCCATACTATACACACACACACACACACACACACACACACACACATTCATACACATTCTGTTTTTTTCTATATTGTTATTTTGTGTTATTTCTATATTACATAATTTATACACTCCACATACTTTAAATACATATATCCATGCAATGTACTTAACTATGCATATAGTGAGAGAATATGCATATTTTATAAAACAGTAAATCACTGAAGTTATTGGAGAGATATGTGAATTAAAAAATGTAACTACTAAAAATTGTGGCCTATTGATACCCATAAGAGTTTTCTAATGACCTTTAATTCAAAATAAATTTCATTAAAAAATTTACCTGCTATAAAGTAGAGAAATAATAGAGAACAAATGATATAATATGGAAAGGAAACAACAAAACGAGTCTTGTAAATTATTAAGATTATTTGAAAGATGTAAAAATTAAAGAGCAGGCAAAGGAAGGTAACTAAAAGAAGGCAGTCAAGTAAGAAATTATTAACAACTCCCATAGTATGTATGAACATCTGAATATACTAAGGTTTTTTAAGACTTTAATCAAGAAGAGAATCATCAGAAAATACCAATATATGAAGGCAAAATTCAAAATTTGGTTGGATTATAAAATGATCATAGGTGTTATAGCGATGGAGAACTTCAACAAGGATCATGGAAAGAGAATGAATAATCAATTAGTCAGATTTATATAATTAAAGACTCTCAGATATTAGAGGTAAGATTATTTTGATTTTATACATTTAATATATCTGTCATTTTTTCTAATGGATTTTAAAATCTTGAAAACAACCAATATCACTTAATCATTTTTCTTTCCCTCATACCACCAAGCAGTATTACTTTTCACTATTGAATCAATAATGTGATTGGAATGATTTTTAAAAATAATTCATAAAGAATTCACAGAAATATTATATTATTGATCTTTTAATTGCCTTCATCAAGAACAAAAACTAACATGCGCAGAAAATGAATTCATAATTCATTCTGACATGATAAGAATGAATTTAAGAGAAAATATTCCCCATGAAGCAACTGAAATATATTTCTTAGGGTGGCATAGTGAATATAGTACTGGGCTAGGAAAAAGTTAAGAGGTTTGAATTAAATCCAATCTTACATAGTTACTAGCTATTTGATGCTTCACAAATCACTTAAACTCTGCCTCAGTTTCCTCAAATATAATTTGGAAAAAATAATAGCCCTTCCTTCTCAGTGTTGTCATAAGTATTAAATTAAATAATATTATTCAAATGTTTAGTACAGTACTTAGAATATCTTTATAAGTGTGTATCTCCTTTCTTTCTTTTATTAGAGAAAATAATAAAATTTATTGTAGGAATTAAAGGAATAATTATTTTATTTGCTAGAAACTTATATCCTAAGCACTACTGCTTGAATGACCTTGATAAAGCAATAACTATCAGATATTTAATTTATGAAATAAAATAAAATGCCTATATGATATTTGTTATGACTATATCCTTGCATATTCTTTCTATTACATTTATTTCTTTTTCTCTTCCACCTACTCCTCTTTGACCCTTTAATAATTTTAAACAGGCACTATGTAACTTTTCCTTTTCTCAATATTATTTCTCTTCTGATGACAAAAGTGACAGGAAGTGAATTTGGAAAAGTATCAAGAACTTTTTGTTTCTACAAAAATAAATGTCAGGGCATTTAGAAAGATGTTAAGAGTTAACCTTGACAAATAAAATATTCAAAGATCTTCAGCAATAAACTCTTACTTCATGCTACTTTTGCATTAGTCCTAGAAGCGAAGATCATAGAGATTCAAACCTTAAAAAGGACTTCAATAGCCAACCACTCTGTTTCAACTATTAAAAGATTTTTCACTCTATAACACCAATTCTTCATCCAACTTTTGTTTGAAGATCTCCAATAGGATTTGTAGATGTTTGCTTTGGTTTTATTTCCCCATCACCCCCTGCCCCTAAGATAAATTTGCCACTTTGGCTTTCAAATCTTACTACTCATTCTGCCTGCAGGGAAAAAAGGGAGTGTTAATTCATCTTGTACTTGTCAGGCCTTCACATAATTGAAGAAAACTATCCTAGTAACATAGGCTACAGAAATCTCTTCTCTAGGCTGATTTCAGTTACTTCAATTAACATAATATTCCTTGACTTCAAATCTAATTCACAATCCTGGTTGGTCTCCTCCACATTTTCTCCAGTTTAGTAATGTATTTTCTAAATTGTTCCACACAGAGTTACATATCTATGTGTTCTCACCAGGATAGTACACAGCGGTACATACTAATATCTACTAATACTTGGAAGTTTTATCTTACTTATTACACCTCCATTTTATGTTCAACTTTTGACTATCTTATCATATCAAATACTGTCTAGCAAGAACCCCAGATCTTTTAGTTTAATAGATAAATGCAAAAATATATGTATTTGATTTTGTATTTATGTGGTTCTCTTTAAGCAGAAGTATGAGACTTTACTTTTATCTATAAGAAATAATCATTTGCCTCCTTTAACCCATAAATTCCAATTCTAGGCCTATATCCAGAAGAAATTGTATAATATGAGAAAAGTCCTACATGTTCCAAAATATTCATAGTAACTCTTTTTGTAGTGGCAAATAATTGGAAATTTAGGAGATGCCCATCAATTAGGATAGTACTTAACAACTATATACTTTTTTTTTTAAACTGTCAGGAACTCTGTTCTGTGGGCCGGGTCAAGTCACAGTTTTTTCCCCCCACCAAGATAGGGCAAAAAGAGATGATTTTCATGGAGAACATTTTCTGTAATCTCATAAATCATTAAAACATTCTGAAAACATCAAATCTGAATTATAGGCAGATTTATTGCTAGGATAGAATTTTGATTTCTTTCTGGCAAAGAAATGGAAATTGCAGGAATTACCATCAATTGGGAAATGCCTAAAATTTGTGTTCTATGATTCTGATGGAATAATATTATGCTATAAAACAATATGAGATCAGTTATTTTAGAATATAAAATAGGAAGAATTTCATGAAATAATGTAGAACAAAATGAGCAGAATCAAGAGAACATTGCATATAGTAACAATAATGTTTTTAAGGATGGTATTGAGCAAATAAGTTATTTTGAATACCATATATATACCTAATTCAATTATAAAGTTTATATGAAGAAAGATACCATGTAATTATCTTTAAAATAGGTGAAAGAGGAAGGGAAGGAAAAATGGGAAAAATGAAATTTACATGTTAATTTTGCTGTAAATTGAAAGGAATGACAATTTCTACATTGAAGATTTGCAGTTTCATGTGTAATCATCTTTACTGTTGTACTATGTTTTGGAAATACTTTTCTTCATGTTATATAAATTTAAAAAATTAAAAATTTAGGGTAATACTACTTGTTTTCTTTTGTTTTTTAGGCTTTTGCAAAGCAAATGGGGTTAAGTGGCTTGCCTAAGTCCACACAGCTAGGTTATTATTAATTGTCTGAGGCCAAATTTGAACTCAGGTCCTCCTGACTCGAGGGCCAGTGCTCTATTTACTGTGCCACCTAGCCACCCAGGGTAACTCTACTTGATACAAAATAAGCATTTGGGGAAATTACTGAATCATATAAATTTAAAATTTGTTTCTTATCATGACAATGGAAGAATGATATAATTTTACTATATGCAAATCAGTAAACTGAATTCTCAGGATATAAATAGCAAACTAAATGAAATAGTCTTTAGTCTCAAGAATTTGATTTTCTATTTGAAGTGATTCAGTTGTAACAAAAGTTTTATTAAGACTGTTGCTGAAGTAGATTGGTTTCTGCTACTTTGAGAGAAACTTTCATATTACTGATTGGATAACAACTGATTACTTCAGAATACATTCCTACAAGAAATGGTATAATGGACTAGGTCTAATAATATAGCATATTATCACTTCAATATTAGTGTTAGCTAAACAGACCCAAGATGATGATGTGAAGGCAGGAATTCCAAGAAATTCTTCACCATAAAATCCCAAACACCATAAGATTATGTCTCTACCTAAATTCTAGAGTGACAGGGCACTCATAAAGACTGAGTGAAACAATTTTCTAGTCCAAGATAACTTGGTAGATCAAGACTGAGGTTTGAAAAATTTTCAAGCAGCAGTCTTCCAGGAACAGCCTGGGAGCAACAGAGTCCCTGACAGTGAGAACAGCTTCCAGATCTCCCAACCCAGAGATCACCAAAGAAAACTTGTAAGCTAAACAGGAAACGTTGGTCAGAGTGAACTCAAAGCCCAGTGTAGCTTAGACCTCAGTGAAGACCTAGTCTGGGAAATGGAAGTAGGCCTACAGAGTCACCCAGCAAAGCAATACCTGGCAACTGCTTCCAGCGTTCTCAGTTCTTGAACAGTAAGGAGGTGGGGGGAGACTTTTGAGGTCACTCTACTATCCATGGGACAGCACTCTGCTGCTTTGTCCATATTAAGACTCTAGTTGCAATCTGGGGCCCCCCATTGCCTTAGCAGAGCAGAAACCCTCCTCACAGCTTCAGTTAAGAGGGGAGTGCTTGTGGTCATCCACAGACCAGAGCATAGGCAAGAAATCAGTCAGAGCCTCTCATAAAATCTTGAAAGAGTTGGGGTCTTTGAGAGGGATATCCCCAAATCACTCAAAAACTTGGGAAGCACATCAAAACCATATCATAGACTGGGGAAATGAAGAAAAAGAAAAAAAATAAGCTGACTGTAGATACTTCGGTCTCATGGAAGATCAAAATTCACACTCAGAATATGACAAAGTCAAAGTTTCTGTATCCAAAGTCTCCACAGGAAAATAGAAATTGGTCTCAGGATAGGAAGATCTCAAAAACATTTTGAAAATCAACTGAGGGAGGTAGAGGAAATATTGAGAAGAGAAATGAGAACAATGAAGGAAAATCCTGACAACCAATTCAGCAGTTTAGTGAAGGAGATAACAAAAAATTACCAAAGAAAATAACATGTTAAAAGCTAGTTTAGGTCAAATAGAAAAAGCAGCCCACAAGGTCAATGAGGAGAAAAATATCTCAAAAAAACAGAATTGGTCAGATGGAAAAGGAGATATAAAAGCTCTCTGAAGAAACAACACCATTAAATAAGGAATGAAACTAAGGGAAGTCAATGACATTTTAAGAAATCAAGAAACAATATAACAAAACCAAAAGAAGGTAAAAATAGAAGGAAAATGTGAAAACTCTCATTGTAACAAAGAATAGACCTGGAAAACAGTTCTAGGAGAGAAAAATTAAAAAAACTATTTTGCTACCTAAAAACACCAGGAAAAAGATCTTTGACTTCATTTTTAAAGAATTTCTCTAGGAAAATTTTCCTGATATTCTGGAAGTGGAGGGTAAAATAGAATTTGAGGGAATCTACTGTTCGCCTTCTCAAAGAGATTCCCCCACCAAAAGAACTTCCAGGAATATTCCATTCAAATTACAGAACTCCCAAGTCAAAGGTAGAATATTAGAAGCTGCCAGATAGAAGCAATTCAAATATCATTGTGCTATCTATAGTCAGGATTACACAAGATTTAGGAATCATAGGACCTGAAATATAATATTCTAGAAAGCAAAAGACCTTGGATTACAACCAAGAATTAACTACCCAGCAAAACTGAACTTTCTCTTTCAGGGGACAAGATAGAAATTCAATGAAATAGAGGAATTTCAACTTTGCTTTTGGGACCAGAACTGAACAGAGAGTTTGACCTCCAAGTACAGGACTCAGGCAAAGCATAGAGAGAGTGCATAGCAAGGGCACATCATGAGGGATTTAATATTCTTGAACTGCTTGTAATTCTACATGGGAAGATGATACTGATAACTCACGTGAACATTCTCATTCATTAGAGCAGTCAGAAGGAGCATAAATAGATAAGATACAGGCAGAAGTTAAATATGAGGGCATAATATAAAGGAGTCAATAGGAGAAAAGAATGTACTGGGTGAAAGGGAAAAGAGAGGAAGAATGGGCTAAGATATCATATATATGATATATATATATATATATATATATATTATATATATATATATATATATATATATATATGTGATATGTAATATAGAAGTAAATGAGCAGCCCTAAAAAGGGCTTGACAAGCCCTTAAACCAGAAATATTTATCTTCTCTGAACACCCTAGGCATCTCATGTGCATGTATATGTGTATATATATATATATATATATATATATGACACAGATGTGGTTATGCATATATGTTAAGGGGAAAAAAGGAGAGTGGGGGTAACTAGGTGGAACAGTGGGTAGAGCACTGGCCTTGGATTCAGGAAGACCTGGGTTAAATCCAACTTCAGATACTTACTAATTACCTAGCTATGTGATATTGGGCAAGTCACTTAACCCCACTGACTTGCAAAAACCTAAAAAAAAAGGAAAAGTAAAAAGAGAGAATACATGGGAAAATAACTGAATTAGAATCCAGAACATTTCTTCAATATTTCACCTAAACTTCTTCTGTTTCCTGATCAGTAAAAAAAAGACAATGTGGTCTTTAAAAATATTACTTCTAATTCCAGATGATGTTAAATATGCAATCATTCTCTAGAGAATGGAATATATTTTCCATTTGTGGAGATTACAGTTACACAAAATGTATGAAGTTTTTGAATTGTGGACCCAATGGATGAAATTTATTAAAGTCAAGATAAAACAGTTGACATAGGTTATGTTTATCAAGTTCAAGTTCATGAACCCCTAGTTGCTGTGGTTTTTGAATGTTTTGTCCTTGTCTGTGTTTTTTTCAAGCTGTTCTTTTGTTCCAGATGGTGGGATGGGAAAATGGGCACTGAACTCATCACCAAAGCATACATTCATTTTTTCATTTTTACTGATGATGATCAATATGTCTGCCATTAATCAGTACAAAATGACTTCAAAGTCCACATTACATTAATGTTGGGTTGACTCTCTGTGAAGAAAACCATAGCTAAAATTTTATTCCTTTTCCTTTTAATCTAGCAGAGAGATAACTCTGAGTTTTTTGTCCTTAATTGTAATCATTGTCCTCCATTGCTGAATGGGTGAGTTAAATACTTTTCCACTCTTTTTCTCTTCTAAAACATAAAATGGAGTGGGATGAAAATTTTCATCATTTCCAAAAGGGGAAGAAAAAGACCCATCACAGCTACAACTTAAAAAGAATGTCAGTGGTTGAATTTGGTGAGATTTTCAGGGTTAAGTGAAAGCAATGGAATTTTCATTTTACTTTGTTTTGTCAGAAGACTTTATTTTGTGTGGAGGCATTTCTCATCTTTTCTTGTTGAATGTCAGCAATGTATCTCAAATGGATTTCAAGAATTATGCTTAGACCCATCTAATCAATTTGATTGGCACACTGCTTTGCATTTCCTTCCCCATGAACTATGACACCACAGCTTTTCCATCTTTCTGAAATGGATATCAATTTCTACTTTAAAATATATTGAAATATATAATTTAAAAGACTTTTCTTACCTTCCCAAACAAAGGGGGGGGGGAGTATTACTTCTATCATACTAACTGTTATATCTCAATTAGTAAAGAATTTGTAGAAATACCACTTTTATTTTTCAGAAAATATCACTGTGCACTTGGGAAATTTATCTCTTTTTCATTTGACCAATATATTTGAGTGATATCATTGAACAACTTTGCTGAAATTAAAATTGCCTTAAGTGCACTAGATTACAAGATCAAGGTATTTAAAAATAAATGCCTTTTCATATTAAAACACTAAACTGTGTACAAATCAGGTGTATTTAATGGGTGCTCTGTAATTGCTGTTTTAGCTATGGGCTTGTCAGCTTTTCCATTATAAAGCCTTGTCTTAAGAAGTTTATAGCAGAGCTGTAAATATCAGTAGACTATAGTCTATTCTAAATCTTATTCAGAAAATAAACTTTTAGAAGACAATATTTTA
The DNA here is from genome assembly GCF_037893015.1 of Macrotis lagotis. Classification (NCBI taxonomy): domain Eukaryota; kingdom Metazoa; phylum Chordata; class Mammalia; order Peramelemorphia; family Peramelidae; genus Macrotis; species Macrotis lagotis. The sequence continues at coordinate 366,308,263 of NC_133666.1, read as the reverse complement.
GGTTCTATTTTTTAAAATATGTAACAAATTATGGTAAAACAAAATGTATGTCATTATATTTGAAGTGTTCATTTTCAATAATAAATATTCAATAAAGGCATTTAAATGAAAAGGATCATGAAAGTGCTCTATAAAATTTTTTTTTTCTAAATTAAGATTTACTCCTTAAATTCACAAAAACCATTCAAGTGTGAAACTGGAACCACTTAGCATTACTTCTTGTCTACATGACTCCAAAGACAGGCAAAAAGTCAAATGTCTATATATAGCCTATCTACATATTAATGCCATTTTTAAATTTCTAAGAAAAAAATGAAATTTTATTAAAATTCTCATCATCAATGGACATTATTTTTCCTGTGCTCTTTAAGAGAAGTTAGGTGATATAGTGGATAGAGTGCTATGCCTAGAGCCAGGAAAACTTATCTTCCTGAATTCAAATCCAGACTTAGAAATTTAGGAGTTTCAAATGTAAGACTGATTTAAGCAGGTATCTATCCCAAGCATGTGAAGACTTCCCTTGGTGAAATGAAAAGCAGGCAATGTGCATTATTTAGAGTTTTTTTAAAGACATCAAGGACCCCAAGTTCATCAACCAATCATCTTGACTCCTTTCTGCCACTAGACTGTGATGACTCTTGAAGAGAGAATTGAGGCTGACAAATTCATGAAGCTACCTGATCTAAATTCATTTAATGCATGAACCAAAAAACATCACTCCATACCATTTTACCATTTTTACTTATCTCAAAGTCCTTATGGGGACAGACCTGTGATAAAACAGCAGATGGAGATAAACTGGGACCTGTAAACACAATCCTGCATGCAGGTAGCTCAGACCATAAGGATCATCTTTCCATTGTAAATGGTAGCAGTATTCAGCAGTTCCTTTAGTTTCTGTGTAGCCTTTTTAAGAGCACACTGCTCATCTCCTATTGTTGAGGAAGGGGTAAGAAAAGGTGCACTAAAAATTATCTGCTTTACCATGGCAGGCCTGCATTCCAGACTGCTGTTGAAGCAAACAAAAGTTTTAAAAAATTTCTGCAAAACCCTCATCAAAGAAGTTACTGTGCTCTATGAGCAGAACAGAATTGAACTAGCTCAAAAGAAATGCAAGATATGTAAATTTAGATTTCTCCTCAAATATTCACATGAACCATTTGTGCCCAATCTGTGGTAGAGCATTCCAAAGTCACATTGGCCAGATCAGTCATTGTCAGACACACTGTAACTTGACTTTAATATAATGATGTCATTTTGATACACTTTGACAACAGACAAAAGTTTAATTATGTGACTCTAGGTATGTCACTTTACTCTGCTGTTTAAATTTCCTCACCTATAAAATGAACTGAAAAGGAAATGGTAAATTATTCCAGTCTCTTAACAAGTAGGGTTAAGGGCAACTAGGTGGTGCAGTGGATAAAGCACCAGCCCTGGAGTCAGGAGTACCCAGGTTCAAATCCAGTCTCAGACACTTAATAATTACCTAGCTGTGTGGCCTTGGGCAAACCACTTAACCCCATTTGCCTTTCAAAAACCTAAAAATCAAAAAACAAAAAGAAACAAATAGAATCAAACATCACTGAAAAACAACTGGATAGCAGCAGGAATAGAAAAGGTCATGTATGGTGAACCATTTTTGTTGTATGCAATTTTTATGGTGTTTCTCTTACCTCATTAGAGAAAATAACATTGATGAATCATTACTAAAAAAACAAAGTAATCAATGTATCTCCTTGACCAGGACCACAGCCTGGATTTCCATAATAGCATACATCAATGCATTTAAAACATACTCCTTAAGAAAAACAACAAAGTCAAGTTTGAAATACTTTTTTGATCTTTTAGTTCCTTACTTCTGGAATGTATTTATGGCATCACAAGGTGATTAAACAAGACAAACAATAAGTATTTCTTCTAAATTACCTGGTACCAGATAGAACCACATGAAAAGATTTAGCAATATAGTGTCTTGATGCCATTCCTATAAAGAGTCAAGTAAAGAAGTATTTATTAAGTGCCTACTATGAGCTAGGCAATATGCCAGGATGGATTTACCAAAAAAAAATTGAAAGAGCAATCAAAAAGCAGTACTTCTTTTGATAAGCTTAGATTAGTCATTTTTTGCAACTCTCTTCTACCCTATAGCAGAAATTGAAACAAAGTTCTTTGAAGTTTTAATACAGTTTACATTTGCAAATAATCAGAGTTTAAAATAACAAGAATTTTAAGGATAGAAATGATCTCTAAACATTATCTAAGTTACTTAGACAATTTCCTGTTTCTTTTTTTGTTTGTTTGCTTGTCCTACATTCTCTTTTTTTAAAAAAAAATATTTATTTTCATCCACATATACATGTATGTTTTCAAGTTACAAAATTTTCCTCCATTTTCCCTTCCCACCCCCCCTCCTTCCCTCAGCAAGGAATGGTCAGGTTTACATTTTGAATACATATTCTGTTAAACATGTTTAAAAATTAGTAATTTTTGGCATGAAGAATTAGGGGTAAGGGAAAGAGAATCACATAAGAGATAATTTTTATAAAGTATTCATCAGATTTTGAAGGGATTTTTTCTGTGTCTTTTATTTTGTTTTGTTTTTCTTTCCCTGGTTGGGGATAATATAGTCCATAACCAGTCTAATACAGTTTTCCTACTGCTCGGGGACCTATCCCAAGCCTTCACCTGGATATGTACCTTTCCCCAGTCTTCAGACATCACGGACCCGTCGGTCTTCGGATGCACAGACCCTCCTTTGGGGAAGGAGGGCAGTAACTGGACAGAGCACCCGGTTGCAGTCTAACAAGCAGGTCTTTATTGCTTACATTGCAGCGAAAAAATGGCTCTCTTCATCCCCAGTCCCATCCCTTTTATAGTGCTCTGCTCCTCCCCTGAGCTCCTCCCCTGTTCCTCCCTCATGGGAGGAGCCACTCCTGTTACTGGGGCATTCCCAGCATCCATGTGGGTAGGTTCACACCCCCAGGCGTCTCCTAGCCCATAGGTGGCCAAGGTCCAGAGCTGGGTCCAGAGCTGGGTCCATGACAATTCCCCTTTTTGTTTAGACAGGGGTAGTGTCCATCTTTGTTCGTTCTTTGGGATTCTAGAGAAGAGTACGAGGGTCAGCCTTTCATAGCATGTTTTAGCAGCAAGCATATGTAGCAAAAGAGGCAAGATAGAAATAGTCATAGTCGTACTATCCTACAGCAATAAAATTATTTTAGATCTTAATTAAACACACACACAGACACATGTACGAACACACAGAAAACAATCATTTTGTGTAACCAAGCTGTGATTGATGCCCTGGTCGGCATCAAATCCCAGAATATAAGAACATTTTCCTGTCCCTCCAGGCCAGTAGAGAGATGTTAAAATGTCCCATTGAAGTTTAATTACACATATACACATATTATTATGTTTTTTTAATGAACCAATTAAGACCGCTCAAGAAAAAATAACTTTTTAGAATCAATTAGAATGTCTTGAGGAACCTCATATATAAATTTATTAAGAATTTTTAAATAACCAATTAATATAAAAATTGAATGCATTCTTAAATAACTCTATAAAATATCATTTTAACTATTCTAGCACAAAAAATATAGTCATAAGCACAAGAACTGGTGATGTGCGTTCTTCTTTATATTTTGCAGTGACATTGGGCAGTTCTGGCAGAAGGGCCTCAATCCTCAGAGAAAGCACTGCCTGTAGCTGCTTTCACCAGGAAAGATGAAATGCAGAGCGGTAGATATTTATATTGGCACTGAATGAGGAGTGTGATGAATAAGAGACATGGTATCTGCCTTGATGTTGATTAAGGCAGTCTTCATTAGGGATATCAAAAACGTATCAAGCAGGGGCCAAAAATACAAAAAAGAAATAATATGGCAACAGGACCTATCCAGCTGAATAACCATTGTAAAAATTGTAAATGCTTGAGATAATTAGCAATATTAAAGGCAGCAGTTTGATGATTCAAAAAATCAGTCGAAATATTTCTCAGTTCTTGAAGCAATAAAGCTAACTGATGAATGTCTGATGAAGCATTATGAGATAATAGTGCACCCTGTAACACAGCCCATGAACCAACAAAGGAGTTGGTAAGATTTACCTGTAATGGAGTGACACATAATGGTTTATATCTATAATGACAAGGAATTGGGGTTATTAATTCATGATAAGAAAGCTCATCCCCAATGTAAACTACTACAGGGGCCAAAGCATCTATTTCCTTTTGAAGTGCCCAATTTATATGATTTTGGGTGGTCCACATGGATGATTGCTGGGCCAAAAAGTTCTGCAATACAGATGCCAGATATCCTTGTCACTGGTAAAGATCCTGAATTTGGAATTCCTCATAAATTGAGAAAGCAAAGTTTATGATATTGAAAGCAAGATCAACCACCTCACACTTTTGCAATGGTATTGAAGGAAGATTCCCACGAAGTTCATTCCACAACTCATTTATAGGATTTTGTGCCCATGGTTGTTTAGCTTTTACTGGTACAAGTTGGTATTTTTGGCGTTTCAGGATAAATATTGCACGACCATGATGCCAAGAAGTTAAAGTTTCAGTGAGTATGGCATTAGGACAAGAAATGCGGTAAGGTTGAAAGGCCCACATGTTGTTGATCATGTTTTTCAATAGATGCGTTTTCGGTCTGACAAAGGAGGAAAGCATAGTTGGGAGGTGCACGAGTCTCAGCTACGAATCGATAACACAACTTGTCAGTATGTCCTTGAGTATCATGGCAGGTCGAATTCAAATTGCCAAAAATAGCACACCATGTCCCAAATGTAAAATCCGAGCAGGATGTACCTTGTTTACAGGGCAATATATGGATGGAAGCATTTATTGGTGTAAATGGTAGACCCAAACGCCACAAATGTGGATGGGCAGTTCCCAGGGGAAAGGCAACTGGTGCAGGAGCTGCTATTTGTTTGTATTTCTTCGTAGAGGAGATATAATCCCAAAATCGTAGGTCCACAGAAGAACCGTATATTGTAGGGCCACATGTTGGAACCCCAGTAGAGCAAGCATGTATCAGAACCCAGGTATCTCCATCTCCTTCAGGGCAGGCAGCGAAAGACACTGTATCATTGTAATAAGAGCCAAGCTGTGTGTATGTCTGTGATGTTTCTTGGATGCAATTCAGGGAAGATGGATAACATAGTTATGTTTAGATGGGTGGTATGATTCTTTAGTTCTTGTGTATGATGAAAAAAGGATGAAAAAAGTTTACTTTCTAATTTGATACATGTTTTATCCAAGCTTGTATCATCCGGGAGCGTGGTGTCTGTATAAAGACATATCAGTGGATTAGAAGCATATACTGTAAAATTGTACTTAGTTATCTCAGTTTCCTGTACGTTCTGTATATCTCGGTGTTCAGTGTCCCCTACTAACTTGGTGACATTCCCTTTTATCTTAAACGGAGGTGTCGTGTCATACCATCCTAAAGCTTTAAGAGCTGGCGGGTCCACCACCAGCCCCCAGAACCATGCACCTTGTTGATCTTCCTGCACTCTATATGACTCAGTAAGGTTATACCATTTACTGTTGAGAGCTTGTGTCCCGGGTAGCAGACTCAGGGCAAGAAGGGCAAGAGTTAAGGTCTTCATTCTCTTTTCTTTCCTTGGGTATCACCGTCCTCTCCATCTTTTTCTTCTTTTCCTTATTTTCATCTTCTCCGAGGTCTCTGACCCACTTGGTTGGAGACCAGACTGGTTTCTCCTTCTCCTTGCCATCCACACTCGGATCTGGTTGAATACAAAGATACACTTGTCCACTTATAATTACCGAGCCTGGGCTATGCCATTGGCCATCTGGGCTTTTCCACAGTACTGAGTTGCCTATTGGGCAGGGAGAGGGATGGCTAGTTGCGTGCGTGTGGAGTGTTCGTGAAGTTCCTGCGAAAAAAAAACAAAGCTGGGGAGGTACTATCATCTCTCAATTGAAGAAAATTCATGGTGTATACAGCCTGTGCTAATTGTGTATATATAAGGCAGCCACGACCGCTGACTCCCCCTTTTTGTTTAATGAGGAGGGTTTTAAGGGTGCAGTTAGCACATTCAACTATGGCCTGACCGGTGGGATTGTATGGAATTCCAGTATTGTGTAAAATGGAAAATTCTTGACAAAAGTTTGCAAATGTCTTGGAAGAATATGCAGGGCCATTATCTGTTTTTATAGCTGTAGGAACTCCACAAGTAGAAAAACAGGACAAAAGATGTGCTATAACATGGCGGGCTGCCTCACCAGGTTGAATTGATGCCATGACAAAATTAGAAAAGGTGTCTATGGAAACATGAATAAGGGTTTTCCCATAGTGGGTAACATTCATCTGCCATAAAGCTTTAGGACGGTCTCCGTGGGGATTAATAGCACAATCAATAGGTGGGGGACAAAATGGAGCACAGCCAAGGCATCGTTTCACTATGTCCCTGGCTTGATCTTTAGTGATGCCATACAGATGACGAAGAGAACGAGCTGAAAGATGGTACTTATCATGTGCCTGATGGGCTTCTGAAAGTAAAGGGCATAGCAATGCTCTATCTACCGTATCATTACCACTGTAGATGGGCCTAATAGCAGAGACATGGGATTAACAGACACGTTGGCAAGATAAGCAAGAGCACGTGTAACAGCAAGGAGTTCGTTTTTCTGGGATGAGGTATACTCAGTGGTATAAACTCGCAATATTTGCTTTTGTGGGACGTAAAAGGCTGCTCGTTTATTTTTGGTGGTGTCTGTGAACACATTTGGTCCATCAACAGGGTTAGGGGAAATAATTCATGGTGGGGGTTGTAATGGAAGACTGTCCCATCCACGCAGTGTTGGGGGTAATGGAAGATTAATGACATCGCATGAAGTGAGTAGGGCAGCCCATTCAGGGATAGAGTCAGTAAAATAAGGAAGAGTACCTTCAGAAGCACAAATATTTAAAACAGGATATTTTCCAAACATACAAAGACAACGATCAGACATAGCTAGGAATACATTTACCAGCATCGTAAATTTACAAGGGATGCTTCTTTTACTTCTCTGGAAATATTGCCATTCTATGACACCTTGCTTTTGATAGAGAAAACCAATATGTGACCTTTGATTTAAAATGGTAGCAACTATAGGATGCTCAGGATCAAATTGAACTATAGACTCATGACACCTGGATAGAATCTGTGTCATGGCCTCTTTTGCTTGTGAGGTCCAATACTGGGGGGAGGTCAATGTGGAATCTCCTTTCAGGATATCATAAAGAGGATACATTAAATCATCAGGAATAGGAACTGTAGAACGTATCCAATGTATGGAACCAATAAGTGTCTGGAAATCATTAAGGGTCCTACATTTCTCTAAATTCACCTTTGGGGGTATTCTAGATGCCCTCCCTTCACTAATGGTGTGACCAAGGTATTGATAAGGGCTAGTATCTTGTATCTTATGAGGAGCCACTTGAAGCCCATATTTACTCAAGGAAAGGAGCATTTCTTTTGTTAATTCTTCTAGCTCCAAGGATTGCTTAGTAGCCATGAGAATATCATCCATATAATGGATTATGATAGCCTTGGGATACTTACTGCGCATGGGTGAACAATAGCTGCAACATATGCTTGGCACATAGTTGGACTATTGGCCATTCCCTGAGGTAATACAGTAAAGTGATACCTGATTGACGGGCTTTGAAAATTTTTTGATGGTACCGAGAATGCAAATTTATCCCTATCCTCAGGGTGAAGAGGAATGCTATAAAAACAATCCTTAATATCTATTATCTTTATAACAAATTCTCTAGGTATAAAGGCAGGAGAAGGAAGACCCGTCTGTAGCGGGCCTATTGGGACCATTCTTTTATTCCCTGCCCGTAAGTCAATAAGCATTCTCCAGGTGCCAGCTTTCTTTTTTATTACAAATACTGGAGAATTATAAGGGCTGGTGGTAGGCTCAATTGTGTGTTGTAACAATAATTCCTTAACTACATCTTTTAATGCGGTGAGCTTCTCTGTAGAAAGGGGCCACTGTTCCACCCACACAGGGTTATCACTCCTCCAAGTAATCTTTGGGCAGCTCACCATAGCAGTAGCCCTTAGGAGTTTGTTGCCAAATGTTCAGGGGTGGTAAGGTAAAATTGTAACTAATGTAACAAATCTCTACCCCACAGGGCAGAGCCTAGTCCTGTAATCTTTAAGGGATGAATAAAACCACTTTATCCTTCATAACTCCATCTCAAACAACGCTCTGCTTCTCTAGCCCCTTGATGGCCTCCCACACCCAAAATAGGGGTGGTAGATGTCATAAGCGGCCAAGAGGGGTCCCACTGTACTGAATCAATAACGGACACATCAGCTCCAGTGTCAATCATTCCTGACACTAATTTGCCTTCTATATCTATCTGTATAATGGGCCGTTGTAATCTGACTTCAGTGCACCAATTTACTTGTGAGACACTCTCACTCTCAATCCATGGCAAAGATATTTCTCAGCCAATAGCCATGCCAGGGGGAAGGATTACTGGGTAACAGTGTGGGTTGGTAAGGTACACAGTAGTGTCACCAGATGGCAGTAGTTGGGTGTGGACAAGTACAGGAGAATATCCTGTAGCACCCACTACTAATTGGGGAAATGTGGCTGGGACCACTTCTATAGAGGCAGTACTCCGGGGGTGTTATTAATGAATCCTCTTCCTTTCCCTGCTCGGCAACTGTTAGAATAGTTTGACCTAGATCCTTTCGTTCTGTAGTTCCCTCTGATATCACTCCTGCAACCCTTTTGGTTCCGGGTCTGGCCCCATGGGCATCTCCGAAGCTACTGTAATCGGATAGGCTCTGGTGTCAGGGTCCCCACAGGGAGGGTCCCTCCTCCCATTTCCCAGAACCAATGTTTTCTTAGATCTACAGAACCTTGCCATATGTCCGACTTTTCCACAGGAATAGCAGGTGGGCTGTTTACTGCCCCTCTTTTGACCTGCACAACACAGTGCCTTAAAATGCCCTTCTTTTCCACAATTAAAACAAATGCCCTTTCATTGTTTAAGGCCTTCACTAATCCCCTGAGCTATTGCTATCGCCATGGCTTGATGTTCTCTACTTTTGGGGGGGGGGGGGCTCTAAGAGGCGCTGGATTATATCACTTATTGAGGGATTAGCGCCCAAACCAGCCAATAGCTGTTGATATTCAGGGCGAAGACCCTCTTTCACCAACTGCGGAATAAGCAGTTTGGAACCAGTTGCGTGTCCTAAAATATGTAGGACTGTTTCTTGTACCCTGCTGATAAAATCTGTAGGGGTTTCATTGGCTCGTTGTTTAAGACCAATAAGTTTCTCCCTTTCTGCCCCTTAGGCTTCTAGCTTCCCAAAGGCTCTGACATGGCAAAGTTGAATAGCTGCGAATACCATAGGCTGTAAATGTATTTAATCTCTAGGTCTTTTCCATCTTCCTGTCCCTGTAATCATCTCATAAGCCTCATCAGGGTTGGTGATACCTCTTTCCTCTATATACTGTTCTGCCTCTCTCTTTACAAGGGCAGTAAAAGTGACTGCTTGTCTTGGGGTGAGCACTGCACCAGCAACCTCTTGTCAATCATAAGGGATCCAGGGCCATGCAGCAGTGGCATTAGTTAATAAATGTTTCACATATGGCGAAGAGGGGCCGTACTTGGCAACAGCTTCCTTGAGTTCTTTCAATACTTTAAAAGGAACTGGCTCATGAAGGAGATTGACACCCTGGCCATCATCAAACACAGGACAAAGAGTTGGAGTAATACCCCAGTCTTCCCAATCTACAATTTCCCCTTCTTCAGCAGCCTCTTTAAGACTGCATGCTATGAGACTCTCTGGAGCAGGGCCCGGGGAACAGCCAAAAGTGAAACTGGCTCGGTGTTTCAGAGTCATGGTGGACAGAGAGGTGGAGACTTCTTCCCCATCTGTCTCTGCCTGTGGGTGTGGCCTAAACACTCCCTCCTTTCTCAATGTTTGCTGCGCCACAGTCCTGGGTCTTAATTTCTGCTGCGCCACAGCCCTGATTCTAACTTCCTCCCTACTCTTCCTTGCTCTTGCTCCATCCTCCAAATGGCTACTTCCTCCTTCTTCTTTCCCAACTCCATATTTATTATGTTTCTTTTAAGTTTCTCTAAGTTCTCCCCAAGGATAAATTGGAGGAGGAGGATTATTACAATTCTCCTCCTCAGAAGATTCTCCTAATGATTCTCCCACTTGTGGGCCAATTGTTTCTCTCCCACAGGGACGAGAACACCCCTGCAGCATTGTGTTTATGAGAGAATAAAAGGAGAAGTCCTGGTCAGTTAGGATTCCAGGGCATGACTCATCAAAAGAAGCCAACTGTTGCCCAACTGTCTCCCAGTTCTCTTTGGTAATCCCTGAATGTTCTAACCAAGGGGAGACCCCCCCACACCTTATCTATAAATTCGCAGCACTGCTTAATATGTGGCTTAAATTGATGCCGCTCAACTAATTTATATAACTGACAAGCTAGAACTGCCTTTTCTTCTGGTCTAATCAGGGGAAAACCCATCCACTGCCCCATAACTTCGTCCCAGATTAATCTCAAATTAATCTGAGGTTGTCCAGCTCTTCTCCCTATTAAGGGAGGCTAGGTGGAAATTCCCTTAGCCCCACGTTGGGTGCCAGCTGCTCGGGGACCTATCCCGAGCCTTTGCCTGGATACATTCCTTTCCCCAGTCTTCAGACGTCATGGACCTGTTGGTCTTCAGACGCACGGACCCTCCTTTGGGGAAGGAGGGCAATAACTAGACAGAACACCTGGTTGCAGTCTAACAAGCAGGTCTTTATTGCTTACATTGCAGTGAAGAAATGGCTCTCCTCTTCCCCAGTCCCATCCCTTTTATAGTGCTCTGCAACTCCCCCGAGCTCCTCCCCTGTTCCTCCCTCATGGGCGGAGCCACTCCTGTTACTGGGGCGTTCCCAGCACCCATGTGGGCAGGTTCACACCCCCCCCCCCCATGCATCTCCTAGCCCATAGGTGGCCAAGGTCCAGAGCTGGGTCCAGAGCTGGGTCCATGACATCCTACCACTGTGGACTGCTGAGAGGAGCTGCTTCTATGAAAATTGATCTTCTCATAATGTTGTTGGTGTGTACATGTTCTCTTTGTTCTCCTCCCTTTGCTCAGCATCAGATCTCATAAATTATTCCATGTTTTTCTAGAGTCTGAACATTTATTGTTTCTTATAGAACAATACTACTCCATAGTATTCATGGACCATAACCTGTTTAGCTATTCCCCAATTAATGGGCAACCCATAAATTTCCAATTCTTTGCCACTACAAAAAGAGCTGCTATAAATATTTTGGAACATTTAGGACTTTTTTCATTTTTTATAATTTATTTTTGATTTGGAATTATTTTAGAATTGGTATTGCTGGGTCAAAGAGTATGAACAGTTTTGTTGTTCTTTGGGCATAGTTCCATATTGCTCTCCAGAAAGGTTGGTTTTGGACACAACTCCACCAGCAGTGAATCAATGTCCCAATTCTCCCACAAGCTCTCCAGCATTGATCATCTTCCCTTTTTCTCATCTTGGCTAATCTAATAAGTGTGAGATGATATATCATTACTGTTTTAATTTTCATTTCCCTAATGAATAGTGTTTTGGAGCATTTTATATGATTTTATATACATACATATATATATATATATATATATATATATATATATATACATCCTTAAATACATTTGAAAATATTTATATTTATAATTCCTTTTGAGCTAGCAAAGAATGGGAAATCAATGTGGAGTAATATAAATTGGAAAATGGATAAAGAAGTTATATGTAAATTTTATGGAAAATTACTATTTTGAAATAAATGATGGAGATTATTTCAGAGGAAGTGAGAATATATGTACAAATAGATGAAGAATAAAATGAGGAGAAAGAAGAGAATAATTTGTAAAGACAGAAATATGATGAAGAAAAATTTCTGAAAGAATTAGTAATATGCATCACTCTAATGATCATCCACAGTTCCAGAGGGCTAATGATGAAATATGCTTTTGACCTCCTGAGACAGGTGAACAATGAGGTTCAGGATGAAACTTTTTTTTCCTTTTTCACATGATAAATTAGGAAATTTGCAATACTTGATTATTAATGTGTCTAATGTCTTTTGATTTACTTTGTTCTCAATAGAGGGGGAAATTTAGATTAAAGAGAAAGCAAATGTTTTCTATTCAAATATTCAAATATAATTTTTTTAAAAAAGGAAAAATCATAAAAATCATAAATTTAAAATCTAATAAGAATATCAGATTGAATAAAAATGAAATTCAAAAATGAAGACATATAAAATGTATTTAGAAGCTAAAACAATATTTGTTATTTATTAAGTGATTCCAAAAATCAGAAACCATAAAACAAAAAACATACAATGAAAATGAACAAAAATCAGTCACTTTAAGTAAATTAGCAAATTATATTATGTTTTTTTCTTTTTCTTTTCTTTTCTTTTATTCTCTTTTTGTACGAATGTTTTTTTTTACATTAATAGAATATATTCTTGTTTAAGAGTAAAAAGAATACTTCACTCCACCCCCCCCCCCCCCATGAATATAGACTTGCTTGGGCGATAAAGTAAAGGGGAGAGAAAAAATTTAAATTAAAAAAAATAATGGTAATAATTATAGGTATGGCCAGGTGGCACAATGGAAGAAGCTCCAGCCCTGGAGCCACAAGCACCCAAACCCACATTCCAGCCCCGCAGACCGAACAATCACCCAGCCGAGTGACATGCAAGCCACCTGATCCCCACTGCCCTGCAAAAACCAAAAAGAAGAAAACAAAAAGACCAAAAATAAAATAAAATAGTAATAATAGTAGGGGTGGCTGGGTGGCAGACAGAGCATTGGCCCTTGAGCCAGGAGCACCCGGGTCCAAATCTGGCCTCAGACACCCAAAGATCACCCTGCTATGTGGCCCCAGGCAGGCCACCCAGCCACAAATAATAATAATAAAAAATGTGCTTCAGTCTTTGTTGCAACACCAACAACTCTGTTGCTGGTGGATCGCATTCTTTATGGTAAGTCCATCGCAAAAGTTACTTCCATATTTTTCCAATGTTGCCATTGCTGATCACAACTCCCTCCTTTCTTATTTCTCCACTACCATGTACTATATTTTCTCTCTCCTTTCACTCTGACTCTGCTGTAGTGTTGGTGAGTGGGGCAGAAGACAGATCCCTGGTCCTGGGGCCAAGAAGCCCTGAGCCCCCATACCACCTCTTAGTCCCAGAATCTACCTGGCCCCATGGTCCTGGACAGGCCTTCCAATCCCAGCCCCTTGCAAGAAGTAAAAAAGAAAATGTGTTATATCTGACCACTCTCCCCCCATAGTCCATCCTCTCCTCCTTTATTCACATCCCCACCCCCCTGCTCTCCTTCTTACTCCAGTTGCCTATATCCCATTGAGTATATATAGTGTTTCCTCTCCTAGCCACTTCTGATGAGAGCAAAGATTTCCTCATTCCCCCTTGCCTCCCCCCTTCCATATCATTGCAATAGCTCATTGTAATAAATAAAAATCTTATCATATGAAATATCCTGGCCTATTCCTCCCTCTCCCATTACATTACCCTTTTTTTCTATTGACTCCATTTTTACACCATATTTTATCTTTGAATTCAGCTTTCTCCTGTGCTTCAACTATAAAAGCTCCCTCTACCTGCTCTATTAATTGAGAAGGTTCATATGAGTATTATCAGTGTCATTTTTCTATGCAGTAATACATGCAGTTCATCATCATTAAGTCCCTCATATTCCCCCCCCCTCCTCCAATCTCCATGCTTCACCTGAGTCCTGTATCTGAAGATCAAACCTTTTGTTCAGCTCTGGCCATTCCAAAAGGAACATTTGAAATTCCCCTGGTTCACTGAAAGTCCATCTTTTTCCCTGGAAGAGGACATTCAGCCTTGCTAGGTAGTTCATTCATGGCTGCATTCTTAGCTCTTTTGCCTTCCAGTATATTATATTCCAAGCCCTACGAGCTTCCAGTGTAGTTGCTCCTAAGTCCTGTGTAATCCTGACTGCAGCTCCATGATATTTGAACTGTGTCCTTCTGGCTGCTTGTAATATTTTCTCTTTGACTTGGGAGTCCTGGAACTTGGCTATAATATACCTAGGGGTTGGTTTTTTGGTATCTCTTTCTTGCGGGATCGGTGGATTCTCTCCATTTCTATTTTGCCCTCTGCTTCTAGGATATCAGGGCAATTTTCCTGTAGTAATTCTTTGAAAATGATGTCAAGGCTCTTTTCCTGATCATGACTTTCAGGTATTCCAATAATTTTTAAATTATCTTTCTTAAGTCTGTTTTCCATATCAGTTGTTTTTTCAATGAGATATTTCACATTTTCTTCTAATTTTACATTTTTTTTTAGTTTTGAAGTATTGATTCCTGATTTCTGGTAAATTCATCATTCTCCCTGAATTCTATTCTTTGTCTGAAGGATTTGTTCTCCTCAGAGAGTTTTCTTATCTCTTTTTCCATCTGGCCAATTTTGCTTTTTAATTCATTCTTCTCAATAACTTTTTGAACTGTTTTATCCATTTGACCTAAGCTGGTTTTTAGCATGCTATTTTCTTCAGCATTTTTTTTTGGATTTCCTTGACTAAGCTGCTGACTTCATTTTCATGTTTTTCCTGCATCTCTCTCCTTTCTTTTCCCAGTTTTTCTTCCAACTCCCTCATTTGATTTTCAGTCTTTTTTGAGCTCTGTCATAGTCTCAGCCCAATTTCTGTTTTTCTTGGAGTCTTTAGATGCAGGAGCTTCTGCTTTCCTCATCTTCAGACTGAGTATTTTGATCCTTCTTGTGCTCATATGCAAAATATTTCTCAATAGTCTTCCTCTTGTTTCTCTGCTTGCTCATTGTCCCAGCCTGGGCCTGGTTTTGGGGTGCTTCCTGAGCTTTGGGGACACTCCCACAAGGGTCTCAGTGTGTGAGGCTCTGTTCTCCCTCCTTGTCTGTGAATGACCATAAGTGCCCCCCTCTACCATGGGGCTGAGGTGGGGGAGCCCTGCTGTTCTATTGGGGGGCCTAGACTGTGATCAGGATCTGAATGTGGTCAGAGCCCCAGAGTCCTGTTCCAGGGGCAGAGGACAGAACTCTGCAGTCTCTCTTCACTCCCCTCCCTCAGCTCAATGGGCTCATGCCCTGGATTCTCCTGCTTACGGGCTACACCTGCTTCTGTTTCTGGATCTGGGCTGCTGAAAGACCAAGCTGTTTGCTGTGTGCCCTGAGGGCTGGGCTCCACGTGCTCACTCTGGCAGAGGTCCCCCACTCTTCCCCCATTTTGTGCCTGGTGCTCCCCGGGGTGCAACTCACGATACTCCCCCGCTGCTGTGACCCGTGTCTTCCAGTGCCCTGGGCCTGCCTCTGGGAGGCTGAAGTACTTTTGCTCTGGCGGGCCGCCCCTCCAACCTGGGGAGCAGAGCCTTTCTGCTCTTTTCCAGGTTACCCTTTAGTAGGAGAACAGCCTCAATGGGTCTCTCTGTGGTTCTATCTCTAGAAAGTTTAGTTAGAGTCCTTAGTTTCAAGTTTTATCAGAGAGCGCTTAAGACTTGATCCTTTCTTGTCGCCATCTTGGCTCCACCCCCCTACAATATGGTTTAATGTAAAAATTAAACCTGAAAGAATGAAAATGCTTAGCATTTGCACCAAATAGAATAACGTTTAAATTAAATTAAATTAGCCCAGGGGTGCAGAGATAAGATAGCAGAGTGAAAGCTGCTACTCTCTGAGTTTTCCTGCAAACCACTCCAAATAACTTTGAATAATGATTCAAATTCTAGATTGATAGAACCCACAAAAAGACTGAGTAATACAATTTTCCCATCCAAGTCAACTGGGATGATCCCAGGGGAGAGCCTGTTGCACCAAGATACCAGGGATGGAAAGCACCCAGACAACCCAGACTGTACCAGAGTGAACCAACTTCAGACATCTAGGAACAGACTTTAGAGTGTTAGGATCAGAGGCATCAGTGGTAGTTAGTTGCCTGAACTGTCAGCCCAGGAATTGACTAAGGTAGCAGGATGGAAGGGCAGCAAAAAATGTCTGTCACACTAGAGTAAGAGCACAGTCCAGCACAGTCCTCAGGATAGACCTGTGGGGACCAGGAGCAAGCCTTGGGTGCTCCCAGCAATTGCTTCTGAAGAGCTCCACCAGGTTGGTGAAGGTATCATGGGAGATTGCAGAGGTATCTTTGTTTTCTCTGAAGCAGTCCTCTGTTGCTTTGTTGATACTCAGATCCAGGTTACAGTCTGGGGCTTCAGTTCTAGGTAAAGGAGAAGAAATTCAGCAGAGTTTTGCTGTCTGCAGCAGAACAGGGACTCTCCTCAAAAGAATAGAGAGGTTGGGGCCATCCACAGACTAGAGCACAGGCCATACGACTTTAGAGAACTTGCAGGTCCTTGGAGATATCTCTGAAAACAGCTGCAAAAATATTCAAAAGCTTGGGACAGTGCATTCTCTACTCTGGGAAGAATAGCTCCCTTAAAAAAAGTTAAAATCAAGTTATAAAATCAAGAAATGAGCAGAGAAGAAAAAAATATCTACATAGACAATTACTTTGGAGGATCAAAATATATACTCAGAATATAACAAAGACAAAATTTCGGCATCCAAATCTCCAAGAAAAATATGAGTTGGTGTCAGACTACAGAAGATCTCAATAATGAATTTGAAAACCATGTAAGGAAGGGAAAGGAAAAATTGGGAAGAGAAAACAAGAACTCTGTGGGAAAATCATAAAAACTGAGTTAGTAGCTTGTAGGAGATAAAATTCTGAAGAAAATAACGTCTTTTATTTGATATTTTAATTTTACAATTACATGCTATGAAAGTTTTTCAGCATTCATCTATATAAATATGCATATTTTTAAGTTATAAAACTTCCTTCCAGCCTCCCTTCCCACCCCCAACCATCAGCAGTAAACAGTCAGGTTAATATTATATATACAACATCTGTGCTGAACATGTTGACATAGTCATTTTGGGGATGAGGAATTAAGTTTAAAGGAAAGAAATACATAAGAGATAATCTTTTTAAAAGTGAATGTAGTGTTCATCAGAATCTTAATGATTTTTGTTTCGTTTTGTTTTTCTTCCTGTGGATGAAGTTAGCATTGTCAAAGGGTGGTCTAGTAGATTTGTCCTAGCTCTCTCAATTGCTGAGAGAAGCCACTTCTATCAGGGTTGATTATCTAACAATGTTGTAAATGTGTGCATTGGTCTCTTGGTTCTTCTCCCTTCACTCAGCATCAGATCTTATATGTCATTCTAAGCTTCTCTAGAGTCCCACCATTTATGGTTTCTTTTTCTTTTATTTTTTTGCAAGGCAATGATGTTAAGTGACTTGCCCAAGGTCACACAGCTATGTACTTATTAACTGTCAGAGCCTGGATTTGAATGAAGGTCCTCCTCTCTCCTGGGCCAATGCTCTAGACAGAATGCCAACTGGTCTTCCCATTTATGGTAATAGTATTCCATAATATTCATGTACCTTAACTTGTTTGACCTTTCCCCAATTGAAGGTCATCCCCTCAATTTCAAATTCTTTACTACTACAAAAAGAGCTGCTATGAATAGTTTGGAAAATGTGGGACTTTTCCCTTTTTAATGATTTCTTTTGATATAGGATTCTTCTAGATATAGAATTGTAACTACTGGTTCAAAGGGTAGGCATGGTTTGATTGTTCTTTGGGCATAGTTCCATATTCCTCTCCATCATGGTTCACAATTCCACCAGCAATGCATCAATGTCCCAATCCTCCCACAACCTCTCCAACATCATTTTCCCTTTGTGTCAACTTTACCAATCTGATTGTGTGAGGTGATTCCTTAGAGTTGTTTTAATTTGCTCTAATCAATAATGTTTTGGGACATTTTTTTTCATGTGATTGTATACAACCTTAATTCATTTGAAAATTTCATTTGAAAAAGAAACTATCTGTTCATATTCTTTGACCATTTATCAGTTGGGGAGTAAATTGCAATCTAGTCAATTTGATGTAGCTCTCTATATATTCTAGAAATGAGGATTTCTAGTTGTGAAGATTGTTTCCCAACTTTCTGGTTTACTTTTAATTTTGACATTTCTGATATTTTTAGCACAAAATTTCTTATTTTAATATAGTCAAAATCATTTAATTTATGATTTGTAATATATCATATATATTGTTTGAACAAAAATTTGTCCTCTTTCCATAGATCTGATAACCAGAATTGGGGGGGGGGGTCTATTGATTGAACTATGCTATCACCCTTTATGTTTAAATCTTGTACCCATTTTGACCTTATTTTAGTATAGGATGTGAGATGTGGATGTATACCTAGTTTACTGTTTTCCAATTTTCCCAACAATTTTTATCAAATAGTGAGTTCTTGTCACAATATCTAATGTCTTTGGGTTTGTCAAATAGTAGATTACTATAGTCATTGACTACTGTTCCTTTTGAACCTGTCCTAATCCACTGATCCATTACTCCATTTCTTAACCAGTAGCAGCCAATTTTGATGACTATCACTTTATAGTATAGTTTTATATCTGGTGGTATTAAAATACTTTCCTTTATATATTTTTTATCAATTCCCTTATTATTCTTGACCTTTTGTTACTCCATATGAATTATATTTCTATTTTTTTCTACCCCAATAAAATAATTATTTGGCAGTTTGATGTTATGACTATGAATAAGTAATTTACTTTGGTTATAAGTGACATTTTCATTAAATTAGCTCAAACTAACCCTGAGCAATTGACATTTTTCCAATTATTTACATCTGTCTTCATTTGGGTCAGAAATGCTTTATAATAATGTTCATATAGTTTCTGGTTTGTCTTGGGAGGTAGATTCCCAAGTATTTAATTTTATCTATAGTTACTTTAAATGGAATTTCTCTATCTCTTGCTATTGGGCTTTTTTGTTCATAAAAAATATGCTGATGATTTATGTGAGTTTATTCTATACACTGCTACTTTAGACGATTTTCTTAGGTTTCTTTAAGGATACCACCATATCATATGTAAAGAGTCAAAGCTTTGCTTCTGCACTGCCAATTCTGATTCCTTCAATTTCTTTTTCTTCTCATACTAAAGCTAATATTTTTAAAACTACATTGAATAGTAGCAATGATAATGGGCATACTTTTTCACTCCTGATCTTATTGAAAAAAAATGCCCCATTACATATAATATTTGTGGATGTTTTTAGATAAATTCTATTTAGCTGCATTTATTCCTAAACTTTCTAATGTTTTTAAAAAGAATGGATGGTTTATTTATCAAAGGCATTTTCAGCATCTACTGAGATAATCCTATGATTTCTGATGGTTTTGCTATTGCTATACTCAATTATTTTGAGGGTTTTCCTCATATTGAACCATTATTGCCTACTTATTATAAATCCAATCTAATTGTGCTGTATGATCCTAGAAATATGATTTGGTAATCTCATTGTAAAAAAATGTAAGATTTTTTGCATCAAAGATCATTGGGGGGGCGGCTAGGTGGCGCAGTGGATAAAGCACCAGCCCTGGAGTCAGGAGTACCTGGGTTCAAATCCAGTCTCAAACATTTAATAATTACCTAGCTGTGTGGCCTTGGGCAAGCCACTTAACCCCATTGCCTTGCAAAAAAAAAACCTTAAAAACAAAAAAAGAATAAAAAAAAGTTTGTTAGGGAGATTGGACTATAATTTTCTTGACCTGATTTGGTTCTTCTTGGTTTAGGTATCAGAATTTGACATAACTTCTCTTATTTTCTATATAGTTTGTGTAGAATAGCAATTAATTTTTCCTTAAATGTTTGGTCGAATTCACTTGCAAATTCATCTGAACCTAGAGACTTTTTCTTATGGATTTTATTGATAGGTTCTTCAATTTCTTCTTCTGAAATGAAGTTATGTAAGTATATTATTTCCTCTTCTATTAATCTGGGCAGTTTATATGTTTGTAAATATTCATCCAGTTCATGCAGGTTATCAAATTTATTGTCATACAGTTGGGCAAAGTAGTTCCAAACTATCTCTTTAATTTCCTCATCATTGTGGGTTAGTTCACCTTTTCATTTTTGAAACTGGTAATTTGGTTATCTTCTTTCCTTTTTTAAATCAGATTAACCAACATTTTATCTATTTTATTGGCTTTTTCATAATATCAACCCTTAGCTTTACTCAATTGATTAATGGTCTTCTTGTTTTCAATTTTGTTAATCTCTCACTTGATTTTAAGAATTTCTATTTTGGTATTTAATTGGGGATCTTTAATTTGTTCTTTTTCTAACTTTTTTAGTTGCATACCAATTCATTGAGTTCCAGTTTCTCTGTTTTATTCTTTTTTTTATTTTTTTTGCAAGGCAAATGGGGTTAAGTGGCTTGTCCAAGGCCACACAGCTAGGTAATTATTAAGTGTCTGAGGCCATATTTAAACTCAGTTACTCCTGACTCCAGTGCTCTATCCACTGCGCCACCTAGCCGCCCCCTCTATTTTTATTCTTAAAAACATTTAGTGATATAAAGTTTCCCCTCAAAACTGCCTTGGTTGCATCTCATAAATTTTGTTATGATGCCTCATTATTATCATTTTCTTAGATATAATTATTGATTATTTCTGAGTTGCTGTTTGATCAACTCATTTTTTAAAATAGAGTCATTTAGTTTCCAAGTAGTTTTTGGTTTATCTTCACATGGCACTTTATGACATGTAAGTTTTACTGCATCATGATCTGAGAAGTATGTACTCATTTATTTCTTCCTTTCTGCATTTGATAATAAAGTTTTATGCCCTAGTAAGTGATCAGTTTTAGTATGGGAGCTGTTTACTGCTGATAAGAAGGTGTATTCTTTAATGTCTCCATTAAAGTCTCCAGAGGTCTATTATATTTCCAGAGGTCTATTATATCTAAGTTTTCTTATATTTCATTAACTTTCTTAACTTCCTTCTTGATTATTTTATGAGTAGATGATAGTTCTGAGAGAAGGAGGTTGAGGTTTGCTCTCTGTTTTCTTGTGATTCCCTCTCAGTCATCAACCCTCTACCTATTTCCAGTCAGGGTCACATAAAGGGGAAGGAAATTCTCCTTTTGCCCTCAGTGTCCAGATAAGGGGCAGGACTATAAAATAAGTGTTGGACTTCTGAAAGCCATTCTTTCTCTCTCTGACCAAGTCAACTCTGCTTGATTGTTCTTTTATTTCTGTCTCTCTCTTTACCTGTCTTTTCTGTCTCTGCCTCACTCTCTATCTACTAGATCTTTATTATACAATCTGTCTTAAGTACTTCTGACTCTTCTAGAGAAGTGTTTTTTAATATGTTAAAAGAGTACAAAAATTCCTTCACCTTTTCAGTAACCTTAAATCTTTTGTCTTCAATCTCTAAATCTTTAGTAATTGACACCATTCATGGTGAGTCAGCCAGGATGTCATTGGATCTTCATGAACATCTATGAGCTGAGAGAAACTCTGAATTAGGCTATCTTTCTGAATCTGGCTAAATTGAACTCTTAGGAAAAATCCTGCACATTTTAGGATTCTCTCTTGTTCCCAGGAATTTGTGAGTGAGAGTGAACTGAGGTCCAGATGTGAGACCCTGAGTTGTGTTTGAGTTGGCAGGAAATGGGAACCATTGTCAACTTGTGGTGACTTCCCCCACCCACCATGGGTCTTTGTGTTTTGCAGCCCTTACTTGGATCTAGCCTGTGTTTTATGTATAAGAATTATTGGTGGAGGCAGTGCTGAGGTTATGAAGTAACTTATGAGTCCTTACCTCAAATTGTCTTTGGTGTATGTGCTGAGAGGATGTTTTCACTGAAAAGTTTGGCTTTTTGAGAAGAGAATGTGGCCCAATATAGATTCTGCCTCAGTCTTGAAGGGCAAACTGTTTATCTATGCCTCAAATCTTTCTTTCTTGCTTGCTTCCTTCCTGTCTCTTTGAAAATTCTCTATTGCTCTCTGTGGCTCCCAACCTCCTGGGATGACTGCAGGGGGAGGGGAGGGAGGAGAAAATTCTTACTTTTTAAGACCTAGAAGCTCAAACCTATATTCCAGTTGGTATGCAGGCTTCCAGAAAGGTTAAGATCCCCCCAACAGTTGTTTTAGCCTCATTGTTCAAGATAAGGGACCCCTGTACCTTCTTCCTGGTTTAAGGATAAGGAAAATCTGGGTGAATGACTTTATTCCTTCCAGATTAGCTGTCTGAGAAAGTCCTACCCTTGAAGGGGGGAAATATTTCTACATTTGAGATTGAGATTTGGTAAGGCTGGTCAGCACCTTCAGGGAAAACTCACTTTGGTAAATTTGAAAACTTTGTATATTGGAATTGTCTCTGTGTTTGTGTCTATGAGTCTAAACTCGTGTGTGTGTGTGTGTGTGTGTGTGTGTGTGTGTGTGTGTGTGTGTGTGCACAATTCATATCTGAGATAGTTATAGACCTCAGTTAAATGATACTCCTTTTAGTTTGGGTTTTGAATTTAATGTTTCAAAAAAATTAACTAATTAATAATGAAGTTAGGATTTGAACTATCTTTTTACTAGGGAATTTTAATACCATTGAACCTCAATAGGAATTTCAAAGACTAGCTATCCTTTTGAATCACAATCAGGGTAGTTGTTTCTGACTCTGACTTGGAAAAAATTGAGGCCCATCTGTGGTTTGCAATTGAAAGAGTATAACTTGTATGTTTGTGAAGAATGCCTTTGTGAAATGTTCTCACCTGCAAACTAAATTTTTGCTAGCCTAATATCCATTGGTAGCTGCATTCATCTTATGTTAATCGAAACTTTAAGGTTTAGAAAATGTAGACATCTGCCCTCAAGAAGCCTCTATGAAAAGAGAAATAGGAACAATTTTTGGAAGGGAAAGCCACCACCTTGTGTTTTAAAAAATGCTAAATTGAATAGAGTAATCTCCCCTTGATTTCAAGCTATTTGGAAGTTCTATAACAAATCTGGGAATTTATATGTTATTAAGAGGAAAAATATATATGTGGGATTAATTGTATGTGAAGAAAGTAGGGAATATTTAATAATATATAACTATGCTATCAGGGATATTTACTGATTTCTTTTGGGAAAGAAAATACTTTACTAAATTCTGTAATCTGATTTGTTTTTTATTTCAAATTAATATGATAATACATTGTCAACAATCTCACAAGGCCTTTCCTCTACCACCTACCTCCCCCCTCTTCCCCCATCCCCTTTCTTCCAACCCCTTTCTGTACATTTTCCTTCTATATTTCTATGCCCTATTATTTGTCTTGTTTCCTTTCTGAGTCATATTTATATATGTACATACATATATGTGTGTAAATATATTAGTATTTAATTGTAGTTTTCTCTGGGGTGGAAGTGGAAGTAGAAAAATGAAATAAAAAGTGGATAGGAGAGAAGAGAAGAAAAGTTTCATAAAAACCAAATAGCTTTGAAAACAGTATTTATTATATAGGTTTTCAAAAAAAAGCAGAGTTGGAAATTGAAATTTATTATTTTATATTTATCTCTCTGTTTATGTTCTACTGTGTAAATGAATCTTTTTTCTTTTCACATTTCATATTTATGTTTATAGTGTATATTTTTTTAAAAGAATGCATTTCCTTTTTTATATTATTCATCTCCTCTTATTTAGAGCATCTATGTACTCTTCACCTCAATAGCACTCTCATGATATTTAACCATGAACTTTCTGAGTAGTCTTTAAAAATTTAGTTTCTTTCAGGCATTTTTTTTAAATCTCAAATCACATCATTTTGGTATATTTTCATAGCCCTTCCCCATTTGTATTGTCACATCCTAAATGCAGACTAACAAAATTTACAGTGGTTAGTTTGGAAGATATCAAATACTTCATAGAATTACTTTATTTCTCCATCTTCATGAGCAAATGTTTGTATATTTTGTTTTCTGCTTTTCATAATGAACATGACATTCTATAATGGACAAGCATCACATCAAGATAATTTTATTTTGATCACATTATATGATCAAAGAAAGATCAAGTGGTAGAAGAAATTTCCCTGATATTTTAAGTCCACTATCTTAAAAATTAGGAACAGGACCCAGAGTTATAAGGAAAATATGTCCAAAATCACACTACAATATCAACCTAATTTCTCTGGATCCAAAAACCAGGATTCTTTCCATTGTTCTCTAATCACTTATGATGAAACAAATATTATTAATACTTTCTCTTTGCATCTCAGAAAAGAATTGCTGGTCCATAATTCCATCGGAATGTAATTACTTTATCCCTCTTCCCATTAGTAAGAATGTCACTATTGATATGCTATGTTTTCTTCAGTAGTATGTGAATTTGGGAATTCAGTAAATATCTCACATTGAGACATATGAACAGTTAGATGTGTTCATAACATATGTGTTATAACATTATCATTCGTAGCATCCAGTTGGTTTTTTCTACCACCCTATAACAATTATTGCAGAATGGAAAGAGGCTAAACAGGAATGAGGCTCTTCTGTATTTTTTATCTTTCATGAATTGTCATTATCAAAGAAATCATCAGATAGATTACTATCTAATGCTTCTTGGACTGCAACTCACTTTCAGCAAATGTTTACTAAATAAATGCTTTGTTCAAATTAGATTAAAATATGCATGTATATTTTACTTGCACAATCATTCATACATACATTTTTTGCATATATAAAAGACCCTGATGTTTTGAAACTTTGAAAACAAAAGGAAAAGAAGACAACAGAAGATGAGATGGATAGATGATGTCTTGAAAGTAATAAACCTGAGCTTGGAAAACCATTTTGAAAAATAAGGGAAGATCAAAGAGCCTGTAATGATGTGGTCCATAGGGCTGCAAAATTTTAGACACAGCTGAAGGACTCAACACTCATCATAGCAAGTATAGTGTGTATATATGTATATATACACAATATACATGTATATATGTACATACATATATGTATATAAACACATATACACATATGATGTACATGTGTTTAAAATTCAGATAAATTTAAATATAAATATAAATATAAATTCAGATAAATATAAATCAATGTAAGAAAAATCATGATTATGCTTTACATATACATTTTCATTTGTATTTGGTTGTGTCCATATATTGATCTTTTTGTTTTCTCTGTTAGAATGAGGGAAGTTTTGATAAAAAATGTCTGAGTAAATCATATCTTTCATTCTTCTCTGGACTATTGACCAGACTCCATAGACTTCTTTCTTCAGCCTAAGCTCCACGATAAAACTTCTTCCCTGAAGTTTCATTGAATCCAAGAAGAATTCTCACCTCAGAAAATCATTTCCTTCCTTCAGACACCTTCCTCAGATTGGTTACATTTCTGGAACCCCCATATTAAATAAAACATCCAGATCAGTTACATTTATACTTTAATTTCTACCAGGGCTTCATTCTTAACCAGAAATTTCCTTTTTTCTCTATGATCTTCAGTGTCTTCCCATCCAATTCATCCAGGATGTATATGAACTTCTTTAGGCAGGAACTGTTTTTGTTTTTCTTTTATAGATATGTGAATATATTATATGTGTGTGTATGTGTAGGGATATATGCATATAAATATGTATATTAGAAGAATATATATATATATAAGAAAATATATATATATATATATATATATACATTTCATTTTTTAATCCTAAAACTTAGTAGAACAACTGAAACAGGAAAGATAATTAATAGGCACTTATATTATACTAAGCAATACCTATCAATACCTTTCAAATATAAATATATATATATATATAAATGTAAAAGAATAAAAAAGATTGAGATAAACGTGGGAAAATTCTAGATCAATCAAAAACCTCAAAAAATATTTTTGATAGGAGAAAGCAGAAATGGACAAGTGAATGAGAAAATCATATTATCAATCTTTACACAGTAATTGACAAGTTGAATTATTGAATTAATTTTTCATGTTCCTTCTCACACATTGCCAGATGTTTCCCAAAATACATGAGTGATTGTATTTGTCTGTAGATACATTAAAGCAGTAGTAATAGTAGGAAAGAAATTAGATAAAAATGTGTTATAATTATTTTTCTCAGCCAGATCATTCTTTGGAAATCACCAAAACTTCAGGAAATTCAGGAAAAAATTAAGACGAAATTATTGGCTATTTGAGAAGTTTTATTTAGTGTTAAATCATCTGGTAGACTTGTGTCACCTTAGATGTCCTTCCAGATTTTCCTCTTTGTATGTGAAAGCTAAATTGTTTTAACAAGTGTTAGAAGTGTTTTTTTTTTTCATCAGTTTTCCTCAGAATCAAGAAGCACTGTAGTAAGGATTTTGGGGTGAAAAGATGATTCTTTCTTACCTCAATGATTTGCCATTTCTGAGTGTTATAATTAGTTGAAGGAACAAAGGAAGGGAGATAAAAAGGAGGGCATTTGTAACCTTTTCATGACTTTGAAAATTTAATAAATACTCATTACCTTGCTTGGAAGATGTGACATTTATCTTTAAATTGCCCAGATCCTGGGTATTCAATTCTGCACCAAAATAGCTCATTTGATAAGAATTTTTTAAGATTCAAATGAAACAATGATAACAAAAAATGATCAAGATGCAAATATCATTAATTTTTGTCCTGAATTTCTCTCTGAATTCTAAGCTTTCTAGAACACATCTCCAGAGACCATAAGACGTGCCATGGTTTTTTCCCAATAGACTGACATTCACTCGGAGTTTTTGGTCATATTTCTCTTATTGGGGATATTTTTTCATCTAATAGATGGTTCAGTAGGTAATTACTGAGGGCTAGGAAAAAAAATATAAGAAAAAGGATCAGAGAATAAAGATGCTTGAAATGACCTTGGAAAGGAGAGGAAAAATTGAAAGACAGAGATGAAGAGGTAGTTTTCCTTGTGGAAGTACTAAGGGAAAGAGTTTTTGAAAAAAAGCAGAGTTAAAACATGTTTCTGTTGTTGTTTTTGTTGTTTAGAAAGTAAAGAGACTAGTGGCAGGGAGATCAATAAAGGTGCTATTATAAAATTTCAATTAAAAATTGATGAAGGCCTATGAGAGTGAAAAAAGGAGAAGGAATGAGTCTAACTGACACTTTGTGGGTAGAATCAAACAGAATTATTAATTTTTTTGGATATGGATAGAGGAACTGACAGTTTATTGGATATGAACTGGGAATTGAGAAAGAGGGAAAGAACAAAGACAACACCAAGGACAAAAAATTGGGTGTAATTGAAAGGCCTAACATGTTTAATTTAAGATCACTTGACTCCAAGTTATTAGTTTTTTTTTTTAGTTGAGTGTTTGGATGAAATGAGAATATTGACAATCATCCAGCAATTAACAAAAGGAGGTTCTAATAGAAATAATGTGGACAAATTTATGAAGTTGACTATTTCAATATTTAATTCAAGGATGACCAGAAATGAATCACTCTGCCTCCATATAGAAAAACATTTCATCAATAGAGCAGAGTACAAACTGGGACTCACTCAACCTCTCCTAAAATTCACTCCAAATACTTTTAAATAATGACTCTAAATAAATTCTAAAGTGACAGAACCCACATAAATACAGAAGGACACAAATTTCCATTCCTTTGGTTTTGTTTTATTGTTTCTCAATTTCAAACAGTCATCAGCTTCCCTTAGCTCCAATGTACATTTGAAGAAGCTATTTTCCTTCAGAAAACTTTTTTAAAATCTTCTTTTCCTTCTGGTCAATTCTGTCTTTAAGGTATTTTCTTCACTGACCTTTTAGACTATTTTTTTTTTCCATTTGAGCTAAAACAGTTTTTATCATATTATTTTCCTTGATATTTTTTTGTATCTTCTTCACTAAGTTTCTGACTTGGTTTTCATGATTTTTCTGCATCACTCTCATTTCTCTTCTCAATTTTTCTTTTATCTCCCATACATGATTTTCAGAATCTTTTTTGAGCTTTTCTATAGCCTGAGGTCAATTTATATTTCTCTTGGAGGCTTTGGATACAGAAGCTTTGATTTAGCATCTTCTGAGTGTGAATTTTGATTCTTCATGATACCAAAGTAATTATCTAATGTCAAATTCTTTTTCTTCTGTTGTTTCCTCATTTCCCCAGGATATGACGTGATTTTAACACAATTCCCAAGGTTTTGAATGATTTTGGATCCCTTCCCCAGGGCCCTTCATTACTTCAAGGTCTTATAAGAGACTTCGACTGCTCCCCTGGCATGTGCTCTGATTTGTGGAAGATCACAAGCTCTCCCTTCTGCTCTGGATCTGTGAGGAGGGTCCCTGCTCTGCTATGGTAACATGGGGTCTCACACTATGATCTAGATCTGAGGTTAGACAGAGCCCTATCCCAGGGATAATCTCTCCAGGGATAATAGAGAGAACTTCACAGTTTCCTTTGACTCCCTTACAGTCTGTGGACTGAGAACTTTTGAAACAGCTGCTGGTTCTGGTTCCTAGGATGAGACTGTGCTGCACTGGGCTCTGTGTTCACTTTGGTGCCCCAGAGTTTGCCTGCTGACCTTCTGAGTTGTTATTGGTAGAACAAAAGAGAAGCTATAATCTCTTCTAAGACATTGGAAGAACTGAAAATTAGTCAGGTCCTAGAAGTATCTCTGAATACAGCTGCAAAAAAGCCCAGAAGTTTAGGATTATGCATCCTCTATCTGGGCTCAGAACCCCATCTTAAAAATTGTTAAAATTGGAGTTCTAGGCACTTCTAGGTCAGAACCAAGATGGCAGATTGAAGCTAACATGATCCCAGAGCTTTTCCATACCAAAGATAAATGAAGCCTCTGTACTGACACTAAATTTACAGATCCCATCAAGAAAAAGAGAAGATTCAAAGAAATTTTCAATGGTAGACATCATGGAGGATCTTCAATGAAGGTCTCTCTTTCTTTGAGGGAAAAGGGGAAGTAAAACCCAGCTAGTTAGGAGAGCAAGAAATCAAGCTGAAGGCTTTAAGACACAGTACAGTCCAGTTCCCAACAACTCAACAATAGCATAAGTCCTGGCAGTTAGACAGCAAGCAAACAGGAAGGGTCCCAACTCCAAACAAAGTCTGAACTCTGGAAATACCAGGGAAAAGTACCAGACTGTTTTGGGAACAAATCACTGCCTAGGGAGAACCTGAACATAAAGGAGATAATAAACCTCAATAAAGGAAAGGCCTATACTGCATAAGCAACATCTTGGCCAACAACAAGTCAGGGATCAAACCACAGATCCAGCATAAAAAGCTTTAATCTATACTCCTATATCCCATGGGTAAATCTAAATACAATAAAGATGATCAAAAAGCATAAAAAAGTGCTTTGTAGAAAACTACTTTGTTGATAAAGATGATAACACTGCCATGTAAGAAGAAATCAGTGAAAAATTATTCACAGGGAATAATAGTGTTTATGAATTGGATAGTCCAAATATTGGATAGTCCAAGTCCAAAAGCTCAAAGAAGAGCTAAAAAAGTATTTAAAAACTGAAGAAGTAAGGAAAGAGAAAAAAGGAAAAAAGAAATGAGTCATACAGGAAAATTATGAAAAATTGACCAAAGAAATCAACTCCTTTAAAAGTAAAAATAACCAATGGGAAAAGGAAATAAGAAAGTTAATTGAAGAAAATAAAATCCATGAAAATTAGAATTTAACAAATAGAAACCAATGAATCTATGAGATGATAAGATTCCATCAATCAATTTACTACCCTGCAAAATTCAGCATATAATGTCAAGGGAAAAAAGATGGATGATGAACAAAATAGAGGACTTCCAGAATTTCCTGACACAAAGACCAGAACTGAATAGGAAATTCAATCACCAAATACACAACACAAGAGTTGTATAAAAAGATAAATGAAAAGGTAAAGAAAAAAGAAAAAATAAACAAATATTGGTCAAGACCACCAAAATGTATGCAACCCTAAAAGGGAAGATATAACACTTTTAATACTTGAGAGACTCACTTCTCTTAGCATAATAAAAGGATTGAATATAATTGAAGAGATTGTACTTAAAAGATATGGTTATAGTTGGGTTTTGTCTCTCCATTGAAGATGTCCATGATGACATCACTATGTTTGAGACAAAAAGTCCTGAGAAAAGCATAGGTTTTAAATCTAAATTTTAGTGTCTCAATTTTGTTTGATACACTTTAATTCTGCTTTGCTGACAAAGCTCAGCACTTTCTCTGATAAAGACCTCATAAACTGGGTGCTCCTGAGTCAGTGTCCCATAACTTACAATCATTTGTAAAGTTCTCAAGTGAGACCATCAGAGCTTTCCAGTACATTGAGTCCTTTAAGATTCCTATAGTTAATTAAATCTAGGTTGGATTTAATTCTTTCTTCACTTAAGGAGGAATTAAGTACTGTGGGTAGGGAAGGAGGAAGTAAAGTGTGAAAGAAAATAGGCCTGGGGGTAGGGGTACAAATAGTTCAAAATATGATTTGGATTTGGAAGTTACTTTGGCTCATGGGGAGAAGTTTACTTGAAAAGAGAGTAAAGTAAAAAAATGATTGTAATTATAATTAAATATAATTTAAGACAATGCTTCTTATCAAGCAACCGAGGAATGCATCTGTGATGATACTTTAATAACAAGATGAGTTTAACAATCATATAATTAAACTTTGATAGATGATACTTGATTAATAGTACTTGAATGATAAATAACATGTAGTGAAGAAGCTGAAAGATTATAATTTCAGAGTAAAAGAAGGGAGAGTGTGAACACTGAGTAAATTCTATTCAATATATTTGGTCCAGGAGGGAATAAGATACATTCCCACTTGGATTCAAAAATCTATCCCATTCTTCAGGGAAGATGAGGATGGGGGAAGGGAAAGATAAGGGAAGAAAGGACTGATAAAAGTGAAGGCAAAGGTATAAGTGAAAATAAAAGAAAAGGAGGATAATTTTGGTGAGAAGGAATGAATGAAAAGGACAGAGTAAAATATTAAAATAGAAAGATAACATGGAGAAATACAGAATTAATAATCTTAACTACAAATGTGAATGGGATGAATGGTCCCATAAAATAGAAGGGGATAGTGGAATGGGTTAAAAACCAGAATCTTACAATATGTTTTTAACAAGAACCACATTTGAGGCAGAGAGATACCCACAGGGTAAAGGCAAAAGGATGATATATAATATATTATGCTTTAGCTGAGGTAAAACAAAAATCAGTGGTATCACAGGTGAAACAAGGATGCCCATTATCACCATTACTCTTCAATATAGCAATAGAAATGCTAGCAGCAGCAATAAGAAAAGAAAAAGAAATTGAAGGAATCAGAATTGGCAATGAAGAAACAAAACTTTCATCCTTTTCAGATGATATGATGGTATACCCAGAGAATCCAAGAAAATCATCTAAAAATCTCCTTGAAACAATTAATAAATTAAGCAAAAGATCAGGACATAAAATAAATCCACAAAATCATCATCATTTCTATATATGAATAACAAAGACCCAGAGTAAGAGATAGAGAAATTCCATTTAAAATAACTACAGACAGAATTAAATACTTGGAAATCTACCTCTGAAGACAAACCCAGGAACTGTATGAACACAAATGTAAAGCACTTCTCACCCAAATAAAGTCAAATCTAAATAAATGGGAAAATGTCAAATACTCATGGTTAGGTCAAGAAATTGCAATAAAAATGACAATTCAACTCAAATTGAATTACTTATTCAGTTCCATACCAAACAAACTTCCAAATAACCACTTTACTGAGCCAGAAAAAATAGTAACAGAATTCATCTGGAGCAAGAAAAAGGGCAAGAATATCAAGGAAACTGATGAACAAAAAATATGTAAAGGAAGGTGGCCTAGCTCTACCAGATCTAAAACTATACTATAGAGTGGCAGTCACAAAAACTGCCTGGTGCTGATTAAAAATAGAGTAATGAAACAGTGGATTAGGATAGGCTCAAAAGAAGTCACAGTAAATGACCACAGCAATTTATTATTTGACAAACCCAAAGGCATCAGTTTCTGGCATAAGAACTCACCATTTGACAAAAATTGTTGGGAAAAATGGAAAATAGTGTGGCAAAAACTAGGCAGAGATCTACATCTCACATCCTTTATCAAAGTAAGATCAAATGGGTACAGGATTTAGACAAAAAGAGCAATAATATAGATAAATTTGGTCTGCTTGCACTGAGGTGAGCCATAGCAGGCATGGGGCTATGTAGAGAGAAGTGCCAAGTTGCCGATTGTGGAGTGGCGCTCTCCCTCACCTACTCCAGGTGATTCCCAGGCCATTCTGCATACCATGGTGGAGGTGATTCAGAAAAAATCTTCAAGAAGAGTTGGAGAAGTATCAAAAGCTACAAAAGGACTTAAGTAAATCTATATATAGTCAGCAGAAATTGGAATCACAAGTCAAACAAAATAACATTGAGAAAGAGGAATTATCTTTATTGGATGAATCCAATGTAGTATTTAACCTTCTGGGCCCAGAATTGGCCAAACAGGAACTGGGGGAGGCTTGAGCTACCTTGGCCAAGAGACTGAACTATATCACAGCAGAGATTAAACGATAATAATCTCAGCTTCAAGACCTGGAGATCTATGGAAAGGGGGTAAATTTATGATTAAACAAGAATTAGAGCACATTGTAAACTTCAAAATGAATAATTTTGATGATATTAAATTTAAAAGGTTTTGCATTATTAAAATCAATGTTGTTAAATTAGAAAGAAAGCAGAAAGCTGGGAAACAGTCTTCACAACTATGAATTCTGATAAAGGTCTCATTTCAAAAATATATAGAAAATTGCATCAAATTTATAAGGTCACAAGCCATTCCCCAATAGATATATGGTCAATGAATATTAACATTCAATTTTCAAATGAAGAAATTAAATCTATAATAATATGAAAAAATGTTCCAAATCATTACTGATTAGAGAAATGCAAATTAAAACAACAATGAGCTATCATCTCATACCTATTAGATTAGCCAAGATGAGAAAAAGGGAAAATGATCAATGTTTGTGAGAGTGTGGGTGGATTGGGACATTGATGCATTGCTGTTAGAGTTGTTAATGGAACCAATCCTTTCCAATCTAATGAACACCAAATCACTTGTTAAAAAATTTCTCATATATTTCCTTCCCTTAATCCTAATTCTATATACTCCAAATGACTAATGTGTCAACATGTTTATGACAATTATCTATGTGCAATATTAACCTGACTGTTCACCACTGAGGGGAAGAGTTGGGAAGGGAGGGTGGAGGGAAATTTTGTAACATAAAAATATACATAGACATATGGATGAATGTTGGAAAACTTTTATTAAATGTATTTGGAAAAATGAAATATCTATAATAATAAAATAAAATAATAAAAAAAATAACAAAAAAAGAAATAAATTCAAATGAGCAAGTAACAGAAGAAAAAATATAGCTCTAGATAGTTTATTATGATCACATGGAAGAAAAAACATATATAATAAGAATCAGATAACAAAGTCAAAGTTTCTGCATCCAAAGCCTCCTAGAAAAATATGACAGGCTCAGACTCTGGAAGAACTCAAAAAAAGACTTTGTAAATCATGTAAGGGAGGTTGAGGAAAAATTGAGAAGGGAAATGAGAGTGATGAGCAAAAATCATGGAAACTGCTTTGCAACTAGGGTGAAGGAATTACAAAAAAATACTGAAGAAAATAATATCTAAACAATCAAACTGGACTTAATGGAAAATGAGGTCCAAAAAGTCAATGAGGGTAAAAGTGACTTAAAAAGCAGAGTTGGGAGGGGGTAGAGCCAAGATGGTGGCAGGAGAAAAACCTCTCTTGGGTGCTCTCTTCAAAATATTTCACGAACCTTAAAATTATGAGACAGAGAAAATGCACAGAAAGATCCAGTGAGACAATTCTCCTCTCCAAGACAACCTGGAAAATAGTGGGAAAACTCTGTTCCATGGGGATTGGAAGGGTGGCACTGGACCAGCTAAGGAACTTCAGCCTCCCAGCGTAGCCTCAGAGTGCCTGGGAGTGCTGGCTCCTGGCAATAGTAGCAGTTTCCTGACCTGCACCCCAAGTAGCACCAAGCAAAACTTGGAAGATCAGCAGGGAAACCTTTGCCAGAGCAAGTGCAAAGCCAAGGCCCTCAACTTGACCATGTATTCAGTGTGGCTGGGGCAGCACAGACCCAAGAAAATGGAAGCAGGCCTTGTGGAGCCACCCAGCAGGAGCCTCCAGGCAGCTGCACCCTGAGTTCTCAGTCCACCAAAGGTAGGGTGTAGGAGTGTAGGGAGACTGCCAAAGTCTGTCCTCTGTCACTGGAACAAGACTCTGGGGCTTTGACCACATTCAGACCCTGGTCACAGTCTGAGTCCCCCATAGAACAGGGAACTTCTTTATAGCCCCATGGCAGAGGGGTGGGCATGTGGTCATTCACAGACCAGGAGAACAGTCAGATCCTCATACATTAAGGTCCTTGATGGGGGGGGGGGGTCCCAATAATATGCAAAACCTCTGGAAGCACCCCAAAACCAGGCAAAAGTTGGGGAAATGAGTAAACAGAAAAAAAGGAACCTGACCATAGACAATTACTTTGGTTCCACTGAGGACCAAAATACTCAATCTGAAGATAAGAAAGTCCAAGCTTCTGCAACTAAAGACTCCAAGAAATATGCAAGTTGGGCTCAGGCTATGATAGAGCTCAATGAAGATTTTGAAAATCAAGTAAGGGAAATAGAAGAAAAATTGGGAAAAAATGAGAGGCATGCAGGAAAAACATGAAAAGACAGTCAACATCTTTGTCAAGGAGATCCAAAAAATGCTGAAGAAAATAACATTAAAAACCAGCTTTAACCAAATGGATAAAACAGTTCAAAAAGTTATTGAGGAGAAGAATGATTTAAAAAGCAGAACTGACCAGATGGAAAAGGAGATAAGAAAGCTCTCTGAGAAAAACAAATACTTCAGATGTAGAAGGTAGCTAAAGGGAGCTGATGACTTTGCAAGAATTCAATATACAATAGTTCAACTCCCAATTGAGAGAATCAATCTATCTCCACCAGAAAGAGATAAAAAAAAATAAAAGCAACCCCCAGGAATATTATAGCCAAGTTCCAGACTCCCAAGTCAAAGAGAAAATATTACAAGCAGTCAGAAGTACAATTCAAATATTGTGGAACTGCAGTCAGGATTACACAGGATTTAGCAGCAACTACAATAAGGGCTCATAGGGCTTGGAATATAATATTCCAGAAGGCAAAAAAAGAGCTTGGAAGGCAGCCAAGAATAAATTACCAGCAAAACTGAACATCCTCTTCCAGGGGAAAAAAGATGGACTTTCAATGAAACAGGGGAATTTCAAACATTTCTGTTGAAATGACCAGAGATGAAAAGAAAGTTTGACCTTCAAGTACAGGATTCAGGTGAAGCATAAAGAGGGTGGACAAGAAGGGTAAATTATGAAGGACTTAATGATGATGAGCTGTGTGTATTCCTGCATTGAAAGATGATATTGATAATACTCATATGAAATGCAAATTAAAGCATCTCTGAGATACCACCTCACACCTCTCAGACTGTCCAATATAACCAGAAAGATCAATGTTCAATGTTGGAAGGGATGTGGGAAAACTGGGACATTAATACATTGTTGGTGGAGCTGTGAACTCACCCAATCTTTCTGGAGAGCATTTTGGAATTATGCTTAAAAGGCAATAAAAATATGCATACCTTTTGATTCAACAATACCACTACTGGATCTTCACCCTGAAGTGATCTTTTTTATTTTTTTAGGTTTTTGCAAGGCAAATGGGGTTAAGTGGCTTGCCCAAGGCCACACAGCTAGGTAATTATTAAGTGTCTGAGACCGGGTTTGAACACAGGTACTCCTGACTCCAAGGCCGGTGCTTTATCCACTACGCCACCTAGCCGCCCCTCAGTGATGTTGATAAAGGGTAAAAACATCACTTGTACAAAAATATTCATAGTA
This sequence comes from Macrotis lagotis, assembly GCF_037893015.1. NCBI lineage: Eukaryota > Metazoa > Chordata > Mammalia > Peramelemorphia > Peramelidae > Macrotis > Macrotis lagotis. The sequence goes on along the minus strand of NC_133666.1, from coordinate 366,272,305 downwards.
GCTCTATTTGTGGTGCAAAGAATTGGAAATAAGTGAGGAATGCCTGGACAAATTGTTGTATATGTATGTTATGGAACACTATTATTCTATTAAACATCTGGGGAGAAGGAAATTCAGAGAAGCCTAGAAGAATTTGTATAAACTGATGCTGAGACAGATAAGCAGAATAAGAAGAACATTGTAGACTCTAACAGCAACATTGGGCTGATGATCAGTCTTAATGGACCTGTCCATTTCATCAATGCAACGATCAGGGACAACTTTAGGGTATCTGTGATGAAGAATATAATTTGTATCCAAAGAAAGAATTGTGGAGTTTAAACAAAGACCAAATTAAATTACCTTTAATTAAAACAATTATTATGTAATTTTGCTATACCTTATATTTTACTTTTTTCCTTGAGGATACGATTTCTCTCTCAACACATTAAATTTTGATCAATGTATAGCATGGAAACAATGTAAAGATTATCCGACTGCCTTCTGTGGGGGGTGAGGGGAGGGAAGCAAGATTGGGGGAAAATTGTAAAATTCAAAAAAACAATTTAAAAAAGAAAAAAAATGATGAATAGGATTCTCTCAGTAAAAAACTTACATGAGCAAATGCAATGGGAAATGCACTCTGTACAAAGTAACCACAAAGTTGTAGAAAGATCAGCAATGAAAGACTTACCTTTACTCTGCAATGTTGTTAGCCAACACAATCCTGAAGGACTTAAAATAAATAATGCTATCAATCCCAAAGACAGAGCTGATGATGATGTCTGAATACATATTGAAGTAACTTTTTTCCCCTTTATTTTTCTTTAGGTTTCTCTTTTGGGAGGGGGAAGCTTATGTTTATATTAGCAACATGATTTATGGTAATGCTTTCCTGACTCAGGCATTTTTAACCTATATCAAATAACTTGTTTATTAATATGAAGGATTGGGGCGGGAGGAAGTGAAAGAATTCAGAATTCAAGTTTGAAAGTGAATGTTGGGGTGTCTAGGTGGCGTAGTGGATAAAGCACCAGCCCTTGAGTCAGGAGTACCTGGGTTCAAATCTGATCTCAAGCACTTAATAATCACCTAGCTGTGTGGCCTTGGGCAAGCCACTTAACCCCGTTTGCCTTGGAAAAAATGTAAAAAAACAGTGAATGTTGAAACTTGGTTTTTGTGTGTAAACTTGGAAAAATAAAATGCCAGAAAAAAGTGAATGTTTGATGGAAGTACAAAATTTAGAAAATATTTTATCTTTATCATTAACATTTACTGAGTAAAGTTTTTGAATAGTATGTATAAAGACACAATGTATATGTGTACATGAGTATATTTTTGTATGTTTATATAGAATAGGAAAAAATCTATCACATGATAGTTTGTTCATCATTTCTTATCATAGAATAGTATTCCTTTACATTCATATACCGCCATTTGATTTAAGTTTGAATAGTTCAAGAGAATCAGATTCTGGACTGCCATAAAAGAGTCATTTATTGAGAGCAATAGACCAAATATTGACCTTATATGAGGAAAAACAATGATAAAGTTAAAGTACTGTTTTAGGAAGATCAGAAAGGCAGCAGTCTTCAGGGGCAAGAGACTGGTTCCCTAGTATGAGAAATGAGTATTTTTCTTTTATTTAGTAATTAAGTATTGTATTAAGATAAAGATATTTTCCCTTTTCTACTTCCTCACCTAGAATCCAGCCAGTGAGAGAAATCCTTCTTAAATATTTACCCAAGTCAAAATCTAATTAGATAGCAGAAGAAATTCTAAGTTGAGGTTAATGTATATATTTCTTCTCATTGTATTTCCTCAGACAAGCTCTGTGAATTCTTTCTGATATTGTTTCTTTGTCACACAGGTGATAAGGAAATTGATGTTTTGAAATCAATATTTGGGTCATCTAAGTCACACATTCCAAGTCCCACATTGTAATATAGTACAAACCATAATTGTAATATTCATTCTGTTTGTTAACCAATCAGGGTTGATTGATTCCCTCTGGAACACCTACTCTTCCAAAAGCATGTAACCTGTGAGAACACCAGTATGATGGAAATTCATAAGTCCATTGATCTAAGGTATAAAATGATTAAATTACTCAGAAACTATGTCAATTGAAAGTTTTTTATTTACCACAATAGGAATGAGACAAGTTTGGAAGATGTTTCAATAAGAAATAAGTGAAGTGAATCAGGATCCCTACTGCAGAATTAGAATGGGAAATGCAAAGGAAAGAAATAATCTTAAACATAGATGAAGAAAAGAGTTTTCTAAGAGTTTGCACTTTGAATGAAGGATAGACATCATCAGTTAAAGATATAAACCTTCTTGTCTAGAAATCAGAACAATGTTTCCCTAATTAATGGAATGGTTGGCATATAGTAGGGATGGAGACTTGAAGAATTTTAAAAGAGGAAGTATTTTGCCATTTTGACAATATGTCTATTCAAACATTCAAAAGATGTCAATTAATGAGTGCTGTATATGCCCACAGGATGGAAAAATATTATAATTGCTGCTCTAATTTGCGATCTTTTTAGTCTTGATAAAAACAGATGAACTGAAATACAAATACATTACATATATGTCTATATATATATATGTATATATATATGTGCACACATGCACATTGATACAGATTTAGGTCTACATACAAATAAAGATGAAAGACACAGATACAGGCACAGGCACAGGCATAGGTACAAGTGGAAAAAAAAGATAAAAATGGGAAAAAGAGATAACAGGTGGGTAAAGGTAAAGACTTGCCTGAGCTCTCCCTCAAACTGCTCCAAATACCTTTAAAAATTACTAATCAAATTTCATAATAGCAGAACCCATAAAAAAGATGGAACAAAACAATTTCCTAATCCAAAACAACTTATTAGGTTGGCAGGAAAGATCTACTGTGTCTGGATGAGAATAGACCACAGGCTAACTTACTGCTCTAGAGAGCAAACAGGATGCCAGCAAACCAGCAGCAGCCCTTGAGAGTCACTGAATCTGCAACAGTGACAACTGCTTCTGTACTTCTCAGCAAAAAGATGGTATGGGGTTCAAACAACTCATCTGAAGAATATAGTGGTCTCTTTGCTTGTACTGAGGCAGGACTCATTGCTTTGTCCTTTCTCAAGTAGTGGTCATAGTCCAGTGGTAGTACTAAGCTGAGGAAGAGAACTAACATAGTTGTCACCATGGGGGAGAAGAGAACCAAACTCAAAGTTCCAAGTCAGAAAGGAGTATTTTCAATCACACACAGACCAGATGACAGGTCAAGGTAGTAAGCAACACTCCTTAGATCATAGCACCTTAGAAGAACTGAAAGCTCCCAGATCCCTAGAAGTATCTCTGAAAATAGCTGTACAAAACTCCTGAAGATTAGGACAGGATGCACTCCATACTGGAAGCAAAATCCTACTTTAACAGAATTAAAATCAATAATAGACTGTGGAAATGAGTAAGAAGAAAAAAAAAATATTCTGACCATAAAACGTTACTGTAATTGCAAGAAAAATCAAAATATACACTCAGAAAATAACAAAGTCAAAGATTCTACATCAAAAGTGTCTAAGAAAAATATGACTCTGTCTCAGTGCATGGAAGAGCTCAAAATGGACTTCTGAAAATCAAGTAAGTGTGGTAGAAGAAAAATTGAGGAGAGAAATGAGAGCTATTGAAGAAAATTATGAAAATATGATTCAACAGTGAAGGAGATAAAAAAATTACTGAAGAAAATAACACCTAAATAATAGATGAGGTCAAATGATAGAAGAATTTTGAATATCAAATAGAGCATTTTATATTTGTTCCTGGAGGCAGGAAGTCACTGAAATTTATTGAGTAAAAGTCGATATGATCAACTAAGTACTTTAGGAAAATAATTTAATGCCTGATTGAAGAATAGAATTAGGAAAAGATTTGAGGTAGACACAGGGACATAGTGATAAGAGTTGTTGGAAAATATTAAAGGAATTGAGGATGAAATTGCCCTTTATATATAGCCATTTTCTCACAGTTTATGCATGTTGGTCAAGTGTCATAGGTAAATAATGAACTGTCCAAGTTGTGAGCTCATAATAATTGCCAATATTTCTAGCACCTCCCCACCAATTAATTCTTCATTGTACTTTCAAATATTTTATATTCAGTTATTCTGACATCACTTAAGAGACTAACAACCATTGAACTGTTATCAAGAATTATTCCTCTACAGTAACTGATCAATTTTGTCATTATCAGAACACTGACAGAATTAATAGTCTTCTATCATAAAGCATAGTGTTAGTTTCATGTTCTATTATCACCTCTTCTGATAAGGTGACTGAAAGTAAAGATTTGGGATAGTAGAGAAAACTTACAATTCTAATAGTCCATATCTATATAGTCAGCATATAAATTTCATTTAAAATAGCATTTACGCTCTTTTTGTTTCTTTTTCTTGGAAATTGCAGCATGACAGGGTAGTCTCTTTAATTTCTTAAAAAACTTCTACTTATTTGAAAGTTATCATAATCTTGAGATAATTATCAACCATTTGGTAAATTCTATTGAAAGGTAGATATTCAACCTTTCAATCATAAGTGGAATGAAGTAAAGCAAATAATTGAAGGCAACTATTGACATCATTAATCTTATTTCATTTAGCTTAAAAATTTCTTACATCATGCTACTGTTTCAGCTCCCTTCGCTATCCCGATTGCACCATGATACTGACTAAAAAAATCTTAACATGTAACACATGGCATTGAGCAGATAACTTAAAATATAACCTGACCATATTATTGAAAATATTAAATACCTTGTTAAGGATATTATACTTTTAATAATGAAAATTATTTGTATGTTTCTTGCCAACTATATTGTCAATTTAAATTCTCAAATTGTTTGCACAAAATCAAAAATATTGCATCATCTTCCATAGCCTGTGTATGTATTATTGACTTTTAAAAGTTCTTGCCTCAAAATTCCCATGTATATGTGTGTGTGTGTGTGTGTGTGTGTGTGTGTGTATGTTAAGGCCCAAAATACTATGAATATACTTTGGGATATCTATGGTTTTGTGAAAACAGAAAATCTTATCTATAATGAAATATAAAGTAAGTTAAAATATTTCAAAAACTATATCACATAACTAGATAGCTAACTCATTATCATACATATTTTAATAGACTATACAAACTATTAATTATCTAGCTTCAGAATTGAGCAGTAGAATTACAGCCTGTATTAAAGATTGGTCTATCCGATGCTATCTGTAGTCATTCTAAACTTTTTGTAAAAGTCCATCAATTCAAAAAAAAGTTTTCTCATGATCCTAGGAAACTACAAATCAGAAAAATATGACCTCAGAGTATAGGCATTTACAAATAATTCAAAGGCTAAAGAAAAAATCTTATGGTAACCATTTTCAGCTTATATTTATAAGGGTCAAAAAAGATCTTACTGTGAAAAACATTCTATTCGATAAAGTATTGAACTGGTTATGCTGATAAAAAAAATAAATGGACAGAACTAGTAGTGTATTTATAGTGCTGAACTATTAAAGAACAAGGAACAGTTTCACAGTATAGTAGGTATATTCTTTATGAATAAACAAAAAGTCAGAGCCTTTGCCACTAGATGGCATGCTTATCAAATCTGGAATTAATATAAAACTGGAAGTAGAAAACCAAGACATTGTATAATAAAGGCAAGAAAAAAGGCTTGACAGACTAGATCATTGGATCAAAAGCAATAGTTAAGGTATGTGTTTTAAAATTCGCTTCAGAATATGAATATTACAAGTACAAGATGGGAGGGTTACATGATTAGAACATAATTAAATTGGAAAGTTCTATTTGAGAATGTTAGTGGATAGAAAGTCCAATATGAATTTATTTTATAATTTGTCAATCAACAACTAAATGCAATTTTATGTTGCACTGAAAGAGTTATGAAGTCTAAAATGAGGGAGATAATAATCCCATATTATGCTATCCTGATCAAAGTACAAATGGAGCAAGATAATGATATAATTTATATAAATCTGATTTTCCACAAAATTAAAATAAAATCTGCTCTAGGTATAAATTAATTCATACTAAATTCACGTGCTGAGAAAATTATGTTGCTTCAAATGAGGAAAATATGCAATGTGTCAATGCAATGAAATTTTTTCTCCTAATAATATCTTTTAAAATTATGTAAAGATAGCCTTCCACATTGATTTTGCAAGATTTTGAGTTTCAAATTTTTCTCCCTTCCTGCCTTCCCTTCCCCCTTCAAGTCTATAAGCAATCTAATAAAGGTAATAGATGTACAATTACATTAATTATATCCCCACATTAATCATGTTGTAAAAAAAATTCAGAAAAAAGGGAAAACCACAAGAAAAAAAATTGAAAATTGAAAATAGAATGCTTCAATTTACATTAAAACCCATAGTTCTTTCTCTGGATGTAAATGACAACATCTATCATAAGTCTTTTAGAATGGGCTTTGTACATTGTTGTTGCTCAGTAAAGTCTATCATAGCTGATCATCATACAATATGGCTGTTATTGGGTATGATATTCTCCGGGTTTAATGTAACAGAATTTTAATACCAAGATCTTCCCTTTCCTCAACTGAATCCATGTGTGCTTTGAAGTGAAAGCAATCTCATAATAGCTGTTAGGTCAGCCTGAAGAACTAAGGGGGAAAGATATTGATTCAGGAGAAGAAAAGGAAGAGGAAGGAGTGAAATTATCTTTACTTACTTTGAAAAAATGAAAAAAAAATAAATTAGTTGGTTGGTTTATTGTTTTCCTTCTCAAAGAAGATGATAATGACATTACTATATGTTGAAATTTAGTGCAATCTGCTTTACTATTGCTGATCGGATCAAAATGAGATCAGAAGGCTGTACTATAGGTTAAACAAAATTTGACAATAGGAACATTTGAAATGGACCTGTCCACATGTACATCTCAAATTTCTTTTGAGCTATATAAATCTGTTTCACTCATAGGGCATGACACCTCATTTGATGTGAGTAAGGTAGGCTGAATGGTCCTTTGCCAGTTTCCCATGTAACACAAAAGATTCCAAAGTTCTTCAGAGAGACGTTGAGTGTACTTGTATCACTTTTTCTGATCTCAATGTGAGGTCTCAATGTCTTGTATAAGTTCCCCATAAAATAGTCTTCTAGGCAAACCCACATTAGTCATTTGAATAATGTGATCATTCCATCTGAGTGTACTCTCTTGTAGGAGAGTTTCAATATTTGACAGTTGAGCTCAAGAACCTCTAGAAAGAACTTCAGCATCTAGTACCTTATCTTTCTATCTCAGCTTCAGAATCTTAAGATAATTAAAATCAAATCAATCCAACTTCCTGGTATGACACTCTTATCCTTTCCGGGATTTACCAGCCTAAAACATGTCAGGCCAGTACATTGGTTCTATAGAACTTCAATTAGATAGTCAAATATCTCTTTTCTCCCACACTTTTCTTGAGAGTCTCTGAAACACTGAACTAGCTCTGGCAATATGTGTGTTAATCACAAGATCTATATACATATCCCTGGAAAATATGATATTAAGTGAACTTATCTACAATACTCACTTTTTTCCATTTGTTGTAATTGATTAGTATACATATAAATGGAAAAATGGGATTTATTGTTTCAATGAATTAATGGTTGGTAGAGTAGCTGTATTTTCTTTCTGCTAATTATTTATTTATTTATTTTTTCAGCCATATGCACATATATATTTTTAAGTTAAAAAAAATTTCCTTCCATCCTCCTCTCCACCTCTTTTCCCTCAGGTTACCATTATACATACATATTTTTGATAAACATGTTTAAAGATTAATCATTTTTGATGTGAGGAATTAGGATTAAGGGAAAGAGATACATAAGTGATCATTTTTATAAAGTGTTCATCAGATTCTGAAGGTTTTTTTGTTTTGTTTTATTTTGTTTTTCTTCCTCTGGATTGTCCATAAGCAATCTAATACAGTAGTCCTATCTCTCTATACTACTGAGAGGAGCTGCTTCCATCAAGGTTGATATTCTCACAGTGTTCTTGCTAATGTGCACATTATTCTCTTGCTTCTACTTCCTTTCCTCAGTATCAGATACTGTAACTCATTCCAGGCTTCTCTAGAGTCCAATCATTTATGGTTTCTTATAATACAATAATATTCCATAGTATTCATGCACCATAACTTGTTTAACAATTTCCTAATTGATGGGCATCCCCTCAATTTCCAATACTTCACCACTACAAAAGAGAGCAGCTATGTATATTTGGGAACATGTGGGACTTTCCCATTTTTTATGATTTTGTCGGGATATAGGCCTCCTGCTGCTAATTGTTAGGTCAAAATTGGCATAAATAGCAGAGGACAAATCCATACTTTGTTGCATTTCAGCCTCAGAGATTGTATTGAGGACATAATCAACTGCACACAAAAAAATCATGCAACAACTCTTCCTCTACTATACTCTTGATTTTTGAGTTTTTTAAGTTAAATAAATTGCCATCAGTGATGAATTGCAGAGAAATTACTTCAAAGATAATGTTTTCTCATGAACCTAGGAAACTACAAATCAGAAAAATATGACCTTAAAGTATAGGAATTTACAAATAATTCAAAGGCTAAAGAAAAAATCTTATGGTAACCATTTTCAGCTTATATTTAAAAGGGTCAAAAAAGATCTTACTGTGAAAAGCATTCTATTCGATAAAGTATTGAACTGGTTATGCTGATAAAAAAATAAATGGACAGAACTAATAGTGTATTTATAGTGCTGAACTATTAAAGAACAAGGAACAGTTTCACAGTATAGTAGGTATATTCTTTATGAATAAACAAAAAGTCAGTAGCTGTATTTTCTTTCTGCTAATTATTTATTTATTTTTTGATTTTCATCCATATGCACATATATATTTTTAAGTTAAAAAAAATTTCCTTCCATCCTCCTCTCCCACCTCCTTTCCCTCAGGTAATGTAATATTAATGTAATATGTAATATTGTAATAATATTGTAATAATTCCATTGTAATAATGTAATATGTAATATGTAATAATGTAATATTAAAAATAAATAAATGTGGTGAAGATTAATATTTGTAATATAAACAGGGAATGACTTAAATAACCCCCCCAAAATAAGACAGGATAAGAAAATAATATTATTTATATGTCATATCTTAAAAAATTCACACATATAGAATGCCAAAATCAGAGCTCTTTAGTGTCCATTGAATAATCAAACATGAATCAAATATTTCTTCTTCCATATATTATATACTCTCCCAAGATTTCTTTAAATAGATTATGAAAAACTATCAAAAAGTATTGTTAAAATACTAATATATTAGCCATTCCAACAAGCCTTTATCTTTGGTTTTAATTTATTATTACTGACATGTATTTGATTCAACCTCTAAAAATAATTCTTCTCTAGAGAAAGCCATTTTAATGGAGTTTCATTTTTCTAGTTCTGATTATACTTTAAAAATATGCTGTTTTCATTGGAAGAAAACTATTCCTTCTTTGCACAAATGTAACTAAAAGCATTCAAACACACCATTATTTTTTTGCTGTATTATTGTCCTTGTACATTTTTTTAAAAAAAAATCTTAGATGTGAAAACAATTTTGGACATTCATTGTATTGTTGAGATCGCTGTACAGCATTACTGTTCACAAATTTTATTGTTTTGTTCACATCACTTTGCATCTGTTCATCTAAGTCTTTCCATGTTTTTTCACATAGAAATATAGCATCCTGTCAGAATCATCATACATCATGACTATTTTTCAATCATTCATCAATTGATGAACTTTCCCTCTATTTCTGATGATTTGTTACCACAAAAATATCTTCTATAAATAATTTTGTAAACATATTATTTTCCTTTTTTATTCATTAAGGAAGCAGAACTAGTAATGACACTGAAGGATCAAAGTTTATACTTTGATTTTTAGCTCTTTGGTCACAGTTTCAAATTTATCTCCAAAATTGTTGAATCAATTCATAGCCTATATAGGATTCAATTGTTCGTAGAACTATCAAATACATTTTGCTTTCTGGAAGTAAGACAGAGTAGATCTCCCTAATAATTTCTTGATAGATCATGCCTAGATTTTTTTCTCTAATCTTGACTTTTAGGTAGTCCAATCATTTTTAAATTATTTCTCCTTAATTTTTTTCCCTGTTAGGTTTTTATTTTGTTTGTGATATTCTACATATTATTCTACTTTTCATTCTTTCAATTTGTTTTATTATTTCTTGTGATCACATGTAGCCTTTACCTCCCACCTGCCCAGTTCTAATTTTTAAGCTGTTGTTTTCTTCAGTAAAATTTTGTGTCTTCTTTTTCATTTGGACAATTTTGCTTTTAAAATTTTCTTTAGTATTTTTGTTCCTCATTTAGCAATATGTTAATTCTCTTTTCATTATTTTCTTGCATCACTTTCATTTTTATTTATTTTTACTTTTTTCATTCATTTATTTCTTTATCTCTTATATGTATTATTATATTTGAGTCCAATTGTTAATTGTCTTTGAGACTTTATTGTAGCTATTTTCATATTCTTATCTTCTGAGTTTATGTCCTGGTCTTCTCTGCTCGTTTAGTAAATTTTTAATGGTAAAATTATTTTTATTTTTCTAGTCTTTTTAACATTGAATTTTATGTTACTGGGCTCTGCTCACTTGAAAATAAAGAAGCACTTTATCAAGCTTCAGAAATTTTGGTGCTTCTGTGATTTTATGATTTGGTGTTCTGGTATTGATTTAGAATGGGACCCTCTTCTCTGGTAGCTCCAAGTGCTAGCACTTCTATATTCTTTGATACCTGTGACAGGTCACCAGCATTCATCCCTTCCCTAGAATTGAAAGCTAAAATAATTTATTTATAATAGAACTTCCAATCATTGTTAGTTGTTCAAATGCTTGGAAAAAGATACTGTCTGACCAATTATTTGATCTTTTCAGTATTTCTGTGCTGAGTGCTCTAGAATCCCATTGTTGTCGCCAAAACATGTTGTCTCTGGAAAGAACAATATCAAGATAACACAGACATTTCCTGTGTAGGCTAATAAAAATGTCTCACTCTTATCTTTTACTGGATTTCCCAATACAAAATTTAATTAGAGGATTATTTTAAAATAGATTAGAGGGAAATATTGGGAAAGTTCTCCGTGGTGGCTGCTTATAATTTTTCCTATTGGTTCTATTGGAACAATATATTTTCAAACATTCATCACCATGCACTGCCTTGTTCAATGATCCCAAAAAAATAAATTTGAAAGAGGTTGTTTCATAGAATACCTTACTCTATTTATCACTAACTAGGAATTCAAACAGCTCTCACAAAGGAAGAAATTCACTTAGTACATTAGAGATTCAAATTTTATTATGCAGTATTAAAAAAGTGAAATCTTGGAAACTGTCTTTGGACCTGGCATATCATCATCATCATGCCAATTTAAATATAGATATTAAGGATACCAGCATACCATTTCCATACAACTTCTGTTCCAAGATCTTAGTAGGCTATGTAAAATATCTTTTTAGTAAATATTTTTGACATACAAGTCTTTTATATGTTTTCAACGTTATAATAAATCATTTATTTGGAAAGGCATTTGCTTCCAAATCAATGAACTGAAATTGGTTGAAAAAACTGATGAAATTTCTTCCTTATTTTTTAACTCTTTTTACTTAGGAAGGCTTTAGTTTAATTTCTATGTGGGAAGATCAGATTTAAATCTATACAACCTCTTTGCCAGGAATTCATTTAATCTCTGCTTGAGGATCACTAATGAGAGAATCATGTGAGATTTATTATAAAGATATTTTCTATTTCTTGCTCCAGAACAACTTTGTCATCTCTCCCCATACAACAAATTGAAAACGTATTTGTTTCTTCAACAGAGTATCAACTAAATTTTAGTAGATAATCTTAAATAGAACTTTAAATGGAGCTAGCATTGCATTTTTTTAATTTTTCAGGGAAGGAAAATATCATAATAGAGTGAAGTGCTCAAAAATTTCATATAAGTTGATAAGAAAGATGGAACAAAAAATCTGGATGCTTTGATTTCTTATCTGGTAATCATTCTATAATCCACAGTATATGCTAAAAATAGTAGAAGAAAAGACATCCAGCATTTCTCATAATATAAAAATTATATCAAAAGTTCTTTTCTATTAATCACTATTAATTTTTTAGATACTATACAAATTACTGGTGGTGGAAAACAAAATAAAAAGGACATAGCCCTTGTTGTCAAGGATATCACTGTATTTTATCAAAGAAGGATTCTAGGAGGAAGAGTTCAGAACTACATTCCAGGGATAGGGGACAGCTAATAGAAAGTTACAGATGTGAGAAATGAATTGTTGTGTAAAAAACCAAAAACCAGACCAATCTGGTTAGAAAAATTGAGTGCATGAAGGGGAATAAGTGCAATAAACCTGAGAAGGTAGACTAGAACTACATCAAGAAGTGCTTTAATGACACTTCTTTTTTAATGTTATCTTCAAAGCAGGAAGAATCATGCAAAGGTTCTGAGCAAGGGGGAGACATATTCAGATCTTTGCTTTAGAAATATCAGTTTGATATTTGTTTGGAAGATGAATTAATTAAAAAAGACATTGCAAATAGGGTGACCAATTGCAAGAATACTGCAATAGAACAGGAAATTGGATCCTGACCTATGAAGGTATTTTTTAGATATACTGAAATAACATTTTGAGAGCTATTATGCATTTAGGATTCCTAGGAGTAAGGAATGAGAAGTAATAGTAAAGAATAATTCTGAAATTGTGAATCCAAGAGACTACAAGGATAGAAATACCCTCAATAGAAAAAAGGTAAACAACATAGAGGGGAGGGTTTCAGTCAAGGAAAAGTATTTTTTTCCCTTACATATAGATTTTGGTATTTCTGTTTGAAAATGTAATTAGACATTTGTAATGAGGGACTAGAAAACAAAAGAAAGACTAGGAATATATGTATATATCTATAATACATTTCAAAAGTAAATGTGAAATCATTAAAGTTGATGGAACATCTTGGGTAAAAAAAGAAAGTTCTCTATGACTCAAATCATAGATCTGAGGTGTTTCCAAATATAGTGGCCAGAATTATAGATAAAGTTTATGCCAAGAGATAGAGGATTGCTATAAAAACACAAGAAGGACTGGATGTCCAGAAGCAAGGTATGGTCAATGGTATCAAATGTGATATAGAAATTGAACAGCAACAGGAATAACAGACCAAAGTTTCAGGAGATTAACAGATTGATACTTGTCTTGGAAAGATGATTCTCATGTCTTCTAAATAATTGCATTAAAATATTTTAATTATGAAAATTAATAGATGCATGGAATCCATGTATTAAATTATAAAAGAGAAGGGAAGAGTAATCAATTACAATGAATTAAATTGCATTGATCATTACAACATATTTTCCATGAAAATATACATTTAATTTACATGAATTCCTTGACTTTTCTCTTTTCTTGAAACTACATGTTTCTCTTATGTAATTGATACCTCTTTCCTGTTACTGCTTTGAAGATATGACATAGAAAATACCCAAAAAAGGTAGGAGGAAGTAGAAGGCTTTTCTTTTGTCCACAATTCTTCTCAGATATCAGGAAAGTTTCTCAAAATTGGTTGGCCTTTCACTAGTAAGCCTGAAATCTTGGTTGAGACTGTTAAAGATTAAAAGTAGAAGGGTAGGGGAAGCTAAGTGTTGTAGTGGATAAAGCACTGGCCCTGGAGTCAGGAGTACCTGGGTGCAAATCTGGTCTCAGACACTTAATAATTACCTAGCTGTGTGGTGTTGGGCAAGCCACTTAACCCCATTTGCCTTGCAAAAAAAAAAAAAAAAAACAGAAGGGTAGCTGTTGTATCAATCAATGAGATCTCCTGTGATTCTCCTGATGCCTGATCATGATGTCAAATGTATAATGTCTGAAGAGTTTGTATATTCCTGGGGGAAAGAAAATGCAAACAGATACATGGTGTCTAGGTGGGTAACTTATATTGCCTCCAGCTCTATCACAGCATACAAGGTTATCAAAATATTTATGAAGAAATAGTTGGAACACTTCAAATTTTGAAAATTACTTCTTATTTTTGGTAACAAGATCTCATAACATTTACCACATTGGCTTTCCATCACTTAAGAATAAACTAATTTTGCCATTTTTTTTTAACTTTTCTAACTTTGTGTCATTCTTTGATGCAGTTTTTCATTCAGTTTCCTTCATACTATCTAACACTTCCTAAATACCATGCTCATTTCTTTCTTTCAGCTCATTGGAGAACATTTCTGTGATACCTGAGATGATATATTCATAATACCCAATAATGTGCTGATTTCAAGTTACATATAATTGCAAATGTACATTTTCCCTAGGGTGACTCTTAGATTTTAATCAATAAGGAAGCAATCATTCATATTCTAGCTAATGTCAACATCATTTTTCACAGAGCTCCAAAATTCATTTAGTAGAAACAAGATCCTGGCTTCAACTCTTTGAATTTTATCAAAAGAGACAATTAACTTGGTCTGTCATGATTTATGATTTACTCATGCTGTTTAGTGCTAAGCCCTTGATTATCTTCCAGATGTTTACACATTTTCATTTTTAAAGTTCTCAATTAACTTAGTAGGAATTGAAAGTTGACCTCATGACTTACTCTCATATGATTTTGTTATTTCTTGTGTACTGAGGAAAATATATTTTTGAAACCTGAAGCTGTCATTTCAGATTTGTGTAATTACATAGTCAATATGTTCACAGGAGGATTTACAACAAATTTGATCATTCTGTAAGAGCAGAAATAACAAGCACTAAACTTTAAACCATGCTACCTACTGGTTGGTGCTGCTACATCTGGTATTCTTCATGCACATAACTTCTCAACTTTTTCTGTTTAAAAACAGTTGATATTCCCGGGCATGAAAAAATACATTTTTAGACTTCTCTTCTTCACAACAGACTATGTGAATGTAAAACTATTAAAATTCAACAAATGTTTATTAAATAAGTTCTTACTGTGTGTTATGTATTGTGCTCTGGTTTTCAGGGACTATAATGCTACTTTGGAGGCACTTTGTAAATAGGAGATTTGGATCCACAAGACCAGAGTTAAAATTCTCAATCTGCCATTTGCTACCTATGAAATCTGAAGTATGTACTTTGAATTAGTGTTCAAAGCAGTCTTGAATCACCTGGATATTCAAGCTAGGAATAATGGGATAGAATCCCAGTTTTTTTAATTTTTGTAAATAGGGTAATGATTATGAGGAATGGTCAGGACATTTTTATTTTTTGGCCAGAGATTAAATATTTCGATATACATATGATGGATTAAAGCCAAAGTATTTGGCAAGAATGTTTTCATTAAACAAGATCAAAAGTCAGTTTGAAGATGATAAGATACTGTTTGATAACTAATGTTGGCTAGATTATGTCTGAGAGAAAAGACTTCATTGATGTTTCAGGCTGGAAAGTATCATGTTGTCACAACCTGACTTTGCTGAGACAATGTGACTTATGAGGAAAAGATAGTATTGACAATTAGTCCATTGATAAGCAAGCTTGAATCTACCATGATGTGACCATTTTGTTGCCACATACTGGCTCTTTGCCTGTCACTGCAGGAGCACTGAGGTCCCTAACTGATATATGATATCCAAAGGACAAGAGACTCCCATAGTTCAAGCAGTGAAATGGTTTTGGAAAAGGCAAGTAATGATTATATCTTTGAAAAACATATTCCTAAATATAATAAACATAATGTGCAAGCCATAATACCATTAACTTAGATGGTGCCATCCTCTTTGAAACTGAAGGACAACAGTTTTTGTTATTATTATTATTAACTCCTGTACAAGTCATATAACTTCTCTAGATCTGATTCTTCACTAGTGAAATGAAATGAGGCAGCAAGTTCTCTGTAGCATCTTTCATTAAAAAAATTCTATAATCCATCTTTTCAATTAAGAGTTTTACAATGAAATAGAGAATAAAAGAGAAATTAACAAATTAGTTTCATATGTGAATGAATTCAATAAATAAGGTCATAAAGAGAAGCCTAGAAAAACTTCCAAGACATATTGAGGGTAGAAAGTCTCTTTGCAATGGAGACATAAAAGAGGACTTCATGGAGGATCTGGTATTTGATGTACAACTTCAAAGAAAAGGATTTCAATATCCCACATGGTATAGTAGTTAAAAGGAGTTAAACTAATTTAGGGAATATTTGGAGCAAAGTATGCCTATACAGTTATAAACTTAATTACAAGGCTGCAGTTGTCAGGTTAAGTGAAATTATGAATACCAGTCTACAGTTTTTAAGCAATGTCTTGCTTTTTTATATATTGTGGAAGCATTCTAATTTTTTATTGTTTATCCTGGCTTATAGCATAGTATATTAAAGAGTAAAAAAAGGCAAAAAGATGATAAGAAGCATTATATTTTGCTTAGAAATTACTTTCAGAAAATCCTAGTCCACTTCCTTGCTTTGGTAATAAGTGATTTAAAATTTGATGGCTGTGTCAGAAAAGAGAAAACTTTTGATAAGTTTGACAGGAAAGGTTGCCTTCAAGGACAGCAATGTTAGTGGACTGACTCTTTTGTTCAAGAATTAACTTACTTAGTTTGAAAAAGTTCTTCAATATCATATTCATAAACAGGTGAATTATTTACCAAGGCAAACACAAGACACAAGTTAAAAAACTTAATAGCCCTCATTCCAATAAAGTCTCCAAATAATTGTAGAATGATTATGTGAAAAGTAAGAAAAGAGGACAAAGATACAAAGGCTCATAAAGATTTTTGACCAATTATTATATAACAATCAACTGTTGGCTGTCTACTTGTACCACTTGGAGAAGGCAATGAAAACATTGTGCCAAAAGATAATAAAGAATATCTTTTATGTGGGACATTCAGTTATATCTTCTTGGAGTGTTCATTAAGAAAATACATAGAAGGACCATTAGGAAAATAATTTTACCTCATGCACAGATAAAAGATCCTGAAAAAAATAAACACATAGTTTGATAGCTATTGATTTCATGGTAACATTGGACTATGAAAGGGATGTTAGTTTTTTTTTTTCAAAAACAACTAAATGTCTTATGTTTAAGACATAAAATGGCTTAGAATTTATAAATAGTTCAAACACATTGTGCCTGTAAATCATAAACACTATCTTGAAGAAGATAGTTGGAAGTGTCAGAATATAGAAAAGACCAAAACACATACAAATTAATACATCTTCCAAATAGCAAATGTTTGGGTCACTGAAATGATGTCAAATTCACATCAAATCTTTTGTTTCTGTTCAGTTCAATCATCCACTACTTCTTTTTTGATGTTTTTATTTTATTTTGTTTTTTGGATTTTTTTTGCAAGGCAAAGGGGTTAAGTGACTTGTCCAAGGCCACACAACTAGACAATCATTAAGCATCTGAGAGTAATTTAACCTCAGGTCCTCCTGACTCCAAGGCTGGTATTCTATCCACTGCACCACTTAGCTGCCCCATTCATTCCTGCTACAGTAATTATGGTCATGGCAGAAAATGGAGAAAATGCTGCTAACAATTGCACATGCTTTTAACATATATAAATATTGCCTGTTTGTTTTTTTTGGGGGGGGGGGCTGTGTGTGAACAAGGGGTACTATGAAGATGAGTTTAAGAGAAAAAATCAATATTCAATTAGAAAAATAAAATTAATAGAAGTTTCAGCCTGATCTCTTTTAAAAAGTCACCAATTATAGGAAATGACAGGAAAAAAAGGAAAAGGTAAGGACCTTGAGTATTATTTTTAGGCAACTAGGTGGTCAAATGCCAGGGATAGGGTGCAGAAGACTTATCTTTTTGAGTGCAAATCTGGCCTCAGACACTAGCTGTGTGACCCTGGGCAAGTCACTCAATACTGTTTACCTCAGTTTCTTCTTTTGTAGAAATGATCTGGAGAAGGAAATGGCAAATCATTCCAACAAGATTGCGAAGAAAATCCCAAATGGGTCACAAATAATATGATATGACTGAAATAACTGAACTACAAATCACACTTTTCTCTAGATGTTTAATTGATATGATAAAGGATATACATATAGCTGATATAAAGTATCTTCAACATAACGTAGATATTAAATGAACTCAGATGGATTTAGCCTAACTATACTTTCTATCCTTGCTAAATGGAACAACATGGTGACCCAAGGCAATACATTTGGGAATATGGTTTAGAGAAAGATAAGAGAATAGCACCACAAAATAATATCAATTAATGCAAGTGCAAATAATTTTGCAGAAAATTTGCATGAGAATAATTTGCTAACCCTATAACATTTATGGAAAGACAAATAGAAGAAAATCCACATTGAAAATATGCATAATATAAAGACAAGTAACTCAAAGTTGTAGAGGATAGAGGACTGGATCTAAAGCCAGGAAAATCTAAGTTCAAATTCAGACTTAGACATTTATTAGTTGTGTGATGGTGGACAACTGATAACCTCTGAAGTCTAAACTTTTCAAAGAAAGACAATGGTACCTTCTTCCTATGGCTATTTTGAAGATCAAAAAATATACTTCTAAAGTACTTTGATCTGATATATAATAGACACAATAAATCCTTATTTCTTCTCCCCCCTCTCTTCTACAACATCACTGTCTTCCTATATCCTTGATTTATTCCCATATAATTACTCTTACTACAACAAATGCAGAGTGAACCAATATGAATTGAAACTAATAGTTGAAAAATGAAAAGGAAATGGATGACTCCTGATCGAAATTGAAGTTGAATGTAATCCATTACTTGTGGAGTTAGCCATGATAGGAGGTGCTGATGATATTTTTCTCCCTTCTGTTTATATGTGTGTGTGTGTGTGTGTGTGTGTGTGTGTGTGTAATTCTGTGTGTATCTGTGTGTGCATGACACTTTTCCCCCAATATCTATTTAACTGAATCCAGATTTAATTTTGTCCTGAAAATATATTTCTAACTATGGGTTTATCAATGAATTTTAATTTGCATTGATGAATTTTGAGACTCTAACATTAGTTAAGTGTAAACATAAAAAAAAATAAAAGATTTCTTTTTCCTTGGGGAGGATAAGTACCAGGATTTTCTAAAATTTTCTAAGTTCCCCACATTTTTATTCTTTTCTAAAGACCAATTTGATTGATCGTATAGTGCCACCACATGTTCTATTTTATTTTGTTTGTCTAAATCTTCCATTTTTCATGTCTGGCTCAAATATCACATATTTCATATAACTTTCTTTGATTCTTCCAACCCAAAAATGATTTCTCCCTACTCTGAACTCTTACAAAAATTTGAGATTTAGTGTTTATCATATAATATTTTTGTATGAGCATATATTAATTTTGCATGAACATATATTAATTATCCCTTTTTCTGATTTGTAAACATTTTGAGAACAAAAAATTCCAAATTTAATTTTCTATATTTCCCAGCATACTAATTTCTGCATAATAGTTTAGTATTATTATTATCATTATCAATATTATTTGTGGATGTAAAAAGGATGTTCAATTTATTATTGTAGTAAATATATGATGCTATTTTTGAAACTGACTAGTCCAAAGACAGATCGCAATGTTGTATCTCCCCTATGACTTCTTAGACTGTTTCAGTATCCTCAATGTCCACCACATGTGTGGGTTTGAATGTGTGCATGTGGAGGGTGAAAGAGGAGATCACATAACATTCTAGACACCTTCCTATAATTATCTCACAATTGCCCAGATATAAATGGAACAAAATCCATCCCTCAATTATCTATCCCTAATTTAACTCTAGAGCAAACTAAAACTAAAAGAGCTCAATGAGTTAATGAATGACAAAACTGAAATTTGAACTCTTGTCCTCTAATGCCAAATTTAGCATTCTTTTCATCAGTCCACATGACACAACTTTTTTTCCTCCTCTATTTACAATTCTTATCCTGTTGTCCTCTTTCTCTGCGCAAACATTTGCAAGCAGTTTATTGCAACCTGCTTTTGTCAGCAAATCCTTCCCTAATGTCCGTTGGGATAACCTTCCAAACGAGTAAACAAATTCATTAAATTACATTTGTACAACAAACATCAAATTTCATGTATTCTCTTCTTTAAGTTGTTTAATCTATATATCCAGACTAAAATATATGATTAAAGATTTTTCTAGTTAACATTCTAAAAAGCTAAATTCATTAAGCACAAATTTTAGTATGACTTTAGTATGTCTTCTTAATATACCAACTTTTACACTAAGGGATATTGCTAAGATTTCTAAGTCATATTTTATGTAACAAAATTTAAATTTTACGTAACAAAAATTAAATCTGGATTCAGTTAAATAGATATTTGGGGAACAGTGTCATGCACACACAGGTACACACAGAATCATACACACACACACACACACACACACACACACACATAAACAGAAGGGAAAAAATATCAGCACCTCCTATCATGGCTAACTCCACTCCTCATCTCTACGTATTTCCAGGTTAGCATGAAAATATCCTAACCTATGTGTTACAAAACATTTCTAAAGATCTTTTAATATTTGATACAAATATTTATATAAATATTTTTTATTTTTCCCTCTTTAAAAGAAAAAAAGCATTGAAAATGGATCTCGAATGTTGATTATTTAATGTACTTTTCATTCACACTAAATTTGTTATCTCATAGAAATGAGTGACAAAATATTGGCGTTGCTTATTTTCTAATGAAACTATGGTATAAATGAAAACATTCATTTATGTTGAAAGAAATAGATATCCTCATTTGTCTTGAAAGATTTTGGATTCCTCTCTGGAAAAATAGTAAAACTACTGTGCACCCAAGCTTGCTAGTTCATGAGAGAATTAATTCTAAAGTGCCCTGGATCTTTGCAGTATAATGAACAAAAAAATAAGTTTAAGTATTTGAAAGAGATTCTTCAAGTCCTGCCTCTGATATAAATATATAATCCCTGAGAGTCTACACAATAAATTACCATCTCAGTGACTAAACAGCACTCAAATACTTGAGTTGAAGAGGTGATGAATTTTAATATTAGAGAGAAGTTTACTTCCTGAACTATGAAACTTTAAAACTCCACAAAACAAAGCAAGATATAGAGAAACAAAGAAATTAAATGGAAGATAAGCCAGCAGAGAAATATTAAAATTGATAGTCAATCAAATAAATAAATAAATGGAAGGATGGATAAATCTATTAGATCAAAGTTGAACAGTTACATACTATAGGGAATAGAGGACTGAACTGAAGACTCATTGGCTGGGTGACTCTGAACAAGTCCCTTAATTCTGTTTACTTTAGTTTCCTCATCTCTAAAATAAGGTACATAATATGACACAATAGCATTTTTATAGCCTACAAAATCCTTCAAAGATATCTTCCTTTTTTTAAAAGTTATTTTGTAGGTATGAAAGCATGTTTTCAGTTATGAGTTATTAAATTACTGACCAATACTTTTTTCTGTAGCCATTTATCACTTTGAATCAATGTTTTATTTAACTTTTCATTTTCATATTATCAGTAACAATATGCCATAGTCTCATTCTGTACACCATTAGACAATAGTTGCAGACAAATATTTCTAAAATTAGCAAAGGAAACTAGAAACTGTTCTATGTATTTCTTAAGTGAATGCATGTCTACATATAGAGTTTAAAGATACATTAAAATTAATGACTCAATTTTGAAAATTCACTAAGGTAATTATTCTACTTAAAAATATTACATGATGCATAAATTATAGTATAATGGATAAAGGCTGATGTTATAGCTTGAAAACTATAGTGTAAGCCTTGTGACTACCTCTTAATAGTTGTGTGTCATTTAAAATTAAGTTCCTTTTTTTTTCAATTGCCTAAGACCTTCAGTTCCATATTAATCGCTAATCTACATTGCAAAAGAAAGTTTAAATACTATCATATCCCTAAATTTATAAAATCATAGGATAAAATGTATACACTTATATATTCATATACATGTGCTTGTCTTTGTGTATACAATCATATGCATTTGTGTCTTGGGAAAGTATGTGGCATAGTGAATAGAGTGCCAGGCACTCTTCTTCCTAAGTTCAAATCTGGATTCAGGTATTTACTATTTATGTGATCCTGTGCAACAACTTTACCCCCATTTGCCTCAGTTTCCTCATCTGTAAAATGAGCCTGAGAAGGAAACTGCAAACCATTCCAATAGTTTTGCCAAAGAAAAACACAAAAGAAGTCACAAAAATAATTATGACTGAAAAACCAATAAGCAAAATAGATATGTGTATATAAATATACACACATGATTTAAAAATAGTTTCTGAGAGCTGAAATAGATTTTAATCTCAGAGTGCATATAGAATAGTTAATATCTGAATTGGAAAGGCTTATTTAATGTCTCTGAAAAGTGATCATATAGCCTCCAAATCTGGCAGGCCATCCTACTTCTGGATAAATAAATATTCATAATATAAAATATCAACTTTAAACATAATATTTCCCATATTTCTACATGGAGAAAAATAACTGCATGGTGAAATATTTAGGCTATCTATATAATTTCTATATTTATTCATATATAATTATATTGTTATTTGAATAAGTAATGATAGTGGAGAATGGAGAGAGAATTAAAGTGTGTCAGATACTATGTTAAGTATTTTGCAAACATATTAATGGATTCTGAAAATAATCTTATGAAATGGATTAATATTTTCATCATTTCATAGTAGAGAAATATAAGAGAGTGATTAAGTGACTTTTTCTGCATTCCACATTATCCAAAACCATATTTAAACTTGTGTTCCCAAATCAGTTCTAATTCTCTATTAACTGTACTATATGGTTACTTTAAGCACAGTGAAACAGACAACAAAGAATAATGATCATTAACTCCAACAATGAAAAAGAAATCACAAAAAGAAAGGTAAATTTTGAATTACATGGTACAGTAGATAAAGTGCTGGCCTTGGCATCAGGACTATTGTCTGAATCTGGCCTCAGGCAATTGACACTTCCTAGCTGTGTGAACTTGGACAAGTCACTTAACTCTCACTTCCTCTCATTTAAGGACATTGCCAGTTGTCCTGATTCATGTCTGACCACTGGACCCAGATGGCTCTAGAGGAGAAAGTGAGGCTGGTGATGGCATAGAATCTCCTCACTCAGGCACAAATCACATGCTTCTCATGGTATGTCCTGCTTAATGTCATGTTGTTCTTCAGGAACAAAGGACAAACTTTCATATAGGAAGATATAATCACACATATCTCCTCCTTCATCAAGGAGAGGCAAAGGATAACTGACATAAAATATGGTATATATTATCAGAAGCTTTTTTTCTTTTTTTTATTGCTTTTTGAATTTTACAATTTCCCCCCAATATTGCTTCCCTCGCCCCAGCCCCAAGAAGGCAGTCTGATGGTCTTTATATTGTTTCCATACTATACATTAATCATAATTGAATATATTGAAAGAGAAATAATATCCTTAAGGAAAAAAATTAACAGATAGCAAAGTTACATAGTAAGATACCTTTTTAAAAAAAATAGATTAAAGGTAATATTCTTTGGTCTTTGTTTAAACTGCACAATTTTTTTGGATTTAGTTGGTATTCTCCATCACAGATACACTAAAATTATCCCTGATTGTTGCACTGATGAAATGAGCAAGTCCATTAAGGTTGATCATCACCCCCATGTAGCTCCCTATAGAGTGTTCTAATTCTATTCATCTTGCTTGGCATCAGTTGATGCAAATCTTTCCCAGCTTCTCTGAATTCACATCCCTCCTGCTTTCTATTAGAAAAATAGAACAACATACTACCATATGTTTCATAACATACATATACCACAATTTGTTCAGCCATTCCACAATTGATGGATATTCACTCAATGTCTAAATTTTTGCCACCACAAACAGATCTGCTATGAAAATTTTTATTCAAGTGTTGTTTTTATGATTTTTC
Organism: Macrotis lagotis; assembly: GCF_037893015.1. Taxonomy (NCBI): domain Eukaryota; kingdom Metazoa; phylum Chordata; class Mammalia; order Peramelemorphia; family Peramelidae; genus Macrotis; species Macrotis lagotis. The sequence continues at coordinate 366,248,310 of NC_133666.1, read as the reverse complement.
ATGATCTCTTCAGGGTATAGACATTGTAGTGGTATTGTTGAATAAAAGAGTATTCACATTTTTGCTGCTATTTGGGTGTAATTTCAAATTGCTCTCCAGAAAGCCTGGATGAGTTCACAGCTCCACCAACAATGCATTAGTTTCCCAGATTTCCCACATCCCTTCCAACATTTATCATTGTCTTTTCTGGTCACAATGGCCAGTATGAGAGGTGTGAGATAATACCTCAGAGATGCTTTAATTTGCATTTCTCTAATCAGTAATGATTTAGAGTAATTTTTCATATGACTATGGATAGTTTTGATTTCCTCATCTATAAATCATCTCTGTATATCTTTGACCATTTGTCAATTGGGGAATGGCTTGGGATTTTTTTTTTAATTTGAGTCAGTTCTCCCTATATATTTTAAAGATGAATCCTTTGTCAGAAATACTAGTTGTAAAAATTGATTCCCAGTTTATTACATTTCTTTTGATCTTGATTACAGTGGTTTTGTTTGTGCAAAAGCTTTCGAATTTAATATAATCAAAATTATGTAGTTTGTTTTTAATGATGTTCTCCATCTTTTCCTTGGTCATGAACTGCTTCCCTTTCCATAGGTCTGACAGGTAAACTTTTCCTTGATCTTCTAGTTTACAAATAATATTGTCTCTTATTTCTAAATCCTGTACTCATTTTGATTTCATAGGGTGGGAGATGTGGGTCAAATCCAATTTTCCGCCACACTGACTTCCAATTTTCCCAACAGTTTTTAATCCCTAAATTTGGAGTCTTTGAGTTTATCAAATAGCAGATTACTATAAACATTTCCTATTATCTCTTTTGCACCTAGTCTATTCCACTGATCTACAACTCTATTAGGCAATACTAGACAGTTTTGATGACTGATGCTTTATAATATAATTTTAGATGTGGTAGGGCTAAGCTACCTTCTTTTGCACTTATTTTCATTAAATCCCTGCAAATTCTTGACTTTTTATTTCTCCTTATGAATTCATTTGCATTTTTTCTAATTCATTAAAGTAATCTTTTTGGAATTTTGATTGGTAGGGCAATAAATAAGTAGTTTAATTTAGTTAGAATTGTCATTTTTGTTACATTAGCTTGGCCTATCCATGAGCAGTTGGTATTTGCCCAATTTTTTAAATCTGTATTTTGCAGTTCTTTTTTTTTAAGGTTTTGCAAGACAGTGGGGTTAAGTAGCTTGCCCAAGGCCACACAGCTAGGTAATTATTAAATGTCTGAGGCCAGATTTAAACTCAAGTACTCCTGACTCCAGGGCCAGTGCTCTATCCACTGCTCCACCTAGCTGCCCCTTATATTTCTTTTCATGAGTTTCTGAGTCTGACTTGGCAGGTGGAATTCACAAATATTTTTTATTGTCTGAAAATATTTTGAATTGAATTTTTCTTTCTAGTTCTTTCTGATGTATCTTGCTCATAATATGTAAAAATACTGAGGATTTATGAAGGTTTATTTTATATTCTCTGACTTTGCTTAAGTTGCTAATTGTTTCTAGTAGTTTTATCTTTAGAAAGATTTAGTTAGATTCCTTAGGATTCTCCAAGTATACCATCCAGTCATCTGCAAAGATTGAGAGTTTTGTTTCTTCCTTCACATTTATAATTCCTTCAATTTCTCTTTTTTTCTCTTATTGCTGAAGCTAACATTTCTAACATTTCTAGCATGTTCTAACAATATTGAATAGTAATGGTGATAAAGGGCATCCTTTTTTCCACCCCTAATCAAAATGGGAATGACTCTAGTTCTCCCCTTTGCATATAGTATTTATTGATGGTTTCAGATAGATACTGCTTATCATTCTAAGGAACAATTCATTCATTCCTATGTCCACTACTGATTTCATTTGGAAAGGGTGCTTTATTTTATCAATTTTTTTCAGTGTCTATCGATATAATCATATCTTTTCTGATAGGTATGTTTCTGATATTGTTAATTAAACAAAGAGTTTTCCTACTATTGAACCAACCCTACATTCCTGGGATAAAAACTGCTTGGTTATAGAGTATTTTCTTAGTGATAACTTGCTGTAATCACTTTGCTAAGATTTTAATGAATATTTTTGCATCTATATTCATCATGGAGATAGGTCTATAATTTACTTTCTCTGGTTTAACTTCCTGGTTTAGGTATCAGCACCATATTGGTGTCATATAAAGAGTTAGGCAGAGTTCCTTCTTCACCTATCTTGCCAGAGTTTATATACAATTAGAACCAATTGTTCCTTAAATGTTTGATAGAATTCACTTGTGAATCCATCTGGTCCTGGAGATTTTTTTCTTTGGGAGTTCAATAGTGGATTGTTGAATTCATTTTTCCGATTATTACCACCTTCAGGGTGTTAGCCCCCCCTTGTATGCAATCCCCCACCCCATTCTTTACCCTTTCCCTTTGCCCTTTCTTTCTTCTGTCATTCCCTCTTTTCCTCCTGCCTCCCCCTTTCCCCTTTTAATACTTTAAATTGTATAAGTTTCTCAACTTTGAGTTCTCACCTCCTCCTTTCTTCCCCTCTATTGCAATAGGTCCTTTGTAACAGTTTATATAATGATTCACCCCCATTCAATCTCCTCCATCCTCCTGTCACTTTACTCTCCTCTCCCCCTTTTAAAGAGATATTGTTTTTAAATCATTCTATCAGAGTCATGGATAAGTCATGAGTGTCGATCACTTCTGGCTAAGTATATTCTCTCTCTCTCTAATAGAGTTGCAGTTTTTTAGAGTTATGAGAATCTCTCATATACCAAGTTTCATCTTAATGGATAGCAGTTTTTTTCCTTAATCTTTTTTTTAACCTTTTCATTTATCTCTTGAGTCTCCTCTTTGATGTCCAAATTTTCAATTTAGCTCTGGTCTTTTCATAGGGAAAAGTTGGAAGTCTCCTATTTCACTAAATATCTGTCTTTTCCCCTGGAAGAGAAAGTTCAGTTTTGCCAGATAGTGGATTCTTGGTTACATTCCAAGCTCCCTTGCTCTTTGCTATATCACATTCTAGGTCCTTCAGTCCCATAATGTTGATGCAGCCTGTGTAATCCTTACTATGGATCCTTGGTATCTACATTGTTTCTTTCTTACTACTTGAAGGATTTTCCTTTTTATCTCATAGCACTGGAATTTGCCTGCAAAATTCCTTGGGGTTTTCATTTTGGCAGCCCTTTCTGGAGGGGATTGATGTATTCTTTCAGTAACTATTTTGCCCTCTGGATCCATGATATGAGGGGAGTTTTCCATCACTAAATCCTGTAATATTAAGTCCAGGCTTTTTTTCTTTTCAATGTTTTTTTTAGGTTTTTTTTTTTGTAAGGCAAACAGGGTTAAGTATCTTTTCAATGTTTTTAAGAAGCCCCATGATTCTTAGATTTTCTCTCCTGGTTCTATTCTTGAGGTTAGTGGTTTTTCTGATGATGTATTTTACATTTTCTTCAAGTTTTTTTTCAATTTTTTGTTTTTTTTAACAGATTCTTGTTGTCTCATGAAGTCATTAATCTCCACAAATCCCAATCTTTTTAAAGACAAGGATTTTCTTCATTTATTTTTTGCACCTCCATTTCCAAATAGTCAATTCTATTTTTGAAGGAGTTTTCCATTTGTGCAATTGTGGATTTGAGATAATTATTTTCTTTTTGAATTTACCCAATTGAGGATTTAATTATTTTCTTTTTTGTTTGTCCAATTGTATTTTCCAACTATTTGTTTTCTTGTTGCAAGATGTTAATTTTCTTAGTGTTAATTTTCTCTTGAGATTCCATTCCCAATTTTTCCAATTGAGTTTTAAACTCCCTCCTGATTTCCTCTAGGAAGTCTTTCTGGACTAGAGACCAAATGATATTCTCCTCAGAATTACTAGCTCTCTCTAGGATAGGATCTGTGGTTTAAAAGTAGTTTCCAATGGGCCCCCTTTTTTCAATGGCCTTTCTTCATTTTCCTAGGATCTTGTGTTAAGATAGAGGCTGGCTCACAGAGGTTTGGTTTTGAGATGCCTATGAGCTTTGCTCATTTGACTTATTTATTCCAAGTGGGCCAGCCAGTAGGGGGTGGTAGTTACTTTCTCTGATGTGTTTGTGACTTTGATTTAAAGCCCTCTCCCAGGTATTGGGGGGGGGGTATGTATTGCTATGGATACTGTTATCCTTGAACAATATTTGCGGTGCCCTGGGAGAATTAGTTAATCTCCCTCTTCAGCTGAGTGAGCTCTGCTGCCCACACCTGAGCCTGTGGCAGGCTCTCTGCTTTCATTTCCCCAAGCTCCCCTGAGGTAGATGTACTTTTAGCTTCTCTTTCTGGGTTTTGTCAATTGAATTTCTGTTTAAGAGGTTTCTTTCATATTATTTCTGGGGGAGAAACCAGGATGCCTTAGTACAGTTCCTTAGTCTTAGTACAAGACCTTAGTAAATCTTGATCAGAAGTCCAGAAGTTTTCTTATTTGGATGTTTTTGATCAGTATTTTCTTTGTCATAATTAGCATTCACTGATAGAGTTGTATTTTTATACAAAGATAAAACAAGAACAAAATCACTATTTTAGAATTAAAAATAATATTTCTTCTAGTTCTAAAAACTGTAATCTTATATAAACCTCATTTAGAGATAAAATTTGGATTGTACCAATTATGATGACCCATATTTTTTCTAAATAGATCTAATCATATGATTCAACAAACTTAATAATCATCTTATCTTCTTTTAATTACACTACATGTTATCTCTTAAACCTAGTTTCCAAAACTACAATCTGGTTTCAATTTATGTTTCTATCCTACTCCTTCCATTCATAAATACAATATTTCAGCAAAAATTAAATATCACTTTTTGACCTTCCTTCCAGATCAGTTCAAGTGTCAAACAATACATAGTACTTTCCAAATGGCACCCTTAATGAGAGATATTCCTACCTTGAATGTTTCATAATATTCTGAAGTATCTCTTTAATGAAAAAAATCAAAACCTTTTATATTAATTCTAGATTGTAATAATAAATTTAAGAACAGGGATTGTGTTTTGTTTCTTATTTTATCTTCTAAACCTAGTACAATTAAATAAACATAATAAAGTTTTAATAAATAGTTGTTGAATGATTTAAGATAAATATTCAAAATATGGTATTTATTTTAAATTGTAATTTATCTCTTTTTAATCACCAAGCATCTCTTCCTCCTTTTCCCACCCCACAATGAGATACAAATAAATTCCATATCTTTCACTTCCCTTTCAAGAAATGTGTAGCATGTTTCAACATTAGCCTTCTGGTAATTCTGGTTGGTCATAATGGCATCTGTTCACTTCACTCTGCTTCAGATGACACAGATATGCAGTTTCTTTGAACCTATGTCTGTCATTAATTAAAGTCCAATAGTATGCTTCACCCTATACTATCATAGTTTGTTTAATAGTTCCCCAATTAATAGGCATTCCTTAATGTCCAGTTCTTTGCCATCATAAAGAAACATTCTTTTTATTAAACATTATTAATTACACTTTTGCTTAAGACTAATCCCTTTCTTTCTTAATATAACCTTCTAATTTCTCCTTTTTACTTCCATTCCTACATCAGTAAAAGTTATCTCTGTACCTGTGTCCATATGCTTCCCTCCTTTAATCAGTTCAGATGAGAATGAGGTTCAAGTTCCAGTCCACTTCCTATTCAAAACCATTTCTTTATTTTGTTTTTGGTAAAGACTTCTACTTGTTTATTCCAATATATAATGTAATTTAACTAACTTTTGTTTGTTTTTTAAAACTAAGTTTTTTTTAACAATTAAATGTGAAGATAGTCATCATCATTTATTCATTTGCAAGGTCTTGACTTTTATATTTTTCTATCTCTCTCCCTCCCCTCCTCCCTCCTCAGGGCAGTATGCAATCTGAAATAGGTCATACTTGTAAAATCATGCTTAACATATATCAATATTAGTCATGTTGTGAAAGAGGAATCAGAACTGAAGGAAACAAAAGCTATTAGAAAGAGAGAAAAAAATTAAAAATGATTTTAAAAATGAACATTGTATGCTTTGTTCTGTATTCAGATACCATAATTTTTTGTTTGTTTGTTCTTTTTTTGGCATGTCAATGGCATTTTACATTACAGGTCTTTCAGGATTGCCCTTGATCACTAAACTGCTGAGAGGAGCTGTGATCTTTTCACAGTTATTGTTAATATGTATAATGTTCTAGGGACAGCTAGGTGGCGCAGTGGATAGAGCACCAGCCCTGGAGTCAGGAGTCAGGAGTGCCTGAGTTCAAATCTGGCCTCACACACTTAATAATTACCTAGCTGCTTGGACTTGGACAAGTCACTGAATCCTATTGCCTAGAAAAAAATAAAATAAAATAATATAAAATGTTAAATAACATAAAATAAAATAATAAAATAAAATAAAATAAAAATGCATAATGTTCTCCTGGATCTTTTCACTTTACTTAGCATTAAGTAAGTCTTTTCTGAAGTGAACTGCTCATGAATTTTTCTGAGAATAATAGTACTCTATAACATTCATATAGTATAATTTGTTCAGCAATTCTTCAAATGATGAGCATCCTTTAATTTCCATTTCTTTGCCACTTAAAAAAGATCTGTTATAAATATTTTTTGTACATGTAGGTCTTTTCCCTTTTTTTCTCATCTCTTTGATATATTAGACCTAGTCGTAGTACTTCTGGATCAAAGTGTATGCAGTTTTATTGCCCTTTGAACATAGTTCCAAATTGTTCTCCAGAATGGATGGATCATTTACAACTCTACCAACAAAACAATAATATCCTAATTATCCCACATCCTCCCCCAACATTTATCATTTTTCTGTTTTGTCTGGTTAACTAACCTGGAAGATGTGAGTTAGTATCTCAGAGTTGTTTTAATTTGCATTTCTCTAATCCCAAATGACTGAATATTTTTTCACAAGACTTTAAATAACTTTTATTTCTTCATCTGAAAGCTGTTTGTTCAAATCCTTTGGCAATATATAGAGATACTGATGATTTATCTTCCATTTTAAGTTATTCTGTTTATGTTTATTTTCTTTATGATATTTTATACCCTTCAACTTTGCTAAAGTTAATTTGTTCAAGTAGCTTTTTAGTTAATTTCTAAGGTTCACTATGTACAACATAATATCATCTGCAAAAAATAGTTTTGTTTCCTCATTGCCTATTCTAATTTCTTTAATTTCTTTTTCTTTACTTATTGCTAATAGTAGCATGTCTAATGCAATATTAAATAATAGTGGTGATAAGGAACATCATTTTTTACCCCTGATCTTAATGTGAATGTTTCAAACTTATCCCCATTACATATATTATTTGATGATGGTTTTAGATACTGTTAAACTATTCATGGAAAATTTCAGGTTTTCCTATAATATCTGGTCTTTAAATAGGAATGTGTTCTGTTTTTAATTCAAAGACTTTTTTTGACATTTATCTAAATAATTACATTTCTCTTAATTTAGTTATTGATATGTCACTTTTGAAAGTAGTTTATCTATTACTGAATAATCTCTGCACACCTGGTCTAAATCCTACCTGATCAAAATTATTTCCTAATTATAACTTGATGTGATCTCTTGACTAAAATTTTATTTAAAATGCTTGCATCGGTATTAATTATGCAAATTGTTTTACAATTTTCTTTCTGTTTTGGCTCTTCCTGGTTTAGGGATCAACTCAATGTTGGTGACACGAAAGGAATTTGACATAATTCTTTGATCATCTATTTTTCTGAATAGTTTATTTAGAATTAGATATAATTTTTCCTTAAATTTTTGTTAAAATTAATTGTAAATTCATCTGTCTTGGAGATTTTTTTCTTAGGGGTTCAATGTTTCTTTGTTTTGAAATAGGCCTATACCAGTATTTTATTTACTTTGTTGATCTGTGCATTTTATATTTTTTGTAAATATTCATCTATTTCACTTATATTAAAGAATTGTTGGCATATAATTGGGCAAAATAGCTCTGAATTATTACTTTATCACTCAGCTTGTGATGCCTTCATCAGAGCAAGTGCTAAGCTTTGGGAGAACAGCAGAATTAGAGGAAATAGAGACACAAGTTTATAGTCAACCCCACTGCTTTTCATCAGGACTTTTTGTCTCACACATAGTGATGGAATCTTGGATCTCTTCAATGGAGAGACAAGTTCCAGTATTACCTATATCCTTTAAGTCCAATCTCTTCAATTATATTTTACCCTTCAATAATCCTAAGAGAAGTAAAATTCTTAAGCGTTATAAGTGTAATATTTTTTTTCATTTAGGATTTTTTACAATTTGATGATCTTGATTAACATTCATTTTGTTTTGTTTTCACCTTCCCCTTTACATTTATCTTTTTATGCATCTCTTGAGTCATGAATTTAGCTATTGAATTCTCTGTTCAGTTCCAAACTTTTTGTTTGGAAATTCTGGATGTCCTCTATTTCATTGAACATCCATGTCTTCCTCTGACAATTTATGCTGAATTTTTGCAGGGAAGTGCATTCGTGGATGTAATCCCAGGTTCTTTGTCCTCTGATATAAGTTTTTCTTGGTCTCCAGATACTTCAATATTGAGTCTGATAGCTCCTATATGAGCCTGGTTATGTTCCTTTTGTATTTAAATTACTTCTTTTTTGCTACTTGCAGTATTTTCTCCTTTATTTGGGATTTCTGGAATTTGGCTATAACAGCCCTTGGAGATTTTATCCTGGTGTTTCTTTCTGGAGGGGTTCTGAAGATTCTTTCAATGGCTATATTGTCTTCTTCATCTAACAGATTTGACAATTTTCCCTGATAATTTCCTGCATGATGCTTTCTGGTTTCTTTTTTTCTTTTTTTCATCTAGGTTTTCTAGTAGTCCATTGATTGGAAAATTATGTTTCCTGGATCTATTTTCCAGGTTGTTTGTTTTTCCTAAAAGGTGCTTTATATTTTCTTCAATTTTCTCAGCCTTTTTATTTTGTTTGATGGAATCTTGTAGTCTTGTGGATTCAATATCTTCTATTTATGGAATTCTAATTTTTAGGGATTTGTTTTCTTCAATTAATTTTTGTGTTTCCTTTTCCAGTTGGTTCTTTTTACTTTAAAAGAGTTGATTTCTCTGGGAACTTTTCATAATTTTCTTAGTTTTTTTCATTTTTTTGTTTTTTTGTAAGGCAATGAGTTAAGTGCCTTGGCCAGAGTTAAACAGTCAGGTAATTATTAAGTGTCTGAGGTCCAATTTGAACTCAGGTCCTCTTGACTCCAGGGCTGGTACTCTATCCATTGTGCCACCTAGCTGTCCCCATTTTTTCATAATTTTCTTGCAAGCTTCTCATTTATTTTATTCAATTTTTCTTCTTCCTCTCTTTTTTGATTTTTAAAATATTTTTAAGCTCTTGTGTGACATTGTGGATTTGAGTCTAATTCATAGACTTTTTTGAGACTTCCCCTATGAAAAATTTTTCACTAATTTTTTCTTCCAACATGTCATCATTATCACATTTATCTGTAAAAGCATTTTTCTATAGTAAGCACTCTTTCAGCATTTTTGCTCACCTTTGTGTTTTAGCTCTGCTCTTGGGATATAGGGAGCATAGATCCAAGTTTTTTATGCTGAGGATGCAGTATTATGCTTGGCTTATCATTGACCAAGTTGTTGCCTGTACAGTCTAAGCCTTACCTTTTCAGAGGTTTATTTCCTCCTTTAAGTCAAAGTTCTGACTATGAAGTGGTTTGTTCTTAACCCAGTCCTGTCTTTTGCCTTAGTGTTCCCAGGGTTCTGACCTTATTTGGGATTGGGACTCTCCCTGCTGGCTTGCCATCTATCTACCAGGGTCTGTGCTTTTTTTTTTTTTTCAAGGCAATGGGGTTAAGTGGCTTGCTCAAGGCCACATGGCTAGGCAATTATTAAGTATCTGAGGCCGTTTTTGAACTCAGGTGCTCCTGACTCCAAGGCCAGTGCTCTATCCATTGTGCTACCATGCCACCCCTCAGGGTCTGTGCTCTTGTCACAGTTATAGGGACCTGGATTATACAGTGGTTTAAAACATTCAGCTGGCTTTCCCTGCTCTCCTGTATCCTGTATTTTAATTCCGCTTTTCCCAAAAGACACAGACCTTCACTTAAGATCCTAAATGATGTCAACTCTTGAAAACCTCTTTGAATCTTCGGTGTAGCTTTAATGTCAATACGGAGGCTTTATTTATTTTTGGTTATGAAATAACTCCAGGAGCATCTTAGTTTCATTCTGCCATCCTGGTTTCACTCTCCCCTTTGGTTCTTAAAATCCTTTTTGAGCTCTTCCAAGAGGTCTTTTGAGATTTGAGACCAAATAATAAATGCTTTTGAAGATTTACAAAAAAAGGCATTTAGTCATTGCTTTCCTCTTCTGAGGTGGTGTTTTTATTGTCACTCTGAGAATATTAGCTTTTTATGGTTAACACTCTTTTAGGGGGGCTTTGCTCATTTTGATAGGTGAGCTCTATTCCTTGGGTAAAAGGGATATAGTTTCAAGGTTTTTTTCTGTTTAGAAATGGGATCTGGTCCCTGACTTTTCACTCTGGCCTCTCAAATTCTCTTGGTATGTTCCCTGTGTTAATCAAGTCCAATCCAGTCCTATCTGCTTCACCACATTCCTGAGCCTGAAACTTTCTACTTTTGGTACCCACCTTTAATTGAAATGAAAGGATCAAAAAATGTAAATAATAAATATCATTAAGTATTGTTTATGTTTATTATAATCATCAAATAATTTTAAGGTTATAATAAAATCTGTGTTAAAATATTTTTCTCAAAACCCATAAATATATGGAAATAAATTTTTAAATTATCACAATATAATCCCACAGTATAGAGTTGAAGCTTCTCTGAGTAATCAACCAAAAAGAATTCATAACATTTATTATTTACCATGCATAAGAGAAAAAAAGAGAAAAAAAACTGAATTATTACCTGCTTTCAAATAGATTACATTGCCCTGAGGGATATGATATATATATATATGTATATATATATACATATATATATATATACATATATATATATATATATTTATCTTTCCAGGAATATGCTCTTATCCTCCAAGAAACAGTCCTTCAATAAACTTCCCAACAATTTTCATGAAATGCTCTACTTTTATTCTACTTCTTTCCAAATCCTCTTTCTGCATATTATCTTTTTTTTGGTGGGGGGGGGGCTGGTGCTCTATCCACTGCACCACCTAGCCACCCCTGTACATTATCTTTTAATTACTTACTAAATATTTTCACTGTCTTTCTATAATCATAGTCATCATCAAAATCACTCCTCTCAGAGTAGTACTTGAATGGAGCACTTAACCAGAAGGAGACATAAAATGCCACATTTTTTTCACTTAATTCCTTAACAAGTAAGGTTATTTAAAATTAAATATTTAGCATTAAATTCCTTCTTAAAAAGCATACACAATGCCATTCAATCTTACTAAAATATGCATTCATCTGTTTTTCTCTTTTAGCAGCAATTTAATTAACTAAGTTCTCATTGAACAATTTAGATTGCATCAATAATATTAGAGTTCTAAGATCCTAATTTTTATTCAAGTCTTCACATTCTCATAATATTTTCCAAGATCCTGCACTTTCACTAAATCTCTAATTTTTTTAGGCTATATTAGACTATAATGTATGATACAAATAGTATTTAGGTTCAAAATGCTAGACAACTTTTCTCCCTTCACTTAAGGATTGTAATTTTAAATTCATCCCTCTTTCAAATAGATTTACAGAAATTAAGTATATTTAACCAATTTGCTCAGATCAATTCAAAGTATCTCTTGAGCAAGGGATATTACAGAACCATATTACAGTTTCATTGTAGGAGGAAATAAAGTGCATTGTTCCACTTACCATTTAATTTCTAAAAGAATGATATCTTCTTCAATATCTTTCTTCAATCAAATATTATAAAACACTAAGGTGAAATAGAGTATTTTCTAGAAAATATGTCTTTCACTTCTGTCTGCTTCATGCTTAAAGAAATAAGTTAAATGGGTATTCAGTGTAATATCTATTTGCTTGATAGGTAAACAAACAAAACATGGATATTTCCTGTCACTCTTAGATTTTTCTGCATTCCTCATGTAAATTCTACTTTTCTAATAATGTTTCCTATTATGTTCTAAAGCCAATTTGAGTTCGTTTTTTTAAAAAATATATGACTCAGAAATGAAAACTATATTCATTCTTGTTACAAAAATTCAACTTGTACAATAAATGTTTGGAGTAACATATGCAAAGAAAGCGACTTTGAAATCATGTGGTCTCCCTGACTGCTTGTTCTTGTCAGGAATACTGAATTATTCTCTTGTCTCTTCACTTAAGGAATAAAGTAGTGAATCTGTTTACATCTGCTGCAAAGCTGTATAATCAACCAGGAAGCTTAAAATACTATTTTCATTATTATACTCCATTTATGTTTTGAGTAGTCAGCAAAACCTTTACTCATGAGACACAGCAAGGGCTGCAGAATGCACTGTTTGTTTTTCCTGCTTATGTATTCTCCCTTACCAATAGCTGTAATTAAAGTTTATTTTGGAGGCTACGGGAAAGTTTTATTTGACTTTGCTTCATTTTCTTGAGAGAATCAATTATATATTTTATACTAAGTTTTCTAATTCTTTAATTATCAGATAATCTTGTCCTACACCATGTATTTTCCTGAATGCTAGGAAAAGAAGAAAAAGAAGTGTCATAAAATACTGTCCCTGTCATGAAAAGGCCAAGAAAATGAAAAAAAACAGAGAAAGCAATATACTATCTAAGCTTAAAGCTACCTTTGGGGTCAAGTCATCAGAGAAAGGATATGTTTTTAAATAAGTTTTTCCTTTGCATTTTTAAATCATTTGTTCCATTCCCAAATTATTTTTAAATAAGTACTAATACAGTCTTCATATTAGATTCTAACAAAGATCCTTCCTTTTTTAAAGATATGACCACTGTATCCATTGGAACAAAAGTCATTTCAACTTAAAATAAGCACTAATTGTGACTTTCTCATAGGATCTTTTCCCATCCCAAATGGTAGATCCTCACTTGTGCTACCATGAGGTGTAAGGTGTGTTCAACAAAGACTAATAACACTTGTGATGGCTGCTAAGAACTTTTCAGGGCTGATTTCCACTTTGTTTGTCTATCTGAGCCTCCTAACTCTCACCTGTGGCTCCAAGAAGCTGTAGCATGTACAGAGACCACACCACAGAAAACATTTTCAGAAGATAGGCTAAATCAGGTTGAGGGTAACTGAGGGTATCTCATACTTGTCAATGAGTTGTGGAGGGTTTCTACACTAAGCATATTAAGTCTTCCACTTATAGCAGATAAGAATACATCATTTCAATAGCCAGGGAGGCAGCTGATGAAGGGACTATGGAGTACTTAGAGCTTGGTTAGACATCAAAGATGCCAAGATCATCCACTGCATCTAGAACCATCACCAGTTGTCTTGATTCTGTCTTGCCACTGAATCATGATGATTTTGGAAGAGAGTGTGAAGCCAATGACTTCATGCAACTCTACATCATTTAAATTCAATTTAAGCACAAATCAAAAGACATCACCCATATTGTTTTACCATTCCTAGCTCAAAGTTCTGTGATGAAGTATCAGGTGAGTTATAGTAACAATGCTTTTTTTTAGGTTTTTGCAAGACAATTGGCTTAAGTGGCTTGCCCAAGGCCACACAGCTGGTAATTATTAAGTGTCTGAGGCCAGATTTGAACTCAGACACTCCTGACTCCAGGGACAGTGCACTATCCACCGAACCACCTAGCCACCTCAACAATGCTTTTAAGGATTGCATTGCTCACCTCCTGATATAAGAAAGGGACTAGAAAAGGTGTTCTTATAAATTATCTATTCATCTAAACCTGGCCTTATTACTGTGGAAGGCAGGAATCCCATAGTGCAGTCAAGACACACACACACAAAAAAACCCAAAAACTAAAACTAAAAAACTTCAAATAAGATTCCCCTCACCATCAATACATGGAACATGAGCACACTCATAGACAACATAAGCTCCAATAGACCTGAAAGACAAACAGCTATTACTGCAAAAGAACTTAGCAGGTATCATATCCAAATAGTAGGAAATAATGAAGACCAGTTGCGAAGTCTGAACTGGATGCATGTTTTTTTTTTCTGGAGTAGTCACAGTGAAGGAAAACACTGTGAAGCTGGGGTAGGTTTAATAATCAAAACTAATTTAGTGGGTAGCTGAGTTGCACAGTGGCTTGAGCACCAGCCCTGAATTCAGAAGGACCTGAATCTAAATTTGACTTCAGACACTTAATAATTACATAGCATGGTCTGGTCAAAAAAATAATAATTTAGTCAACAAGCTTCAATGCCTACCTTAAAGAGTGAACAATAGACTCATGACAATGAGATAGCCACTTTCTGTAAAATACCCTATCATCATTATCAGAGCCTATGCTCTTGCTTTGATGAACCCTGATGAAGTCAAAGAAAAATTTTATGAAGATCTGGAGATCCTAATAAACAATGTATCAAAAGAGAATAAGTATATAATTCTGGATGATTTTAATGCTAGAGTAGACTCAAATTATCAGACATTGCATGGAGTCCTTGATGGTGACCTTCTATTCCTACAAATACAGTTTTATGCAGATAGAAATAATCCAAAGTTGTTTTATGATGCCCTGAAGGCTATTTATAGGTCAAAAATCTATGGTACATCTCAACTCTTCAATGCTGATGGAGCTACATTGACAGGGACATGATCCTAGAGAGATGGGCTGAACACTTCCAAAATGTTTGTAAAAGATCACCATCAATCAATGTAGAAGCCATTGAACATTTACTGCAATTTGAAGTCAATCCACACCTAGCTGAAGAAACAACTGAAGAAGAGGTTTTGAATGCCATCAGACTCCTTTCAAGTGTCAAAACACTTGGTCCTAAATCTATTCCAGCTGAGATGTACAAGATAGGGAATCCATTACTTTTCCAAAACCTTACTGAAATTTTCCAGGTTGTATGGCATGATGATGTTATCCTCCAAGCAATGCCTCCATTATCCATCACTATAAAGGTAAAGGAAATATATTGTCCTTGTGACAATCAAAGGTAATATTCTTGTCAGGTAAGTCCTGGAAAGAAGGTAAGTCCTTCTCAATATACTAATCCTTCACCTGGAAGATGGTCACCTCCCTGATAGCCAGAGTAGCTTCAGAAAGGCTCAAGGAACAGTCTATATGGTGTTTGCTGTCTGTTAACTCCAGGAAACATCTCCAAAGCAGGGCAGAGAGACAATGGTTATGGATCTGACCAAGATCTTTGACACTTTCAGTTGTGAAGGTTTATGGAAAATTTTGTCAAACTATAATTGTCTGGAAAAGTTTGTCAATATTGTACATCAATTTCATGATGGCATACTTATTTGGGATTTGGATAGTGGTCAATATGATGCAATGATCTGGAGATTTCCAATGGAGTGAAACGAAGATTTATCCTTGCTCTCCTGCTTTTTAACATGATGTTTTCAGTCATGTATTCAAATGCCTTCACTGAGGATGAATAGGGCATCAAGGTCAGCTAGGACACCGATGGCAAATTTTTCAACTAATGCTACAAGTAAATACCAAAGTTGAGGGAGTATTGGTGCATGACTTTCTGTTTGCAGATGATTGTGCAACCTGTGAAGCTGAGATATAGCAAAAATATGGATTGATTCTCTTTTATAGATTCATTCTTGGTTGCTTGTACTAATTTTGGTGTAACAATTAACACCATGAAAACACATGTGCTCCATCAACCAGCACCACACCATCTGTATATAGAACTACTGATTACAGCAAATGGAGAAGTTTTGAGTACTGTGGACAAATTCATTTACCTTGGCAATGTCCTTTCCTAAGATGCACACATTGACAATGAGGTTGACAAACTCACTTCCAGAGCTAACACAGTATTTGGGACACTCCAAAAGAAAATGTGGGAGAGAAAAAGTTTTAGACTACCAAACTGAAGGACTACAGACAGAGTTGTTGTATTGACCTCATTGCTGTATGCTTGTGAAACCTGGACAATCTATCAGAGACATGTCAGGAAGCTGAATGTCTTCCATTTTTATTGTCTTGGGAAGATTCTTAAGATCACCTGGAAGGAGAAGATAGCAGACACTGATCTGAACTGCTTAGCATTCTACCATTACTACAGAGAGTGCAACTATGATGGTCTGGACACACAGTAAGAATGCTAGAAATATGCTTGCCAAAAGACTGTTTTCTGGAAAACTAACACAGGGAAAACACTCACAAGGGAGAAGAAGAGATACCGAGACACCTTGAAGGTCTCATTGAAGAATTTTAGAATTGATTGCACAGTCTACTAGACACTGGCACAAGACTGCCCAGCATGGTATGCCTTCATTAGAAAGAGTTCTGTACTCCATGAGAATGGCAGAATCGAAATAGCTCAAAGGAAATATGATATATGTGAGTTTAGCACCCCGGGTATTCAAATGGACTCTTTGTGCCTGGCTTGTCATAGGGAGCATTCTGAGCTCATATTGGTGTGATCAGCTACTGTTGAACACACTGTAATTTGCTCCAGTGTAATGTCATTTTGTTCTTTGATTATGAAGGACAAGAACCAATCAACCTTTGATGATTAGCTGATCTATTTTAAAGCCTTTCAATATGTAGTCAAAAGCTTACTATGAGGGTTGATCAAGTGTTGGGAATTCTTTCATATATCTATGTTATAGGTTTATTGCCTGCATTATGATCCATTATTCACAATTCTCATAACTCACATCTTAGATGGACCATAGTGTAAATACATAACAACCATTATTTTTCAGTACCCATCAACTATGGGTTGAAAATCCCAGACCTAGAAGGAAACTCCCAGGTCTTCCAGTACAGCTTGACTTGAGAAAGGATCCTCTATATTTTTTCTTATTTTTGAATTCTTTATTTCATCTAACAATATCTGGTGAATACTTTTTTTCCTTCAGTGAGATTTTTTTTAAATTTTAAATTGCATTGGATTTTTGCCTAGTAAAATACCAAGAAGATGCCTATCACTAAATGGGGGACTTACAAAATTTATATAAAAGATACATCCTTTCAGACCTTCCTAACCTGGTCTGACCTCTAAGGTACTACCTGCTATCATGAGTCGGGAAGGACCCAAAGATCCACAGATTGATTCAGAACTGGCAAGGGACAATTCCAAGAGCCTGAGGCCTTTTTGTGCAAATGGATGAGAAAATGGGTCAACAGGTACCGACAGGATTTTATCCAGCTGCCTTTCAGTGAGACACCAAGTGCCACCCTTTGTCATCCCTTTGTGGGTAGTGCAGGGGATTTTCTGCTAACTTGGATAAGTCAGATTTGTTTATCTATAAGCATTAATCTAGTATCATAATGCAGATCATATTTTTAAAATGAATGTTGCAATATTTACAAAAAGAGGTCTTGATATTCATGACCATTGACCTTGAGTTGAAGTAAAAAAAGGTTGCATACTCCATCACAAATAGCTTATGTTTTTATGTTTTTGTTTATATTTTGTTTTTCTCCAGCTAGGGGACAAACTAAATGCAATTAAAAAAAGAAACAAACAAAAAAGAACAAAAAACCCATAACCCTACAAAAAAATACTTGAGGGTCAAATGTATTCTCTGACAATAAGATTAAAGAGAAAATGTTCAACTCTCCTCCTGACATGATTAATAATTCAATTGCTGGGAAAATACCTTTTAGCAAACAGTACCTGCCATTGGTTGTAACTTTAGATACCATAGTCAGTGATGACCCCTGTATGACATGGGGCCACAGCCACCAAGGTTACAGTGGATGCCCTGGAGTGAATCCAAAGCCTACTCCAAAATAAATCAGGGAATGTTTTGCCAGGACTTTGCTGCTCTATATTTTAACAGTATTTAATATGGAATCTATTGGATGTTTTTCTATATCTTATGGTATAAATATACATGTGTGTATGTATGTGCTTAAATGCATATATCTTTGGATCTTAATGGCTGACTTCACTGGCGAATTTTGCACATGTACTTTGAGACACTGTAGATTATTAAAAATAAATCTATTCAAACAAAGCAAAAAAATAAAATAAAAAGATACATTTTTGTTATTAGAGGAAAACAATCTCTAATAATAGTAATAGCAATAGGAATTACATGTATTTATAACTTTCTGAGTCTATTTACAAAGTTCTAAGAGCTCTGTAAACACTGATGGATCCTTTATTTCCTACTTTCCCCTATGGGGCACATCCATGTCTCTAGTGTCTTTTATTTTGGAGTTTACTTTCACACTGCAATTGTACAGGATGCAAATTTGGACTTCATGTTAATCATGGATATTACTATGCAAAAAAAGTAAAAGTAAAATTTTGTTAGTGGAAGACTGGAATTAAAGGAATGATTTTATGAGGAAAGAGGAAGTTGATATTGTTTCACAGTGATTGTCTCTTTTGTGAAATATGAAAATGTATGTTATTACAGTTTTTAGCTGTCACGAAGTATGATACTTTTGACAATATTTTGGGGTTAGTTTGCAGTGTAGTCCCAAATAATCTTTTAAAAAGATACAAAAAAAGATGAAACAAGATCAGTATTTCCCCAAGATCTTTGAAAATTTATAAGGAGTGTTTAAATCAGAGGTTAATACACAATTCTGAGTTGATATCAGGGCAGTCACTAGGCCTGTGGCCTCTGAGGATGCTAGGCATTTGTAAGAAATAAGTAAATGTCAGAAGTTAGAAGGTCAGATAATATAATACTGGTGTCACTGGCAGGTTGGAAAAGCAGAAATAGCAATACAAGTTCTATTTCCTTATGATCATCAGTTTTGTTGTTATTTTATTGTGGTTTCTTATCTGAGGGTAACTTCTAGATAGAGAACCCAGGAAATGCTATAGAGAGAAAGTTACTGATTTTATAGTCAGAGGACCTGAATCTGTTCATATAGTTATAAGATGTTGCTTACATTCATTTTGGTAGTTTTCATGAGATCCTTTTGTTTTTATGGAGGTAAGCTATCTATTTAATGGGAATGTCCATTATGTTATAAACTTGAATAAATATATAAACATTTGTGAAATGTGGTACACATCATAATATGTTACAGTCATCATTTTGATGTTAATATTTTCTACAAATCACCAAGTTCAAGGAAAAGTATTATCTGTGAGTCATGGGTTACAAAAGAAGTAATGGTTGTAGTGTTTGTATAATGTTTCATGGCTTTCAAAGTGCTTTATATTTGGAAACACATTAGAGACTCAAAATTACCCTGTGAGATAAGTTTCATTATTCTGATTTGACAGTCAAGAAAAATGAGGAACCAAGAATGTAAATACCATGCTGATAGTCATGTAGCATATGAGTCAGTGTGCGTGGAGGGACTGAAATATTTCTTTCCTGAGTTCAGAATCAGACATATTATTCCTATAATTCCAAGACTTACATTCAATAACAATTATTACTTCTATTGATATAAATTAAGACTAAGATTTAGAAAGGCATCTGTATGAGTCAGGGGAAATCCTAATCATACAGCATCTAAGTGTGCAAAGTCTGGATTTCACTTCCCTCAAAGAATTTATTAGCTAGTTATATAAAGAAATATTTATGATTATGGATTGTATCCATTCATTCTTCATTAAAAATTACAGACATCCTCCAGACATTAGTTATATGTGGAAATTTTGAAGCACATGGAGGGAAATATATTATTGAAGATAGTTGTTGCTTCCCTTTCCTGCACTCTTATGTTGAGTTCCAACTCTAGACTCCCTCATTCTTCCCCAGGTGATTGTGGGGGCGGAAGACAAAGATGACAAGGGAGACAAGTACTTTATTTACCAAAACACTAGTGCTTAAATAGATTTCCAGTTCCTTAATCCATTCCCACTCCCCTGGCACATAGTAAGGTAAGACTCTGGTGCTCAAGGACACCAGGTAATGATAGTTTACAATACTCCAATATACAACAGTCCGTAACATATTCCCCTTCTTATCTTTTTTGAAACAAAATTATTACATAATAAATGTCACATAAACTGTAAACAAAAGTTCAGAAATAAACAAATGTCAGTGGTTAAAGAAACATTATTTCTAAATTCTTTGAATTACATTTTATCCCCAAACTACAAATAGACAAAGATTACAAAGATTTTTCTTTTGCTAACAAAAACCCTTTCAAAGCAATCACATTCAAAATTCAAATTAAACGGAATAACATTTAACTTTACCTAACTATTTCAGAATTTAGACACTAACACAAACACAAAAAATAACTCTCTTGTATTTCAAAGTTATCAAAGTAAGATTGTTGGACACCCTGGCTGACACCAAAATCTCAAAATATACAAACATTTTTCCACTTCTCCAGGCCAATGGAGAGATGAAAAAATGTTCTGTTGATGTTTAAATACACATATACACATATACACATATCAAAATATTAGCCATTAGCATGGACTTCATTTGAAAGACAAAATAAAAATTTCCAAAACCCAGAAAAATATCTTATCTTCTTCCCCCCTTTTAAAACTAATTAACCATGAAGCTTCCCAATCAATAACTATTGAAAAATATTGTCATTGACCAACCACACCCCCAAACCAGGGAGAAGGCATGGGGGGATCCCTTGATTTCTAAGATAAGTTTTTGGAGGGGTCTTGTCCTTGTAGCAAAACCTGCATTCCATCTGAGACATAAGCTTGAGTTTTGAAGTTCCTAAAAGGAAGATTGACCTTCTCCCTCCCCTTGCCCTCTGCAGAAGGTGGGAGTGACAGAGAATGAGAGAAAGCCTTTGAAACCACTTAAGATGTTGACAGTAAAATCTGGAGTTGTTGCATTCTCTGAACAATAGTCATCACCATAACACGATATTCAATAGCATGTGACATCTTCGCTCTCAACACAGAAAGCTCAGCTAGTGTTCCATTCATAGCCCTCTGCTGCCAGAGCAATGTCCCAAGTTCTGCCGCTAAAGATTGAAAAGTCAAACTCATTGTACTTCTGGAGTGAAATTCTTTATAAGCTTCAGGGTCTGCATCAACATCAGGGTCTGTATCGGGGTCTTCAGCAATGATAAGAAGTCTCTAAAGTCACCTGTGGATTTAGGGGTTTCGATTGTGCTTAACGCAACATAGTGCAGTCAGGCAGGCAGCAGCAGCCAAAAAAAAGCAGCAAGAGGGTTCTCCCCATCTGGTTCATGGCACTGGCACTTAGAGGCAGATTGCTGATTGAGGAAGCTTGGTACCCCTATGGAGCTGCCTCAGAGGCTCTACTTCCTGTTGACTTATCAATGATAAATGATTATTTTTCTCACTTTTGCTTTACACTTCTTTGTTTAAAATCATCCCCCAAGTGACAAATCAACTTGTTACTTTCCCCAGAGTCTTCTGCTCTAGGATGTCACCTAGTTCTCTTGCTTGTATCTGCTATATCCTTATTCCGAACTTACTCAGATAACTCCTTTTTTGTCCCTTTATGGTTGCCATATGTTGAGTCCCACTTCTGGATTCCCTCAATCTTCCCCAGGCAAGAGTGGCAGGGCAAGGAGACAAATACTCCATTTAGATCTCCAAGTGCTCCATTTATTTATCAAAACACCAGTGCTTAAATACCTTCCCAGTCCCTTAATCTACTCCGACTTCCCTGGAACTTAGTAAAATAAAACTCTGGTACTGACAGACAACATGTGATGATAGTTTACAATGCTCCCATACACAACAGTCCCTAACAGATAGATAATACAAAGAACAGTTTATATAGGAAGACAAATTAAACAAAGTTACTAATTCAGTTTCAATCATAGAATTAATTGCCTAAATCTTGCAGGCAACATGTTACTTAGCCTAATTTATTCTATTCAATTGATAAACTATTTAATGATGGTTTAAAATGTAATATAACATACAATTGCTGATTTGGTTACTAGACAGAGAGATCAGATTAACATGAAACAGAATGAGTGTCTTTAGTTGGACTGGCAAAATATCTCTGTGGCTCAAATTTTTAATATAGTTTAGTTATAGTTACTGCCTGTCCAACTAGTTACTTCTCCAGGTTCATAGGAAGGTTTTTTCCTGCTGCCAGAAGTATAAATTTCATTTCTTGTTCAGTTCCTTCCATATGAGAATATGGAAATTGTCTTTTAGGAGACATTAATAATCTGAAAATCTCATAAAAATGTATTATATTGTTGCACAAGGTAGCAAAGGTTCAAGGAATATGAATGAATTCAAAGGTTCAGATCCTCAGCTGTTTGAGATAGTATAAGCTTATAATGCATTACTGCCAGTTAAATTTCCTTAGAGGAAAGTAGTAAATAAGGAAGTACTTTTAAAAGCATGGTATTTGTGCTGGGAAGGTTTGGGAAGGATTTAGGGAGAGATTTAGAAAGTAGTAGGGTGGGAGAAAGGAGAGACAAGTTAAGTTTACTGCACATGTCCTGATGGGCTAACTTGTGTTCAAGAACATAATTAATAGGGCAACTAGTCGGCACAGTGGAGAGAACACTGACTTTGGAATCAAGAAGACTGGAGTTTGAATTAGCCTCAGACACTTTCCACTTACTAGCTATATGTCCTTGGCCAAGTCATTTAACCTTGATTGTCTCACATCCAGGGCTACCTCCACTCATCCTGATTCATATCTGACCATTGGACCCAGGATGGCTCCAGAGGAGAAAGTGAAGTTGGTGACTTAGCACAGCATCCCCCTCACTCGAATCCAATTCATGTTCTTTTCATGGCATAACTTCCCTGATGTCCTGGTCTTCTTTGAAAATGAAGGACAACAGTGATTATTTCTGGTTAGTCGTCTTTTATCTTAGTGAATTTATGTGCCTCAACCTTCTTTTCCAGTTGGATAGATTTGAGACTTTAGTGCCAGGTGTCTTTTTATTGAATAACAAAACATCCTGAATATGAATCAGCACAAAATATCGAGTAGAGCAAGGCCATCACAGAAACAAACCAATAAACTATTTGTTGGCAAAAAATATTATTCTCTACCTAGTATTTCCTGTGATACAATTTGAGTTTAGTTTAAAAACAAACAGCAAACAAACACAAACCTAGAGAATCCAACAGAGAATATTGATGAATATGTTTACTTCAGGCATGGATAACTGCCAGTTCAAAAGCATGGAGAAATATATGAAGTGATATGTAACTAATTTGTAATTCTGTTTGTTTAAGTTTATCATCTGTAAAATTATCTGGGGAAGGAAATGGCAAACCACTCCAGTATCTTTATCAAGAAAATCCCAAATGATTTCACAAACTACTGAAATGAATGAACAATAAAAATAAAGCTTGGAGGACTAGACAGGGCTATAGATTTTAATGTTAAAAAGAATTGATGCTTGATAATGGTGACAAAATGTCAATGAAGATGAGTAATTCAGAAATCATGGACAGAAAAGGACTTTAAGGAGTTTCATTTTAGCTGCTGTATTGATTTGGCTTACTTCTTTTTTTGTTTTCCCTGAGGTGGAATATAAATCTGTTCTCTTGTTACTATTTTATTTTTTAGGTTTTTGCAAGACAAATGGGGTTAAGTGGCTTGGCCAAGGCCACACAGTTAGGTAATTAAGTGTCTGAAGCCAGATTTGAACTCATACTCCTGACTCCAGGGCCAGTGCTCTATCCACTGCTCCACCTAGCTGCCCCTTTCTTTTTACTTTTATCCAAATGATATCTAGGACAAAACTTTTGAAATCTACTTCTACACAACATCCATTTAAAGACTTGTGAACCACTTTGATGACCCTATTTTTTTCCACTTTTCTAGATTAAACAATTCAGTTTTTTTAACCAATTTTCATATGGCAAGTTTTTGACTTTCCTCTTCATTCTGGGTATCCTTACTTCTCTTGCAATTGTTTTATACAGAACTTGGCATTCAATACTGGACCCTGAAAAGCAGACATTCCTTGATTATGTTAACATAAAATTAAAAAAATTACTTCTTTTGACACCCTACTTATATTATTAGTTTTGAATTCAGCTTTCTGTGTGGTTAATTAAAACATTCTTTCCCTAATGTTTCTTCAATTTTCTCTCTGAAAACATGACTCATTACATTCTTAAAACATCTGAAGTGAACTCAATAATTTTGATTATGTTAATTAACAACTCTAATGACTTTTTTTTAAAGTTTTTGCCAGGCAAACGGGGTTAAGTGGCTTGCCCAAGGCCACACAGCTAGGTAATTATTAAGTGTCTAAGACAGGATTTGAACCCAGGTACTCCTGACTCTAGGGCCGGTGCTTTATCTACTGTGCCACCTAGCCGCCCCTCTAATGACATTCTTAAAAGTTCTTTTTTGGGGAAATTTTTGCTAAAATATCAAAAGCTGCATTTTTCAGTATCTAACATTTATACCTATCTAATATCTATAAAGTCCCTTTTCCCTGTTTTCCTGGGATTCAAAAAAATTGATTATTTTTCTGATTTTTATCTAAAGAATTTTAATGAAATTCTATTATAATTTTCCATACTTTAGATAATATGTTTGCATACTTTAAGAATTCATTTTTCTTCCAATCTTGTGAGCTTTTAATGGAATTCTTCAATTTCTGTGAACATTTTTATTCCTTTTTCTTCAAGATGTATATTTTCATCATTTGACATGAGGTTTCAAGCATGGTATGGGGAAGGAATTGAGTACTGTGCTCAGATTTAACTAAGAAAACATAAGGGAAGGTATCTTGTATTGTACAAAGAAGTCAATTGCAGATATAAGTAGAAAGTCTAGGTTAGAATTTTTATCCAATGCAAATATGCAAAAAAAAAATGAACTGAATTTTAACCTAGCACTAATTTGTTCATTTTTACTTCAGAAATGCTGACACCTAATCAGAAACTTTGAACAATACTAAAAATTTTTAAAATATACTTACATGACATATATTTTATTCTGTTTCATTAAAATATTTTGCAAGAAATTATGTGTGGATGATTTTTAAATTAATGCTTCAATAAAATTTCACTCTCAAGAAGGATTTACATCAAATATAACATTTTAAAAACTGAATAAAGACTACATTAAATGGCCTAAAGAATTTTGCTCATTGCATTGACGTTGACATTCTTTTCCATAGTGCTTAAGTAATCTATCATTTATTCTACTTTTAAAGGTATTGAGTTATGAGTCATATAGTACTTTAAGGTTTGCAATTCTTTTTCTACATTTTATTTTAATATTCCTCACAATAATAAGAGATAAATGATATCATCATTATTTTATAAATGACAGAAACTGAAGCAGTGGGTTAAACTACATGTTCCAGACAACACGACTAATTAAAATCTGTATCTGGATTTGAACCTGTCTCCCTTATTTTCTTTCTTGATGCCTCGACACCTCTAACCATTATAAACTTGGCTACCTAGAAATAGCTTACATCAAAGACAGCTAGAGACTAATGAAGGACCTGTTAGGTGTTTTACATTCTTTTCCCCCTTCTCAAATGTGCCAGAAGAATTTACATGCTGCTATATATACCCCTATGTTCATTAGCATGAAATGTTTGGAGTATTTCCACCATAATTATCCAAAGCAGTGCTTAGGTGAGACTGATCATGACTTTACCCTGGGTTAAAAAAAAATTATATTTCTAAGTTGCTGCTGTTTTTTTTTAACACTATAGAAACATTGAGAGTAAAGCCTAGTTGACAAGAATAATTATTTTAAAACAAATTTATTAATGAGATATTCCATGGCTATTGAACATTAGGTAACATTCCCTGATATCCCCAATACTTCTGGTGGTTATTTTTCTTTCATCAACTTAATGAAATATTACTTTATACATTACTCTTACGATTTCTAGTTTGTAAGAGTTTTTTGATAATGGTGGGTGCAGATTGGAGATCGAAGGGGTATCGATACAAGGAACATTCCATTGTAAAACTATATATGTATATTTGCACATATATACATGTATGTGTGTACACATACAAAAACACCCATGTGCACATGTACGATTTATGTGTGTGCATGCACAGATGTGAATGTAGAAATGTTGTATCAATCACTATTGATTAAGTATGTATTATAGCTATTGTGGCTGTCATTTTTTTAGTTGTGTCCAACTCATTGCTATCCTATTTTGCTTGTCTATTTTTGCAAAGATTTTTGGTATTTCCATCTCCAGCTCATTTGCATTTAATCCTGAAATAAACAATGTTAAGTGACTTGTCCAAGGTCATACAACCAATAAATATCTGAGGCAAGATTTGAACTCAAGCATTCTTGACTCCAAGTCAAAAGCACTATTTTGCTGAGACACCTAGCTGTTCTCACTGTTATATATTAGAGTCTGTGATAAGTACTACAAATATAAATGGAAGCAAGTTATAGTCCTTGTCTTCAAGAGGCTTTCAATCTAGAGGGAGAGAGAGAGACAGAGAGAGAGAAACAGAGAGAGACAGAGAGACAAAGAGACAGAGACAGAGACAAACAGAGATAGACAGAGAGAGAGAGATGAATTTGTATTTATATATGTGTATACATTACAAATGAGGGGAAGGAATGATATATTAGAAGACTGAAGTCATATGAGATGTATCATCAATTAAAAACAATTTTGCTTTTTAATTTGAATTTTACTTAAATATTACATTTTCCATTTTAAATGAAAGTTTACAGAGAAATAAATGTTCTCCTTAATGTTGCTTTAGACAAATATGTCATGCTTTAACATCCTTTTGTTACTGTTTTATTTTTCAAATAAGTGTTCATTTTTCTCTGATTTGTGTTTTGAACCTTCATTTTTCAGGATACAATTTCTTAGATTTTATAATTTGATCACTTTTTTACTCATTATGAATTTGTTGGAATATATTCTATTAATATTTTATTATGTTGGCTTCTTTAAAATTTACATATTGTATTTGTCAATAACTTTTCAGTCAATATTTATTAAGCACCTCCTATGCTTTAGACACTGTGATAAGTACTAACTGCAATTGACTTTTTTCCTTTAATGTTGTTATGATCTTATCATAATATTATTATTAATTATATATTAATATATTATTATATTATGTATAATATAATAATATAAATATTATAATAACATATTAATTATATATTAAGATCATAATATGATCTTATCATCATATTAGAAGAGGAATATTTATTGTCTTTAAGTGAAAAAAAATTTTTTTAATTTCCTTAAGTGAATGTCCTTCATTTGGGGAATGGTTTAACAAACTGTAGTATATGTATGTGATGGGAAAATATTGTTCCATTTGAAACCAGGAGGGATGGGAATTCAGGGAAGCATGGAAGGATTTGCATGAACTGAAGCTGAATGAGATGAGCAGAACCAGGAAAAAACTGTACACCATAACAGCAACACAGGGGTGATGATCAACCATGACGTACTTGCTCATCCCTTCAGTGCAACAAACAAGAACAATTTTGGGGATCTGCAATGGAGAATACCATCTGTATCCAGATAAAAATTATGTACTTTGAACAAAGACAGAAAACTATTACTATCAAAGTAGGGGGGAAATTATATTGTTATGTAATTTTACTATCTCATGCTTTATTTTTCTTCCTTACAGATATAATTTCTCTGTGATCACATTGACCTGAGATCAATGTATAACATGGAACCAATGTAAAATCTAACAGAATGCCTTCTGTTGGGGGGGTGGGGGAGGGAAGAAAGAATGGGGGGAAAATTGTAAAACACAAAATAAATGAAGTCTTTCTTTAAAAGAAATTTCTGTTAGTCTCTTCTAATATCCTTGGGGGTTTTTTGTTGTTGTTATTGTCCCATCTGAGATTATAGTTGTAAGCCTTGTTTTTGCCTGAATGTTCCCTTTCCTGTTTTCAACTTTGGAAGTGTATCTTTTTTAAATATGCATTTTATACTTTATTTTAATTTCACCTTTGACCCCAATGAGAATTATGATTTTAAATTTGTTTTGGTTTCCAGAAATTATATACAGACAAACAGATTTCACCACTTTTAAGTCAGTATTTAATACTGAAGATTTGTTTTCCCTGCACTAGGATGTACTGTCAAGCTAATCAAAAGGAAGACATAACTATGGATAAAAGGCCTGGTCCAGGCTAGTCTTTTTTTCAGGAAATGAAAGTAAGCCAATAAGAACCCTTTATCATCATTTTGGACAGGTAGAGGAGCACAATGGGTGGAGCACCAGGTCTGGAGTCAAGAAGATATGAATTCAAATCCTCAGACACCTATTAGCTGTATAACCTGGACAAGTGACCTCACCTGTTTTGTCTCAATTTCCTCATCTACAAAATTAAATTTAGAAGAAAAGGACAACCCACTCCAGTATCTTTTCCAAGAAAATCTCAAAAGATGTCTGGAAAAGTCAACTATGATTGACAATGAAATAAACAGTATATTACCAAATTCCAAATCCGTCCTAATAAAGTGTATCTTGCTCAGAACTCAGATAATTGTTCTTCCTGTCCATTATTAAATTCTGAATCCCACTCAATAAAACTTCCAAATTTCTAAATTCCATTTCTTTGGGCATCCCATGGAAACAAACAAATGAACTAATAAACAATAAAAATACCATTCCTGAATCTTCTCTGCTAAAAATAAATATTTTATACACATACATATACATACATAAAGATTAGAAAATAACTAAATATACATTAAACATATAGAGTAACTCATGAATAATATTTTTAAAAATATAACATTCTATAAAACAAATCTTCATTTAATATGTTTAAGTATAAGTGTATTCTATATTTCCTTTAAACATAATATTCTGCAAGAAAAAAGTATTTTTTCTTTTGATACTTATCTAGATTTAAAAACTATTAAAATATGTAGTCTATTTTTCCATCATATACTCCTCATTTGTAAAATAAGACAGTTTTATTCTGTTTCTTATAGGATAAGTTATTATGTTTATAAAAGTGCATTTTTGTATGTCTCTTTCCTATTTTCCAATATCAAATATATTTAAATGATTCATGAAAATCCCAATATTACACAAATGTATGCTTTAAAGATTTCTTTATTTTTTCTTCTGATATTGAGGTGCTTGGAATTGTTTGCCTTTGTGTTTCTGTGATTGAATTTATATTTTTTCCCCTTTTACCTTTGATAGAATTACAGATGGTGATATTTTAAAATTTCAAATTAGCACTTTTGGCAGAAAAAAAGGAGATGACAATTCTGAAAGGGAATCAATTTTCAAGATTTCTCAAAGTAGGAGATACCAAATGACAGAACAAAAATGATCACATTCTGTATTTTTTTTAAAAAGTGATCATAAGGACATTAGCAATAATTGACCCTTATCATAACTTTTTCAGCTTTGCTAAAGAACATTTAAGTGAATGATTTGCACATGTATCAAAGATATTTCAAAAAATAAGAAGGGAATGTGTAGACATTTGCAAGTATTTTCTCCATTAAATCATCTTTGTAGTCACAATAGACTAAAATGAGTAGAGAATATTAAATTCATTTTATTTTTGAATTTTCTGTTTAAAAGATCACTAGATGAAATATTTCATTCAGTCTCTCTTATTTAAAAATTAACATTACTATCCAGAGATAATCAATATCAAGCAGGGTATTCAACAAAGCAATGTAAATTGATGCCCAGGTGTTTGTCAGGGTCTTGGAGGATGTTCAATTTTTGCATTCAATTGTTGATGGAAGGGATCCAGTGTCATATATGACTTTTGGCAAGTCACAATCTTTATTTGACTCAATATGCATAACTATAAAATAAGCATGATTTTTTTTGCAAGTCAAATGGGGTTAAGTGGCTTGCCTAAGGCCACACAGCTAGGTAATTATTGTGTCTGAGACCAGATTTGAACCTAGGTACTTCTGACTCCAGGGCCAGTGTTTTATCCACTGCACCACCTAGCTGCCCCAGGATGATATTAACAGTACCTACATTGCAAGGTTGCTATGAGGATCAAATGCAATAAAATTTGTGAAAAATAAGACTTAGCATCCAGTCTGACACATAGAATGTGATATATAAATCATTCCCTCCCCTCAAATCATTTGAAAGATGATAAGATCCTTTAGATGTGCCCACTTATGGATTATATTGTGATTGAAGCAAGTCACAATATTCTACTTAATTTAGTGACCATTCAAAAGATAAGTCTGAAATTCTTAGAAGAAAAACAATTCAGCAAACAAATTTAAAAAGCTTTAAAATTTCTGTTGCCCAGAAAATGTCAATGATAATGTCCACTGATTAAATCTATAATGCATTTAATTTTCACAAGGACTATATTTGGATAATATCCCAGGTCCAAAATTGAATAGACAGAAAGGAAGTTCATTGAATTATACCAGGGAGATTTAGGAACAGGTTTAAATATCTCCTGACATTAAGAAATATACATACTTTTGGTTATAACTATATCCTCTTGGAAATGATTTACACTAACAAATCATGAAATATGACTCTTAAATTCATCAAAAGACAAAAAATAAGGTAATTTGTTTTACAATTCTATTTATTAAGTTATTATATTAAGTATTTGTTTAAAAATATTCCTAAAAACTCTGAATACACTCTATTCTCTGGGAATAGCAAGGTCAAGTATAGAAAATTCATGTAACAACAAGTTATGGTACATGAAAACAAGTTATGATGCATGAAAAACAAGCTATGGTATATGAATACTCTAGAATATTATTGTGACTTATGGGATCTGATGCTGAGCTAAAGGAGTAGAGCCAAGAGAACCATGTACACATCAACAACATTATGAGATGAGCAACCTTGGTAGAAGCAACTCCTCTTGACAGTCCAGAGAGCTAGGAAAACTGTATGTGATTGCTTATGGTCTACATTATCTCCAACCAGAGGAAGAAAAACAAAGCAAAACAAACACACAGAAAAAAAACCCTTCTGAATTTGAACACTTTATAAAAATTATCTCTTATATATCTCTTTCCCTTAATCCTAATTCCTCATTCCAAAAATTCTTAATTTGTAAATATGTTTAATAAAATATGTATATAAAATGCTAATCTGACTATTCCCTGCTAAGGGAAGGGGTGGGGTGGGGGTGGGAAGGAAGGTTGGAGGGAAATTTTGTAACTTGGAAATATGCATGTACAAAAGGATGAAAATAAATAATTTAAAAAAAGAAAATACATGTAACAAAGTGATAGCTCATAGCTCCTAGTTAAATCCTTTATAGTTTCATTAGAATTATTAAAAATTTCCCTGATACATACTTTGCTTTCTACCACATCAAGAAGTTCATTTTTTCTCTCATCCAGTGAAAGCATGCTCCATGAAACCACCTTTCTTGTTGGTCTAGTTTATTGGCTTTTAGATCCTGTCTGTATGTTTTGTGTGCTGATGTTTCCATCTCTCTCATGGGGGTAGGAGGTTTACCATGGTACTCCTTCTGAATTCACTTATCCCTCATGTTGCCCAGTTCCTTGCTGACCTCTGTCAAGTGTCCAATGACATTAAAATGCTCCCCATCCTTAAATCTGGAAGCAGATGCTGTAATATTCCTCTGATAAACAAAGATCCAGAGGTATATCTAATTCTTTCAATCAATCCCAATATAGTTAACTTTCCAATTTCACACAATCACTTAAAGCACTTCTACTCATTCCAAGATTGATTATTTAGGATGTTAACACTAGATTTTGCAGTTAATTGGTTGATTGTTTCAATAGAAACTAGAAAGTATTCACAACAAATTTATAACAGTGATTTTGTAACTCAAAGAAGCATCCTCACATGATAAAGGTAGATCATCTTGTCAGATACACAATATATACCTAATAATCATTTCATTTTCATTAGCAATAAATTCTAAGATATTAAATAGGCATAAGTTTAAATTCTGAGAGATATTAGTGTAGATATCATTTAAGAAGAGATATCTTATTATTTTAGGGACATGTGGAAAGTAAACTTTATTTCCTTTTTAAAAAATCCATTATAGCCATAAACAGATAGCAAATTGAATAATAGGAGAAAATTTTGGTCATGATGAGTACCATATAATCATACTTAAAATAAATGAAACCATTAAAATGTTTCCAATTCCTTCTATTTTTCCTTGCAAAATTATGAATCTATCAACTCACTTTGTCATGATCACCATAATGATCTTTGTTAATTTGCCACTAAAACCTGTCATATCATCTCCCTCATATCTACATAGGAACCAGTGGATGATGTCACTAGCTTCTAAGGAAACAAACCTTAGAATAAAGGGAAACATCATACCCTCCTCTACCACTTGAATGGCGATGATACTGAAAATCTCACAGAGCAAGTAGTTTGAATTCCTCCAAAACATCATGAGAAATATAGTTCAGGTTTTGAAAGAAACAAACAAATGATGTAGACAGAAAGTTCAGATTACTTTGGCTCAAGAGAACATTGAACTAGGGGCTAAAAACATATGGGAATGATTATAAAGGCTGCAAAGCAAGGCAGTCAGTATCACTTTATTGTGGTTGCAGACAGAATTAAAAATACGAGAGAGAAAGATATATCCAATAGTTTAAATGATTCTACTACCATAATTCCAGATAGCAGGAGGAATATTTCAGTAGCTTCCACTTTCTATTTTCTCCTCTCCCTTTACATTCTGAGTAATAATTAGTAATTTGAATTCCAGATTCCAGTTTCCTTTTAAGTTGTTCTTTTCAGTTCTATTGTAAAAGAAAAATTTAATATATTTTAAGATTAATTTTATTTTAGCTAGAGATTGATATTTCTATCAATTGTTTTTCAAGAATGTTATTATATGCATACAGAGAATACAACTAGAGAAAATCTCTGGCTATGCTAACTTTCAAAGAATCCATACAGGATCAATTAATTAAATTAAAAGTTAGCTTTGTACATAGTAGCAACAGTTGCTTGTAGGCTTAACGAGCTAGGATTTTGATTGTTTGTTTTGCATGTTTGTTATATATATTAATCACTCTATCATATTTCCAAAAGAAAAGATTTTACATGGTTCAAGACAATTGCATCTGAACCTAAGCAAGCCTATTATTACAGTGGAGAGTGCTCAAAGAGTGAATTTGAAGATAATTGCTGTCCATGAGAACTCAGTCCTGATTCTTTCATCAAGGAAGCAGAGAAAATACTCTGCAGACACCTTCCAGAAAAGATTATAAATTATCTGTGCCTTAAAGAAATATACATGCAAACTGCACATGCACTTACACAATGAGGACTCACCGATTAAAAAAATAAAAAACATAGTTTGGCAATATATGATTATTCCCACTTCCCCTTCCTGATATTTGAACAATATGTATATTTTTATAGAAAAACATTCAAAGGTTTTATTATTAAATTCATTCATTATTAAATTTTAAAGTGATTTTTGTTCCTCTATTAATATCTTAAAACTAGCTAGAACAGAGATCAGCTTCTTTTAACAGAATTGAATATAGTGTAGGGAGTGTTTAGTGAGGAATCAAACTTCTAGTGTGAGAGTTTACTAAACTTTTCTTAGGGTTGCTCATCCACCCATTAAGCAACCCAATTCTTACCTGTAGCTCCAATAACTTGTAGTCGCCATACCCCAGTAAGAGCATCTTGGCAGATAGGCACAAACTGTGTTATAGCTAAGAACAGTGAGTTATGAGAATGTCTATCCCAATTATATAAAGACTTCTCCCAGCAGATTGGATAGCTAAGAGTAAGTTGTTCCAGTGGCTATAAAGGCCACTGAAGTAGGTGTTGTGGAGCATCTAAAGCTTGGTCAAACCTCAAAAAATGCTAAATTCATCCATGGTATCTAGGCCATCAATAGTCATCTTGATTTTTGTCTTGTCCCTGGACTTCAATGACTGGAAAAGAAAGAGGGACTGTGCAAATTAGCATCACTTCAATCCAATTCACACCTGAGTCAAGACATCAGTCCTGTGATGTCATTGGTCCTCTTAAAAATGGATACTGAACAACAATATAAATTATATAAATGGTTTTATCTGGTACTTCTTCCTTTCAAAGTTGTCACATGTCATAACACTGATATTTTTAATTATTCCTGATGTTGACTAGGTCAGTACTTCTTCCTTTCATGCCTCTCCAAGACCCTTTAAATCTATTCATCTTTTGTGGAACTTTTTCATTTTATACCCTAAGCTCTGCACTGAGAATATACACAGCATTCTGGAATTCTTTGAATTTTTTCCCCAAGGGCTCAATCCACCTGACTTGTGATGCC
Organism: Macrotis lagotis; assembly: GCF_037893015.1. Taxonomy (NCBI): domain Eukaryota; kingdom Metazoa; phylum Chordata; class Mammalia; order Peramelemorphia; family Peramelidae; genus Macrotis; species Macrotis lagotis. Next base: position 366,214,078 of record NC_133666.1, on the reverse strand, counting down.
TACAATCATTTTCTGCAAAAGCATTTGTTATTGTTCTTTTTCACCCTTTCAAAACCATTAAAACTACACATCTGGATTTGATGTTATTCATTGTAATATATTTCATGCTTAACCTGTACTGTCTTCTTTGAATAATGTTAAGGAATATAGTATTGATTGGCAGTCTCTGAAGTGTACTAAGATATCTGTGAATTGCATTTCCAATTTCTGTTAACAACTGGCCTACAGTTTTTTATAGTAAGACATACTATTTACTATGTAATTATTCAGTTGTGACTGAAATTATTATTATATGCACATTTTCAAAAAGTGTAAAGCCAGCAACTTGTTTGGCCTCCACCCTCTACTTTCCTTTTTTAAGAAAATATATTTTTTGGTTTATTTATTTCATATTATTACAATAATTTACTTGTGAGAGTGAACATAAACCCCCCCAAAATTAGAGAAACCTCAAGAATAGTGAGAGAGAAAGAAAAGTGTATTTCAATTTGTGATTAGATTACAATGACTGTCTCTGGGATGAGTTTCCTTCTCTATCATAAGTTCACCAGAGAATTTGCTTCAATATTTTTCCCATAGTTGCTATTACTAGCTGTATTTCCCTCTACTCTATTCTTCCCCAATCTCCTTTATTCTAGTTTCTCTCTCTTTTCACCCTGTACCTGCTCAGAAGTTTGTTGTATCAGAGTACCCTCTCCCACAATCTTCCCTCTCTTCTGTTATCTACTCCTCCCTTCCCTCAATCCATTTCCCCTTATCCCATGCCTTTCCTCTAAATTATATGTAGGATAAGATTGATTTATATGATGTATGTTATTTCCTCCCTCACCTTCCCCTGTTCCAGTCCATTGCAAAATCTTTAAATTGACTCTTATGTGAAATATCTTAGCTCCTTCTTCATCTCCTTTCCTTTCCTCCCAATAATTTCCTTCATCACCAATTGACTCCATCTTATTACTATATTATAGCATTAGTCAATGCCTTCCTGTGCCTTGTCTATATATGCTCCTTCTAACTGCTCTTATGAATGAGAAAGTTCATATAAGTTTTCAGTATTTTCCTCTCATGTAGGAATACAAACAGTAGTTTCTCATAATTTGTTCTCATTCACCCCCTCTCTGGTTCCGCTGAGTCCTGACTTGGAGATCAAACTTTCTGTTTAGCCCATTTTGTTTCAATAGGAGAGTGTGGGAGTCCCCTGTTTCATTGAAAGTACATCGTTTCCTCTGAAAGAGGATGTTCAGTTTTGCTAGGGAGTTGATTCTCAGTTGTAAACCAAAATCGTTTTTGTTCCAGAATATCATATTCCAAGCCCTTGAGCCCTTAATTTAGATGCTGCTATATCATGTATAATCCTGACTATAGAGCCACCGTAGATGAATTGCTTGTTTCTGGAAACTTTTAGTAGTTTCTCTTTGACTGGAGTTTTGGAGATTGGCTATAATATTCCTGGGAGTTTTTCTTTTGGGACCTCTTTCAGGAGGTGATCATTGAATTCCCTCAATTTTTATTTTAACCTCAGTTTCTAGAATCTCAGTGCGATTTTGCCTCTTGAAAAATTACGTCTCTTATCTCTTCTGGATCTGTTTGCAAGATCAATTGTGTTTCCAGTGGGATATTTCACATTTTCTTCTAATTTTTGGTTCTTTTAGTATAGTTTAATTTGTCCTGAGTTCTCACAAAGTCATCAAGTTCCTTTAGTTTCATTCTATATTTGAAGGAGTTATTTTCTTCAGAGAGCTTTTTTATCTCCTTTTTCAGCTGGCCAGTTCTGCTTTATTAGGCATCTTCTCCTCATTTGCCTTCTGGGTTGCTTTTTATCCATCTGGCCTGAACTGGCTTTTAACTTTTTTATTTTCTTCAGTATATTTTTGTATTTCTTTCACCAAGCTGCCGTCTTGCTTCTCTTGATTTATCTGCATCATTTTCATTTCTTCTCCCAAATTTTTCTCTACCTCCCTTAATTGCTTTTCAAAGACTTTTTTGAGCACAGCCATAACCTGACTTCATTTTCTATTCTTCTTGGAGGTTTTGGATATAGAAGCTTTGACTTTGATATATTCTGAGTGTATATTTTGATCCTCCATGAGACCAAAGTAATTTTCTATGCTAAGACTCTTCTTTTTCTGTTGTTTAATGATTTCCTCAGCCTATGACTGATTTACCATGTTTCCAAGGCTTTAGGGGGTTATGAAGACAACCCACTAGAACTTTAATTCCTTCAAGGTCTTATGAGTAGCTCTGTTGCCTGTGTTCTGGTTTGTGGATGACCACAGGCACTCCCTTTGCCCTGGAGCTGTGAGGATGGTCACTGCTCAACTATCATAGTATCAAAGCCCAAGCTGCAACCTCGATTTCAGTGTGGGCAAACAGCAGAGTCCTGCCCCAGGGAAAGCAGAGAGGCCTCTGCAGTCTCCCCTGACCCCCTTACCATCTGTGGACTGGGAGCTGGGTGGCTTCCCGGATTCCCACTGCAAGTTCTCACCATAGGAATGTTCTGAGTCCAGGGCTCCATGCTCACTCTGGTGGCAGAGTTCTCTGACCATCCTTTCAGGCTTTCCCTGGTGATCCCTGCACCAAGAGGTCTGGAAATTGCCCCTGATCTGCTAGGGGCCCAGGAGTCCCCAGGCACTCAGGCACCACACTGGGCTATGCCTAGAAGACTAGAGCTGGTTTGCTCTGGCTGTGCTGCACTGCACTGTGGCTCTTTCCAACCCCTAATACCAGTGAAACAGACCTTTCCTGAGGATCTTCTAAGGTTTTTGTCTGGGAAATTATATCACTTAGTCTTTCTGTGGGTTTGGAACCTCTAAATTTTGGCTAGAGTCATAATTTGTCAGTTTTTGGAACTTTTTGGGAAACAAGTTTCCGGGAATTCCTGCCTTCATGCTGCCATCTTGTCTCCAAGCTTCTACTTTCTATCCATAACCTTTTTTCCTTTCTCTTTCTCCTTATTTAATGAACATTTCAAATTTCATCTCCCTCAAGAAATCTTTCACAGTGTTTAACAGATAGATAAGGCTTATTACCTTACACAAGTGAAAAACAAACTAGTCCACAGAAACTGTTAAATTAAAATGCTCCTCTAATCTAATAATAGGACAATGCAAGGCTTGTTATGTCTGAAATAGTTATGGAAATCAAGAACAGAACAGTATATTACAGATAATCCAATGCAATTCTTATGGTTTTTAATGTTAAGAAACTGAGTAAAAAGAGTTTTGTCATCATAGAAGGAAAATTTCCAATATAGAGACTAGAGAATGTAGGATTTCTTGGTAGTCACATAATATATTGTGGAATGTGCTAGGTTTGGCAGCTTTGTTCCTTTTTACAAATATGACCATGGAAAGATACAGCATCTCTGATCATCTCTCTAAAATCATGAAATCATAGCTCAAGAGCTGGAGGGGATCATAGAAGTAATCTAGATCTAGAAGCTATTGGATTACAGAATGGGGAAATGAGAATCAGAATTTTTAGCTGATTTTTTTCCAATACATACAGTGTAAACTTTGAATCTGTACCCCATGATTTGAAAGATAATGTTCTTTTTCTAAAAAAGGTTTTCACTTGGTTATCTTAAGATAAGATCTCCTCTGGGTTTAAATACTTTGGTGTATATTAGGTTTAAAAAACTAATGCTAGGGGCGGCTAGGTGGTGTAGTGAATAAAGCACCGGCCTTGGAGTCAGGAGTACCTGGCTTCAAATCAAGCCTCAGACACTTAATAATTACCTAGCTATGTGGCCTTGGGCAAGACACTTAACCCCGTTTGCCTTGCAAAAACCAAAAAAAAAAAAAAAAAAATAATGCTAGGCCAGCTAGGTGGCCCAGTGGCTAGAGCACTGGCTCTGGAGTCAGCAGGACTTGAGTTCAAATGTGAATTCAGATATCTAAAAATTGCCTACCTATGTGACCTAGGGCAAGTCACCTAAACCCATTGCCTCTTAAATAAATTAAAAAAAAAACAACAAAAAAATGCTTAAATCTTATTTCATTTAAAGCATAAGGCTTCATTAATTATCTAGACTATTCAGCCATTTAAGCTGTGGTAAGAAAATAATGATCAACCTATCAATCTGATAACAACCAATTACTCAAACCAGGATTCCCAAAAAACTCTAAAGAGATACTTTTGGCAGTTTAACATATATTGTTCAAGCATAAGTTGCTCATTATCTCTCTCCAAAGCAGAAATTGTCCTTGAAAAGTAAGTTAGCACAAAAGTACTTTTCACTTGCTGTTTTTCGTTGTTTCTCTCTCCAGGCATTTGTATAATCCAGTAATAAGTAATTGGACCATTGTACTGCATATATGTTAGTATTGCTTCTTTAACCAAAGTGAATATCTTACATTAAAAAAATATTAGAATTTGAAACATTTGGAAACAAGCATTTCATAATTCTGCAAGAAAAACCTTATTACTGAATAATACAAAAATAATAATTATTGAAAGCATTGAATCATAAAACATGAAACAAAAACACTGATCCTTTCCCTGAAATGGAGATGATATTATCTATTAATGTAGAATGAATTACACTTTATTTATTTGTTGCTTTAAAAATAATAGTATTCAAGAAAATAGTTCTTTCCCTGAAAAGAAAATGAAATTTTATCATATATATATATATATATATATATATATATATATATATATAGTGCTTGTATTAGAAAATTGAAGCAAAATGTTATAATTTGCTTTAAGAGGTACAAAAAACAATGATAAAGAAAAAAGAAGTCATGGGATTCCTACACCGTTCTTTGGACAAAGTAGATACTTAAGACATCGGTTTCAGTTGAAGTAGATATTAGATGTAATAGCAAATATTTACTGTTATTTATTTCTCACTATGATAGATATTGAGGGCCAACACAGAGGTGAATTAAAAGTCATATCTTTGGAGCTGTGTTACACTTAGAGGAAAATGTAGATTTGCAAAACAACTAGAGCAAAAAATAGAAAGAATTATATCATAAAGTGCTACTATAGATTATGTAGGCTCCAAAGTTCTATCTTGAATGACAAGAAAGAATGGATCACTTCAGGAAGATTCTGTGAAAAACTCCTGGAGAATAATTAAATTTAGTGAGACATTGAATAAAGTACAAGTTTAACATTAAAAGTGTGGAGCAAGGGGAGAGATCGTGGTAGATAAATTGGGATTCATTAAATATTACATTAGTAAGACTTTCCCTTGTTCTTTCATTATTTATTATTCCAATTATAAATCAAAAGATATTTTAGGGTAGAGATTACAGCGATTTTAGGGAAGAATTCTGTTTTTTTTACTTTTTGATAAATCATATATTAATATTTAAAGTATCTCATTCTGTTAAGGAAAAGATGTTTAGCTTTTTCACTTTACTCTATTGTGGCACTGATTAATTACTAAAACCAGATTTTCTTTTGACCCACAGATCGTTGGTGCAAGTGAAGAATAACCTGATCATCAAGTATATTTTTTTCCTCTCCAAAAACTTAGAACATAAATCAAGAGAAATAATTAACACAACTGAAAGAAGCACAGTATGATCAAGATAGAGAAAGCTCTTGAGAATGTGCCATTTAAAAATAGGGACTATTTACCCTTAAAAAGAAAAATAACGATGTGGTAAAGGAAAATAATTTTATTCAATTGTTTAAATAAATATCATATGAATATCAGATAGCTTTTGCCTTCATTAATAAACAGGCAAAACAAGTTATTAGTGGTATATTGAATTTGCAAAAAAAAATAAAATTAGGAAATAGAATTAACAATTAATACTCTGCCAAAATTAAATGACTAACTTAGAATGTAAAGTGATCTCTATGGTTTAGAGTCTTCAAGAAAAAAATGAATTACATACCTTGAACAATGCATCCTAGAGAGAAATGAGAAAAATACAAATCCATTACTTTAAAAATTTACATTGCAGTGTTTACAAAGCTTTTTTATGTAGGCTTACATTATAGTTACACTAAAAGTTATTAGTTTGATTTCAAGTTATAGACTCTAAAATTATCCTATAGATGAATCTATAAATTTATGTAAGCATGTAGATATACATATACTTATATACACATACTTATTTGCATGTATATTTGCATATATATATATATATATATATATATATATAAGCACTAGGAGACTGTAATGACATTCCTAAAATTAATGTCTAAGAATTCAGTAAGTAGAAGCTAATGTGTGACAAATCAGAGATAGAAGTAAAACTGACTCTCTTAATGAGTGAAAGTTAATAACTCATTACAGTCACAATGCAGGAGGGAATGTATTATTATATTACTATTGTACACGGATGACAAGTTGAATAAATTGGAGCTGTCAGCAGGCAACTGTATCAGGGAATAGCAATTAACGTCATGGAGTAAAGCAGAGAATTCTGTCCATTAGAAAGATAGTGAGCTTGAGGATAGTATTTTCTATTTAAAAAATATCCTTTTTTCATTATAATTTCTATTCAGGGACAGATGAAATATAAGGCATCTTTTTTCTATTCAGACTCATGTTTGGAACTCTTGTTAACACAGTGAATGCACAGCAATTGTAGATTACTCCTTATGAAAATTATTTGTCTGGGAGCAGATGTAGTGAATAGAAACAATTTCTCCATTTCTAAAATGAATAATAATTACTGACCCTACCTGTTTCACATCACAAAGAAAAAGAGAAGAATTGAAATTGCATAAATCAAAGTGCTTTAAGCTCTTTTGAGGATAGTGAATATAAAATTATAGGTTAAAATAAGCCTTCTGATCAGTCCATCTTTTGGGACTGATCCTTTTCAAAAGTATTTACATGTAACTTTTATTTTATACAAATAGAGTACATTCTGGATTGTTTATGGGTGAATAACTTAAAGTAAATCTTGTCTATAAGTCCTACAAGATATAATTGTTAAGATATTTAATAGCTTAGGGAGACCATCAAATTTTATTTGGAAGTTTTGGTTTGAAATAGACTATTATATGTGGGAGAAAAAATTAGTAAGAGGAAAATCAAATGACAACTTAATTTCACAGGGAAAGTTAGATGAGATAATACCAAGCATATGAAGGTCAAATAAAGAAAGTTGTATAATGATGAAAAAAAATCATAAAACAGTGCATTCATAAGTGGTTGCTGAGATTATCTATTTTGGTGGAAAGACTTGAGAGTGCAAAAACCCATGTCAGATCTCATAATAGAGTGACATTTTTTAAAGTAATATAAATAAAACTTCTTTTTAATGTTAATGCAAAACTCAATGAGAGATGGTTAGAAGAGACTTAATGGTAAAAGAAACGTATGTAATCATATGGTTTGATGTTGAAGATGGAAGCAAAATTTTAGGCTTTTTTTTTAACTTTAGGAGCCAATAGAAAGTGGTAAATGTATTATCATTGTGCATGATTATACCCTTATGAATGGCAGTAACTCTAGGTGAGAAATAACTTCAAGATGGTGAATAGAGAAAAAGAAATCCCTTCAGTCCAAAGACTATAATTGGATGCAAGAAAGAATGTGGCCCCTTTGAAGAAACAAATCTAAAAAAAATTATCTTTCTTGGTCTCTTCTTATCTCTAGGTGAGAAAATTCCTCCTAGGAAAGTAGATCAATGATTTCCTTACAAATTTGAAACTGGGAGAAAGTTTGGGGCATTGAAAGGTTAAACAACTTGTTCAGAGGCGCATAACATATATATTAGCAGTTGTATTCTTCCTCTATCACCTATACAGTGCTACCTTGCATAGAGAAATTTTAGTGTATGAAGAGGGAGAGTAGATAGAGGAATGTTCAAACTGATGCCAATATTTACCAAGGGATTGATTTTTCTTTGTAATAGATAGAGCCATCCTTGGGAAGTAGCAAACCTAATTACCTTAGGACTCTCACTATGATAACAGCAATAGGAAATTAGATTATATAATTTAAGTCCTTACCCTCACCATTATAACTTTAAAAAAATTTTATGTATTCTGTTCCATGACTTAACATTATCTTATAAAAAAGACATGCAATATTTGTAGTGGACTTGTGAAAAAATTGTAAATATGAGTTATTATTAATTCCTTCATTATAATTTGTTTAATATTGTCAGTTTTTTTTTTACTTAACCCATATTTTGACATAATCATCTCCATTTTTGTCTCTTTCAAAAAACTACATTAAGAAGATCTGGAAGTGAAGAAAATTATAGATTTCCTCTTAACCCATATCAATCATCAAGAAATATGCAATGTATTAGAACATTTCTATGATATGAGAAACTGCCATTTCTATAAAAAATGTTAAGCTAATTGCTCTAGGATTCAATCAAATTCATACAGCAAACTCATTATTCCTGCAAAGAGAAATGGCTATGGTTACTGCTTTTGATGAGTTTCAGACATAATGCTACACAGAGTGATTTCAAATGTTGTAGAAAGGGGCAGTGAGGTTGCACAGTGGATAGTGCACTGGTCCTGGAGTCAGTAGAACCTGAGTTCAAATTTAGACACAGATACTTGATACTTAATAGCTGTTTGGCCTTGGGCAAGTCACTTAACCCTATTGCGCCAGCCAAAGAAAAAAAGAAATTATACAATAAGCTTGGGTAGTTAGAGAGCTGGGTAGTTGGTTATCTGAAATAGATAGTCATTAGATATCTTATTATTGTTTGAAGAGCTATTAAACTTGGAATGTTAATATATTTCTATATTTGTAGAAATGCAAATCAGTGACAACTAATAAGTATTTTTCATTCACCTCTTATATTATCTAAACTACAACATTATGCCTCTCCAAGAATATGGAAAACTAAAGCATTTTTCATTTGTTTCTGGTGACTCTTTCCTACCATTCCAATGGAATAAGTTTAAATATTTACTTTGCTTTCTAAATTACTTACAAAGATCTAGCAAAAGAGAACTAGATTAAACAACTTGAATTTTACAAATTATACTTATTCATAAAAACTAAAACTTTTCTAAATTATTTTTATTATTTCTTCAAAACATATTTATTCATTTCATTTCTCTCCCTGGGTACTATATGATGCAAAAAATAGTCACAATATATGGTAAATATTGAAATTTTATCACAATAGTAGCGATCACTTAATCATTCTATCAAACTCTGGTAAAATAAAGGTGTGTTGCAAATGCTTTATTGAATAATGAAATATGTCTTCAATAGCAATAGAATTTCCTTAAAAAGATAGAAAGTAAACATGTTATCAGAGAATTTTAATTTAAAGCCAAGTTTACATTAAAGTGGCCATAATATATACATAAACACAGTATATATGCACTGAAAATTTTCTATAAGAATAATGTCAAAATTACTGTAATATTAATCTTTATATTGTAAAGACCTTTAGGTACCAATAATCACTTCAAAAATATTCCATCCCCAAAGACATACTTTTTTAAAACAAAAATGAATTCTGAAGTTGTAAGATGATTCAAGTGTCAGGACCTGGCCTTAGGTGGGTCTTTTTCTGCCTCACTGCTTCAATGGTGAGACTCAGTGACCTAAAGAAGACACCTTAGACCTTGTTAATTTGAAGCAGACATGTGACCTATGAATCATAAGACTTTTTCTTATTGCTCATCCTTCTTGCTTTTTCTTCAGTCCTGAAACCAATTGTTCAAACTCTTCTCTTGAATAATCTGTCATGTTCAGTTCCCATCTTAAGCTAAGTTGAAATTTATTAACTCATATGTGGAACAATACAGTGGTTGCCTTTTCCCGATTTTTTTTGGTCTATTTTGTTTCCTCAATAGGAATATAATTTCTTTAAAGGCAAGACTTATCTTTCTTCCTACCACATTAGTAGTTTTTTTTTCATTTTATTTAAGGTAATGGGGTTAAGTGACCTGCCCAAGGTCACACAGCTAGGCAATTATTAAGTGAATAAGGCTGGATTTGAACTCAGGTCCTCCTGATTCCGGGAATGGGGCTCTATCCACTATGCCACCTAACTGCCCTATCTTTCTACCATGTTGAATCACTTAATAAATACTTTATGATTTAACTAATATGTTCTTTCAATATTAGGTTCCAGTACTTAGTGCTCCAGTTTTGTTCAATTGGCTTTTCAGATGCATATGTATTACAAAATTTAAAATGAAAAGAAGCACAAATACAAGCCCCCAATACCTGGGATATATATTCCAGTATCCCTCTATGGAAAATGTGCTCAGATTTTAAAATTCTCTGTATTTAGTATTTGTTGCAAGTTCATTAACAAATATGACAAAGTCTTTCTATGAAACAAAGATGAATCTATATTTCAGGATAAGTGAAACAAATCACTTTGGGACTTTATTCCTTTTCATTTGTCTTCTGAAAAAAATCTTGAAATAAACTCTAGCACCTGAACTCTGAGGTTTAAAGATCATAGCTTTCTCTATTGTTCTTTATCTAAAGCCAAAAAAGAAAGAAAATTACAAAGAGCAAGTAGACCAGTCAGTTAAAAAGCAATTACTAAGCATTATATGTCAGACATGGTTCTAAATATTAGTGACACAAAGAATGGCAAAATCATAGCCCTCACTGAACCTAGAAATAAGATCTTCTGAATAATCTACAAGAAAATTATTTTGTGCCTTGAGATTCTGGGGGCAAGTCAACTACCCACAAGGTCCTAAAACAATAATTATCAGTGGAGTGTTCAAAAATATTTTAATTGATTACTTTTTTCAGTATACTTTGTTCTTTCTTTTGTAGTCCTAAGTGATTTTGTAATCCTAAGTGAAGTGATAGACATCATCAGAATGCCAAAGACTAAAACAAAACAAAACAAATTAAAATGTCCTATACCTACTGATGCCTTCAGACACTAGAACAGTATGGAAGTCTTTCTTAGGGTTTTAGGACACCGTTTTTCTCTGAGGTATATATTTATCACATTGATGGGCTTAAACTATCAATAAAAGGCTTCTCAGAATGAAGAAATATGGAAGGAAAATAACACTTTTTTTTCATTTCAGACTATTGAATGAATAGTATTGTTGATATATATAAGTGATATCCCTACTTATTAAGAAATTCTCAAATGCCTTTTCTTTCTTAATATTACCTAAACAGACATCAAACATATTCAAAACAACAAAATTATTTTAATGGTTGTCCAAGCACAGTTATATTTTTTAAAAAGGTAGCAATTAGGAAGGGAGAAAAGTTTAAATAATAATGATATAGAGTTTGAATTCATTATTAACATTCCCTGTTCATTTAGGAAAAAATGTGCTAAGCAAAATGTATATAGCTATTTTATTTTTCTAGTTAATATTTTTTAATTCCTCTCAAACTATAAATTTGAAACTAAAAAAATATATAAAATTGCAAAAATAATTTTTATGATATACCATTCCTTATTCTGAATTATAATTCATGTTGTTTTCATTTCAAGATTTCAATTTTAAAATTCTTAAAGCCAATTTTGTCACTATTAGCTGATTTTTATGGTACAAATCATAGAAATGAAAGGAATGTCAGACAACATTTAGCCCAGTCCATACATGAATTAGAAAACCCTGATAAATGGTTTTTAACTTTTCTTTGAAGATATCCTTAAACTAAGATTGGTAGTGTTAAATGTCTACCACTTGAGATAGTTTTCTCTAAATGCTGGAAAATTTTTCCATAAATATTATTTTTCAATTTGATTTTAGGAACCAAAAAGACTAATTATATTTACATTTCTATACAGTCTTTAGAACATCTAAAGAGAATTATTATATCAGCCATTATTTTTATTGTTCTCCAAGGTAATATCTTCAGTTCAGCTAACGGATCTACATGTGACATTTGCAACATTTTAGAAAAAAATAACATATTTTAAATAGTGCTTATTATGTACAAAACACTGTATTAAACACATTATGATTATCTCATTTTATACTAACTTCTAACCTGAAAGGTAGGTGCTATTATTAGTCTCCATTTTACAGATGAGAAAACTGAGGCAAACGAGCTAAAAGACTTGTTCAGGGTCACACAGCTAGCAAAGGCCTGAGACTGAGATCTTCCTGCCTCAATTCTATATCCCATGAACCACATAATTGACAAGTTTTAGGAAGAACGTGTGCTGTATAGGGACAAACTTTAATTTTTCGATGTTCCTTCCGAAATGTGTACTTACATTTGAACACAATACATGATATGCTTTCTGCTCAGGAAAGAATGCATTGAGATTGACATTCCCTTAATCTGCAAATTATTCTTTTTTGATACATCAGAGATAGTATTAGTTTGGGTGAGATGTCATATATTTAACATATTTGCAGATCACTAATAACATCTTTTTCACCAAAAAAAGTGTGCTCCATTCAGATTTAATTTTCTTCTAGGGTGAGGGAATTGTGGAAGGGACTTTGTTAAATATCTTGCTGAAATTTCAATATTTTATGCTTATATGTAACACCCTCTCAAAATAACTTTATCAATTCACTTTCATATTGGTAGTCTGGGTACTCTGAAGGCAATTGATTACTTTGCCTTTCAAAAATTTAGGGATAACTCTGATGGGTTGAGTTCTTTGCACCCCGGACTTACAAAAATCTTATCAAAGTGCTTCTCATTGATTTTTCACTAATTAGCTTTTAGCAAAAAATATTTGAAAATGAAATGGCAAGTAAAGGTGGTTCAAAAATATTTACATAAGACCTGAGTATGCCACACTACAAATATATACCCTTTACTTAAGTAAAATTCAGTGAATCATTTTGGAATGACATGGCAAAAGTGTAATTTAGAGAACTTTGTTTCTCTAAATTGGTTGGTTCCTTTGCAAAATACTCATGAGGTTTCTCTTATATTTAAGTTCTCTACTAATTTTTGAATGTTATTACCTTTGTAATTTACTTGGTCAATACTTCACTTTGTTATGAAGGGTCATGAATCTCTGAAACTGTCATTTTAAGAGGAAATTCATAAAGCATTAATCTGCAGGCAATTTATCATTGTTATTTTGGGGGGGGAGTGAGGTTGTAGGGCAATGGTGTTAAATAACTTAAGCTCACTCAGTTGGGTAATTATTAAGTGTCTGAGGCTGGATTTGGACTCAGGTCATCCTGACTCCAGGACCAGTGCTCTATATCCACTGTGCCACCTAACTACCCCATCATTATTCATTAATACAGCTGCAGTGATTGCTGTTTGACACAGGTAGCTCTAGTATTTAATATGGTTGATGAACCTAAGGGACTTTCCAACTCACACATGCTGCATATTCTCCTGAAACTAGGGAAAGTTTAGAAATTCTCATGCTTCCAAATCTAAAGGGATTCACTTAACAGTAGCCTGCCACTTAACATTAGAATTCTGAACTACTTTACCATGTTATACTCAGTTCCAGGCATGTTCCTGATTCTTTTATTCAATCAGAAGATGTTTCTTACATTTTATTATTTATTAAATTTTTTAGCAATGATCAATATTTATTATTCTGAGACAGAACTTCCAAACTAATTTATATTTAAATTAATTCAATCAAAGACCCTCTGTGATTACATTGTGTAGTAAGATTGGAAAGTCTGGTGTTCAGAACTCCCTGATAGATGGAATACAAGATGATTAAATAATCTTTAATTCAAGAATTAAAAGGAGTAACATACAAAGAAGAGTAGAGAGCAATGTTATATATAGTTCAGATATAACATGGACAAAGAATAAATTTGGAAAACAAGATAAGATAGAATATGGAAATGTATAAGAGGAATTGGTAAAGCCAAGAAGTGTTCTACCAACATTAGTAGTAAATGAAAATCTCTAGTACTTGGGCAGATCCTTTGTAGTGAATTCATAGGAGAATATAGACAAGTTTTGTATACAGTATAGGAAAGGATGAGCTATACTTTGCAGCACTGAATGAAACCTCCAAGTACATGGTCATATAACAATATAAGTGCTTATTAGAAATACGATTTTCAAAAATTGTTCCTAGTTTTGTACATTTTAAAATAATCATATTCTATAGTCTTTAAGAGAAAATCTGAAGCATGAATGTTACAGAGCAGCAAAACATTCTTCACAATAAATTTTCCTATATTAGATTATAACTTTTTATTTAAAGTCAAAGACTGGGGATGGCTAGGTGGTGTAGTGGATAAAGCACCTGCCCTGTAGTCAGGAGTACCTGGGTTCAAATCTGGTCTCAGACACTTAATAATTACCTAGCTGTGTCTGAGACCAGATGGCCTTGGGCAAGCCACTTTAACCCCATTTGCCTTGCAAAAACCTAAAGAAAAAAAAAGTCAAAGATTTAAAATCCAAAGTGTCACTTTTTGCTAAGATTAAGTTTGTTTTATTTACTCCTACTTTAGTTGCTGATGTGCCACATAATCTCATGATAGTTTTGCATGTAAAAACAACATTAGTGACATTATTCAAATTATTTTGAATTGGGCAAAAATATGTGTTTTCATTTGAATAGATTATGTATGCTACACAAATATAAACCAATCAATTAGTTGCAAAGAAATAAACAAAGCCCTGGAAATTTCAGGAAGAGGAGATGAATTTCTTTTCAAGAAGAGAAAGATAAGAGCAGTAACTGTGAGATACAGAACATAGTTTATGTCTCAAGTGTGACCGAAAGTTTAGTTAGGTTTTTTCCCTCTAGATCTAAGGTAAAATAAAAGTGAAAAAAAGGAATTCATGATGATGTACAGGAAGCAAAGTAAGAAGGAATCAATACAATAGGGGCGATGATAGCATAATTAAGCCTCTAGTTAAGCTCAAGGAAATACATATGACATTATTCAAGGCTAGCTGTGATAATTATTTTGCATGTAACTTCAAAACATATGGTACTCCAAAGCAATGTGTCCTCATAAGTTGCTATATAATGAGTTTTCTTACTGTGTTTATGTAGATTAGCTGTACAAGTGCTACAAAAATCTTTGTGCCACCTGTCATTTCCCTGGTTATTCCACCAACGGTAAGAGCAGTGCTACATACCTTAATTTCAGGGGAAATAGTAATTACTAGTAGAAAAGATTTCTATTTCATGACACTTTTCTATTATCTTTTATATAATCTACTCTCTTATATCATTGTGTTTAAGGTGAGTCATTATGTGGATAATCCAAAATGATAAATAAATTCAAATATAAACAAAAAAAAAAAGCCTTTCAAATGGCTCAAACGTAGATAGGAAACTTTCAATTATCTTTCGTTCTTATCCTGTTTTCATCATCTTTATTCATGAACCATTTCTTATGTATTCATTTTTGTAATAGATAATTTTTCAAGATGATTAAATAGAGTGTGCTCTTCAAGACCTTCTAAAGAAAGCACAGTGTTTGTACTTTTTTTAAATTTTCAATTATAGACACATCTGAGTCATAATACATTTTAAATTCATTGATATAATTTTCATTATTGTGTATTATTATTGCTTTCTTGCCTCCTCTCCATTTTTAGTATTCTTCTAAAATGATGTGTTGGAGAAGACAAAGGAGAATATAGTACTAATTATTGTTGACGTCAAGGGTGGAAATATAAACTTCTTAATGATTTTGAAGAAAGTATGTAACTTTGCAAAGTGTGTTGTGGAACCCTGTTCCCCACATCATGTCTAAATCCTGCTTTCTGTATTCTGATCAGAATCCTCATACTCCCCCGAAACATCATATTTATTCTTATTCTTGGAACTTCAGGTATTGATAAATGTTTCCAGATTTTGTAACTAATAAGCAAGGCTCACTGATATATACTAGTCATCACTTTTAAATAACTCTCACTTTCTAAATTTATTTTTCTTTTTGATGTCTTCTTCCTTATTAAAATGAATTATGGGGGCAGCTAGGTGGTATAGTGGATAAAGCACAGGCCCTGGAGTCAGGAGTACTTGGGTTCAAATCCGGTCTCAGACACTTAATAATTACCTAGCTGTGTGGCCTTGAGCAAGCCACTTAACCCCATTTGCCTTGCAAAAACCTTAAAAAAAAGAATGAATTATGTTTAAGAGCAGGGATCTGGATTTTATTTTAAATTGCACGGCTATCTCAGTCAACAAGCATTTCTTAAATGTTTTTTTCTACATGATAGGAATTGTAAAAAAAAAACTCTACATAAAAGAAAGGCAAAAATACTTGCCTTCAGGGAGTTCATATATTATTGGACTTGACAATGGAAATTACTAGATGCAAACAGATTAAGGAAAATAATCTCAGGAAGAAGGATTGACTAGGAAAGACCTCCTGCTGAATGTGGGATTGAGCTAAATTTGAAGGATTGGATGGAAACTAAAAGATACAGAGGGAGAACATTCCAGGTTGAGGAGCTATCAATGCAAAAACACAAATTCATTAATTCTTGGAAGATGGCAAAGTCAATCAGAAATTGACGGGGTTGAAATGAGAAAAATGAAAAAAAAACAATAACTTTATTGTATATATATGGAGGGATTTGCAAGATTTACATGATAGATTTGCAGTTTCATGAATAACCATTTTTTTGTTAAATTAACTGAATAAACACAAAAGAAGTAGGAGGATTAGCAAGTAGTCCTTTAAGGCTCTAGAAGATAATCCATGGAAGGGGGTGAAATGTAAGACTGGAAAAGTGGGAAGTAAAATTAATTAAATTATTAAATTAATTAAAATTAAAATTATTAAATACTTTAAGATAAACACAAATCTATAATGATCTGGGAGCTAATAAAAGTCAATCTTTCGATAGCTATAGTATTAACAGGAGTGGGGGTAATAGGGAGATCACATAGTCTGACCTATCCTTTGAGTGATGGCCAGGTCATAAAAGAAAAATAATGCAGGCTCACCTACATTAGTGCCTTTGTGTGTAAAGAAAAGATGTATAGGAGAAACACTGTGTGAAGATAGAACTATAGACATTGAGACAGTAATAGCTCCCTTGTTAGAAAAATTCTAATTTTCTCAATTAGCAGAATCTAGGAAAAACTCAGTGAAATTTAGTTCTCTTCAGGGTTAAAAAAAATTTATTTTTCAAATGGAACTTTTACATCAGCAAAAAAAATGTTTCAGAGAATCATTGAAGTTAAGTGTGTTAAGTTAAATGATCAGAAAGAAGTGGGGAAAAGGACTGAAGGGAATAATTGCCAATTAAGAAACAGTTTTAAAATAATATAAACCATTAATGAAATATTCCCACAGAAATGCAGTAATCAGAAAAACATTAAATTACTGATTACTGTTTTGCTAGCAGTAAATCTCCACCATCTGGTACAATTAATCTTCAAGGATCAATGGTGGCTTAACAAAGGTAGTTTCCAAAGTCAGTATTAAGTTCAGAAATGAGGTTAAAGA
Organism: Macrotis lagotis; assembly: GCF_037893015.1. Lineage (NCBI taxonomy): Eukaryota > Metazoa > Chordata > Mammalia > Peramelemorphia > Peramelidae > Macrotis > Macrotis lagotis. The sequence goes on along the minus strand of NC_133666.1, from coordinate 366,196,813 downwards.
GAAATGAAGGTCTTTTAAGAATAACAGAATAGATAATCCATCTCTTAAAACAAACCCTCAATTGTGCATTTTTTTTGCAATTTAGGCTGTTATGTGTGATGAATCACCCCTAATATCAGACTAAAAGACATCAACTGCAAGCTCAAAAGTTCAATCTACTGAAGTGTCATATTTTTAAAGAAAAAAAATGAAATGCAATATTTAACCTATAAAAAGAGAAGTGGTAAGAAAAATGTCAGAGAAAAATATGTGATCCACCTTGAATTACTCAAAAAGGATGACATACTGAAAATACAACATTAAGGTTTTTTCAGTAAAATTCAGCATGTTTGAAACTTCTATTTAAATCAATTTTTTTTCTTTTAATCTTATTTCATTCTATTTCAAGCCATTTCCCAACAATATCATTGCATACAATTCTGGTTTGATATAGATGGCAAAAAAAAATTTTTAATGTAATGGATCCATTTTATTACCTAAATGATTATATTGGGTTCCAGGATATGATATTCTCATGAATAAGAATTTTACCTATGTAAATTGTGTTTTATATCTTTTAGTTTATAAGGACATGTTTTAATTTCCTGAAAAGTCAGTATTAGAAAAAAAATTGAAACCAAAAGCTGCAACTGATTGCATTACAAATGTCATTCTATGCTATGTAATGTTTGCAAAATAATAGGTTTTTTTTAAGTTTTGGAAACAATGAGCAAAAAAGGAAAAAATGACCAAGTAATTCGTACATTAAGAAATTATTAAAAATTAATGTCATGCAAGATGAAAGAGAAGAGAAAATGGATAATGATTCCTTTAGAAGAATTATAATTGTAATATAGAGATATTTTGGTCAATATTTCTAATTAAAATTTCAAGTCACTAAAAATAATTTTTGAGATGTGTTATGTTTACAGAACTGGTTCTGAAACAAGCAGTGAGCAAATTATCAACCTTGGGAAAATTAATTAACTTATTTGCATCACTAGGGAATCATTTAGCCTATGAGATAAAAGCAGTTTGTCAAATAAGTTTTAAATGGCTAGTAAAATCCTATTCCACTTAATCAATTTTAGTCAACTTCTGATTGAAAATTTACTTTCCACATCTCCCCCAACATATGCCTTCACCATCTTTTCACTTATCATGTTGTGAAACAGACTCCAGTTCCAAAATCTTTGCTACAAGTATACAAGTAATGACAGGGCCTTCTAACCAGAATATTTATTGACTAAAGGACAAGTGAAAGGCAATAAACATTTTAGAACATAAATCTTCTTTTCCTTTTTCCCTTGTTATCTTCAAAAATAGACAAAGTAGTGACAGTGCTAGATCAAAGGGGTAGAGTAGTTTAATAACTCATTGGGCATAATTGCAAAGTGTTCTCCCAAATGTATGGATCATTACACAATTCCATCAATAGTGAATTAATGCTTATCCATCCTCTCCAACTTTTGTGACTTTTTGTTTCCAATATTTTAGTCAATCTGGTAGGTTTAAAATGATATCTCAAAATTCTTTTAATATACATTTCTCTAATAAATAATGATTTATAACATTTTATATAAAAATTAATTGTTTGATTTCTACAATTGAAACCTACCTGTTCATATGCTTTGACCACTTATCAATTGGAGAATGATACATCATATATTTTCACACTATTATCCATTGGCCTCCATGTTAGCTAATTCTAGCTTTTAAAAACATTCCTTAGGACATTAATGGAATCCTTTGTTCTACTATTTCTATATTTAAAGCAAAAAGCATGATATTGACATATCATGTTTAAATTTATAACTTGAGTTTTTCCAAAGTATCACAGGCATTTCATACCTATGTTTTTTTCATTAGAAATTTTTTCATTATTTTCTCCACTTTGTATTTTCTCAAATACTTTACAATTCTTTGATGAAATTTTTGGAAAAAAAAAAGCTGTTCATTACAGTAAAACAATACTAATATTTTGCAAAGTAATATGAATCAATAGAGTAAAGAGGGGAAAGAGACAATAACAGTGAATAAAAGAGGAAACAAAAACACGTAGATAATGTATGTGTATGCACATATATGCACATGCCTATGTGTAAACATGTATATGTGGGTTATGTGTACATACCTAGGAGGACATAATAGAAAAGGCATTTCAAAAGAGCTACAAAATACAGACAGCTTGTATTCATTCTGCAAAGTCAGACTCAAGGCATGCTACAAAAGCTATAAACTTTCAATAATATAAAAAAACAAACACTAAAAGTATATGAAAGGATTCAACAATGCTATCGAGCAATTTGTAACTATGGCCAAAGGTCTATAAAACCAAGCCTACCCTTTGACATAACAATGCCACTACCAGGTCTGTATTACTGAAAAGGTGAAAAACAGGAAGCATTATATGTATAAGGATATTTATAGCATTTCTTTTCTGATGGCAGGATCTGGAAATTGAGGGGATGGCCATCAATTGGGGATTGATTGAATAAAATGAGGTATATGATTAAGATGAAATGCTGTTCTATTTTAAAAAAATGTTAAACAGGGTGTTTTCAGTAATTTACTTGTATGAGTAGATGAAATGGAAAATGTATTATACACAAAGTAACAGCAATATTGTAGGATAATCAGCTGTGAATAATTTACCTTTTCTTGGGCAGTTAGGTAGTGCAATGGATAGAGTACTGGCCCTGGAGTAAGGAGAACCTGAGTTCAAATTTGCCCTCAGACACTTAATAATTAACTAACAGTGTGACCTTGGGCAAATCACTTTACCCCATTGCTTTAAATAAATAAAATTTAAAAAATTTACCTTTTCTCAGCAATACTCTGAACCAAGAGAACTCTGAAAGAATTATGATAAAGAATCTTTTCCAAAGACATTTGATGATGTCTGAATATAGTTTGAAGAATAAAAAAAGTAAACAAATGTCAGATATATATATATCACTTACATATAATAAAATTTCATTTAAAATTCCAGAGAACTAGCAAAATTTACATGTGTATATGTGCAAATATTTTAAATAATTTGTTTTACACTCATGAACATTCTTAAACATTTTGGGCTTCATAAGATAATTAAGGAAAATATCTACACATAGCAAACATTTATACATACATGCATATAATAAAATACATGTTAAATGAAGGAGAGAATACTTCAATACCCACTTATAGAAATCAAAAACATTTACAATAATACTTGGAAAAAATCAAATACCACCCATTCATCCTAATAATGAGGAAACTGGGAGTCAGAGCTCATAAACATTTCTTCCCATGTCAAAAAAATAGTAAGTTGTTGGATGATAATTAGAGCTTAACTCTTCTTTCCCAAAATCTACCTTTCACCATATCTTTCTTTTACTTTTTCCTTCTAAAATAACTACTATTCATTGTGCTGTTCAAATTTTTACCTATATTTGAGGAGTTATCTCTCATTTTTAAAGTATTTTGCTTTCCCTTCAAATATGTATAAGTCTACAGGTAAATATTAATTTTATAGCTTTAATTAGGAAAATTCATTTCTTATAAGGAACATTTTTATTTCCCATTCAACAAATATTTACTAAATGGCACTGAATATCTTATACTGTATTTTGTTGTTCAGTCATTTCAGTCATATCTTACATTTTGGGATGCCATCTGTTTTTCTTCACAAATATACTGACATAGTTTGCCATTTTCTTCTTCAGCTCATTTACAAATGAGAAAATTGAGGCAATCTAGGGTAAGTGACTTGTCTGTGATTAAGAATTTAAGTATTTGAGGTAAGTTTGACCTTGGTTCTTCTTGACTCCTGGTCTAGCACTCTATCAACTCTACCACCTAACTGCCCAATAAACTAGATTTCAAAAACACAAATCCCATTTAGATACCAATTTTTTTTAAAACCATCTCACTATTTTGCATATTTACTTTTCTAAAATAACAACCACCTTTCATATGACAGTGATGAAGCCAACAATATCTGAATACTTTACTTTAAATGGAAAAAAACAGAAATTGTATAATATTTACAAAAATATGAAATGTCCAGATTACCTGAAGAAGTGGAAAACTAAAATAATTCCATCTTAGAAAAAGAAATTGAAAAAAATGGCAATAAACTCCCTAAGAAAAAAAATTCCCATAGCCATATGGGTTCTCAAATGAATTCCACCAAAACTTAAAGAATAATTAATTCTAATTCTATATAACTATTTGTAGAAATAGATAAAGGAGAATCCCTACAAAATTCTTTTTGTCCGACACACACACACACACACACACACACACACACACACACACACAGACAAAGACACAAAAAGTCAAAAGAATGCTAGTATCTCAATAATGGAAAAGGACTTAGAGGGACAGCTAGGTGGCACAATGGATAGAACACTGACCCTGGAGTCAGGAGGACCTGAGTTCAAATGTGGCCTCAGATATTTAATAACTATTAACTGTGTGACTTGGGCAAATCACTTAACCCCACTTCCTTGCAAAAAAAAAAAAAAAAACAGGAAAAAGTACTAGAAGTAATCTGGTCTGAACAGAATTCCTATCAGCAACACACAGGTCCATGATCATCTAACCTCTAATGAAAGAATCCTTGTAGGGGGCAGACAATTATTTTTTTAACCTTTATTATTTTTAAGTTACAAAATTTCCTTCCACCCTCCCTTCCTGCCCCTCCCCTCAGTGGCAAACAGTAAGGTTAGCATTGTACCTACATATTTTTAATAAATATGTTTATAGATTAGTCATTTTTGGTATGCGGAATTAGGATTAAGGAAAAGAGATACATGAGACAATTTTTTTGTAAAGTATTCATCAAATTCTGAAGGGGGGTTTTTTGGTTTTGTTTTGGTTTGTAGACAATTCTGTTAGAAGCATCTTATTTCATTTTATGAAATCAATTTTCCTTCTTATATTAGGAATTTACTTCTTAAATTTAATCTAAATCTTCTGCTTTATGCCTTCTATTCTCAGTGCCTCTTCATTCCCCTTGGAACAAATAAAATAAATGTACTACAGCATGAAATTTTTTCAAGTCCTTTAATATTTAACATTCTTACCTTCAGGTGAAACAACTCTAGTTTCTTAAACAAATCCTGTTGAAGCATGATTTCAAAATTCATTATTTATTTTCTTGTTTATATTCTTGGATTTTCTCTAATTTATTAATGTTTGTTCTAATATACACACACTTATAAATTGTTATAAGAATAGTGTTTTTTAACTGAAGATTGTTTCTCCACTAGCTCCAGTTCACTTGAGCGGGCATTTTATTCCAATTTTATTTGTTTGTATATAAAGAAAAATTCATCTTTTTCATTTTCTTGCTAAATAAGTCACTAGGATTCATAAAAATCAATGTTTCTAATGATAAATTATGGTCTATAAACATAAAGTACTCATGATATTACATGAAAAATTTTTAAATTGATTTTTAAAATCTTAAGCTGTATAGAGATGCCTTGATATTTTAAGAGAAATGCATGGAAAAAATTAATCAGAGATGTATCACATACTGTCAGGTTAATCCTAATTATTCTTACAAATATAACTCCCAGGTACACAAATCAAGAAGTTTAAAATAATATAAATATACCCTGCCAGAATTTGACATTTTTTTCCGGTCCTTTTTTGCCTTTTTTTTTCTTGCTGATTCCCTGATAAGGATAAGAGATTGAGAAATCAGAGGCTTATTCTTTACACAATAAATGATTTCCTGAAAAACTTCAAAAAAAGTGATAGTATTGATAATGTTTAATGGGTGGATCGCCAATGAAGATTCAATTCTTAGAACATATTCATATTATAATTCCCAGTGAGTTTTACAGAATAGTCTTCTTTTGTTCTAATGCAAAAAAAAAGAAAAGATACTATTTAGACATTACAAATGAGGGGGCAGGTACAGTCTGATGGTTTAAAATCTTTCTACTTGACTACAGATTCAGAAGCACTCTGATACTCAGTTCTTGGGAGCAAATTAAGTTACCATAAGAAAAAGAGAGTTCAATGAGATTCCATTCTCTTTTCATTGCTGGTGATAAGTAAAGCCAAATTGCTGTAAACAGCTGTAAGACTGTTGCTTATGTATTGTTTCTCTTTAATCTTAGGTGAAGAAGGATACAGTTTGACTTTTCTAGGTCACTCTTTTATCCTGTAGCTCACTTCCCACAGGAAGTAAAACAGAGGGAAATATTGTAGGGTTGTGCTTTCAGTATGAAAATTCAGTTAAGTTCTATTTTCTAAGTTCTTCTCTTGCAGTCAATAGTTAGATTTTTCCATCATCATCATGTTGTCAATCATGCATATTTAAAAAAGAGATTTCCAAAGTCTCACATGGTGAATTGGAACATCTACAAAACTTAAGGGAGGGACGGCTAGGTGGCTTAGTGGATAGAGCACCAACCCTGGAGTCAGGAGTACCTGAGTTCAAATCGAGCCTCAGACACTTAGGAATTACCTAGCTGTGTAGACTTGGGCAAACCACTTAACCCCATTACCTTGGAAAAAATAAAAAAATAAAAAAAAAAACTTAAGGGACAAGCAAAAAACATTCTCTAAAGACTAGGATTTCATTGGCCAGTCCTTCCCTTTCATAAAAAATATATATATTTTTACTTCTCATATCCTCATACATCTTGCTTAAAATTGTTCAAGAAAAATATTGTCAACCCCCATATTTGACAAAACTCTATGATGATTGCTTCTGAACTATGATCCATTAGCATACTTCAATGTATGAATGAATTATCAAAGTGAATATTCTTTCCAGTGTTGTAGTTTTTAAATAACAAATGCTTTCCCAATTTATAATTCTTGCTAACATTGCCCCCCAAAATAATTCAACCCACCTGACTTTTCAGAACATAGAGAAGTTCTTTGAATATGTAATTATTTTAGCAAGCAGTAGTAATGAGTACAGAGTAGTTAGGCTTTTAATTACTTCCAATCTTATAGGTTCAATATTACTTTGAATCACATATTTACTGGATGATATATTCATTCTAGTTTTTGTCTATAATGTCATTGAAATAATATTCTACTCTAATAGTAGACACAATGTGACTATCATGTTGAATAATCTATAATTTCTTTTTTGGACACTGATTTGCAGTCAAATAGAAAAATTTTGATGTTCAAATACTGCATTTTTAGTTCAGAAATAACAAGAATATTGCCTTTCCCTAGATGCAATAAAGTATATTTTATTCCTCTTATTTAATACTGGTATATTCATTTTTTAATATTTAAAATCTGCTCAATACATATGAACTGATAGACTAATCTGAACTTCCCATACCAAAATATATACTGCTTTTTCAAGTGTTCAGAAAACTAATTCATTCCTGAATGTGCTATTGGAAGAAGCAAAAATGACCCTTAATGAAATTAAATAGGAAAGAACAACGTTCCAGATGATACACAATTTTGAAAGCATTCAAGTATTGATTTTCAAGATATCAAAAGAAGGAAATATAATATATTATTTGAAAAAATACAGATTATATTATCTAATTTTTTAAATAAATTGAGAAGATTCAAACATTTGTTGATCATTTCATTTCTATGAAATTTACTATTTCCTATCTATAGCTATATAGATGGAGATATGAGAAAAGCACAGCTGTATTTTGCCAGTTATATTCTCCATAGACTACAATTTTATAATTAGATAAGTGATTGGCATATGCAGGCACACTAAGATGGTGGTATGTTTATTATTTTTTGATTTAGGGAAAAAATAAAAGAAAGCAAGCCTTGAAATTGAGGGAATGCACATCAATTGGGGAATGGTTGAAGAATCTGTAGTATTTGTATTTAATGGAGCACTACTGTTCTATAAGAAATCATGAGGGACAGGATTTTAGAAAAGCCTTGAGAGACTTTCATGAATCAGTGTAGAGTGAAATGAGTAGCCAGATGAACATTATATACACTAACAACAAGATGTGATGATGATCACCTATGATGGACTTGTTCATTCCTATAATAATATTCTACAATAATCAAAGAAAATTTAAAAGATTTATGATGGAAAAACTATCCTTAATTGAAAAAGGAATGGTAAAGTTTAAGTGAAGACTAGAAACTTTTAGTTCATTTTCTAAAAATTGTCTTATGTATTATGTCATTTTTTTGCCTCTCTCTAATGTTTTCTATTTGATTCTTTTCTTACATCATGATCAATACCAACCTATTGTTTAGTGAGCTTATTAATGCAAAGCATATTTCAGATTGTTTTCTGTCAGGGAGACAGTGAAAGGAAGGTTGTTGGGTGGGAGAAAATTGTAAAACTCAAAACCTTACAAAAAATGATTAGGAAAAACTACCATGGCATTGAAAAAAAACAAAGAAATAAATTATTTTTAAAAAGTAAATAAATATTGATCTAAAAGCTTTATTCCCAAAAGGATTACCATGTAGTGAAAAGCATATAGGATTTCTTTAAAATTGTATGTACAATGATATAAATATTTATACATATATTCATATATGTACACACAAAAACACATATGTGCATACACACAAAAATATATATATATAATATATTTTAACCTTTTTTCAAATTTTTTTCCTAGTTTATATTGTTTCTCAAAGTTCTTTTATCATTCAACTAGCTTGTATTGAGTTCCTACTATATGCCAGTTACTATGCTAATGCCAGTGATATATATAGTAGAGTCAATGATAGTATCTGCTTTCAAGTAATTCACAATTTGATAGAAGAAATACTATTTAAACAACAAAGTAAAAATAAGATTTAAAAAATAAAATCAGAGAAAATTTAAAAAGATTGGTCAGTATACTGAAAGAAGAGTAGGATGGAACTTTAGTTGAGATTTGAAAAAAGTCAAGGGAAATGGGGATGTAGAGATAAAGAAAAGAGTGTTCTAGATTTAGAGAATGGCAAATGGAAGCATGGAAAGTCAAGTGATGGAGAGATTTGTGCAAGGAACAAAAAGAGGTCAGAATTACAAAAATATGTGGTAAGGTAAGTGAAAGACAATTGTCAAGGTTGGAAAGTAAAGGTTTTAAAGGCTTTATAGACCATATACAATTCTGGAGTGTTATATTTCCTTGAGTGACAGATTTGTTTGATAATATGGACATAAAAATGTTTTTAATTTATCATTCTTGGTTTTTTGTTTGCTTTTGCTTTGTTTTGTTTGCTATGCTTTATCTAATCAAATGTCTGATTTTCGTTAACATTTTTCCTAAATTAGGCTTTCTAATTTTTATACCTCTCATTTCAATAATGAAGATCTTAGGGTTTTTGTTTTTTTTTTACCAGATGTCAGTCAGAATTATGTTTTATTCCCATGAACCCAAATTTCATGGCATCTTATCCTAGTCTAATTTTCTTTTTGTGTGGAACCAGAACATTTCCTTTAGTGATAAAGTTCCAATTCTTTCAGAATTAATAAAATTTAGTCTACCATTTTCAAAAGATAATTTTTTTCTTGCTTCTAATGTGACTTAGAGTATGGGTACACAATTATAAAAAGCACGCAATCTCTCCTCATCCTTGAGCAACACATATTCCCTAGTATCCAGGGGAGAAATTGCTAAAATATTTGAAATGGTGGAATAGAAGTGTAACATTTTAAGTTCATTATTTAGAAGTTCAAAATGATGGCTTAAAATATTTTATATAAGATATGCATATTATTACTTAAACCATGTTGACAGTAAGAAGTCAAATTCTGGTATTTCCAAATAATTATCACAGTTCAATTAGCCATAAAATTCAGAGTACACATTCAGCTTATTTTAGCAGATATATTTCAGAACATTAGGAGAAATGTTTAAAGGGGTTGCTGTTAGGATAATTGAGAAGATTTACATGTTAATGATATAGATCTTTTCAATGCTGATGTGGTGAATACAGCTATGAGAGCATATTATAAGAGTTTGGGCAAGTCATCTGTTTACTAAGATTAATCTTTTTTGATGGAATGAAAATATGATGCACACATTAAAGATCAAATAAAAAGTCTTTAAATAAAATGAGTAGGTCACATTTGAAGAGAAGTCTTAATGGAATATGAAAAAACAATTTATGGACTGTTGAAAAGAGAAATAATCATCATGAAAACAAAATTTAAGATTTACAAAACAGAATTAATTAGTAAAAGAAATAAAATACTTGAATTTATGAAAAATCACTCTAAATAATTAAACATAGTACAACTTATTATGAATAAAAATAAACAGAAGTGAAGAACCATCTGGAAGAAAGAAAAAAAAATGAGGTACCAAAATTAAAAACAAAACAAATAGATGATGAAGACAGGATGCAAAGAGACAATAAGAGGATTATAGATCTCTCAAAAGAAATAGACAAAATATCTGTTCATCACATAATAAATAATAAAATTAAAATATCCAGAAGATGGTGGCTAGAAATTAGGATGGTCCTAGAGCTTTTGCTAAAACAGCTTTGAATGAAAACTTTAAATAGGTCCTAAAGCAACAGAACATATTACAAAAACAGTGAAACAACATTTTATTGAGATATCTTAGAGGAACTTTAGGAAAATCTCTGTCCTGTGATTAAAAAGAGAGTTTAGCTCAGAGCAGATGGGAGAGCAAAGAAGTCAATGAGAGGCAATATATTAGTAACAATGCAGCTAAGGTCCTGGTAGCCGTAGAGAGGGTCCCAGTACCAGCTCAGAGAGCAAGCTTTTGAGTCCTGGGAAGCTGGTGGCATGTTAGGTAGCCAGCAAAAAAAAAAAAATGGGACCATATACCCTACATCACAAGAACAGAGCTCAACCAACAAAATGAACAAAAAAGCATAAAGAAAAATGTGCTAACCATTGACAGCTACTGTTTTTATTGAGGTGATAAAAATGCAACTCAGAAGAGAAAACAGTGAAGAGAAGTAGTCTCTAAGAAGTAGCCTCAAATCCAAAAAAGACTTCATAGAAGAGTTCAAAAAGGATTTTAAAAACCAAAGAATAGAAGAAGGAAAAATGGAGAAAAGAATTGGAAAAAACCCCAATAATTTTAAAAGTGCATTTAACCAATTGGAAAATAAAATTAGCTAATTGGAAAAGGAAACAAAAAAGCTAATTGAAGAAAATGAAACTTAAGGAACTAGAATTGAACAAATGGCAAAAAGAAAGATTCTGTGAGACAGCATGAGTCTATCACATAAAATCAATAGGTTAAAAAAAACAAAGAAAATGTAAAGCAACTCCTTGGAAAAATGACCAACCTGAAAAATAGATCAAGGAGAATTAATTTATGAATTATTCATTTACCTGTAGGTCTTGATCAGCAAAGAGACTGGACAATGGAAAACTACCCTAATATCCTAGATCAAGAATATAAAATAGTCCTTGAAAGAATCCTCAATCAGAAAGAGTTTCCAAAATAAAAACTCCAAGGAATATTGAAGCCAAATTTTGGAATTCTCACCAAAAGGAGAAAATAGTGTAAGTAACCAAAAATACCAAGGGATTGCAATAAGGATTACATAGAATTTATGTTATTCAACATTAAAGGATTAGAGGGCTTGGAATATGAGATTACAAAGAGAAAAGGGCTTGGATTACAACAAAGAATTAAGTACCCTAAAAAATTTAACATATCCTTTCAAGGGAAATGATGAATTTTCAGGGAAAGAAAGGATTTTTCAAACTTACCTGATAAAAAGACCAGAACTGAACAGAAAATTTGATCTTCAAATAGGAGACTCAAGAGATATGTAAAAGGATAAATAAAAGGGGTTGAAAATGTTACATAATAAAGCTAAATTGCCTACATTCCTATCCAGGAATATAATACTTGCAACTCTTGAGAAGTGTATTTCTCTTAGTATAATTGAAAGGAGCATATTTAGACAGAGGAAGTAGGAAATGACTGTCATATAAGCAGACTTTTAGTTGTTGGAAAGGAAGGAACTTGAAAAGGGAGTATGGGTATAAATTGTGATTTGATCAAACTCTTAGCTTTTGAGATGGAGGAATTGTTCTTGAAAAGGGCTGGTGAATTTAAATTGATTATGAGGTAAGGCTGTCTCTAGCTCTTGAAAATTGTACTATCAGGATAATTGAAAGGAATAAACGTTTATAGAGGGAATGGACAGAAGACAAGCTATAAAACCAAATAGGACATGTGAAAAAGGTAAAAAGGATTATTCTGGGATTATGAAGGTGGAGGCATTAGAATATACTTGTACTTCTAATGGGACAGTTGATGAAAGAGCACTTGGACAGAGAGTGGTGTATAAAGTGATTATGATGTAATGAAGTTTATAAGTCAATCAGTCAATCAATCCATCGATGCTTGAGAATAGTATTTCTGTCAGGACAGATAAAAAGAGTATACTTTGTCCCTTCACCACCTGGAGCCAACATGGCTTGGGTGCAAACCAAGACCGTGAAGAAGGTAGCAGGAGTCATCATCGAAAAGTACTACAGTCACCTGAGCAATGACTTCCACACCAACAAGCGGATCCATAGAGGCCCTATGAAAGGTATATCCATGAAATTGCAGGAAGAAGAATGAGAAAAAAGAGATAACTATCTTCCTGAGGTCTCTGCTTTGGATCAGGAGATAATTGAAGTAGATCCTGATACCAAAGATATATTGAAACTCCTGAACTTCTGGAGCTTGTCTAACCTCCAAGTTATCCAGCCCATGGTTGGGATGAACTTCAAACCACCAAAAGGAACTGTTTAATATTTACTTTTGTCTTTCCAATAAACTTGGGAACCCCCTAAAAAAAGAGTATACTTTGATATAGGTGTAGGTACAAGACAGGTATAAAACAATTAAGACATGGAAAAGATGATTATTACTGGGAGAAGAAGTCATTAGAGGATAAATAATACCACAGGATGAGACAGCTATAGAGAAAGAAGGGAAGGTGTCAGTACTGAGTAAATCTTTCAACAGATTTGGCTCAAAGCAGGAATAAGGTACGTACCCATATTGGATTAGAAATTTATCTTATTCTCTGGGGAAGTAGAGGGGAAAGAGAAAGAAAGAAAGTGAGGCTAATAAAATGGAAATAGAAAGAAAAAGTTAGGAAAAGTAAAAATTAAAAAAAAAGCAAAGTGAAAGCTTAAAGGAGGAAGAAGGAAGAGCAAATTAAGAGATGCAGCAATTAGAAACAAAACATTGGTGAGGAGGAAGGGGAAAGAAGAGAGAAAAGTACAAAGAGAGGGAAGATAGAATAGAGGAAAATACAGTAATATTAACTGTGAATGTGACTAATATCAACTAACCCTTAAAACAGAAGTGATAGCAGAGTGGATTAAAAAAACATTCCTACAATTTCCTTCCAAGAAATACTTTTTGAAACAAAGAGATACACACTGGGAAAAGGTGAAAAGCTGGAGCAGAATCTGTTTGCAAAAGCAAAAATAGAACTAAGTAGACAGACCAGGAAGGAGAAAGACATTGTAAAATCTCACTAAATTAAATAATAGATGTATTTATGAAATTTTGTGAAATACTCCTTATAATGTCTATCAGTTTAGGAATAGGTGAACAAGTCTTGATATATGAATATTATGCAAGTAAGAAATCCTGAATGATCTAACTTCAGAAAAATTTGGAAAGAATGACATAAATTATTGCTAAGTGAACTGAATATGGAGAGCATTGTATACATTAACAACAACACTGTGAAATCATCAAGTATGTGGAAAGCAGCTTCTATGAGCAGTTCATGATGATGGAGCGACATTCACATCCAGTGATGAAACTATGGATTCTGAAAGCAGAGTAGAGCAAACTATGTTCACTTGTTAAAACTTCTTTTATTATTTTTTCTTTCTAACTCATAATCTTTTTTTCTCTGTAGTTCTAAGTCTTCTTTTACAGCATAACTAAGTGAAAATACGTTCAAAAGCAATTGCACAAGTACAATATAAATCAAATTATATGCTGCCATGGGAAGGAAGAAGGGAGAGGAAGAATAAGAGAAAATTTGAAACTCAAAAACTTGCAAAGATGAATATTAAAAACAATCTTTGCATGTATATGACAATGAATAAATAAAAAAGAATTAAAAAACTATTCAGAACATATGAACACATAAAATAGGCATAAATAGGACAAAAGAAAACAGCACTTTGCAGATCAGTCATAGCGATATGTGTGTGCTTGTGAGTACTACAATTTCGAAGACAAAGAACACATATTGTGACAATGATTCAATTCAAAACTTCAAACGAAATATGAAACAATCTACAACAAATCAGTACAAATACATTCAAAGATAAAGGTAGGAAAATTTGAGCAACACATGATTATGCTACATATCAGAAAATTTTATTAGGGAAACAGAATGTGTTCTGAAGAACTAAGGAGTTTAGCATAAATGCAAAGTGATGTGGACCTTATGTGGCTAAAATATTCAATATGTTTAGCAAGATCAGAAATTTTGAGAGTGTTTTATCTTGTTATGCAGCATTCTACCTCATGAAAATGGGACTAAGAGCTCTTGGTGGAGGAGAGAAAAGAAAGAGTTGGAGGATATGAATTCAGAGACAATGTCAAAAGGGTGAAAATGATAATCAAATTAACCAAAAGTTTATCTATTTTATTGGGGGTTTTTTTCCTAAAACCAACTCTTAGTTTTATTTATTAGTTCAATATTTTTCTTACTTTTAATTTTAGTAATCTCTCTATAATTTTCAGAATTTCTAATTTGGCATTTATTTGGGAATTTTTATTTTATCCTTTTTCTAGCTACTCTAGTTGCATGTCCAGTTCATTGATTTGATTTATCTAACTCTTGAAAATTGTTGGGATGCCCATCAATTGGGGAACGGCTAAATAAGTTATGGTATATGAATGTTACAAAGTATTCTTGTTCTATAAGAAGTTATGAGCAGTCAGTCTTTAAAGAAGCATGGATTGAATTACATGAATTTTTGCTCAGTGAAAGGTGCAGAACCAAGAGATAATGGACTCAGATTCTTTCAGCTGTTCAGGCTTCAAGGACAACCCTGAAAGACCTGCTAAGTTCAACACTGTCCACCTTCAGAAGAAAAATTATGGAGACTGATCACATTCTATGTTCACTTTTTGTTTTCAAACTTCTCTTATGTTTTTCCATCCATTCTCATAGTTTTTTTTTTCTCCTTTCCCTTTGGCTCTAATTTCTCTTTCACACATGACTAATATGTAAATATGTTAAACATGAATGTACATGTACAACTTTTACTGAACTGTTTACCACCTTGTGAAGTGAGGAGGGAAGAAAGGGTGGTATAAAAAATTTGGAACTCAGAAATTTGCAAATGGATGAATGGTGAAAAACAACTATTACATTTATTATGTTTTCGTTTTTGTTTTTTTTGCAAGACAATGGGGTTAAGTGACTTGCTCAAGGTCACATAGCTAGGTAATTATTAAGTGTCTGAGGTCAGATTTGAACTCAGGCTCTCCTGACTCCAGGGTCAGTGCTCTATCCACTGTGCCACCTAACCTATTGCACTTATTTGGAAAAATAAAATACCAATTAACATAAAGAACAAAGCAATGACAAAAAATAGATTTAGTTAATTTTGAGACACAGAGATTGAGGTCTCTTAGTCTATTTTTTTCTATTTATGTCTTCCTTTAAATCATTTAGTTTCTCCGCTAAGAATCTGATTGGTATACCCTTGGTGCATATATGTTTATATTGAAATTATTTCATTGTTTATGGTAGCTTTCAGGAAGATGTAGTTTCCTTCCTTTTCTTTTTAAATGAGATCTATTTTTACATTTGCTTTGCCTGAAATAAGGATTGCTACACAAGATTTGTTAACAACATTTGAAGTATGATATATTCTGCTCCAGCCTTTCACCTTTATCTATATGTATCACTCTCTGTTTCAAATATTGTAGAATTCTTGTTTCTAATCTACTCTGCTCTTTTCTTCCATTTTATGGGAGAGTTCATCTTTATTATTCCTCCTTCCTGTCTCCCCTCTGTCTGTATTTTTCTTTCTCCTTTCACTGTAATCCTCTTCACCAGAGTTTTGTCTTTGAATACTGCCTCTCTCAATCTGCCCCTCTTCTATTTATTCCCTTCTCTTTTCTTTCCCCTTTCCATTTTACATTTCTACTCCTTCTCCTTCCTTTCACTCTTTTCCCCCTCCTAACAGCTAAAGGGAACCAGATTTCTAAACCTGATTATATGTGTTATTCCTCTTTGAATCAAATCCATTGAAAGTAAAAGTCAAGTTCTCATCCCCTCCCTTCTTTTCCTCTACTGCACTACGTTGTGTACCTCCTTATGTGATGTAATTTATCCCAATTTGCCTCCTTCTTCCTCCTGTCTCAGTATATTTTTATTGTCTGATTTTATTTAAATCATCCTATCAAAATCAACTAATGTCCATATTTTCTAAGTAAATTGTTTCTAATAGAGATACAGATTTCAAGAGTTACGAATACCATTCTCCCTTGTAGGTATGTAACCAGGTTAATCTTATTGAATTTTATTGTTTTTCTAATTCTCTATTTTTCTTGCTATATATCTTTCGAGTCTTCTGTTTGAAAAGAAAATTTTCTGTTCAGCTGTTTTTTCCATCAGGAAAATTTGAATGTCATTTATTTCTTTAAATGTCTATCTTTTCTCCTGTAAGAATATTCTCATTTTCTTCAGGGTTTGTTTTGTTTTCATTTTTTTAATTTTGCTTCACTGATTCTTGATGTCTTATATAGTCATTAGACTCTATTTACCCCAGTCTCTTCTTCAAGGAATTATTTTCTTCAATTCTTCAAGGAAATGTTTTCTTCCATTAACTCTTCCATTTCCTTTTCCATTTGGTCAATTATATTTTTATTTTTTTGGCAGTGGGGATTGAAAGAAAATGGGATTAAGTTATTTGTCCAAAGTCACACAACTAGTAAGCATCAAGTGTTTGGTCCTATATGAACTCAGGTCTTCCCTAATTCTAGGGCCACCACTCTATCCACTGAACCACCTAGCTACCCTAGTCAATTCTATTTTTTAAGGAACTGTTTCTTTTTCCATTTGTTTTTTACATTTGCCTGATTATATTTTTAAAGAATTTGTTTTCTTCAGTCAATTTCTATATTTCAATTTGCAAGATGTTGAATTTCTCTTGCATTTCTTTTTCCAGTTTATCTACTTGATTTTTAAAATCTTTTTTTGAGCTCTCCCAAGAGGTAAGTCTTTCTAGACTGGACGCCATATAGTAATCTATAGCTACATGCGTAGTGCTTTTTCTGCCACCCTTTTCTGAAATGATCTTTTGCCTGTCCTTGTAGTTTTATATAGTCACAATTTTTTTTCTGAAATTCCTTATTCATTATGAATTTTGTTATTGATTATTGTTCCAAGCTTCTTGTGTTGGGGGAGGGGGCTTTCTGTATTGAGAACCCTAGAGGCTTGCTCAGTGGGTTGGTCTATACACATTGAGAATGCCAAAAGTTTGCTCACTTGGTTGAACCATGCAATCTAGTCATTCCAGTTGAACTGGGGAATCTAGCATAACTGTGTTAAAGTCCTATCACATGGCTTGTTGTGCAATTGACTTGCTGAGCTGGGACTCAAGATGTCTCTGTGACCAATCTCTCCTGAGGTTGAGAACCTCCAATTGGTGCCTTCTATGTCCTGCCACGCAATTGTTGTATTTCAGTTCCTTGCTCTGGGCATACTCCCTTTTCAAACCAAGAAAAACCTTGTTGGAAAAAGTTTCATTCTGTCCTTTTGTGGATTCTGTCACTTCAGATTACATTAAAAGGATTAATTAATATTGTTTCTGAGGGAAACCCATGAGAGCTTAAGGAAATTCCTGATTTCTTTCCACCATCTTAGCCCAAATTTCAAACTATTAATAACCATATAAAATAATACTTCAAAGCAAGGCAAATCAAAGCAGGCCTTTGCTTATAACTCCTAAGGATTAAATTGGGGGGGGATGGTAAAATATGGGAATAGCTAGTGCTGTTGGCCTTGTGGGAATATGTGCATATTGTTTTGTTTGTAGTGATGGGAATTACTACTACCATTTTGGAAAGTGATATGTAATGATGCAAATAATGTGTCAAAAATTTCCATGTCCCTTGTTTCAAAAAATACATTTTAAGAAATGACATATATCTTATAAAGGAAAGGATTACATGCTGTACAGATTTTATTTTAGTCGATCCAAATCTTTCCCACAATGACATGCCCTCTCTCTTAAGTCTTTAAATCAGAATTTTAATGATAATATACTTATAACCCAAAATTATTTACACATAGATATATACATATTTATAATATATGTGTGTATGTATGTATGTATGTATGTATGTATAAAACTTCAGCATAGATAAAAGAGAGATAAGAGAAAAGAGAAAGAGTCATTACCCAAAGGACAAGGTTCTAACAAATCTGGAATTCTGGGAAAATCCAGAGATGTCACAACACAGCCTTCAAGATCTCAATTGGGAGAGTCCCCTCTCCAAAGGATTGGGCTTCCAAAGCCCACTTTCCCAAGTAAGGACTTTATAGTACCCACACAAACATGGCTCAGATGCAAGGGTTTACAAGACTGAACACAGTGATCAATGGGCTCTCAACCTAACACAAAAATCCATGAGATTAGGGCCAAAATACCCTCAGATTCTAAGTACAGTCAGGTGTCTTGTGGTAAACACCTAGGAACAGGCCAAGTCCCCAGGTTTGGACCCCAAACCATGTTTACTAGGAATGTTCCCCAGCACTCCCTTCCCCAGAAACATGTCTTGATCAATAATGCCTCACTTCTTGAGAAGTTCCTTCTCCTTGGATGATAATGGCTGATAGGGAAGATTGCAATTTAACCCTTCACCCTTCATCGGGTGAAGAAGAAAATTGGAGACAAAATTGATATTCATTGTTTGGGGGAAGGTCTAAAAAAATTGGAATAGTTCAATGTAAAGGTAAATTATTGTGTTTTAAGAAAAGATTAATATAGAGAATCATGGAAAGACTTACATGAACTGTTGCAGAGTGAAGCAAAACACATAAAATGACAACAAATATAAATTAAAGCAATAACCAATTCCATGAACCAATCTAAACTCAATGATGCAGAATTGGAAGGATAAATATGACCCCAAATACCTCCATTACTTTTGAAAAAGAGGATGTCCTTTAGCTTTGAAGCAGTCTATTCATTTTAAAACTTTTTCAATCATTTTTCATTCATCAGTTTAACTCATTTCTTTCCTGTTCTTTAGTGATATAAAGTAAAATATAACAAAATTCACTTTTTAAAATGTTAGATTGGGGAAAATATCTTCCCCATTTTTCTTGACACACTGCTTTAAATTATAAAAAAACAAGGAGAAAGAATACTATAGGATGGCTAGATAATGAAGGTATTTCAATCTGTAGTCTTTGATAGAATTTATACATTGATATCAATGGGATCACAAATAGATGGAATATTGGAATAGGGGAATGAAAAAATGTTTTTTTTCTTTTAAAATAGAAAATTTTATCTTATACTAGTATAAAATATTGAAGTGGTAAATTTTCACTGATTTTACTTCCTGAAATATGTTACCTGTGTAAAACAACAAATTTACAAACTTGTAGTTTATCATTTTTTTAAAAGTTGAGTCTTGCTAATGTCAATTCTATGTAAGATGAGTCCTGTTATACTTTTTCCTACACATATGACACTGTTTTAGAATCTCCATATCTTTTTGGAGCAATAATTAGATAAACAAATCTATGCTGATATTGTTGCTATTAGCCTACTTCATTAATGCACTTGTTCTACTCTTCATATAGAATATTACAGCAATATTGATCATCTTAGATTCAAACTGAAATATTATTACTATCACCATAAAAAGCATATTCTTTAAAATAGAATAAAATTGCTCATACTCTGTCCGTGATTTATATTTACAGTGCCAAGATTTCTAAACCATGTATAAAAACAAGGATATCTTAAATTAATTTACAAAGACCTTTAGAAAATAAGTATAGACTCTCTAAGGAAAGATAAGAGAATGCTAAAAATTTCGTGATTAGGAAAAAGGATATTATTCTATTTATGGAACTTTGGATATCCCCCCCAAAAAAATTGTATCTTAAGTTACATGGATATGAGATGAGGTAGGCAGAGGTAGGCAGAGGAGGCAGAGATGAACCCCACCTCTGATAAGGAAGGGTTGTGTATGGGCCAGGCCATCAGAGGTGGGTGAGGCACATCTCTAACACCTCTGTCTCCTCTCATCACATGTCTCTGTTAAAGAGCTATTTAAGTTTCTGAAAATTTTAATAAAGAGAAAATATGCTTTTCTAAATTCTGCTAACACAGATTGTGATTCTTGACTGAAAATCAATTTCAAAGATGGATAAAGACCGAAGTGATTTACATTTTGAATTTCAACAGGCATTAAGCCCTAGATAGTTAAAGCAAGATGACACCAGATTCAAAGTCAAAAGACAATTTATTCAGGTTTTACCATTGAGTTATATGAGCCTCAGTAAGTTGTTCAATTGTAGTAAATCATAAGAATCAATTAAAACTGAAAATATTTGTAAAAGTTCAAATAAAAATGTGATTAGTGTTTTCCAGTGTATAGAACAAATTGGTCTTCTTCTGTAAATCAAAATGTAGTAGAACTATTTTTTTCATTTTTTATCTTATTTTTTTATCTTATTTTTTATCTTATATTTTTATCTTATTTCATGTTATTATTAATATATTCAACATATACCTATGAGAGACCTGAGAGACTGACAATCAAATACACAGACAGTGATTTAGAAATAATTTCCAAGTAACATTTTTTAAAAATTAGAAAATTTTAAAATACAATAAATAATACAATGGAAATAAAAAAGTGAATGACTCAGTCTAGAATCATAAAATTATTTTACTTTGAAATGCTACTAGCCAATGGTTTTTGGTTACCTATGAAGTAATTGCTCTAAATAGTATCATTCTTCAGTTTGTTAGAAATGCAGGAATGAATTATACAGGAAAAAGCAGTATACCTACTTATTTTAATTCCTCCCCCAGTGGAATTTCAAGCTGAGTGACTCATGCACAGTAGATGGCAGGCATAACCTTCAATTGATATTGTTTCAGAATTGTGGATCATACTCAAATTTCTGAAAAACACCTGAGGTTTTTGGCAAGTTCAAGTCATTTTCGTTATGATTAATTACAAATATGACTTGCTCACTTAGTTTGCTACTAATCTTTTCATGTTGCAGAATTTTATACATTTTAGATAAAGCTTACATATCTAAAATTTCATCATTTTCACAAATGGGCTTCTTAGTATACTATTTTAACATTGTCTCTTTTTCTAATTAATGATTCAATGAATCCAGTTTTTAATCACTAAAGCAAATTCTTTATACTTTCTAGAAACACCAAAATCCTAAATATCTTCTTTTTCAGGTTTTTATTTAGAGTGGGGGGGTTTATAAAGCAAAGTTCATTTGAACTTCAATATATAAGTTGGCGAAAATAAGAAAAAGGAAAGGCATGAATGATTTGAAGATGAATAAAGTCCTGATATTTATATGATTTTGTTATACTAATAAAATCATTTTATCTTTCAGCACTAAGATTCATGATAGTACTCTTAGAACTTTGAATTTCCCTATAAACACAGTATACAGAAGATACATCTGTATATACAGATCTATTATATTCATACATATGCATATATATATACATACATACTTACGTGTATATATATTTGGTAAGTTGAACAAAATTGAATTCATTAACTTTCTAATTCTATGTTAAATTTTTATTTCTCTTTCTCTTCTTTGACAACTATTCCTATCATGAATTAATTAGGAAGAGTTTAAGAATAGGAGATACTGAAAACAGAAAAAAATTTAATTAAACAAATGTACATAAAAAAGCATAATGAGATTGCTTAATATTGGATCAAAATTTGAATGCAACTTAACCACATCAGTCTTTTAACTGATTTCACAGATGACCTAAAATTATATGGAAGAGGGAATGATATCAGAGACCTTTACTTTTGAAGTAGCCTTGCACCACCAACCTGTATCAAAACTCCATTTTAATTCCAACCATGCTGAAAAGCCCACTATTTCACAAGTAAAGTACATTGCTATAGAATTCAATTTGGGAATCTATGAAGCAATTAAACAGTAAAATAGACAAGCTGCATGGAACTCCTTCAACTCAGGAGAATAAATTAGAAATGATGTTAACAGTTAACTTAAAGAGAACTCTTAATGGGTAGCTCATTGGAGACTTTGGGGAGAGAAGCACAAACCTTAGAATAAATGTATACTGGAAACATCCTTAAAATCTAATTAGAATTCAAATAGGATAATGTGAACATGTGTGTGCTATTAAAAGAAAATATTGATTATTTTAGGTTATCACATCTCCCTTGACAGCATAGTAGAATTCTAAGTACACAAGGAATGTGAGATGCAGGTGTTTATAAACATTAAAAACATTCCCTAAATAAGCATATATAATGTGGTATAAAAAAAGTGACATGCTACATGTCTGTTTAATATAGAAGGAATGCAATCTTAGTTATATAGAATGGAAAATTTCAGAGAAGAAAAGTTTTTGAAAAAATATTTTAATTTAATTTTGGATTGACTAAAATAAAATCTGTACAGCATGTAACCCTTTCCTTTATAAGATATATGTCATTTCTTAAAATGGATTTTTGAAACAAGGGATATGGAAAAGAAATTTTAATTTTAATTTAATTTGTGTTATTTTATTAACATTCCAAGCCACTTTAAATTTATTATTAAAACTGTAAATTTATTAAGTCATTTCTCATTTGATAGATAATCAAAGGCTATTAAGAGGCAATTTTCTGATAAAGAAATTAAAGTTCTCTCTAAGGTCAGATTTAAAAATGCCCTAAATCATTATTGATTAGAGAAATGCAAATTAAAAGAACTATGAGGGACCACTTCATACATATAATATTGACCAACATGAGAAACAAAAGTGATTAGTGTTGGGAGGATATGACAAAACTGGGAAACTGATGTCTTGTTGGTGGAGCTGTGAACTTATGCATTAATTTTGGAAAACAATTTGGAACTATGCTAAAACTGTACATACCATTTATCCAACAATAAAAACACTAAATCTGTGAGATCAGAAAAAAAGGGGAAAGACCCACATGCATAGAAATATTTCTAGCTGCTAAATACAGGGGATGCCCATTAATTTGGAAATGGTTGAACAAATTGCGGTATAAGAAGTTGATGGAGTACTGTTGTTCCATAAGAAATCAAGAGGGGGCAGAAAAGCCTGGAAAGACTTATATGAACTGATGCTGAATAAAGTGAGCAGAACCAGGAGAGCATTGTCCATATTAAAAGAAACATTGTGTGATAATCAACTACAATAGACTAAACTCTACTCAACAGCAAAATGATAAAAGAAAATTCTAAAGTACTTGTGATAGAAAATATCATCAACATTCAGATAAAGAACTATGAAGTCTGAATACAGAACAAAGTATAGCATTTTCCATTTTAAAATTTCTTATATGCTTTATGTTTCTTCCTCCTCCCATGCTTTGTTTTATCCCTTTTGTTCTGATACATCTTTCACAACATGACCAATATGGAAAGATGTTTAACATAATTAAGGTTTTCCCTTTTCTTCTGATTCTTCTTTCACAATATGACTAATATGGAAATATTTTTAACATAGTTATACATTTATCACCTACATAAGATTATTAGGTTTCAAGGGGGGAGAGAGAAAAGAGGGAGGGAAATGTGAAACTCAAAATCTTGTGAAAAATGAATACTGAAAACTATCTTTGGATTTTGTTTGAAAAATAAATAAATAAATTTACATTAAAAATAACTATCTTCAGGGAAATATTTATTAGGCATGGAGTTATGAATATTCCTAAAGAAAACTGTCTACTTTGAGCATTAAAAATGAAGTTATTTATATCAGTGGTAGTAGAATAATAATAATAATAATAACATTTAGTAATAGTAGTAATAGCAGAATCTTCATCCTCATTACATCATCATCATCATCATCATCCTCATTTCAAGCCTAGTCCACAACTTTAACAAGAATACTAAAGTTCTAAACTTCTGAAAAGGAAAGTTAGAAAATGAGAGACTTTATCTTTAGTATAAAGATAATATTAAACCAGCAGTTGGAGGAGCAATATTTATATAAATATATATAGATATATATATATTTCAGGTTCCTCCAGGAATATTTAAGAAATTTCTGTCTGAATATGTCAAGGCTAACTGTATTTAATGAATCAAAGCTGAATGAGAAAATCACCTTGAAAGAATTAACTCCTATTCAATATCAGCTTTAAAGTACACTTTTTAATTATACAGTGTTTGATAACTAATTCAGAAAGGACAAAAACTAAAAAAGTATAGTTCATTTAAAAAATTATTACCTGTCATTTTGAAATAACTATAGAAAAATGAACACTTACAAAAATGTGGGAAAATGATTGGTAGACATTCTTAGAGCCCATAACATGGTAAATAGGTGAAAAAATAACTTTTCTCAATATCACTTCCCTAATAACAGTTGATAATAGGGTGCAGACTTTTGGATTTGTTTGACACAGATAGAAGTGGCATACTACAAACTGAGTTCAGGAAAGGACGAGTAATAAAAGGGACTTCCATGGGCTATATCCGTATGATCTTAGCTAATACAATATTGATAGAGTCAACCAAATGACAGATTTGTAGAACGATGGGGGCAATTTGGGATCAGAAACTACAGAAGTATTATCCTTAAGGAACCTGTACTTATCAATAAAATTTGTGCCAAGGAATAGTGGAAATAGTGGAAAAAACTTCATTCTAGTTTATACAAATTTAATACTTGATGATTACTTAGCATTAAAAGACTTAGTAGCTAGCATTTCACATAAACTTTGTATGTTTAGTAGACAAACAAAAGATCTTCATATTTCAAGTATAAACATCAAAACAGCTTGAAGAATTCAACCAATAATTTATTCTTGAACCAGAGCATTAACAGACAAAACCATCTAAAGATGCATATCACATTGTTCCAAAGTCAAGAAGAGAATTTTATTAAATCTTTTTATTCTAGAAATTCTTAACTATCCCAAATAACCATTTCCAACTACATAAAATAAAATCTTTCAAATTAGAGACAAGTTCAAGGAGATCAAAATTATGCTGTAACAGAATGATGTACATATCAACCCTGTTATCCTGTCTTCTATTAAAGTTAGACTGAGGATACTCTTACTGTGAGCAAAAAAAAATTAGCTCACATTTATAACACTTTTATTGAACTACAAAAGTAACTTATTTTATTCACTACACTGAAGTCCAAGAACATGTAACTAAAATGAAAAATACCAGGATTTCAATTTGTACCAAGACTCTTTTTACTTAAACTCATTAAAAAATGGATAAAAGTAATAGGGAAAAAAGAAAGGTAGGATTTACATAATTCTTAAGTTTTTCAAGGTTCTTTATTTTTAATATCTCATTTGATCCTCAGAATACTGCTCTGAGATAGATACTATTACACTCTCCATTTTATAGATGAGAAACTTGAAGCAAATATGGTTAAATAATATGTTCAAGATCACTTGTTCAAGTTTGTCTCTGAAGCAGAACTCAAACTTTGATATGTTTTTATTCTAAATTCAGTGCTCTTTCAACATGATTACAATACAAAAAAACAACTAAATGTCTGAGGTAGGAAATGAATTCAGGGTTTCCTAATTCCAAGTCAAATTTTCTTTCTACTATGAGTTTTAGCTTCTCCCTTGTACCTTAGATGTTAGCTTATTTAAGTGCTTTGTAAACTTTAAAATAAGGTACAAATTTTATTTTATATAGCTATTATCTTATTTATAAATGAGATTTTTATCATCAAAACTTTGCTAAGATTTTCAAACCATTTTTTTCTTTCTAATTCTTGATGCTTTGGTTTTGTTTATACAAATATTTTTTCAGGTTTTATTCAATCAAAATGGAATTTTAATCTTTTGTAATTCTCATTTTCCATTCTTTGATCATGAATTGTCTCTTTATCCATAGATATGAAAAAAAAATCCATTCTCCTCTAATCAGTTTAAGTTGTAACTTTTTTAAAATAAGTTTTTTACATATACATAATGTATAATTTTATAAAAAAACATTGGTATAAAATTTGAAGGATAAGTCTAAATATAATTTCTGTAAGTTAAATCACAAAATTTCAAATTTTTTTTTAGTTTCTCACAGTATCTCATGGCCCAAAATACTCACAAGGAATTTACAATTGGAATAGACATGGGAAATAATTTTGTAAAATAGCATCATTTTATTCATGAAAAAGCAATTTCGCAGATGTTAAATTACTTTCACAATATTATATGAAAAAGGCACTGAAAAAACCAGGACTCAAACTAAGTCTTTATACAATAACACATCCTCAGCCCCAGATTTGTGTATCTGTTGCAAAGCATTACATTATACTTCCTCCTACTCACTGTGATTTTAGATTGAGTTCTACTTGGTATATTGGTCAAAACTGACTCATTATGACACAATAAGTGGATGGATGTGAGTGATAGGATTTTATATCAGGATTGGAGTATTTTGATTGCTTAATTTTTTAAAGATCCCATTCTCAGATCTCTCTTTCTCTCTCTCTCTCTCTCTCTCTCTCTCTCTCTCTCTCTCTCTCCATATATATATATATATATATATATATATATATATATATATATGATTCCTTTAAAAATTTCAATTCCTATATATTGTTCCTAGCTTTTAACCTTTCACCAGACTTACATGTTACCTAAAGGGGAAGTCGTTCTTCTGAAGACAAAAGTTTGAGATGTTAAGAGAGAAATTCAATTTCCACATATATTAAAAATATCTACATACAATTGTTAAAGTAAGATTTTATTAGGAATGAAATCCTTAAGCATAAGGAAAGGAGTTAAGAGAAGTCTTTGTTGTTGTTTTGAGTAAAGGAGAGAGGAAGCAATCAGGATGAAATTACTTGCTCATAGTCAAACACCTACTTTTTAAGATTGGATTTGAACTCAGGGGCTCCTGACTCCAGTGCTGATACTCTATTTGCTGAATCACTTAGCTGCTTCAGTGAATACATTCTTTAGGGACTTTTCAGAGCTATTAAGTTTGGCTTGTGTATATGTAATAGACTTGTTTTACTCAGGATTAGAGGAGAGACAAAGAGATTTTTCCTTTCTGTTGATATTTTCTCATATCCTTTCTAAATGCTCAGAGATAAAACTAGAAATTATAATAAATTATATGATTAAGGGGATAAAATAAATCCCTTAAGGTAACTTATCTTGAAGAAGGACTTCCTAAAAACCAATATTCTTTAAACATTGTTATACATCATCTCCAATGAGAAATATTATGAAAATTTAAGAATTATGGAGATTGGTAAATGTGAGCCTTCTCCTTGAGTTGTTATTCACAACTTAATACAAAGAACCTTCAGTAAGAATACCATCTTTCACACAAATTAATCCCAAAACACTCTACAGAATTAAATAGCATAATTATAAGGAAAAGATAAAAGCTTAGATAGGGCATAATTATGAGATGTAGTAAATAATATAT
Source organism: Macrotis lagotis (assembly GCF_037893015.1). NCBI lineage: Eukaryota > Metazoa > Chordata > Mammalia > Peramelemorphia > Peramelidae > Macrotis > Macrotis lagotis. Next base: position 366,169,255 of record NC_133666.1, on the reverse strand, counting down.
ATACTTTTTAGACTTTGCTGTTAAATGCAAAGAATTAAGGAGTCTGAATTCAGGACAAGGCATACTATTTTCACTTAAAATTTTTTCTTCTTGTGTTTTTTTTTCCTTCTGGTATAATTCTTTCACAACAAGACTAATATGGAAATATCATGAATATTCATTTCATGTATAACCTATATCAGATTATTTGTTGTATTGATGCAGAGAATTATGAATGTAGGAAATTTGTAATTAGAAACAAATTGTATAATCTTTTAGGCTGATAAATTTTGTTAAATATAGAATACTCTCTGCTCCTAAGATGTGAATTGACTCCTATTGTTCCATTGCTAAATGTAAAATTTGTACCTGTCTCCTCATTTCCAACTCCCAGTTTCCAACCTTCTACCAGGTTTCAGTCACAGAAGGAGGGAGGAATTTCCCCTTCTACCTCCAGTACCCAGATAATGGGCAAGACTATGAAAACTTTGCCTAAATTCCCCTAGGATCAGATACTTTCCCTGACCCAGTCACCTCTCCCAGTCTCTTTTTTTTCTCTCTCTCCTTATCTCTCTTTGCCTGTCTCTGTCTCCCATAGCCTAGCCTTTTGTTATTCATTTCTGTCCTCAAAGTACCTGTCCCTTCTCAGAGAGGAGAAAAAGCTTTTAATCTTTTTATTTTGCAGCAATCTATAATACATCCTGAACAGTTTAAGATCTCAGGATTTATATGAATTCATTCACTTTTCACTAACTCTCAATCTTCATTTGGAGACCACAATTCTCATCCACAACAGTATTAGGGAGGGGGAAGAAATAGGAGGGAGAAAAATTTGGAACTCAAATTCTTAAAAAAATTAATGTTGAAAATCATCTTTAAATTTAATTGGAAAGTATAAAGTACATATATATATATATATATATATATATGAAGAAATGTGAAAATGATGAGAAATCAGTGAAGAGGATGATTTGTGCCACAAAGCACAAATTGGTCAGTTTTGACCAATATAGTAGGAACAGTGAGACTAAGTACTTTCAACCTTTTTTAAAATTGTGCTTTATTTTTAATTTTGTTTTACCTTTGCTTAGCAGCTAAAATAAAGTTAGGACCAAAGTAATGTCAGAGAATAAGTCTTTTGGGTATCTAAAATAATAAACAATTCTAAAAAAAGATGAGAGAACTGTTATTAAATTGAAAGTCTAATTTGAAATTTTTTGAATTCAACAATGTGAACAAAATTTCAGTCTTTGGAGATTTGAATTGCATTATCTTTAGGGAAAAAGAAAAATAAAGAGACTTTACCATCAAGGGGAGGAAAGAATTATTTACAGAATTAATGTACAGGATAATATAGAAATATCACTTGGGATTAAACTGGGATATCAGCTACATAAATCTTGTAGCTACATTCTGAAAGTTTGTCAGAGATTATAAGGAAAATATTTATGCCCAGGGAAAGAATTATTGAAATATTGTGAACAGTTTATTTTTCCCTTTTGAAAATCACTAAAGAAATCATTTATCCTACAGAATCAAAGTGAATTCTATTTTTTTAAAAATATGGTAACTAGAATCATTCAAGAAATAAAATAAAGTTTTCTAAATGTAAATATTTCTTTTAAAGATACTGATTTAACTGCAAAATCTTTTGAGATATTTTGGTCTTGCTGAGGAAGAACAATGCAGGGAGGGTAGTTCTGGTTCCTTCCTTTCCTTTTTGTTACTGATCATTGAACTGTTGACAACAAAACTGAGCAATAAAACATAACAACTCTTTTGTTTAATAGCAATGTAAAAGTTTCTCACTCCCCCCTACCCCATTTGCTCCAAGATTCTCAGAATTCCAATTACATTTTAGACCATAACATTTTAATTAGATAGAATTCTCATTAAGAAAGTTGAGAATCACTAAACAGCTCATTTGGATAAAATGGGACTAGATCCCCACTTTGAATGTTCAGTACACCCTTAAAAATAGAACTTGCTTAGGAGAAAAAACAACAAAGCAATTAAATTATGGATAAACAATGAAATAATAGACTAGAGCAATAAAATCATTTCTATGATCAACTTGTCTAATATTCTCTTTTTTTGAAAGAAGATAACTGATTAATAGATTAGTTGTCATTTGATCAAAATCATGCAAGTGAACTAGTTACAAAGCTAGAACTAGGTGCAAATCCCTTGACTTCTGATCCAGATCTCCTTCTGATAGCCATACTTTTGGTCTGCTAGTTTGGTGAGGGATCTGAACTTTTATTCTATTTCTTTAGCACTCATCAAGCACTATTAGATTTCTGTTCCTATCAGTGGACTTTCTGTTTTTCTAATTAAAACTACCTGTAAAGTAGTTAAATGAAGGTTATTCTAATAGTGTCATTGCTGATTGAGGCTTCATTTTCCATGAATGCCATATCTACCCCTCTTAGCACTTAAGTGATATATTTATTATTATTATTTACAGATGGAGGGAGACCACTTTTCTGCTGGAGTTCAATTTCTTGTACCTTTATAGTATCTGAACTTCTTACACATACTATCCCCACATATAGGGATGTTTGTTGTTGTTAGTTAATCTTTATTGATAGATAGATATAGTAAAATAAATACTCTTTAAAGATCTCTATCCTTGGGACCAAGGTTATTTTCAGACTTTTTAACTTCTGTCCATGTGTTCCTTTTTTAATCCAAAGTCACATAAATGGAGAATAGAATGTAGTAGAGGAAATTTTAAGAGAAATATATTCTATAATCAATCTGTTCCCTCTGCACTGAACATGTATCCTACATTTAAATACTGACCTCTATTGCACAGCTCAAGGAAATATATACACTTAACCCCATCCTTTTGTTCAAGCTATCAATATGAGCTCAATGAATTTTTAATAAAGTACTTGTCCTCCCTTTGCCCTCAAGCACAAGACAAGCCCCTATCAACAAAACAATGGATCCCTGTCCTAATCTAAAAAAGAATTGTCTTTGAGATATGGTTCCTCATTTACATATTACTAATTATCTCATCTTTGCTCTCTGAGTTACTGTTCCTATCAACACATGCCTAATTAAATCATTTTCTTGTCCCTTTAAAAGTTCACACTCAGATGTATTTCAAGATTTCTTTTGGGAAGTCAGCCTGCTCTTGGAAGCATGATCCCCCAACTAAAATCTCTTGTCTCTATACCTTTCCTTACTGCTTATTCCCTCATGACTGCTGCTCCTGAGGCTGCTAATCCCTTTAAGGGGTCAATTGCTTCTATCTGACCCAATTGCCTATCCTTTTTCTCTCCCTTAAGTTTATGCTAACTGAGGCAATATGCCTAAATAAACTTCTTTCTCTCTAAATTCTTCTAGGTCACAGTCAGTCTTTTAAATGAATTCATTTTCTTGAACCCTTGAAACCTTTAGCTAACCACATTTCCCAGCAACAATATTATCATATATTAAAGTTGTATTTACAAAGCAAAATTTTAAATCCTCATATAAAAACTGATTTTTCTTCTTTCCTTCTTTTTCTGTTTCTTTCCATTTCTATTTCTTTCTCCCTTCTACCATTTCATTTTCTCTTCCTTTCTTGTTTGTTCTGTTGGTTTCTTGGTTTCTTCTCTTTCCTTATTTATTATTATCCATTCATCCATCTATGTCTTTTTTAAATTTCGCATTCATTCATTTATTCATTTATTATTTGATACCATACTTTTGATGTGATTTCATTAGCAAAGGAACACCAGTTAAGAAATTGCTTCTTTCAATGGAGATCAGCATCTCTTTTGGAACATACTTTCATTAAATAGTCTGTAGTACCTAGAGGTTATGTGATTTGCCAAGAATCACATGGACATTATGCATTGGAAGTATGAATTAAACTCATATCTTTTCTGAATCTAAGAATGAAACTTCATTTATCATTGTCTACCCTTTAGATTAATAATATTGATTCTTATTTTAATTTACATTTATAGTACTATAATATCTCAACTGATTTTCATAACTCTGGCAAGTAGTGTATACATTTCTGTACATGCCTATATATATATTCATTGCCTATATATATATATTCATTAACATATGTGTAGTAGATTAAACAAAGAAATATGTTCTATAAGAAAGTTATTTCCTCTTTGCTGACTATGAATCTTAGATTTATCATTGACCTCTATCCAATTGTTCAAGGACACTGATGCACCCATACACCTCTATCCCTATTTCATTGCCCCAGCTAATAAAATTAGTTCAGTGAATTTCAGTAAATTACCTTGGCCTTCCTTTCCTAACTATAAGAGAGTTGAGTTGGAAGGCAGAATATTACCTTGTTTGACCTTAGCTGGAAATTTGTGTGGTGTGTTTTTCATTTTTTACTGCTCTGAAAATGTTATTGAATGACCATCGAAGTCCCACAAATATTGATTTACAAATACTGCAAAGTTTGATAAGCAGACTAAATCGCAAATGCATAATATTTGAATAATAAGCATCAACTATATAGGGAACTGATACAAATTTATAATAAATAAATCCATTCTTCACTTGTGAGTGGAGGAAAAATATGTTCAGGCATTTCTTGGGGAAAAAGTCCAGTCTAACAATAGTCATAATCAATATGTTCAAACCTGCCCAAAGAAATACAGACATTATGGAAACTCTGAAATTACAACTTATATTCATCAGACTGATGAAGTTGACAAAAAACAGTACACAAATCATTTTGAAAAGCAATTTGGAACTGTGCATGCAAAACTACTAAAATTTGCAATACCATTACTAAGTCTATATTCTAGACAGATCAAACAACAAAAAAACAATGTGTATGAGTAAATCAACATCTCCCTAAGTACCTCATCTCTGCTCTCTCAGCAACTGCTCCCATTAACATATTCCTAACCACCTCATCTCTCTGACCCTTTAAAAGCTTACTTACTTCTCAGTTGAGTGGCAACATATATGTGTGTGTATGCACACACACACACACACACACACACACACACACACACACACACATATATATATATATATATATATATATATATATATATGATTATTAAAGATTTAGAGATTGAAGAAAGAACATTTAAAGCCAGTGAAAAAGTGAAGGAATTTGAAGTTCTCTGGGACATTAAAACTCCTCAGAATTTCATTATGGCAAAATATTTTTACAAAGTATATTGGCCAAAATTAGTAAGAAAAGCAGTAAATATCCTGAGGACAGGCCAGGTGAAATCTGAGTGAGAAACAGTCAGAGAGAAAGAGAGAGGGGCAGGCAGCCATGAGGCCAGACCACATGGTGGGGTCCATGGAGCATCATGTGGAATAAGGAAGAACATGGGAGAGTCCCATCCTTGTGAATGAGAGCTAGGAAGAAGCCAGAGGAAGGGGCATCGCTTCCTGTTAAATACCCCACTATGGAAGGCTGGACAGAGGGTGATGCTTGGGGAGTGGTTTTACACTTTGGGGCAGGTATCTTCCAATGGCAAGCTACATAGTGGACCTTTCTGTCCCAAGGTGATCAATCCCCCAATTCAACATGTCATTTCATGTTAAGCCAGCATCCAGACCAAGGTTAATTGAAAGGGAAAATGGGGACAAGGAAGAGACCAAGGAAGGCAGAAAGAATCTCAGGAGTGGGGAATCTCTACCCATTTGACAGATTTTGCTTCTGCTACATTCATATTTCTTTATATCATTTCCCTGTATCATATATACATAATAGTATAACAAATATATATGATATATGGATTTATATGGATATATATGGATATACGGATTTATATAGATATATGATATAAAATCAAAGAGGGTAAGTGACTAGTAAGTGGTAGCCCAGGTTCAAACATATGTCTTTCTCTAAAATTAGTTTTCTTTTCATTAAAACAGTCAATCAATTCTAGAAGAACTAGGAAGTACATTTCTCCATTCTGAATCTCCCACAGATCACTTTTATACTCTTTTTCCCCATGAGGGTACAAGAATACATTCATTTTTTAAATTGATGCAAAAGAGAATTGCTCTGTCTTTTTAAATGTATATTTAAGTTAGGGGAAACAATTAAGTATTTGACTTGTACCTTTGCTTTCATGGTGTTGTATTGCATGAAAGTATAAAAAAATAATAACTTAGGACTACTACCTCTAAAGTAGGAGACTACATCACCACTTCAACCAAGTGATCTGGGCAGTTGAAACAGTTGCTTTTACAGAGTGCGTTTTCCTTAGAAAATTTGCTATTTAGTTGACTGAGCTGGATATTGACAGCAGGAAAAAATAAGTATTTCAGAACCACATTGATGTGAATAATGAATGGTATGAGAAGGACCTAGTCTTATTTTTGATATTCCAATAAGCACTTGAAAGTGAAATCTACTGTGGTTAATAAACTAAGCTCTATTTATCTTGTTGCTGCCTCATTAAAACAGAGTTAGACTGTGTTTTTTAAGTTGTTGAGTTTGTGTCAGGGGAAACAATTAAATGTACAATTACTCTGAAGCAAGGACCATATAAATAAAATAATTGTTCTGTTTTTTAATCTACCAGAAAAAAATCTACTTCTTTTTGGCTGTTAAGACATATTATCAGCAAAAGTAAGGGCTCAGGCATTTAATTTTGAGTATGGTAAAGAAAAATAGAGGAGTGAGTGTTTGTGTATATGAGTATGCTCTATGTAGTTGTCTTTTGTCCTCAAAGAAGATCAGAATGGAATCAAGTCACAGTATGTCTAATTGTGGCTAAAAATACCAATATGAGATCAAAATGTTTTATCATTGGTTGGAAATATATAAAACTTACAATAATCATATCCTTACATAGTCCTTACATAATCATCATAAACATTCTCTAAATGTGTGCATCTCACATTTCTTTCAATTTACTTTGTTTCTACTTTGTTCACATAGTACAGTGCCTTCTCTTATAACTGCAGGAACTTTTGAGCATTACTGTCATGGAATACACATTGAGAATGTTCATGCATTGCGTTCTCTGACCACCATGTGTAAAATATATATACTTGTATATGATACATATATTATATAGCTATACATATAAAACATGTATTATACATTCACATGTGTATGTATGAGTATATATATATATATATATATATACATTTGAGCATGTGTATGTATGCATATATATAATTTGAACATCATTTCTGTTCCAAAATACTAGACACAAAAACATAGAAATATAGAAATGCATTGCCCATAGGAAATAGACAATTAAATAGTAGCCACTTAATATGACCTTATCAACTCATTATTATATCTCATGATAAATTTAATTAACAATCAAGTTTTCCCTTGTTCTTTTTTTAAAATTTATGTTCATGAGCAAGCTATGGTTGAAAAAAAAGGTGACTATGTAGTCCCGAATGCATTGACTCTAGAGTCAGAAAGACCTTATGTTAAGTCCAGCCTCAGTCACTTGAATAACTGTATCAGCCTGAACAAATCACTTGAATTCTGTTCTTTTCAGTTTCCCCATCTGTAAAATGGAAAAATAGTCTCTACCCCTAGATTTGATGAAAAGATGATGTAAGAGGATATTTGTAAGATGGTTGATATGCTTAACAAAGATTTCTTCCCATCTTTCTTGATCTCTCTTCCTATTTCACTTCAGTTTATAGCTTTTAGATGTATAAAGATAAGAAAAAAGAATTTTTTATTAATCAATGTTCTCTATGGAATTAAGATTGTATATATAATACATATACCAAGTACCTACATATGTACACATGTGTACATGTGTGCTATGCATTTTTATTTTATGTTTTATTTGCATATATAATACATTGTAAAATGTATACATATAATTTTATCTTCACAGAAAAAATAATATAGACACATATATTACATATTTTATATGTACTATATATAAGACATATTTAATTATGTGCATGCTCTTTTGGGGTGTCAGGTATGTTCAAGGAAGACTGCCAAGTCCTTTGCAGGACTGCTTTCCACCACTGATGTGCATATGAGTCACCTAATACTGTGGCTACAAGAAACTGAAACATGGATAGCAACCACACCCTAGTAAACCTGACAACTCCAGGAAAAATACTGGGAACAGAAAAGAGATCTGTATACAACATTTGTAGATCTGACAAGGTCTTTGATACTGTCAGTCATGAGAATTTATGGGAAATGATGTCAAAATTTGGTTTCTGGAAAAGGTCTTGAGTACTAAACATTAATTTCATGATGGCATGTTTGTCCGGAATCTGAATAGTGGACGATGCTCTCATGATTTCCCAGTCACCAATGTAGTAAAACAAGGCTATTTCCTTGCTCCATGCTTTTTAGCATGATGTTTTCAGTCATGTTATCAAACACCTTACCTGCAGATGAATATAGATAGCATATCAAGTTCAGCTACCACATTGATGGTAAATTTTTCAATTTGAAAAAGCTACAAGGCAAGACCAAAATGTTGGTGCATAATCTATTGCTTGAAGATGATTGCACTCAATCCAGCTTCTGAAGCTGAGATGTAACAAAATATGGATCAATTCTCTGTTTGTGATTATTTTGGTCTAATAATTAACACCATGAAAACACAGGTGCTCCATCAGCCAGCACCACAACATACATATTGATTACAGCAAATGGAGGAGAGTGTTGAATACTCTGGATAAGTTCACATAACTTGGTAGTATTCTGTCTAATGAGGTTCACACATACATTGCTAGAGCTCTCTCTGTGTTTGGAAGGTTCTGAAAGAAAGTGTGGGAGAGAAGAGTAGTTTTAGACTGACCACCAAACTGAAGGTCTACAGAGTCATTGTGTTGACCTCATTGCTGTATACTTATGAAACTACTAGCTCCATTTCAAGAAGTCCAATTGCTTCCATTTAAATTGTCCTAAGAAAATTCTGAAGATCAGCTGGCAGGAGAAAATGCCAGACATTTAGGTCCTTTCTTGAGATACACTACCAGGCATTCAAACATTACTACAGAGAGACCTTGATTGCTTTAAAAATTTGCCATTTCCTTTGTTGATAACAAGATTATTGTCCAAATGAAGAACAATCTTTTTAATTAATTAAATTTCATTTAATTAAATTTCATGAAAATCTAAAATTGTCACACAGAGAGTAACAGAGAAATATTTTGAGGAGGTTGTAGACAGACTACAATTTGTAGAGAAAAATAAACTCCGAATACTAAAAGTAATAAATACTGAGTATAATCATATTCATGACATAGAAATGTAATCAATAATAGAATTTCATAGCATTTAATGCATAGAAGTTTTATCATTGTTCAGATATATTTAGACATTGTTTTTAAAAGGATAAATTTTGACAAAGCAGCAGTAAATATCATGGTGAAGTGGCAAGACTGTTGATCTTATACTCAGAGAATAAAGGTTTGAATACTGTCATTGATATTTATGGACTCTATGGCCATGTGTAAGTCACCTAATCTTTCTGAGCATCAGTTGCCTCATCTGTAAAAATGGAGCTAATAATATATGTATCAGCTACCTCAAAGGATTGTGGTAAAGGTCAAACAAAATAATATATCTAAAACTGTTCACAAAGCTCAAAATTAGTTAAATTTTGACTATTACTGATACAGGGAATTATGGGCATATGAAATATTGTAATTTGAAACAAATTTTGTAATCTTTTACAAATCTTGTAATCTTATTGATCCTTGTAAGTTCTGTACAAAATGATTTTCATTTTGACTTTGGGCATGTTTTTTTTTTTGCAAGGCAAAGGAGGTTAACTGGCTTGCCCAAGGCCATACAGCTAGGTAATTATTAAGTGTCTGAGATCAGATTCGAACCAGGTACTCCTGACTCCAAGGCTGGTGCTTTATCCACTACACCACCTAGCCGCCTCCTTTGGGCATGTTCTTGCTGGTGGGTCAAGCTAGATGCTACATTACACAGGCCAGGAAAATAATTTTGAGCCACCCTGATGCAGGGGTCAGGAAATGACATGTTGAACTTGCAAGGCAAGCCCTTTAGGACTGGAAGGACTGGTTCTTGGATCATCACCCAAGCACAATGTGTACTGTCTTGACCACTCTTTGGACAGCCAACCTGTGTCTAGATAGGAGAATATCTGGAGTCAGGTGCTAAACCACTGACCAAGTTTAGCCCTTGTCTAACCCATTATGGAAATGCATTTAAGTAAGAAGTGTGGGAAGAGAAACTCTCTCTTCTTCCTTATTTCCTTCCCCATGGCAGCATGGCCACTTTCTCTAAGCTAGAACCACATGCTCTTGGCATAGGCCACTGGAAAACTTGTCCTCAGATCCATGTGGCCTGACTGGCTTGAATCTAAGCCAATCATTTCTTATGGCTGTTTCCCTTCACTCACATTCTCAGGTGGTCTCGCCTAAAACTTTATTATTCACTCTGTCCTCAAGCCCTTATAAGCAACTTGTTGTCTCTTCAGTAATAAGGTTTTGGTTTGTGAATTTTGCAGGCTTGAGAAATAAATCCTAAATTATTTAATCTCTATGACTGGTAGTGAATTCTTTCACTTTCACAAGAGTTCTAAATCTTTATCAGCAGCCCCAATTTCTCCTGCAACAATCACTATTTTTTTTTAGGCTAGGCCTAAGATTTAAACTCTGAGATAAAAAAATAGCCTACCAACTTTCCATGTATTAGAAAAAAGGAAAAATGATAAATAATTTAGCAACAGGGCAAGATGTTCTCTTCTATATTCTCTTTTAAGAGCAAATTATTTTGCTATTGTCATTTTTCTTCCATAACATGTTTTAGAATTATAATGTTAGAATTTGAAGGTTATCCTATGCATATAAGAGATGAATAAATCCAGGTGCTGGAAGATAATATAATTTACACATGGTCAACAAGTGAGAGAATCTGACTCCAAATCAAATATAGAATTTGAAAAAATTCATGGAAAGTGATCTTTATAGAAAAGGAATGCTGAACTCGACAATAAGTTTTATTACAACATCCATATTTCTAGTATAACCCCCAAACCAAAGAGAAAAAATGATAACTATACAGGACATCTATGAAATTGTGCCTTTTAGTCCTTGGTTCTCATAGACCAAGGACCTCAGGATGGTGATTTCCTGACTTGCAAGTGAATTGGATTTAAGTGAGGCAGCTTTAAAGCCATCAGTCTCAATCTGCCCTCCAGAGTCTTTAGGAGTCCTAGCTGCAGTAGGTGATTTTGACCTTTTTAAACTAAGGTCTTTTTTCACATCCCAATTCATGTGAGATAGCACCCTTTCAGTGATTAAAGGCTAGCTAAAAATTGAGGCAAAAAATGATCTACTTTATCTTGTCAAAAGAATCAGTCTAGAAGGGGAAGACGTTCAGGGTTTCTGTTCAGAACAGAAACAATTGATATTCATACTCACTCTGTATCATCAAAACCAAAAAGCAAGTAAGGCTTTAGTTGGAACTATTATTGCCCAATCCATGAAAGTCAGAGTGATTTGGATTTGAAGGTATAGTAAAGTAGATCTATTTGAATCCCAATGGACTTTATAAAAGCTTGGTGTTATAGAGCTATATTACAAAGAAATGAAGGAGGAAAAACAATCTGTTGAGTAGTAGTTTCTCACAATTCCAATTGGGTAAAGTTTCTATTACTTTCCTTTCCTTACTCCCTTCTTCACTCCCTCCCTTCCTCCTTTCCTCTCTCACTTCTTTTCTTTTCCTCCTCCCCCTCTGTCTACTTGAAACAATCAGGGCAGCTTAGGTGGTGCAGTGGTTAAAGTAATGACCCTGGGGGTCTTGAGTTCAAATCCAGTCTATAACACTTGACATAACCAGGTCTGTGATTTTGTCCAAGTCATTTAACCCTGATTGCCTTGGATCCAGGGCCATCTCCAGTTTCCCTGATTCATATCTGGTCATGGGAACCATGTGCTTCTGGAGGAGAAAGTGAGGCTGGCACTTTGAACAGCATCCTCCTTACTCAAATCCAATTTATGTACCTGTCATGACATTATCTCCCTGATGTCACGGTCTTCTTTCAGAATGAAGGACAAGCAACACAACATCATGAAAGATCATACTCAATGTGATTACTCTGTCCAAAGGAATATAAATTTTGAATCACTTATACTTCACAAGATATATTTTGGGGTTAAGGCTAGCTTTTAATTAAAATATTATAAGTATTTGTTTACATATTTTTATATATGCATATATATGCATGAATGTATATATTTGTTAATATTCATGTATTATGTGTATATATGTATATTCATTAAGTATCTGTCCATGGAGTCTTGTACGATGACTTAAGATAGCAACTTTAGAACTATGAAATTTTAATAAATATTTTTACTCATATTTAATACTAACATACAAACAAGGTATGCCAATCCTATTACAAAACACAGAAGTTTCAGGGCTCATAACAATCCCAGCATAATAAAACACAAACTTCATACCCTGAAATAAAGTGACATAGAAAAAATTACCTTACTGCAAAAGTTCTCTATCAAATTCATTAGTGAGGAAGATAATTTTTTTTTAGTTGGTTTTTTTTTGGTAAGTCAATGGGGTTAAGTGGCTTGCCCAAGGCCACACAGCTAGGTAATTATTAAGTGTCTGAGACTGGATTTGAACCCAGGTACTCCTGACTCCAGAGCTGGTGCTTTATCTACTATGCCACCTAGCTGCCCCGAGGAACATCATTTTTAAAAGGAGTGAGGTTAATGCATGAAATAAACTGCAGTTTCAACAGATGAAGATAATGAACAAATTTGCCTCTTATGTTAATGCTTTTATTTAGTTTATCTATTTATTTTTTATTTTCCAATTACATGCAAAGGTAGTTTCAACATTCATCCATTTGCAAGTTTATGATGTCCACATTTTTCTACTACCCTCTTCATGGCAATGAGAACAATCTGTTAAAAGTTCTACATGTACAATGTGTCAGTTTTATTAATGTTGAGCAAGAAATTGCTGTTGCATTGGAAAAAAGGGATCATTTTTAAAAAGTGTTTCATGAAAGGAATGATGAGGAAGCTTTTTGTCTTATATTTTTCTTCTGTTCCATTCTTTTAAAATTTCCTTTGCAATAATATCTAGGGGGTTTTTAATTATGCTAAATGAAATATTACAAAGACAATGGGAAAACATATTTTAACACTAAGAACCAAGGATGCAAAAGGTATTATCTTCCTTTCTTGAAAATGGATTGTATATGTTTTTACTATTTTGTTGTATTTCTTCTTTATTATTGTCAGAAAATGTTTCTGGTTAAAGGTTTTAGGAATTTGAGCAAAAGGGAAAGAATTCATTTGAAAGATTAACTCTAACCCAAAAGAATTTAGGTTTTGCTGCAGTAAGTAGAGGTTTAATCTGAGTATAGACAGTTGAAAGTCACTGATCCACTAAAGTGATTAGCTGATGCAGCAACAACAGCAATAGGGGAATAAGCAACTTAGAGACAGCTACTGGAACTTGAAAGGCTATTTGAGGGATAACACTGCCCAAGAGTAGGCTAACTTCCCAGAGGAAGATAAGGAACACAACTAAGGAGAGATGAGCTTTTAAGGGTATGAAGGATGAAATAATTAGGTATGAATTGATGGGGGCAGGAACTCAGAAAGCAAACATGAGGAAATAGGCCTATGTAGATGAAGGTTTGTGACTGAAAGATTTAATCCTTTCAGGATAGGGCAGGGATCCATTTGTTTTTATAGGGACTTGGCTTGCCACTGGGGGTAAGGATTGATAGAGTTTTTGCCAGGGAGGGGCAGGGTACTTTACTAAAAAGTTCATTGATTGCCTTGCATTCAGGGTCATCTCCAGATGTCCTGATTTATATCTGTTCACTGGACCCAAATGACTCTGGAAGAGAAAATGAAGCTGGTGACTTACCTTAGCATACTCTTCCCCCTCACTCAAATCCAATTTATTTGCTTGTCATTACATCATCTCCCTGACCTTACAGTCTTCTTTGAGAATGAAAGACAGAACATCATTGATCTCATCTCAATAAATTGGACATTAAGATGGTGGGCTGCAGTGTCAATGTAAGGAACAAATTAATTATAAAACGTATTTCTCTTAACATTTCTTCCTCTTCAATACCACCCCTGAATCCTCTTGTACATCCCTCCTCTTTATTTTCTTTAGCTTTATCTCACACCTATTTCATTTGTGTCTAATTTCTGGCTACATTCCATAATTTTAATTCTTCCTTCATGCCCCAGATACAAAGGACCAAGTTAACTAAATTTGCATAATCTCTGCTTCCATCCAGTACCTACATGCACTTCTATTGCTTGCATGTCTCAATAATTTCACTGTGAAGGATGGATCACTGCATCCATCTATAGCAGGATTTACAGATTGTTTTAATTTTAATCTATTTCCATTCCTTTTGCAGTCAGTTAGTAAATGTTTATTAAAAGCCTATTATGGATCAAGCATTGTGTTAAGCACTTGGAATCCAGAGAAAGGGAAAATATGGTCCCTGCAGTTAATAAACTCACAGTCTCATGTTGAAAACATCATATAAATAATGTATTCAAACAAGTTGTATTTATTTTAATTATAACTAATTAACAGTAGCAAGCTACTAGAATTAAAAGAGTACAGGAAAATCTTGTAAAAAGCACAATTTTGGCTGGGGGTAGAGAATAGGAGGAGAGCATTTAAGTCACTGGAGGCAATGATTGAAAATGCTTGAAATGGAAAGAGAGACTGTCTTATTTGAGGAATAAAAAGGGTAGCATGTCCATAACAATGAGTATATGCCTAGATATAGGATGTACAAAGACTGGAATGTCACTTATCCTTGTTGAGGAGGTACTAGGTTAAGAAGAAATCTGAATGAAAAACAGATGATTTTATATTTGATACTGGAGGTAATAGGGAGCCACTGGAGTTTTAGTCAGGTGATGATGATGAAGAGAGGACAAACTGAAGTAATTTAAAAATGAGGTTTTAAAATGTTTTTGAAAACATTTTTAGGATGGTCTAGTTTCAGGTTTGAATATGATGAATTCATGAAACTAGCAACTCTGACTCCCATGTATTTAGGGAGAGAAAGGTTTGTTTAAATATTGCTTGGTTAACAGAAGATAAGAGAGAGAGAGAGATTAGTAGTAGTAACAGTAGCAGCAGCAATAACAATTACTGCCATGAAAGGATTAATTGTAAGGAAACCTTATAGGAGCATGAGAGTTTATCACAGAAGAAGCTCCCAAGAACAGGCTGACCTCCCAAAAGAAGAGGAGAAACTCAATGGAGGAGAGGTAAACTTTGAAAGGGTCAGGGAGACAGGGATAGTAGATGGGAAGGTAATAGCTCAGAGAGCAGAGATAAAATAATTAGGTTTATGTAGATGAGAAGCTGTAACTCAAAGACAAAAATCCATTTAGGCTAGGCCAGGGATCCATTAACAATAATAAGGATGTTTAGACAGAGGGAATCTTTTGAGGGATAGGTAAATGAGTTAAGTTTTGGTTGTACAGAGTTTAAGATCTTTACAAGGCATTCAGTTTGAGATGAATAATAAAGACAATTGCAATTGGGTGACTAGAGAATAGCAGAGAGATTAAGGCTGTAAGACTTGAAAATCATCAACATAGAAATGATGTTTGTATTATATTTTTGATTATGTTAAATATTTAATATTCATATATCTTGTCTTATCTGAAAATTACTCTTTATGTATTTTACCAACTGAGAAATAATGTGTGCTTAGATTGTATTCCGGATCTAGTAAGCAAAGAGGCAGAACTCTGACAAACTGAAGAAATACACATAAACATATGCATACACACAACCACATTAGCTTTGTGAACCCTATAAAGATGCTAAGGGAACAGGTTTCTGCGTGTAATATCACAATCTATTTACTTTCTACTCTATTTCCCTTGGTATCACACATTAAAGTCTTTTTATTTATCTGAAAAGTTACTTCCAATATCAAGAATTTCAATTTCACACCTTGTTATTTAATTCATCTAATTTTGGTTATTTCAGGACCCAGTAACAAACTCTACTACTCCTTAGTAAATGAGGTCCAGAAGAAAGAATAGATTATTTTCTTTTTTGTTCCCTTTCTTCAGATAGAGAAAAGATAGGAAAAAGATAACCCATTTACTTATGTCCAATCTAATCTTTCACAACAAAACCAAGCATATATTTTTGTTAGAGTCATAAATGTAATGTACATGAAGTCATAATTTAAATATATATATATAAAGAAAAATGATAAACCCTATTAGCACATGAAATTAAATTTCAATTTTTTTCCCTATTTTGGTCCACTTTGTTATATATTGAAGAGAAAATAGTGTGTTATTTGATTATGAGGGGGAAAACACTTTTAGATTTTAGGACTTTGGAAAGAAAACATTTCTTTACAACATTGTTTGGGATGGAGTAGAGTAGAATCTCAATATTCTACCTGATTAATTTAATGATTAAATTTTAAAAAGAAAATAATTCAACTTTTCCTTTGACAAAAGAATTATACTTTGTAAAGGCTATTGCATAAGAAATAGCAGCATTTACCTTAAATCAAAAAAGGCATATGACAAGGATTTGTCAGTTCTCAATTTAAAGAAAATAGATTTTTAAGGATGTTT
Organism: Macrotis lagotis; assembly: GCF_037893015.1. Lineage (NCBI taxonomy): Eukaryota > Metazoa > Chordata > Mammalia > Peramelemorphia > Peramelidae > Macrotis > Macrotis lagotis. Next base: position 366,152,719 of record NC_133666.1, on the reverse strand, counting down.
GTAAAAGGAAAAGGAATATTTTTTTGTGAGATGATAGGCCAAGATTTGTGGCTTTGGAAAAACCATTTATACTGAATTTTCCAAAAAGGGGGAACTTTATGTTTGTTGAAAATCTTGGTTGTTTTCACTTACTTTCAGTCATGTACAAATTTTCATGACCTCATTTTGGATGTGCTTGGCAAAGACATTGGAATGGTATATCATTTCCTGCTCCAGTTCATTTTATAGATGAAGAACTGAGGCAAATGAGGAAAAGTGACTTTTATGGGGTCACACACAGCTAGTAAATGTCTGAGGTCAAATTTCAACTTAAGAAGATAAGCCTTACTGACTCCAGGACCTGCACTGTATCCACTGTACCACCTAAATTCCCTTGTCTTACTATAGTAAGGGTTTAAATAACATTTTCTAAATTTAATATAAATGAAACTGTTACCTAAAGTAGGGTGGCAAGATTGAAGACAACATGAATTGAATAGAGAGTTAGCTAACAGACGAATATAACATGAAACCCAAGGACTTGAGTTCTGTTCTTGATGCAGGCCACATGAGAGCCCGGGCAAATTCCTTAATCCCTTTGTAGTGGATGAGAATTGGAGTCTCCAAATGAAGATTGAGGGTTAATGAAAAGTGAATGAATTCATGTAATCCTTGGGATTTAAAACTGCTCAGGATTTATTATAGATGGGTGCAAATTATACAGATTAAAAACTTTTTCTCCTCCCCAAGAAGGGACAGGCACTTTGAGGACAGAAGTGAATTACAAAATGCTAGGAAAGTTTGCTTGGGAGCCCAAGACAGATGGAGAGAGAATTAAAGAGAGACAGAGAGACAACCAGGGAGAGCTGACTAGGCCAGGGAGGGCAGTGGCTGTTAGAGGTGTTTAGAACAGATTTTTATGGTCTTGCACATTATCTGGGTACTGAGGTCAAATGGGAAATCCCTCTCCATTTAAATGACAAAAACCAGGACAAAAGGTTGGAGGTTGAGGGTTGGAAATGAGGAGACCTGCAAATTTTACATTTAAAAATGACACAATAGGAGTCAATTTACATCTCACTTTAATAAAAATTTAACAGTATAAAAGATTACAAAATTTGTTTCTAATTACAAATTTCCTATATTCATAATTCTCTACATTACCTCCTTGCCTCAATTCTTCTATAAAATAGCTTATATTAATACTGGTGTTACCATACAAGTTTCTTTTTCATGATATTTGTCTCTTTTTATGTGAGTTTAATCTGTTTTTTTAAAAATGCTCTTATCCAAAGGAATCCTCAAATCTTCCATGCTCATCCTAATAGCATAGAATGACAATATCATGTCAATAGGCATTAAGACTTGCAGAGTATGGAAGCCAATCACTAATATATAATAAAGGAAGAAAATTGAAACAAAGGATTGAGGTAGGCTTGAGGAGGGCTTCTTACAAAGGTTGTCTCTTTATATTTCTCCCTCCCACAAAACTATATGAATGATTTTGTGAATAAGCTAAGAAAGCAATAGCATGAGTTGACTAAAAATGGTGGAGTAGAGTGGAGGCATAAACTTAGAGATCTATTTCCCAATTTATTAAAATTGCAGCCTCTATTTCATTGAATGTCCATCTTTTCTCCTGGAAGAAAAGGCTCAGTTTTGTAGGAAAGTGAATTCTTGGCTGCATTCTAAGCTCTTTGCTCTTCAGCATATCATATTCCAGGCCTTTTGATCCCTTTTGCAGGCACAGCCTGTATAATCCTTACTGTGGTTCCTTGGTATCTAAATTGTTTCTTTCTGGCTGCTTGCAGGATTTTTGCTAGTTCTGGAATTTGGCCACAATATTCGTTGGTGTTTTCATTTTGAGATCCCCTTCAAGAGGAGATAGACATATTCTTTCAATAGCTATTTTGCCCTCTGGTTCCATGATATCAGGGCAATTTTCCTTCAATAGATCCTGAAATATTCAGCCCAGGTTTCTTTTATCCTCAATGTGTTCAGGAAGCCTAGTGTTTCTTAAGTTGTCTCTCTGGATCTATTCTCTAGGCCAGTAGTTTTGCTGTTGAGATATTTTACATTTTCTTTTTCTTTCTTTTTATTTATTTTTGAATTTTACAATTTCTCCCCTATTCAAACTTATCTCCCCCATCCCCCACAGAAGGCAGTCTGATAGTCTCTACATGTTTTCCATGCTATTCAATGATCTAAATTGAATGTGTTGAGAGAAATCATATCTTTAAGGGAAAAAAAATAAAAGATAGCAAAATCATATCATAAGATAATGTTTTATTTTTTTAATTAAAGATAATAATCTTTGGTCTTTGTTCAAAGTCCACAATTCTTTCTCTAGATACAGATGATATTCTCCATCATAGATGTCCCCAAATTTTCCCTGATTGTTGCAGTGATGGAATGAGCAAGTCCATTAAGAATGATCATCAACCCCTTGTTGTTATGGTTGAATTTTATATTTTCTTCTATTTTTCTGATTTTTTTGGTTTTGTTTAATGGATTCTGGATATCTGATGAAGTCATTGGTTTCCACAGATTCCATTCATTTCATTAAATAAGAATTTTCTTTATTTACCTTTTGCAACTCCTTTTACAGTTGGTCATTTCTATTTTTGAATGCCCAATTGTGAGTTGTTTTTTAGGTTCTTTTGCAAGGCAAATGGGGTTAAGTGGCTTGTCCAAGGCCACACAGCTAGGTAATTATTAAGTGTCTGAGACCAGATTTGAACTCAGGTATTCCTGACTCCAGGGCCTGTGCTTTATCCACTACACCACCTAGCTGCCCCCAATTGTGATTTTGAAAGAATATTTTCTTTCTGTACCTGTCCAGTTATATTTTCCAAGGATTTGTTTTCTTGTTGTAAAGTGTTAATTTTCTCTTGGGTGTCTTTTCCCAATTTTTCTAATTGATTTTTTTATTAAATTTTAAAAACATTATTCATCCATTAGTATATGCATATTTCCAAGTTACAAAATTTCTCTCCACCTGCCCTTCCTCCCCCTCCCCTCTGTAGGAAACAGGAAGTCAGGTTAGTATTTTATATCCATATTTGATTAAACATATTTACAGATTAGCAGTTTTTGGCATGAGGAATTAAGATTAAGGGAAAGAGACATAAGAGATAATTTTTATAAAGTGTTCATCATATTCGATAGGGATGTTTTCTTTTTTTCTGTCTGTGTTTTTTTTTATTTTTCTTCCTCTAGTTGGGGATAATATAGACCATTAACAGTGTAATAGATTTGTCCTAGTTCTCTGGAATGTTGAGAGGAGTTGCTTCCATCAAGGTTGCTCATCTCATAATGTTGTTGATGTTTACATTGTTCTCTTTTCTCTGCTCCCTTTTTTCCAATTGATTTTTTAAACTCCTTCCTGATCTCTTCTAATAAATCTTTCTGGGCTGTAGAGCAATTCGTATTCTCCTTAGAAGTCCTAGCTCTCTATGAGTTAGGGTGATTGTCTTGGAGGTAGCTTTCAATGATTCCCCCCCTTCTACAGGCCTTTCTTCATTTTCCTAGGATCATTTGTTGGGAGAGGGGCTTGTTCACAAGCCTTTGGTGTTGAAAACCCTATCAGTTTAGCTTACTGGGCTTAGTAATGCCAAATGGACTGGCCAATAGAGAGTGCTAGACACTTTCTCTCGAGTGTCTCTGCCTTGATTTGTGATCCTACCCCCTAGGCCTTGAGTTGGGGGGGGGGGGGGTAGGGAGCAGCAAGGTCTAAATTAGTTTAGCACAGTGTTGGCTTTGCCCTTGGGCTAGATAGTTAATCTCTTTATTCTAGTGAGAGAGATCTTCTGCCCATGCCTGAACCTAGGGAGATTGGGAGGGGGAGGAGGCTGTTACTGTATTTTTTTCCTGGCAAGAGTCACTTTCTCCTACAGGGATGGGAGAAATAGACTCAACTGGAAACTTGGGGACTACACTGAAAATATGGAGTTGGAGGTCCTGGTCTTCCAGGCCAAGGGAGCTGACCAGATTGATGTCTAGACACCATGCTGGAGTTCTCTGGACCACTGCACTGGAACTCTCCCTCCAACCTCACTGGAGCTCTCCCACCCACCCCACTGTTCCTTCCCTAGGAAAGTTCTCAAGTTAGTTCCTGGGCCTCAACCCACCTTTTCTGAGCTGACTCTCTGCTTTCTACCCCCAGCTCACCCACCTTCCCCTGAAATAGACCTGGTTGGTACATGTTCTTCTCCTTTGTTCTTCTCTGGATTTGTGGTTCTGGATTCTGTTAAGAGGCTCATTTCATATTAGTTCTTGGGGTAAATCCAGGACACCATAGCACAGTGCCTGGTTTCTCTTGGTCATCTTGGCCTGAAGTCCCCATGATCTAAATTCATGCTGAGTATCAATAAGAAATTGAACAATAAGTATAAATAATATTGTGTTTCTGATCCTAAATCAAATCAAAACTTCTGGAGGACACTATACCCTTTGACAAAATTAAGTGTGCTTTAAAATTTCATTTCTTTTTTCTTTTAGGGTTTTTTTTTAGGTTTTTGCAAAGTAAATGGGGTTAAGTAGCTTGCCCAAGGCCACACACCTAGATAATTATTAAGTGTCTGAGATCAGATTTGAACCCAGGTACTCCTGACTCCAGGGCTGGTGCTTTATCCACTACACCACCTAGCTGGCCCTAAAATTTTATTTCTGTAAGGAAGGACTAGAAATTTCCCCTTTCAATTTCTTATTGATCAAATTGAGAAACAGAGGAGAGACAAGGTTCAGTTAGCAAAGTACCTCCTTGTTATTTAGTCAATTAACATTTGAAAACAAGACTTAGAGATAACTACCTTAATAATAAAAGGAAATAAAGACTCACCTTCTAATGCTATCAATAGACCCTTAAGGTATACTTTTTCTTTGAATATCTTTTAGATTCTCCTTACTGAAATGCTTCCTTCCCCACCTCTTCCTTTACCCTTCCCCCTCTCCTTTTCCTGGGTTCTCTTTGTTTCTTTAGCTTCTGGACTTCCCATCCTACATTGGAATATCATAACCTTTTTGACTGGTCAACATGAAGGTAATGTTTCAGATATTCCTCCCTATGGATAGTGGTATTTAAGTCAAGGGTAAATGCCCATTGGTGGCAGCTCTGCTCCTTTGCAGGCTAGCTAAAGGCCTTCACTTTTTGCAATATGAATAAATGTGCTTTTACCTCAATTGGGTTTTTTTGCTCTTCCTTAAGTTCAAAACCTTTTCAGGGGAGTCCCCTCCCTCTCTAGTTGCCTCACTTTGTTGAACTGTAAATGTAAGATTAAAAGGAAAAGGAACAAGAAGTAAAAGTTGCAGAAATTGCTTAACTAATAGCTATTGTTTGTTTCAAAAAGTTGGATTCTAAAGAAAGATTAATTCCTCAGTGTGGGATTCTAGAAGAATCAGGAAGTGGAAGGAAGGAGAAATTCCACAAACTCAATGAGTTATTAATCCTAAAATAACCATGGAACTAGCAGAGTATTATCATCAACTAGCTATTGTCCAAAAAAAAAAAAGATTACATGGTTTCCATATAACTAGCACAGTTTACATGTCTGGTGAAAACCACATACTTTGTATAATGAGTATATATGTCTGATGCATCTGCCACAACTACATGACACAAAGATTTATAAACATATATTTGCTCTTTGGCTCACTGGAATCCAAACATTTCTCTTGTATTTTATTATCATCATGGTTTAATTAGAGTTCAATAGTCTTCATGGGAAATACTCTTAAGACAGTTAATCATTTTATTAGATCTGGCCACATGAAGCAGAGTCCATAGTTCTCTTGAGACCTGAGCCAGGATCGTGTGGCTCTAGCTTAGAGAGAGAAAATGTCTGTACTGCAAAGAAGAAGAGAGGAAAGAAAAAAAGGAGCTCTCTTCAGGAGTCTGGTTCCAGGTATTCTCCAATTTATATGCCACAAGGGTGGTGACCCTCCAGCCTGGCAAGGAATGCCTTAGAAAGTACTCATTATGCATGGATGATCTTCTAAGCATTAGTCTTGACCATCAAGTCCAACATAAAACACTTCCTTGGCCCTGCTTCAATTCAAAGTTTTTGTCTTTGCTTTAAATTGTTGATATACTGGAATATATCATTCTTCTGCTTCTGTTCACATTATAAGTCATGCTATCCAGGATTTTCTGAACTTATTTGTTTTGTCATTTATTAAGGCAAAATAACATTCCATTAAATTCTTATATTGCAAATAGTTTATCAATCCCTCATTATCTGAGACAATCTAAAGTAATTCCTCAGATCATAGTGCTCTTTAAACCCCTTTTAATCTTTTCTTCAGTATCCACAAAGATTTCTTTCATTACTTGTTTAGGGGTATTCTCTACCTAATATTACTGTCCTCCTACTTATGCATTCTTCCTTAAATATTTTTTCCCTTTTGGAATTTTATGTATATATATATATATATATATATATATATATATACACATATATATATATATATATACATATGTATATATATATATTTCTATAATAAATTATTTGTGAATGTGCATATATAGATATATATTTAAATCTAATATTTTTTATTTTTCCCAATTGCCCATTCTTTCCTCCATGCTTGTAAATTCTATTTCTCACATATCCCAATTGTGAAATTAGTAAGTTCTACCTCTTTTGTATTCTTTTCTACATTAATGTGTTTTTCTTTTACCCTTATCCTTCCCTCTCAAAACTCTCCAAAGAGAACATAGTTACCTCATTACTTTTATTTTTTTCTTATTTAACTTCATGGTTACAATTTTAAGATCTTAAGATTCTGAAAGAACAGTCATTAGTTCTTTTTCTATTTGTATATTATCACTACATACATCCCCTTCAATTAGTTTCAATAAATATCCCCTCCTAGATTTCTCTGGACTCATGTTCATATTTCAAAGCTCTGATATCTTCACCAAAAAAGCATGGAAACTCTTTATTCTTTCAAAGCACATTTTTCTTTTGTAGTCAATTGTACTCAACTCTGTGGTGTAAGTTATTTTTGGTTTTAAGAGTACCTTTGCCATTTGGACCATTGAATTCTAAGATTTCCTCACAGTAGAAGTAGAAAGTCTTTTATGATCTTGACTAGTTCTTTGTTATATGAACTAAATTTTTTTTCTGAATATTTATAGTGCTTTTCTTTTGACATCCCGCATTTAGACTTTGGTTATGATATTCTTAGGATTTTTTTTTAAGGGTTCCTACACTGATTGATGAATTCTTTAGATTTTCACTTTTCCCTTTGATTCTGCTGGATCTGGACAAATTTTCTTTCTGAGTTCTTGAAATATAGTGCCCATCTTAAAAATTAATCATTTTAAAGGAATCAGGTGATTTTCAAATTAACTCATTAACATGTTCTTTGTCAAGGAAAGGAAAGTGAAGGAGAGTGAAGAAAAGCAAAGGGGAAGGAAGAAAAAGGGAAGGAAAAATCAAATGAAGGAGATGGAGATCTTGAGTTTAATAGATGATTTTAATTATCTTCATTTTTTTTATCTCTATAGACAGATAAGCATGGAGGGAATTTTCAGGTGAGGAATTTCCCTCTAGTAATGCAGGCTAACTTTGAAGTTTAGTGACCTATCCAAAGACCCACAGACAATATCTGTCAAGAGACAAAACTTGAGGGGTGGCTAGGTGGCGAAGTAGATAGAGCACCAGCCCTGGAGTCAGGAGTACCTGAGTTCAAATCCGGCTTCAGACACTTAATTACCTAACTGTGTGACCTTGGGCAAGCCATTTAACCCCATTGCCTTTTAAAAAGACTAAAGAAAAGAGACAAAACTTGAGCCTAAGTCTCAGATCTGCTATCTATCTAGAATGTCATCCTGACACAACTGTACCATTTCTTGTCACTAGTCCATCCTTTATTAAATTGCCAATGTGATTTTCCTAAAGCACAGATCTGATCATTTCATCCTCCTACCCTATTAATTTCAGTGGCTCCTCAAAACCACCAGGATAAAATTTCAACATCTCTCCATGCCATTAAATTTCATTTATAACATCTTCTCTTCCACTTATGTTTCAAGTCCTACACCTCATTATGCAACCAAATGTGTATTTTAGCTTTTAATCTATAAACATCTATGAGAAATGTGTAGTGAAAATAGTGAGCAATAATCTAGGAAGCTAATTTATGATAATTTTCTAAATATTTATAACAAGATTTCAATGAGATATAGGAGTGACTACTCTGACTTCCAATGTTTGAATGACAGTTATGATATATTTCACTTTTTCCCTTTCAGTTCTCTGGTGCCCTTCAGGGATTATCTGCATTTCTAGTCTCTGCTATCGTCTATAGCCACCTGTTCTCCCCATTGTGATTTTTTGTTAGGGATCCTTGATGACCACAGTTGTGAAATGGCAAAGGTGATGGTTTCAAGACGCTCTTGGCCTCTTGTTGTTTTGCAAACATGCTGGCTTGGTCAGAAGACCTGCATGACCCAAACCCCTTTGCTTTTCCATAAGATCTGCATGACCCAGCTCCTTTGTATCTCCTGATATTGATCAAGAATTGCATCATAGCAAGAGCAATGAAATATGCATAAGAATGTGTAACTGTTTAACTAATGTGTAATGATCTAACCAATGTGTAATCTTTAATATGATTGGAGCTTAAGCTGGTAGCATGAGTTATCCATGAGTATGGAAGTAGACTAGGTTATAAGCTGCTGTGTGACTCTAATAAAATTTGGAGTACTTTACCATCTCTGCCTCTCATTCACAGCAGCTGAGAACAGTTCTCTGATAGTCAGAGAACTTGAAGTTGCTGGTGCACCTAACAATTTTTCCCTAGTCAGAGAAAGAGAGAAAGTTAGACATAAAGAGACAGTTACAGAGAGAGGAAGAAACAGAGAGACAGATAGAGACAGAGATAGTCAGATAAAGATCTTGGATGGTCCTTGACAACTGATATTTATCCTCATTTTTTCTGTCTATCCATAGATAGATAAATAACATTTGAGGGAACATCAGTGAGGAAATAACTATAACTACTCAATAAATTCATTTTCAATAAAGGAATATTTGTTCAAAATTTATAGCAAGAACAAATATAAAGACATCCTGATTCTGAACCCCTGGAAGACAAAATATTCCCTTACAACATTTCACTCTCTGGGGAAGGGAGGGCATAAAGATTCATAGTTTAATACAGTTTCTTTATAATATGATCTGAAGGACTTACAAATTCAATTCCCCAGTCTGGACTAGCCTCTCAACACACTGACATTTCAGAGCTAACCTTTATGTGTTTGCAGAAACTTATGGTATAGATTCTTGGTTCCATAGCCATGATAATTTGAGCTCTTTGGTCAAAGGACTCCTGGCTGGAATAGAAGCAAGAAGGATAAATAAAACAAACTAAATCCCAGAACTTAAATCTTGTGACAATAGGGAGAAAAACAAAAAAGGAGGAGGTAGAGGCAAAACTCCCCTAAAGTTTGCTCAAATCATAGTGTCCATTTTTCACATCACAAGAATTTCAATGAGAGAGAATTACCATTCTGTTGGTTTTAAAGATGCATCTTTTTCCTGGTTGCAGACAATGGAAAGAGGACATATTCTCAGAGAGATGCCACCATTGCTGGTGATTTGCACATTCACAGAAAAACCCTCTTAAATAGAATCATAGAAGATTTGAATCTGATTAACCAATAGTTTAATTAAGAATTTATGAAATGGGCCAAGACAGCTTGTCTTGTTCTTTAGGTAAATGTGAGGCAAAATCAAGATGTTTGTAGCAAAGGGGCCATATTCACACTTTCAGATAACAAGAGTGGAGAGGTTAATAGGATATTCAAAAACAATGGGAGAGGGTGGATATATAGAGGCAGATAGAGTGGGAACAGAGGCTGAATTGCTCAAAAAAGGCAGGCAGCAGTAGTCACGAAAATAAGGGGAGGCAGAGAGTTCCCTATTGTAAAAAATTTAGGAAATGTGGGCCTTTAGGAGATAGAAGAGTGTTGGAGGCATGAGTTTGGGGTCTCATTTTAGAAGATTGTGGGGATGGACTAACTTTTATATATGTCAAAAATGGGGATAGTTCATTTCATCCAAATCATTGCATGAAATCAAATCATTTCATCCAAATCAAATCAAATCATCCAAATCATTGCATCAAAGTTGCAGCAAAACTTTAAAATTCATATCGTTTCAAAATTCTAAGCACTTTTTGTTGATATGCTGGTTTTAAGTGGATGTATGTAACTTATCTGAAATTTACCTATCAAGGAATCAAAAGACCCTGACAAGAAAACCTAGATAGCTTCCCCTAAGTCATTTTATATTACCAAGATAGGACTTTTGGTTAATATGTGTATCATTTGTAAATTATGCTCCTTTGGTCTTTGGGGTGGTTTGTACATGACTTACAGGTTTCCTTTGTATTTTTACTTCTTACTTTTGCCTTTTTATATTGTCTGCTTCATATACTGATAAGAAGGGATTTGGGTGAGTAGATGATTAGGGGAACCAGAACAAGTTTCAGTATTAACCAGCCAACAAGTATGGTACATCTGGGAAATATCCTGTGATGACAGAAGAGATATAAACAAAAAGGACTGATATAGTCCATTTTTTGAGACATTAAACTTAAGTCATATTTTGAGAAGAAATATTTAGAAGATTCTTAAGAAATTCTAACTGTTGATGGCCACTCGAGCAAGTCTGCTTAGAAGCTCAGTTATGAATAAAAAACTTATGCTCTGTTAACCCTCAAGCTGAAGGCTTTCCATGGAACTGTGGTTTGATAACACAACTGTGTCATTCGTGGTCTCATTTATTGATAGCCCTGATCCTGAACTTCTTGATCTGGGTTATATGCTGCCAGGTTACATCCTGCCAAAATTAGAGTTACATCATTGTTTTTATTCTGTATTCTAATTTTGTGGTTTTCTGCTATAAAGAACTATTTGATACTGCCAATAAACAGCTCTGCTAGTTGTCCTGCTAGTACCCCTACCTGAGTGAATGCATGTTTCTTTTCTCTCCTGAGAAAAATGAATCCCCTGGTAGACAGGAACTCAACATTTGGTGCCCTTATGTATGACAGGTGCAGGGGATTTAAAAAGCCCCTGTTAAGAACATGGTAATACCGGGATGATTGAGGTGAGGGGATGGCTTGACGAGAGCTGATAACTGGCATCAGCTTTTTACTTTCTTTTTCCAAGCAGGTACAGAGAGTGTAATAGGGAATGAACTTTTACAGAACTAAAGAAGCTAGGACAGGACATAAATATTTTGAAGAAACTGGCTAAAGAGGAGGGGTTATAAATTATCAAAAAACAAATAGATAAATTTTTACAATCCATTTCCCAAGGAAAGGAGAATTGAACTTAGAAGGTACTTTAAATATATATGTTTGGAGAATAGTGTGTGTGAATAGATAAATGAATATTAATTTGATAAAAATGCTGCTGACTTTTTCTTTTCCCTGCTTCTTCACAAGAATTACATGAAGATTTGGATAAACAAGTCTTAAAAAGGAAATTTATTTGGACCTAAAAGAATCAGAAAAGACAGTGTCTATTACCAAATACAAGAGAGACAGGTTAATTCTAAAGTATAGCATTTGTGTACTAAGTAATGCCAAAAATAAATGAATATAAGAAATAAGGGGAAACTAAATAGTTAATCTTTAACCAGAATGATATTGTAACATTATAGCTTCAGGAGTTTATCAATATAGATTCTGATAATGTTAGTACAGAAAATTATGGGTCAAGTAAGGATTTGAGAACAGAAGATTCCACCCCCACCCCCCCAACAAAAAAAGGAAATTATATGGTTTACTCTATTTGAAGAAGGGCTACAGGGGATATTCCAATGACTCTGAGAGAGATTTTTGAATGACTGTTTGCCTTCTCAAAATTTATATGAATTAAAATCTAGAAATGTTAAATATTAATACCTTTTTATTGAAAAATGTATTGTAATAAATGGAAAGTTCTCTGTGTTTTTTCTACTGTGAGAGCAAGGTGGGGTTTTCCCTAGAGTTTGGGGACCTCTCTGATTCAAAGTGCTCTGATTCTGCTTGTTGTGTTTTATATGTGTTTGTTTTAACATACAGGCTAAGAAAAAACTCTTTAGCTGACTCTGAATGGTTCAGACCTGTTATCATATCATTGTGCTTTGATTGGCCAATACTCTTTCCTTTCTCTCTTTTGAAAATTGGATCTTTTTTCCAAAAACTCATGATTTAGCAACACAGGACATTTTCCTGAAGTTTATGTTGTTTTTGGGGAAAAGGGATTCTATTAATTTCTCTTATTTTCCAGTGTTTGTTTTCTGGTCTGATTGTCTAACAGAGTTTTACTTATTGATTTGGAAAATTATACTTATAAGGGACCTAATAGAAATTGAAATTATCCCTAAAATTATTTTTTTCACGGATCTTGATAAAAGTTGAGGGAAATGAGTAATGGAACAGTATATTAAGGGAATATGTAAGTAGTTCAGGCTGAGTAATGGGTTCTGTAAGAAGTGGGAAGAGAATAAAGGGTTTCAAGGAAAAATGTAAAGACATATAGACTATTGGGGTTTTTAACTTACTTGTGAAGTATCAAAGTTGGATAAAGTCTGTAGAAAGTAATTATGAGATGTTTGACTCTGTATAATAAGAGATGTATTTTAACAATATTGAAAGTGATTTTAAAAATCAATGTAGTAAGAGAAGAAAGTATAGAGAGCTATAAATCTATACAAAGATATGTGTTTAAATAAGGTTGGGTTAATCTGAAAATTGCATTAAACTGCCGCTTTTGCGATATTTGCCAGTGAATCAATTGGAAAATAATATACCCAATAAAGTGAAAAGTTTGATATGAAAGCAATTGCTAAGTAAATGTTAAATGTTTTTTCAAGCTGAGTAAATCTATATTGTGCATTCCTGTGTAGAAAGTTATCTGAAAATATATGTAACTGAATTTAGGAGTTTGTAAAAAATAATATTGATTTTTTTATTATAAATTATTTTGGCTCCTACAGAGTCATAGGAGGAAAAAGAACTAATGGGGATGCTAAAATAGATAGGGTCAGAATGGCCTTGATAGAGGCTGTGACTCTGCCAAAATCTTTGTTAGCACAGACTTCTGAGTTATGTGCTCTTAATCAGGTTTATAATTGCTAAACATCAGGGTATATAGTACATGCATTCAAAAAAACTTAGGGTGACAGAGGAATGATAAACAGTATAGGTAAAGAATTATTACATGCTACCTTGATATCTCAAAATATGGGGAATCTCCAATTCCTAGAACATCATTTTAACAGTGAGGTTAGAAAGCTCTTATTAAATTATATTATTAAGAAATTAGCACCGGTACAGATAGGAAGAATTTGAAAACTTTTATATTTTGAATAGGAAAATAATTTAAGATAATTTTGAATATGAGTTTTGAAATTCATAAGATTATTTATTTATTTATTTTAGGTTTTTGCTAGGCAAATGGGGTTAAGTGGCTTGCCCAAGGCCACACAGCTAGGTAATTATTAAGTGTCTGAGACCGGATTTGAACCCAGATACTCCTGACTCCAGGGCCGGTGCTTTAATTGCTGCTCCACCTAGCCACCCCAGAAATTTATAAGATTATTACAAATGCTATAAAGAAAATCTTGTAATCAAATTTTTTTAGAAACATCTGGTCCTAAGTATTTTTTTATTGTAAAGTTTTAGGCAGAAAAGGGAATATACTTTAATTGAAAATGTGTCATGCATCATTAATAAATTTTGTATAAGAACAGATTAAAACAATTTTTGAACATTTTAAACTGTATGACAATAATAAAATGTGCATAAATTAAAGTGCCATCTATCACATTTGTAAAGATTTTTTTATAAGAAAATTAGAAAATACCTCACCAGCAGGTTATATCTCTCAAGGTCTTCTTTGTCCCAGAAATTTTGTGAAAAGCTTTGTTTTTCCATATCATGTTTATGTATATATATATATACATTAAAAATTATATATATGTATCTTGCAACACTGGAGTTGGTAAAAATTTTTAAATTGGGTTTCTTGAAATTAATATAAATATATAATGTATATAATATAATATAATATGTATATAATTTATATGAATATATATATATATGTATATCTATAAAACTAAATTCATAGAGAATCCATTTCACTTAGATTATCAAATTTCTTAACATAGAGTTGCACAAAATAATTCCGAATTATTACTTTAATTTGCTCCTCATTGGTAAACATTTATGATGTCTAAGAATTCTGCTTAATGTTAGGCTCTATTAGGATTTCAAACACCTGATAATGAAAGTATTCCATTCATTTCACATCGACAAATTCATTTAAAATTTGTGTTTTTGCAACCTATTCTTTTTGCAAGGCAATGGGGTTAAGTGGCTTGCCCAAGACCATACAGCTACATAATTATTAAATGTCTGAGGCCAGGGGCGGCTAGGTGGTGTAGTGGATAAAGCAGCAGCCTTGGAGTCAGGAGTACCTGGGTTCCAATCAGGTCTCAGACACTTAATAATTACCTAGCTGTGTGGCCTTGGGCAAGCCACTTAACCCCATTTGCCTTGCAAAAAAAACCCTAAATAAAAATGTCTGAGGCCAGATTTGAACTCAGGTACTCCTAACTCCAGGGCCAGTGCTCTATCTACTATGCCACCCAGCCACCCCCTAAAAACATGTGTTTTTGAAATATTGTTATTTATAAAAAAAATAATTTCTTCTCTTTTTTGAGGTAGAGTGGGATGTGATAAGAAAGGATATTATAGATACCAAAAATAAAATGAAGCAATATATCCAGAAATTAAGGAAAGCATTTTAATGCACTGAAGAAAACAGAAGGAAGTAAAATGGGAGATATAGATAAGCAAAATAGCTTTGAAAATGCTGTGTTAAATTTAAGGGGAAAAATGATTCTGGAAAAGGCAATGAAAAGAATGTCTTTGCAAAACACTCTCCTCACTCTAAAAACCTAATATGCAAATCATGCCATCATGTGTAGATGACATGGTTCTCTTCAAAAACAAAGGACAACTTATTATTACAATCATCATTGAATTAAACAAATAATTCATTTTTGCTATTAACATATGGAAATGTTTTCTGTTGTCTATCAACAAATTTTAAAAATTACTTAAAATCAAAGACTTATGGCTATCAATCAAGACAAAGGTCCTACTTCTTAGAACGACCTGTGTCCATTTAAAGAACTTCCCATAATTAGTAAAGAAATGCATAGGGATATAAATAGTGAGATGAATGATGCAAGGAGGTTATTATTGTTTTTAATCCCAACCTCTGCAAGTGTATTTTAAGTGTATAGATTTTTCTCTTTTTTACATCTGAAGGTCTTTTTTCCCCTTCCATATAACAATTTTTTTAGAAAGATTTTATTTATTTTGAGTTTTACAATTTTTTCCCCCATCTTGCTTCCCTCCCCCTACCCCCACAGAAGTCATTCTGTTAATCTTTCCATTGTTTTCATGGTATCCAATTTGAATGTGATGAGAGAGAAATCACATACTTAAGGAAGAAAAATAAAGTATAAGACATAGCAAAATTACATAATAAGATAACAGGTTTTTTTCCCTATGTTAAAGGTATTAGTCTTTGGTCTTTGTTTAAACTCCACAGTTCTTTTTCTGGATATACATGGTATTCTCCATTGCAGATAACCCAAAATTGTCCCTGATTGTTGCACTGATGAGAATGAGAAAGTCCATCAGGGTTGATCATCACCCCCATGATGCTGTTAGGGTATAGAATAATTTTCTGGCTCTGCTCATCTTGCTCAGCTTGAGTTCATGCAAATCCTTCCAGGCTTCACTGAATTCCCATCCCTATTGGTTTCTAATTAAACAATAGTTCTAATAGAACAATAAATAGAACATATATATATTACACAGTTTTTGAAGCCATTCCCCAATTGAAGGATATTCACTTAATTTCTAATTCTTTGCCAACACAAACAGGGCTGCTATGAATACTTTTGTACAGGTGATGTTTTTACCCTTTTTCACAATGTCTTCAAGAGATAGACCCAGTATGGTATTGTTAGATCAAAGGGTATGAACATTTTTGTTGCCCTTTGGGCATAATTCCAAATTGCTCTCCAGAAAGGTTGGATGAGTTAACAGCTCCACCAACAATATAATAGTGTCCCAGATTTCCCACATACCTTCCAACATTGATCATTTTTCTCTGAATCCCTTTCTGGTCATAATGGTGAATCTGAGAGTTGTGAGTTTGAGATGCCTTAATTTGCATGTCTCTAATAAGTAATGGTTTAGAGCAATTTTTCATATGACGATGGATCGCTTCGATTTCCTCAACTTCAAATTGCTTTTGCATATACATTCAGCATTTGTCAATTGGTGAAGGGCTTTCTTTTTTTTTTTGAAAATTTGACTCTGACTCAGTTCTCTCTATACTTTAGAAATGAATCTTTTGTCAGAAATATTAGTTGTAAAAATTGTTTCCCAGTTTACTACATTTCTTTTAATCATGGTTAAATTGGTTTTGTCTGTGCAAAATCTTTTTAATTTAATGTAATCAAAATTATTGAGTTTGTTTTTAATGATGTTCTCTATCTCTTCCTTGGTCATAAACTGTTTTCCTTGCCATATATCTGACAGGTAAAATATTGTTTAATTTTCTAGTTTGCTTATAATATTGTTTTTTATGTTTAAATCCTGTATCCATTTTGATCTTATGTTGGCATATGGTGTGAGGTGTTGGTCTAATCTAAGTTTCTTCCATACTTCCATACTTCCATACTTCCAATTTTCCCAACAGTATTTTATTAAAGAGAGAGATTTTATCCCAATATCTGGATTCTTTGGGTTTAAAAAACAGCAGATTTCTAAAATGGTTTCCTGCTATTGCAACAATCTATTCCACTGATCCACCAATCTATTTCTTAGCCAGTACCAGACAGTTTTGATGACTGATGCTTTATAATTTAATTTTAGATCTAGTAAGGCTAAGCCACCTTCTTTTGTACTTTTTTTCATTGAATCCCTAACAATTCTTGACTTTTTATTTCTCCATATGAATTTACTTACAACTTTTTCTAATTCATTAAAATAATTGTTTTGGAATTTTGATTGATAGGGCACTAAACAAGTAGATTAGTTTTGGTAGAATTGTCATTTTTTAATATATTAGCTCAACCTATTTGGAGCAGTTGATGTTTGCTAAGTTATTTAAATCTGATTTTGTTTGTGTGAGAAGTGTTTTGTAATTGTTTTCAAAAAATTTTTGAGTCTGCCTTGGTGGATAGACTCCCAGGTAATTTTATATTGTCTGAGGTTACTTTGAATGGGATTTCTCTTTCTAGCTCTTTCTGCTGTATTTTGCTAGTCATATATAGAGAAGTTGAGGATTTATGAGGGCTTATTTTACATCCTGCATCATTGCTAAAATTGCTAATGTTTCCAGTAGTTTTTTGGATGATTTCTTAGTATTTTCTAGGTATACCATCATGTCATCTGCAAAGAATAAGAATTTTGTCTCTTCCTTCCCTATTCTAATTCCTTCAATTTCTTGTTCTCTTATTGCTGAAGCTAACACTTCTAATAAAATATTGAATAGTAGTGGTGATAATGGGCATCCTTGTTTCACCCTTGATCTTATTGGGAATGCCTCTAGGCTATCCTCATTGCATATAATGCTTGTTGATGGTTTCAGATAGATGCTACTAATTATTCTAAGCAACAATCCATTTATTCCTACACCCTCTAGTGTATTTAGCACTAATGGGTGTTATATTTTCTCAAAAGCTTTTTCAGCATCTATTGATATGATCATATTATTTCTGATAGGTTAACAATTGACTTACTTAATTGTACTAACAGTTTTCCTAATATTGAACCAACCCTACTTTCCTAGCACAAATCCTACTTGGTCAAAATGTATTATCCTAGTGATAACTTGTAATCATTTTGCTAAAATTTTATTTAAGATTTTTGCATCTATATTCATCAGGGAGATAGGCATATAATTTTCTTTTTCTGTTTTAACTCTTCCTGGTTTAGGTATCAGCACCATAATGGTGTCATAGAAAGAGTTAGGCTGAGTTCCATCTTAAATTATTTTTCCAAAGAGTTTACATAGAATTGGAACCAATTGTTCCTTAAATGTCTGATAGAATTCTCTTGGGGAAATCCATCCACCCTGGAGATTTTTAATTAGGGAGTTAAATTATGACTTGTTCAATTTCTTTTTCTGAGATAAAGGTTGTTTAGGTATTTAATTTCCTTTTCATTTAACCTGGGCAACTTATATTTTTGTAAATATAAATCCATTTCATTTAGATTGTTAAATTTATATTGGCATAGAGTTGGGCAAAATACTTCTGAATTATTACTTTTATTTACTCCTCATTGGTGGTGAATTCACCTTTTTTTCATTTATGATACTAGAAATTTGGATTTCTTCTTTCCTTTTTTTTAATCAAATTGACCATAGGTTTATCAATTTTATTGGTTTTTGTCATAAAACCAACTCTTGGTTTTGTTTATTAGATCCAAAGGTTTTTGGATTTTATTTATTTCTCTTTTTTTAATTTTTTAGAATTTCTAATTTGGTATTTAATTGCCATTTTTAATTTGTTTTTTCTCTAAATTTTTAGTGGCATATTTAGTTCATTGAATTCTTCTTTCTCTAATTTATTCATGTAAGCATTTAAATATATAATATATCCCCTGACAGCTGCCTTGAATGAATCCCATAAATCTCAGTATGTTGTTTCATTATTGTCATTATCTAGGATGAAATAATTGCTTCTTTCTGTAATTTGTTGTTTGATCCACAATTATTTTAAATGAAGTTATTTAGTTTCCAATTAATTTGGGGACTATATCTACCTGTCACAATATTGCATATAATTTTTATCGGATCATGATCTGAGAAAGATGCATTCACTATTTCTGCTTTTCTGTAATTTATCATTAGATTTTTCTTCCCTAGTACATGTTCAATTTTTGTGTAAGTGCCATGTACTGCAGAACAAAAAGTATATTCCTTTCTATCCCCATTCAATTTCCTACATAAATCATCATCTATAGGTTTTCTAATAATCTATTTACTTCCTTATCTTCCTTCTTGTTTATTCTATGATTAGATTTATCTAAATCTGAGAGTGGGAGGCTAAGTTCTATTTGTAGAGTTTTGCTTTCTATGTCTTCCTGTAGCTCTTTCAACTACTCCTCTAGGAATCTGGATGCTATACCATTGAGTGCATATATATTTAGTATTGAAATTACTTTATTGTCTATGGTACCATTTAGGAGGATATAGTTTCCTCCTTTATCTCTCTTGATGAGATTTATTTTTGCAACTGCTTTTTCTGAAATGAGGATTGCTACCCCTGCTTTTTTCATTAGTTTCCACAAACTCCATTTCTTTTTTTTAGAGAAGAATTTTCTTCATTTACCTTTTGCAGCTCCTTTTCCAATTGGTCAATTCTACTTTTCTAAGAGTTTTCCATTTGCCCAATTGAGGTTTTGAGAGAATTATTTTCTTTTTTGCATTTGCCTAATTGAGGATCTGAGAGATTTATTCTCATTTCGCATTTATCCAATTGTATTTTCCAAGGATGTGTCTTCTTGTTGCAAGGTGTTAATTTTCTTTCCCAGATTTTCCAATTGATTTTTAAACTCCTTCCTGATTTCTTCAAGGAAATCTTTTTGTGCTGGAGACCAGATAATATTCTCCTCAGAGGTTCTATGTCTCTCTGAGTTAGCATTTTTAACTTTAAGGAATTTTTATATGGACCATCCTGCCCACTGGTCATTCTTCAATTTCCAAAGACCTTTTTTGGGGGAGGGGCTGGTTCACAGAGTTTTGGTATGTTGGGATCCCTGGAGGTTTTACTCACTGGGTTTAGTAACTCCATATGAGCTCGCCAATAAGGGGTGCTGGTTGATTTTTCTGGAGTGTCTGTGACCTTGATTTGAGGCCCCCTCCATTGGCCTGGAGTGGGTGGTTAAAGCTGCTGAATTCTTTTATGTTTGAACAATGGTGTGCTTTGCCCTAGGGCAAGGTAATTTCTCTCCCTATTCACAGCTGAGGGAGCTCTGCTGCTGCTCACACCTGAGCCTGGGGTGGAGGTGGGTTGTGATTGTGTTTGTTCTAGGAAAAGGCCTCAGCTGAAATGAAGGTATGAACTCCAAGTTCCTCCTGACCAGAGGAGTCCAGGGATCCATGCAACTCTCCTGCATTGGAACACCCCTCCAGATCTGCTGGCAAGCTCTAGACAGTCAGTACCACCACCAATGTCTCTGCTCCCCAGTTGGCCCCTGCCCCTGCTGAAGATCAGGCCAGTCACACTCAGGCTCTCAACTTGTCCTGTACTCCCATCAGAGTCAGCCCTCTGTGACTTGGATTACCCATGATCCTGGAAGATAAACCTTCAGGTAGATGTTCTTCCCCTAGCTTCTCTTTTGGTGTTTTGTCAATCAGATTTCTGTTAAGGGTTTTGTTTCATATTATTTATGAGGGAATATCAGGAGACTTTAACACAGTGCCGGTCTTCTCTACACTATCTTGGCCAATGTTCTGAAGGACTTTTTTAAGAAGCAAAAAACAAGTATTAGACACAAGAAGGGGAGAAAAAGGCACATAATATAATGAAGACAATTTTATTTGTAAGTGACAATACATGTATTCATTTCCCAGATCTTCTACTTATTAGCTGTTAAATATTACAATTATATAAGATTAAAGGGAAATGAGAAAGAAACTCAATAATTATCTTCTGCACTATTGAATATTTATCAATTTTTTTATTTTGGTTTTCAATAAAGCTGCCCATGAGAATTGTCATAAATTCCTGAATATGTTTGTGACCTAATATTAATTTAATAAATAATGTGTAAGCTCTAAGAGTTGTTGTGGACATGAAGGTTTGATGCATTATTGAACAGTACTTTTCT
The DNA here is from genome assembly GCF_037893015.1 of Macrotis lagotis. Classification (NCBI taxonomy): domain Eukaryota; kingdom Metazoa; phylum Chordata; class Mammalia; order Peramelemorphia; family Peramelidae; genus Macrotis; species Macrotis lagotis. Next base: position 366,131,812 of record NC_133666.1, on the reverse strand, counting down.
TACCCATTGTTCCTGGAAGTAAGAGTTGTTGGTCTGGAACACACTTAATTTTACCCATAGAACTTGGATAAGGATAAAACCTTGATTTTTCACCAACATGATTTTTGATTTTCTCTTCCTTTCTTGCTAGGACTTTACTGCTTTGAGGGCTGTACGTCAATCCCATTATATCCCATTTTCCTTAAAAGATTACCCAATCTGTCATCCTCTCTTTTTCTACTGACTCCTTCCCTATTACCTACAAACTGGTTCATGCCTCATTTATCTTCAAAAAGCTTCCCTAAATAGTATTCTCTACAAAATTATCAATGTGAGCAGATAGGAGTCTTTTCTCAGTCTTTGTTTTCACTTCTCTTTAGCTTTGACTCTCCTTGATTCTCCTTTCATTCTTCTTCATATTCTCTAGATGTTCAGAATATTACTCTCTCTTGATTCTTCTTTTACCTAGCTGATAATTCCGTTTCAGCCCTTTTACTGGATTTTTATCCAGGACATGTCCACTGAGCATGTATATCTCATGGGGCTCTGTTTTAGATTCTTTTCTGTTTTCCCTCTATATTTCCTCACATTGTGACCTTATCAGCTCCCATAAGTCCTCATGGATTTAATTATCTACATACTAATGATTCTCAAATATATCTATGCAACCCTAAGCTCACTATTGACTTCCAGGCTGGCCTCTTCAACTTTCCAGTCATGTTAAACTGGATAAAATTTTAAACTCAATGTCTCTAAAATGGAACTATTTTTTCTCCCCTAAAAATTCTTTTCTTATATAATTTTCCTATTACTGTTGAGTGTACCACCAGCATCTATCCATCCCTAAGGCTTATAATTTCAATCATCTCAAACCTTACTATCAGTCTCCAATTTAATCTGTTGCCAAGATTTTTGACTTCACCTTTGCAACATCTCTTCAGTGCACTTCATTTTCCCCTCTGACACTAGCATGACTCTGGTGCAGGCCCTCATTATCTCACATTTGACTATTATAATAGCATCTTGGTTGGTGTGCTTCACAAATCTCTCTGCACTCACGTCTTTCTTTAAGTACAAGTCTAATTTAATCACCTCCTGTACTAAAAAATACTCTAGAATCTAATATTAAATGTTATTTTTGGCATTCAAACCTATGTCCCTGCTTTTCCATTGTCTTACACTTTATACCTCTACCACCAACAAAAACTCTTCTCCTTAGGCAAATATTGATCTCTTTGTTGTTCCATCAAAAAAACATTCCATATCTCTGGTCCAAGAATTTTCTTTGGCTATCCCGCATTCCTAAAATGCTCTCTCTACTCATGTTTACCTTTTATCTTGTCTAGTTTTCTCCAAGTTTCAACTGAAATCCTCCAAAAGGGAAACCTTTTCCCCTTATTCTCATTTCTTCCCTTGTTAGTTATTTTTTAAATTTATATATAGTTAGGTTATTGTCTTCTTCATTAGACTGTAAGTTTCTTGAGGGTAGGGACATCTTTTCCCTCTTCTTGTATCTTCATTGCTTATTGATTTGCTGTCCCCTCAAATGTCACATTGATTTTGTCCATTGTTTGTGAATAATTAAAAGTTTGATATGCTAGCTACTCTGATATGATATAAACTCCCTGAGGACAAAGGCCATTTTTATGTTTTTGGTTAAAATTATTCAGAACAGCAGTTGGTGATTAATAAATTTATGTTTGTTGTTGATTTAATTTATTGTTATATTAGAGTAGATTTTGTTTTGTTTGAATTCACTTGAAAATGAAAACCCTGGCTTTCTTTGTATGGGTTCTTGTAATTCTCTACTATAGGAAAAAATAGGGGAAACCTTTGATGTTACTCATAAAAATAACTTTTAGGCTACTTTTAGATTATGGGACTTAGGGAGGATTCTGAGAGAAAAGGTAAAAAAAAATGCCATCTTCTCTGCTACAGAAGAGGGCTTTCAAATGTCACTCCAGGCTCCAATGCCCAAAGTAGCAATACCAACCAACCAACCAACAAATATGCAACAAAATCTGAACTTAGAAACAGGTCCCAATACAGTTTGGAAGAAAGGAGGGAGACAATAAGTAATACTTTATTTTTAGGAAGTTATGCTCCCACAATAAGTGTGAGCAGTATGAAGCAATAAAATTTTCTTTAAATCCATAAAGGGTATAGTATCATAAAAATTTATGCTCTCTAAGCTACTAACAGATAGGTGGATAACTATAAGCTATGTTATTAGCTACTTATTCTCAAATAGTGTGTAATTACTAGAAGTAATTATTGGGGCAGCTGGGTGGCATAGTGGATAGAGCACTGGCCCTGAAGTCAGGAGTACCTGAGTTCAAATCCAGCTTTAGACACTTAAAAATTTCCTGGCTATGGGGCCTTGGGCAAACCACTTAACCCCATTGCCTTGCAAAAAAAGAAGTAATTATTGTATTAATCAATGAAAAGACATGCTTTAGGTCAAACCTACTTTTGTGAAGACAATAGAGAAAATTAGTAAGTTTATCTATTTATACATATTTTTCCTTCAATAAAATATCTTAGACTTAGATTTAAAAATTTTTTATGAAATTGAATGAAAATAAATGAACTTTTTAAAATATGGTTGACTTAATTCCTTTTTCCTACTAGCATTTCTAAATAAACTTTTAATTCCTAAATATATATGTGCATAGTATATGCATAATCACAGTATTGATGGGTTTTGTTTTAATGCTTTTTTGTCATAAGAAAAGTCTTTTGTTTGTGTATGTGCTTATGTATGTGTACCAGCAGGCTCATGTAATCAATATATTTGTAAATGACTTCTATAAAAATATTTTGGGGTGGCTAGGTGGCACAGTGGATAAAGCACCGGCCCTGGAGTCAGGAGTACCTGGGTTCGAATCTGGTTTCAGACACTTAATAATTACCTAGCTGTGTGGCCTTGGGCAAGCCACTTAACCCCATTTGCCTTGCAAAAACCTAAAAAAAATTTTAATAAAATTTGTTAAAATGAAAAACAATAAAAGAAATAACAACAAAATATTTCATGAAATTTTTCCTTAGAAATTTCATCATCCCCCAAAGTTTCAATTATATTTTGCTGCATGACTTGGAAATCTTTAACTTAATTTCAAATCATCCTCTAGAACTCTATACATACCTTGTCAACTACTTATTAAATATCTTCATCAAAAACTCCACAATCTTAAAAACCAATACATCATCTTGCCTCCTAACACCTCCCTTATTCAAACATTCTAACCTGAGTCAATAAGTATTATCTTAAGACTTTTTTTACAAATTCATATGGAATAAAAATTTGCCAGTTCTTGTTAATTTTACTTCTATAACATCTATCACTATTCCTTTTTTCCCACTCACATAGTAAAGATTCAAGTTGAATCTCCTCATTGTTTCACACATGTAGTAAATAAAAATATATAATAATGTGAATATTGTACTATATTTTAGAGCTTAGGGTTCAATAAATAATTTTATTTAATTTAGCATTAATCTATATAAGTCTAAAAAGATTCCTGGAGAGAGAGAAAGAGAAAGAGAGAGAGAGGGAGAGAGAGAGAGAGAAAGAGAGAGAGAGAGACAGAGAGAGAGAGAGACATACCAACAGAGACAGAGAGGCAGAAAGAGAGAGAGTATGTGTTTGCTGGATTGGTTTCTTAGCAGGATCGGACTTTATAGACCTGTTTGATAATTCAACGCCTAACTTACTGGGCTAAATCTTGATTGAATGCATAACTGTCTCTTTTCTTTTATACTGGAGCTCATGTCTTACAGAGGTCTCTGCTAACTATCTCTGTTAGGTGTCTCTTACCAGTTTAACAATGCCAGAGAACAGTATCATAAGAGAAATACTCTCCAATTCCTATCATTCTCTGATTGAGGCCCAAGGTGCAAGGCAAAAGGTATTTCATTCTCAAGAGAGGTGAGAATGTTTCATTTGCTCCCAGAAGTAACATTCTACAAATATATCCTGCTATTGTTGCCTTTTACAGGCAACAAGGTGAGTAACTATAGTTGGCAAATGGCAACCTGTTCTAACTAGCTAGAATTATTTTACACTTGATAAATCAATGAGTATAAACTGTTAACAAGTTTTTACAGTAAAAGGCAAGAGTAGAATTTATTATGCATCAGCTGAAGTGAAAAAGCAGGGGGTAGCAATCCTTAACCTAGACAAAGAAAAAGTAAAAATAGAACTCATTAAAATTGATAAGAAAGGAAACACCTTCTTGAAAGCTACTATAGATAATAAAGTATGCACAAAATGGGAAAGCATCCAAATTCTTGGAGGAGAAGCTAAATGAGTTACAGGAAGATATAGCTTAAGTAAACAGGTGGGGGTCTTCAAACCCTCTTTCAGAATTAGATAAATCTAACCATAAAATAAGCAAGAAGGAAAGTAAGAAGTGAATATAGTGTTAGAAAAGTTAGATTTGATAGAACTCTCTGGAGAAAATTGAATGGGGATAGAAAGAGATATACCTTTTTTTCATGGTACATGGCACCTATTCAAAAATTAACCATATATGAGAGCATTAAAAATCTGAAAATCAAACGCAAAAAGGCAGAAACATTAAATGAATCATCTTCATGTCATGATACAATTAAAATCACATACAATATGGGACCATGGAACGATAGACTGAAAATTAATTGGAAACTAAATAATCTAATTTTAATGAATGAATGTATACAAAAACAAATCACAGAAATAATCAACAATTTCATTCATTCACAACAACACAAATAAAAAGACAAAATGTCAAAGCAGTTATTTGGGGAACTTTCAAATCTCTAAATGCTTACCTGAACAAAACAGATAAAGAAGAGATCAATGATTTGGGCAGGCAACTAAAAAATATAGAGAAAAAAATAAAACTCCCTAATTAAATTGAAAATTAGAAATTCTAAAAATCTAAACTAAGATTGAACTAATAAATAAAACTGTTGGTTTTATTAAAAATGAAACAGATTAACTTGTGGTTAATCTGATTTTTAAAACAAGAAGATAAATTTAAATTACCAGTATCAAATGAAAATGGTGAAGTCACCACAAATGAGGAAGAAATTAAATTAACAATTTAGAGATATTTTTTCCAACTTGATGCCAATCAATTTGACAATCTAAGTGAAATGGCTGAATAATTACAAAATATAAATTTCCCTGATTAATAGAAAAATATATTAAATACTTAACTCATTTCAGAAAAAATGAAATGAACAAATCATCAACAAACTCTCTATGAAAAATATCCAGGGCCAGAGGGATTTACAAGGGAATTTTTGTTTTGTTTTCACAAGCAATGGGGTTAAGTGACTTACCCAAGGTCACACAGGTAGGGAATTATTAAAGTGTCTGAGGGTGGATTTGAACTCAGGTTCTACTGACCCAAGGAACAGTACTCTACCCACTGTACCACCTGCCTGCCCCCCACAAGTGAATTCTAGCAAACATTTAAAAAGCAATTGATTTCAATTCTATGCAAATTATTTGAAATAATGATAAGGAATTCTAGCAAATTCCTTCTATCACATCAGTAAGGTGATGCTAGCTGCAGAAGAAAGAATCAAAGCAAAGAAAGAAAATTACAGACCAACTTTCTTAGTGAAAATTGATGCAAAAAATCTAAATAAAATATTAGTAAACAGATCAGATTATAATAAATTTGATCATGTGTAATTTATTCTAGGAAAGCAGAATTTGTTTAATATTAGGCAAACTATCAGCATAATTGACCTTATAAATAACAAATCTAATAAATCATATGACTATTTCAATAGAGTCTGAAATAAACTTTAAACAAAAAACAAAAAATAATTTTTATTATTAATACAATATCTATTCCTATTAAAAATACTAGGGAGCATAGGAATAAATGGAGTGTTCCTTAAAACAATAAGCAATGTCTATCTAAAACTATCAACAAGCTTTATATGTAATGTAGATAGAAGCATTCCCAATCAGGGATGAAATGATCAGGGATGAAACAAGGATAACCATTGTTGCTACTATTATTCATTATTGAATTAGATATGTTAGATATAGCAGTAAGAGAAAAAGAAACTGAAGTAATTAGAATAAGTAATGAAGAAACAAAGCTTAGTCTTTGCAAATGATAAGATGATATACTTAGAAAATCCTAGAAAATCAATTAAAAATTACTTAAAGGGGTGACTAGGTGGCACAGTGGATCAAACACTGGCTTTGGAGTCAGGAGTACCTGAATTCAAGTCTAACTTCAGACACTTAATAATTACCTAGCTATGTGGCCTTGGGCAAGCCATTTAACCCCATTGTCTTGCAAAAACTAAAAAAGAAATACTTAAAAACAATTAGCAATTTTGCTAAGTTGCAGAATATAAAATAGACCATATACATCGTCACCATTTATATCTATATATCTCTCTATATATTTATATATATATGTACATATACAAATGCATATATATGCATATACATATATATGCATATAAATATATATATACATATATATGTATATATACATATATATATATATATATATATATGATCAAGTAAATCCAAGAAAAAGAGATAGAAAGCTAAATTGCATTTAAAGTAATTATAGACAATATAAAATACTTGGAAGTCTACCTGCAAAGACAAACCCAGAAACATTACAAAAACAACTCTAAAACACTTTTCATGCAAACAAAATTAGATCTATATAACTGGAGAGACATTGATTTCTTTTGGCTATGCTGAGCTAATAAAAAAAATGACAAACCTACCTAAATTAAATTAATCAATGCTATATTAATTAAACTATAAAAATATTGTATTAAACTAGAAAAGATATTAATAAAATTCATCTAGAGGAAAATTCATGGATATCAAGGCAATTAAGGAAGGAGGAAATGCAAAAGAGGGTAGGTGATCTAACCGCACCAGATCCAAAATTTTATTATAAAGCATCAGTCATCAAAACTGTTTGGTACTTGTGAAGAAAATGAGTTGTGGATTAGTGGAATAGATTATGAAACATTAGAAATGAAACAGTCATAAATGATTTTCATAATATACTTTTATTAAACCCAAAGATGCCAGTTTCTTGAATAATAACTCAATCATTGATAAAATCTGCTGGGAAAATTGGAAGATAGTATGATAGAAACTTGACATAGACCAACATTTATACTCTATACCAAGAAAAGGTCAAAATGGTTACAAGATTTAGAATCAAAAGGTGATTCCATAAGCCAGTTAGGAGAATGAAGACTAGTTTATCTGTCAGATCTATGGAAAGAGGAGCAATTTATGACCAAAAAAGAGAGAGAGAACATAATAAAAATAGATGGATAATTTTGACAGCATTAAATTGAAAGTATTTTACACAAGTAAAGTTACTACAATCAAGTTTAAAAGAAATGTAGTAGATTGGGAAACATTTTTTTTAAAGTTTTTTTGATAAAGGTTTCATTTCTAAAATTTATTTAGAATCTAATTTATAAGAATTCAAATCAGTCCCCAATTGATAAATGGTCAAAGGATATGAACAGACAATTATCAAATGGAAAAATTAAAGAACTCTATAATCATATAAAAATGCTCTTTATCATTTTTGATTAGAGAAATTCAAATTAAAAGAGCCATGAGTTACCACCTCACACCAATCAGATTGGCTAAGATGAGAAAAAAGAAAATGATTAATATTGGAGGGAAGGTGGAAAAACTGAAACATTAATTTCAAATAAAATTAAATTGCATACCTTTTGATTCAATAATATCACTACTAGATCTGTATCATAAAGCAATTACAGAATTAAAAACCCATTTTGTACAAAAATATTTATAGTACCTCTTTCATAATGGGAAAGAATTGGAAATTGAGAAGATGCCCATCAATTGGGGAAATGATTAAACAAACTGTTGATATAAATGTGATGGTGTGTTATTATTCTGAAAGAAGTTGAGAGAGAGATAGGGATTTAGAAAAGTCTGAAAGATTTGCATGAACTGATCATGACTAAAGTGAACAGAACCAGAAGAATATTCTAGGCACAAACAGCAACATTGTATGTCAATCAACTATGATGATCTTACTCAACCCAGCAGTACAATAATCAAACAATTCTAAAGGACTTGTGATGAAAAATGCCATCTATGATCAGTGAAGAAACTATGGAATCTGAATGCAGACCAAAGATTTTTATTTTCAGTTTTTTAAATTTATGTATCATGTTTCCTCCCTCATGTTTATTTTTCCTTCCCTTTTTGATTCTTCATTTATAACATGATTAATATTGATATGTTTAACATAATCAAACATGCATAACCTTTATTAGATTGCTTTTTGTCCGAGGAAGAAGATTTAAGGAGAAAAATGTAAAACTCAAAATCTTACAAAAGTGATTATTGGAAATTAACTTTGCATGTAATTGGAAAACTAAATGAATGACATATTTAAGGTTAAAAAAAAATAATCCAGGGGTGGCTAGGTGGCATAATGAACAAAGCACCAGCCCTGGAGTCAGGAGTACCTGGGTTCAAATCCCACCTCAGACACTTAATAATTACCTAGCTGTGTGGCCTTGGGCGAGCCACTTAACCCCATTTGCCTTGCAAAAATCTAAATAAATAAACAAACAAACAAACAAATAAATAAGAAATAAGAAAAAAATAACCCTCTGAACTTCAGTAACTTCAAGTCCAAAGTAGGACTGCTATCTATATCATTGAATTTAGGCACATCTCATAGTCATTCTGCAATTCATTTTTCTTGACTATAAAGTGAGTGAATTGAAAGAGAGAGTGAATTGAGAGAGAGATAGGGATTTAGAAAAGTCTGAAAGATTTGCATGTACTGATCATGACTAAAGTGAACAGAACCAGAAGAATATTCTAGGCATAAACAGCAACATTGTATGTCAATCAACTATGATGATCTTACTCATCCCAGCAGTACAATAATCAAACAATTCTAAAGGACTTGTGATGAAAAATTCCCTTTTTCTTTTTTTTTAGCCTATTGACTATTTTATCTTATTTTTCCAATTACATGCAAAATTTTCAACATTCATTCATTTGCAAGTTTATGAATTCTAGATTTTTCAACCACCCTCTCTTCCAATACCCTTTTTCATGGCAGTGAACAATCTGGTAAAAGTTGTATATGTACTATAGTGTTTAACATATTTCCATATTACTGATGTTGTGAAAGAAAAATTAGAAGGAAAAAGAAATATAAAAAAGAAAAAAAACATAAAACAAATTTTAAAAAGAGTGAACATAGTATGTTTTACATTCAAACGAGTTTTTGCTTGTGCTTTTTTCTGATAGAAGTAGATGACACTGTCAATAACAGGTCTCTTGGACTGTCCTTGATCACTTATCTGCTGAGATGAGCCATATTCCTCATAGTTGATCATCTTACAATGTTGCTATAAATCTGTACAATGTTCTTTTGGTTCTGTTCATTTCAGTTAATGTCAGGTTATGCAAGTCTTTCCATGTTTCTCTGAAGTCTTACCACTCAAAATTTCTAAAAGATCAATAGTACTGCATAACATTCATATACTTAACATGATCAGTCATTCACCAAGGGTGTATAAACCCTCAATTTCCAATTCTTTGCCACTACTAAAAGAACTGCTATAAATATTGCTGAGATTTTTCCATTTCTTAAAATCTCTTTGGAAAGACGGATGCAGGTTTATTGCCCTTTAGGCTTAGTTACAAATTGCTCTCAGGAAAGGTAGGGTGAATTCATATCTCCATCAACAATCGATCAGTGTCCTAATTTTCTCACTTCCCTTCCAATTTTGATCATTTTCCTTTGTTAATCACCTTAGCCAATCTGGTTAGTGTGATCTGGTGCCTCAGAGTTATTTTAGTTTGCATTTCTCCAAATAATAATTATTTGGGGCATTTTTTCTTATAATTCTAAATAGCTTTGATTTCTTTATCTGAAAACTACCTATTCATATGCTTTAACCATTTATCAGTTGGAAAATGACTTGTAATCATAAATTTACTCAGTTCTCTCTGTTTCAGAAATGAGTCCTTTATCAGATACACTGTGAAAATTATTTTCCAGCTTTATATATTCCTTCAATCTTGCCTTCATTAATGTTCTCTTTCTCTTGTATTTTCCCTTCTAACCCCATTTAATTTTTTTCAGATGTCTATCACATCTAAGTTTTTCTTAACTTCTATTTATCTTCTTACTTTCCATCTTGCTTATTTTGTGGTTAGATTTATCTAATTCTTAGAGAGAGATGTTAAATTTCCTTAAGATTATTGTTTTGCTCCATGTACTTTTGTTTAACTTCTCGTCTATGAATGTTGATGCTATACCATTTGTTGCGTATATGTTTAATAATATCATATATCATAATACTATAATAATTAATCATATATTCAGCAAATGTCATAGCATCAAAAAATCATTGTCCATGGTACCTTTTAAGAACAGGAGCTTTACTTCTTTATCTCTTTTAATGAGGCCTATTTTTACTATTGCTTTATTTGAGATCAAGATTGCTATGCCTACTTATTTTTACTATAGATGAAGGATAATATATTCTGTCCCAGGATTTTACCTTTATCTTGTGTCTATCTTTCTGCTTCAAATATTTTTCTTATAAACAATATATTGTAGAATTCCATTTTTTAATTCACTCTACTATCTGCTTCTAGTTTATGGGAGAGTTCATCCCATTCACATTTACAGTGATGATTACTAATATAGTAATATACTTCCTTCCATGTTATCTTCCCCCCATTTATATTCATCCCTTTCATTTCCCCTTATCCCTCCTCATCAATGTTTTTCTTCAGACTATTGTCTCTTGACCAGCCTTTCTTTCTATCAACTCTTTTCCCTTTCCTTCTCCCTTTCCCCTTAACTCTTTAACTTTTTCTTTAATTTTCTTTTTACTCTGTCTTTTGCCTCCCCTTTTATCAATCCATTCTTCCACTTGCTCTCCCCTTCCTCTCTCTCAACTTCTCTGTATGATAGAATACATTTTAAGACTCAGTTGAGAATGGTTGTTATTCTCTCTTCATGGCAAATCTGTTGAGACAAACATATTATTCAGTGCTCACACCGTCCCTTCATTTTCTTAACTATAAAAGATCTTTGTACCTCTTGATATTGTGTTATATATCATCTAATGTCTCACCTTCTCCGAGTATAATCCCTCTTTCCCCTTCTTAATTATTTTAAACCTGTCTTGAGCCCAGAGCCTCTATCAAGTTACATTCCTGTGATTGGTCCTGATAGCAGTACAAGTTTCAAGGGTTGAATGATTGATTCATTGCTTTATAAGCACCATTAATTCTTAAATGAAATTGATCTTATCAAAGTGACTGGTTATTTCAATTTTTAGATCTAATTACCTTTTATCAATACAACTTTATTTTTTTTAACCTCTGAACCTCTTGGCATCTGATGACATTATCCTCATGGATTCTCTCTCACATCCAAGTAGTCTCATTTCTGCTCTTTCTTGACTCTTCTTCCTGCTTCATTCTGAACCACTTTTTCTTAGTCTCTTTGGCTGAATCTTCACCAATATCATATCCACTAATTTTAGTTGTCCTCTAAGGCACTATTCTCTCTCTCTTTCCCACTTAACAATCATGGTCACTACTATGGATTCAATTTTCTCTATGGAGATAATTTTTGAACCATTTCTCCAGTTCTAATCTCTGTCCTGAGGTTTAAGGCTGTCAAGAATCAACTTCTTGGATATTTTGGTTTTCTTGTCTGATAGGCAAAAATCAGACATATGAAAACATGAAAAATTGAAATAAGTATTTTCTCTCCAAAAATCTCTTATCTTCTGAACTTCTAAGATCTTATATGATCAAAGAAGGAAAAACTAAATCTTTAAAATAAATGGATGGAAGGTAGGAAAATCACCAATATCCAAATCTCACCAATAAAATAAATGGATGGAAGGTAGGAAAATCACCAATATCCAAATAAACTGAATACAAGTGGACTGTTATGTGCAGAATTACACTTAGAAATGGAAAAGTCACAGAAAAAAAAGATGAACTATGCAGAGGAAAAGATATAACTATATCTCACTTTTGCATAAAGCTATCCCTTTTAGGTATCTTTAGTTTTCAGTCTAGTAAGCTGACATTTAGAGTGAGGGAGAACCAAACATCCTGAAAATTCCAACTATTATCTTTTCTTTCAGCACATTGTACTAGAGGTATTTAGTCTAGACTTTAGTCTAGGGTTTTTGACCAATTTCTTCCCCATTACATTTTGGATACCTGATCTAGGTGACACTTCTCAATCTTGGGCTTAAAATCCCTCCCTCTCCATTCTATTATTTATCTCAATTAATTAAATAATCCTATAAAGAATTATCTGACTTCTTTTAGCTTTAATTGGCACCCAAAATTCAAATCACTTATCCTCAAATCATATAGAAAACAATCTTTCTTTCTATCTATCTGTCTTTCTATCTATCTATCTATCTATCTATCTATTTATCTATCTATCTATCTTTAGAAATTTAAGCACTACTCAGAAATGGGTCATCTGTGAGAGTTATTGTTTTTTTGTAGAATTTGCTTTTTGATTTATAACTATAGTCTGTGTTTTGACTAGAGGACAGTGAAAGAGCTCCACAGAAATACATAAATTTGACTGATTTTTCTTAGCATGAGTATGACAATAAAGACTATTGGAAAACACTGTCCTGTACTTAGGAATTTTTCTGAAAATAAAGGTAATATGAATTATTTCAGGTTTTACTAGAGGGGAAATGCCTAACCCAGTGATTCTGACTATTTATAGAAGGAGTTTTAGTCTGAGATATCTTTGAAGTAGACAGTCTTAACTAAATATTACTTTAAAATCATCCATGGGGTACCATTTGTGAGGGTCAAATAAGATCCCAGGAAAGATGGAAAGATCAAGGGACTAATTGCTTTTTTCTTGGGTAATTCATAGGCTACTTGAGTGTATAATAACTGCAAATACAACACAATGAAAGTATTTTTATTTTATAATCACTGAACTTCCAAATACTTCTGGACCCTCTTCTGAATTTTCCAATCCCAAATGAAAGCAATAATTGCTACAATTTTTAAGCAGACTAATAATATAGCTAGGATCTATTGATATTGCACTTGTACACTTATATTATTTTTAATACTTTATATTAAACTACATGTATTTTATTTTGATTTGATTATGTAAATTTCAGGAGTTTAATATTTTCTTGACATCCATATATTGAAGTGTATGCAGGTATTACAGCACTAGCTTGACATTAGAGCAATAGCTTGAAAATTATAGCACTAACTTGAAAATGACAAATGAGTGGGACTAACCTGGAGAAAATTTTTGTCAAATGTACTCATTCCTTTTAATTTTACTACATCAGATGAGGTTCATAATATAATATCTGTACAGGTACCATCATGCCCTTTTACATCTGACTCCTTTTCAAGATTCTTACAAAATGCATATACTTCATGTGTATGTACTTTATGTACTTATATCCCTATTATTTCTCACCTCCCCTAATCTTCTAATTATTCCTCCTACCTACACTTTTCATCTTCTCCATTCAGTCTTCTAGATGTGTCAAGTGGATTGATTCAAATATCTCAGAAATATAAAAAAAAAAAGATTTTGATGTCGGGATTACTATGGGTGCTTTTGGAGTTTATTGAATGGAGTAGTGGGTTAAAATAATCAGACCCATATTTTAGGAAGATAGACTTAACAGTTTACAAGAGGATAGATTATCCAGGGAAGTTTAGAAAGCAGTAAAACATAAAACTTATAGTGTCAATGACAAGACACTAATTTTCAAGACAAATTGGAATGCCAGAAGAAAACCAAGACAAGAATTGCCAAATCTCAGAACTGAATTTTCTCATGTACCTTGTTGACTAAACTAGACAGAAAGAAATGTCATCTTTGTAATCAAAGATTGTAAATAAACAAATCTCAGATATATAAAGTTCTACTTGTGTCCTAATAGTTGATCAAAATAAAGTCTTGTGTCTTTTGCTGTATAGGATCTGATGTTCTCCTTTCTTTTCGTTTGTTAATTTTTTTTTTTTTTTACTAAAAGTTCTTTCATATGACCAGATATGGGACTGGTAGAAAAGAGGAAGAGGAAACCTTCCTTGTTGTGTTTTTTTTGGTGGTTTGATTGGTTTGTTTTGCTTGGCATATCCTTTGTAAAGGACAATAGTAGCATCTTAGCTTAGGGAGCATATTTTGATGATACTTAGATATACATTGATGCTTGTTATTGCCATATCCCTACTTGATATATTTATGTTACTTACCATTTCCTATGATATTAGACATGTCATACAAATAATTTATATATTCTATAAGCCTGATAATAGCATATAAATCATAATTTTGAAAATTGTTCTATAAATATATAATAGATTATAAGGATATTCAAATTTTCTGAATGATTTCTACATTTATAGAGAGAGATGAATTCCTGAAATAACATTTCATATTTCAAGAGTATTTTTTCAGGGTTGCTAGGTGGAGCAGTGGATAGAGCTGCCCTGGATTCAGGCAGAGTTAAGTTCAAAGCTGACCTCAGACACTTAATAATTACCTAGCTGTGTGACCTTGGGCAAGTGACTTAACCCCATTGCCTTAAATAATTTTTAAAAGGCATTTTTCCTTTAAATTATTTTCCTTTTAACATTAGAGATATGTTCCTATAGGAAAAAATAAATCTTGATGAGTAAGTTGAAAATGTACCTTAAATAGGGCAGAGTTGTAAACTAATTATATTTGTCTGAGCAAAGACCCATTATAAGTTATAAAAGTGTTTCTATAGTCAATAAGATTTCACCACCTGAAATTACTTGAAATTTACTGGAACATGGACACAAGAATCCTAAGGAGAACTTTACTTGTAATGATGGGTTAAAGCCTAACAATTCATGAGGCCATTAGGGATTTTATTTTTTCCTTTGATGACACAAAAACCCTAATGGAAGAAGTTCTGTGGTGCTGTTCCTTGATTATATTTCACTTCTTCATTTTCCCAGTCCTGATTTAGAGATGCCAGTATTTATTATGGTTTTCATTGTATGTATGTGGGGCTTGGATAGTGAGTATGAAAAAGTTATCTCAGTCCTTTTCTTTTATTTTTCCTGCCCCCTCCATCTATTCTTCCTTAAGTATCTCCAGTAAGGCATAGGAATTTCCCTTATACATCCTCAATTAAAAAAATATAAAAAGACTTGCTTTCAGGACAGACTGACTCATGCAAGTCATCCCTTTCATCTAAGTGATAGACCCAGGAAAAGATATTTTTAAAATGATTTGATTTAACTCTCTTCTTTTACAGATAAAGAATCTTAAAACTTTAAGTGACCTACCCAAATGTCATAGCAAGTAAACAGCAAAACAAGACAAGAACTGATTCTTTGCCTAATATTTTTTCCATAATAGCAATAATTGATATTTACAAATTACTTTCTGTCATAGAAAAGACATGTAATGTTTCTTTCTCTATTCCATAATTTTTTCCATGTTCTATAATATTATTCCATGATATTTCTTTCTCTATTCCATAATATTTCTTAAAAAAACAAAAACAACACTTTAAGGGAATAACCTAAGGTATTTTCTTCTCAGAGAAAAAGAAACTGAAGTTCAAAGCAAATGTCTTTGTTAATTATTCTCTGACTGATTCTATCATATTTCCCTTAGTTTTTGTTTCAAAAATTTTCTTTGCCGAGGCCAGTCCTTGTACCTCTATCTTTGACTCTATTGCGTTCTTAATTCTTCTGAGAACTTTGCTGAATTTGTCATTATTTGTCCTTAATTTTCTCTCACTCCTTTTCCCTCAACTGTGGCAAGTTCTGTGCTGTCTACAAACATTTCAGATGTCTATTCATTCTGAAAAACAGAACAAAAACAAACCAAAAATACTTTAAAATTTGGTTTTCCATTAAGCTTTTTTTCCTAAATTTTTCCTTCTTTTCATAGCCAAACTCTGCAAAAAGCTACCTTCTTTCATTTTCTTACCACTTACTTTTCAACCTTTTCAAGCTTAACTTCAATTTCTGCCACAATTGAAACTTTTTTTCTTTAAATCCTCCAATGACATCTTTACTTTAATTCAATTATATTTTCTTACACCACATCTTGTTTGACCTTTCTGTACCCTACCAGTGTTGATTGCCACTTCTGTCTGTATATGTGATCATTCCTTGTTTGGGGATAACAATCTCTTTTACTTATGACTCTGATTTCTCAGTTTTCCTAGTATTCCATCTTCATCTTCTACTTGTATAAATCGAAGAATAGAAAAGGTAGTATTGTGGGCAGAGGCACTATATGGTGTCTACGCTCGACTAATTTAGAACATGTCAAGTAATGATTAAAAAGTGATTGTCTATGTAGAAGAGAAAAAAAACACACTCCCTCAAAATCTGACTTCATTCTGCCTTCCTTGACATATTTCACTCTGCTACCTCTTAGGCATTTGGTGCTAACGTAATTCTTTTTACCTATGTATAGTTAACATATAGCTGTTGGATTGTAATGAAAAGTAAAAAATAACTATAGATCTAATGTTTGCATAGTATATGTAATTAACTCATTTCTTGCTTTACACATTCATTGTGCTTTTTGGGGCACTGGATTTTTATAAAGTTCAGATATTAACTATTATTAAGTAGAATTTTTTCTGAATTAAATAGAAGTCAAATGATGTCACAGAAAAATAGCCAAAACAAGTGGTTTATGGTTTTTATTAGAGCAAATAATATAAAGGGAGAATTGTTATAATCAAACTTACTTTCTTTGAAGGAGACATATAGTAATGCCACTCAGAGTAATAATTTTACCAATATACTAGCAGGCATTCTCCTTGCTACTCTTCTGTGACTTATGACTAAAGATAGGGACAGTATACTTACTCCCAAAACCACACTCCTATTCACATATTTTTTTCCATTAATTTGAAAATTGATTTAAATGAGGAATTCTATCCTTTCTATTTTCAACCTGCATTTCTATTTTTTAGGAAAACGCAACCTCCAAAATAAATAGTATAAATCACAAAACACACACAGATACACAAAGAGGCTCATACATACAAAGAGACACACATCTAACCCATGCCCAGCCTTAGGTCTTTTGATTCAAGAACCTAAGAACTTAATAAAACCTTGAATCATTCTTGATACTCCCCTGCTCTGAAAGCATTCATTTCTCTGATTCATATCCATCTCTTCCTCTACCACTAATATAGATACCACTTTTGCTCCATCTCTTTCTTTACTTCTCACTTGGTATTGTCCTAATAGTCTCTTTACTGATCTCCTTACTTTAGGACCTTTCTCTTTAATTCATTCCTCACAAAATTGTCTAAATAATTCTCCTTTTGAGAACAAGGTTAGTAAATATTGATCTGGTGAAATTCATATCTTCCCCTTTTTTGTTTTCCTCATTTCACATGTTCAGTGTCTGAAGGTTGCGCTAACCTTATCCTCTATTCAAACTCTATCAAGCTGATCAGTCATTGTTGTTCTTCTATCTTTTGAGTAGAGATAAATTCTTCAATTCGATTTCCTGAGGTTGGAGTTAAATTAGAAATGAATAACATAATCAAAGCTTAGATCCAATCCCTCATTGTAATATTAATTTTCTCATTATTAGCCAATCTGAGATGATTGCCAACCCCAGGAATAACCCTCTTCCAAGGGGTACATAAGTCAGGAGTTTAATGCCACGATTGTCTTTTATTACATGATCATCCTTTTTGTAAAATTCTTATTAAAATTTAATGAAATTATTAAATTGCCCAGATAATGTATCCTTTAGCCCTTTTTAAAAAACCACAAAAGTAATTTTTAACAAAATTCTTCAGGGATTTCCTATAATATAAAATAGAATTCCTAATCTACAAATTTAGGATCTTTTATAATCTGACTATAATTTGATTTTTCAAACTCAATGACCAAAAAGTCCTCCATACTAAAATGGAAAAAGACTTGGTTTGCTACTTTTTGTTCTCAGATAATTATGAACTTAATGCCTCTTCTGAGAATGAAATGACAAGAGTATGGATCTATTTTCTACTATTGGTTCTAATTTAGGCCTGAAAATTAACATTAAAAAACACAGTTTCTCCACTAGTCAATAAAATATTTCCAATATGAAGAATCATCAACTACAGAAAATGGAGAAATTTTGGATCTATTGATAAGTTTTCTTTTCAGTAAACCTTCCTTGACTTGTACCAAAAGAGGATGAAGTTAACACATATACACATACACATTGCTAAAGCTAGATCAGGTTCACAGGAAAGTGTGGGAGAGAAGTATTTGATTTCTTGCCTAACTGAAGGTCTACAGATCTACTGTGCTGATCTCATTGTTACATGCCTGTCAAACATGGACAGTGTACTAGTACCATACCAAAAAACTGAATCAATGCCATATGAATTGTCTTTGAATTATTTTGAAAATCCCTGGCAGGATAAGGTATAAGACATTTATGTCCTTTCTTTACCTCTCTTTTTTTTTTTGGTTATTTTTTACAATGCAAATGGGGTTAAATGGCTTGCCCAAGGCCACACAGCTAGGTAATTATTAAGTGTCTGAGGCAGGATTTGAACTCAGGTACTCCTGACTCCAGGGCTGGTGCTCTACCTACTGCACCACCTAATCACCCCTCTTTATCTCTCTTGCGGATAGCCTTGTCGTTTAAAGACCAAATGTACATTTGCCTAAAATATAATTGTCCAGAGAACTCACATAAAGAAAGTGCTCTCATGGATCTCAGAAGAATTGCCACAAAGATATCCTCAAAGACACTCTGAAGAACATTGGAACCAATTATGAGACATGGGAGATACAGGCCTGTATGAAGTACTTCCCTTAAAGTAGGTGCCATCATCTATGAGCAAGGTAGCTCAAAAGAAATGTGAGAGGTGAAAATCCACTCATATGGAATTTTTATTCCAAAAGTGTAAATAAAACTCTGCAAATTCATATTGGTTTGTTTAAGCACAATTGTACCTTGTCATTTTGGTCTTGTCTGAGCATAAAGGACAATGTGTTCAGAATAGTTTTATACCACTACTTTCAAAATGTATACTCCAGAGAAACTAGAGTAATCTATTCCTTCAATATCATTTTGTTCTTTTCCATATCCATGTATTTTTTGTATTATTTATTAGCCAGTCAGAGATGATTGCCATCCCCAGGAATAACCCTCTTCCATAGGCCATGAGTCTAGTGCCATGATTGTGTTCTATCACATGATCATCCTTTTCTTATAATTATTATTATTATTAAAATTTAATAAAATGATTAAATTGACCAAATAATATGTCTCTCTTAAATCCTTTTAAAAACTACAAAGGTACTTTTTAACAAAATTAATTTATTTTTCTTAAAAATCAACTTTACATTCAAATTTCTAAATGAAATTTTTCTTAATTTCCCAGCTAAAAGAGATTTCTCAATCCTCATATGTATTTTAATATTTGGCTCTGAATTCTTTCTTTTCCATGATCTCATCTCATTTTTGTGCCATCCTTATGTGAATCCCTAGATTTCCTCTCATATTACATTTTGGCACATAATGAGCTAGAAACATTGTACCTGTTTTTTCATTTCTTCACCTCTCTTAGGACATTCCTGTGCTTTACCCAGAGTAGGTGCTAAATAAATTTGTGTTGAATTGAACTTGATCTCAAACAGTGACAAAGTTTTGGTTCTTTTAACTCTCTGCCAACTTTCAAGTCTAATAAAAGTCTCTTTTCCATATATCTTGTTATTGGTACTTTGACAGTATATTATGGGAGTCTTTTCAATATTTGCAAAGAAAAAGCTTTTAATATTTTTCCCAAAGGCATATCTATTGGGCCATGAGATTATTAAATATATCAAATGTTTATTAGCTGTAGAGACTGGAAAGGAGATACTAAATAAATTATCAGACATGAGATTTGAAAAGAACACGGCACTGAATGATCAACATGGCATCACATATTATGATTCTGCCAAGAGTAGGATTTTTCAAAGTTAATTTCAATAAATATGAAATATGAATGCTCAACATACCTAATCTCAGTGAAAAATCTAGTTTCAGATATTATATTTAAGTCATCATTCAAGAATTGTAATTTCTAAGGGATATATCACTCTTGCTAAGAGAAAATCCTCCTAGGTTAAAAGTTTCTTATTCTGACTATTGGATCATATTTAACTAAGTGTAATAGGAAACTGATTTTTTTTTTCTGATTAACTGTCCCCTTTACCCTCTTTTATGTATTCATTGGTTTCTCAGAACTGAAGTTTATTCATATTACTCAATATAATATGAAGGAATCCTGTTTTCTTAAAGCTGAAGAAGTGAAACACAAGATGAGAGAGTTAATACAAAGATGGAAAGCTTTTAAAACATTTACAACACCAAACTGCTATCTGAGAACCAGAAGAGGAAGACTCATCACCACATGATTAGCTATTAAGTGATGAAGTCTTACTATGGTTATTAATGTGAATCAGTCCAATTCAAGATTTCAAGGAACAGAAATACAGTGCAGAGAATTGAAGGGCAACTCTTTAAAGGTTAGGAATAAAAATTTAACATTTGCTATGTGGCTCACTATCACAAGTCCCATTCATATTGACAAGTTGAATCTCAATAAAGTACTTTGGCTACTTACTCCATAAGGTTTCTAGTTGAAATCTAACACATCATAAGTTCCTGGTATACTTTTAACAATGACAAGTTGTTATCAACTAATCATCCAGATAATCTAACATTTAGCTGTATTTTAAGGTGGTATAGTAAGATTAACATTCAAAATAAAGCTCAAAACTGAGATCACGCTCTCCCATATCAAGGTCTCACCTGCTAACTGTGCCCTCTTCTTTTCTTCCTGCATACTATTTCACCTGGTGATCTCTTTAATTGCATTGGATTAAATTATTCTAAGTAGATAAATTTTACATTTACATTTTTATCCCTAACTTTTCTGTTGACATACACAGCACAATATACATATGCATATATACATCTATTTCTTTATACACATATGTGTACATATATGCATATATATAAATTCATGCATATATCTCATATTGAAAATATAAAAAAATGAAATGAAGAAACAAAAATAATTTATTGTTAAATTAAAGGACATTACATTAGAAAAGAACAGAATGGAATTTGCTCTTCCAGAATGCATGATGGACAATGGAAAAGGCAGAGTTGATTTCTCTTGTATATAGGAAATAGGATCTATTTTTAATGGTATACTTGCTTATCTCAAATTTCTTGCTGTAAGAGTAAGTAAATGTCTGCAATGAAAATTCCATACTGTCCCTCCATTGGCCCAAATGCTTGCTATTAGTTTTAAATGTGTGCTTTTTTAAAACATATAAAACAGTCCTTCACTTATTTGTTTAAGCATTTGAATATATTTACTCTCAGATAATTGCATATTTATATGTGTTTGTTGTACAATTTTATCTTTATAATTACCTTTAAACTACAATGTAGTTTATATTTCTTACATGAGATGATGAAATGGAAAAAATCTGTATAAAGAAATCAACAAAATCTTCCAATGTAAACCAATAATAATCCCAAGTCTCAGAGAATTACTCATTCCAAAGCAAAGGTAGGCATAGGGGAGTATAGGGAAACCAATTTGTAAGAAAATATATTATAGGATCAACAAATATAAAAAGCTAAGTTTTAAATTACGAAGAACTCTTTCATCTCTGAAAAACTGGTAACAAAAATAGTAATTAATTACTATGCAAATACAGCATTAAATCTTAAGCACTTTAATAAACAACTGCCTTATTATAAACATATTTTTACCTTTAAGTTCTACTTTGAAGGCCTCAGAACTTACTATTAGATTCTTTAACTTAGATATTTATTTTCCTGTTATGAATTCTCAGCTACATGGGTAATCATTCCAACAGACTTCTCACAAGCCATCTCAATCACAATATTTTTACATCAGGTTTAAATCTTGTCACATACATATACATATATCATGCAGAGGGAATCAATCTAATAATGCAGGAGCGTATTCAATAGTTCTCTTGCCATCTTGCTATCTTTATATTTCTAGTCACACATATTTCTAATGATATCATCTATACCATTTCTCTAGCTCTGATGATACATAGTTTTTTTCAGAGTACCAGTAACTAACACTTTAGATTTTACTTCTTTTAGGGAAGTATTTAAGAAGAAACACAAATAAAATTGAAACCCTGTGATGACTCCAAAGAGCAAGATTTTTTTTCTCTCTATAAGTATGTTTTTACCTATTTTGATATTCTTCACAATTAGCCCCAAGGTGTCACTTCTTTCCACCACCCCTGTCCACTCCCCCAACCACCAAAGAACACCCATTAATTACTTATAGAGACAGAAAAATGTATTTGACTTTTTATTTGTAAAAAAAAATAGCTCTCAAA
Organism: Macrotis lagotis; assembly: GCF_037893015.1. NCBI lineage: Eukaryota > Metazoa > Chordata > Mammalia > Peramelemorphia > Peramelidae > Macrotis > Macrotis lagotis. Next base: position 366,109,383 of record NC_133666.1, on the reverse strand, counting down.
CTAAATAATGGAAAGGAGAATTAATGTTTCTGACCCACAAATGGACAAAAAAGTGGATTAATACTGATTAAACAACCATATAATAATTAATATTGATTCCTTATTCATTCATTTAAGTTGACACAAAGCTATGAATTTATGTTACGGAATTTAAAGTGCATCATCAGTATACAATCACTTGTTCTTAAAGTATTTCATATCACAATTGGAAGTTATAAAATTTTCTGCAATAGAAATATGTATTGTTTGTTTTTTATTTGTATTTATTTTATTATTTTACAAATGTTTTTTATAAATTATTAAATTATTCTTGTTTAAGAGTAAACATAATACACCCTCCCCCAAAAAATATAGACCCCCACAAGCAATAAAGTAAAGGAAAGAGGAAAAAATTAAAATTAAAAAATAATAATAATAGGGGCAGCTAAGTGGCACATTGGATGGAGCACCGGCCTTGGAGTCAGGAACACCTGAGCCCAAACCCAGCCCCAGACACCCAACAATCACCCAGCTGTGTGACCCTGGGCAAGCCACCCTATCCCCACTGCCCTGCAAAAACCAAAAAAAACCCAAAATAAAATAAAATGATGATGATGATGATGATAATAATAATAATAATAATAATAATAATAATAATAATAATAATAATAATAATAATAATAATAGGTGGCCAAGTGGTGCAGTGAACAAAACACCAGCCCCAGAGTCAGGAGCAGCAAATCCAGACTCAGACACCCAACAATTACCCAGCTGTGTGTCCCTGGTCAATCCACCCAAACCCATCTTCCCCCCAGCTCTGTTGCAGGTGGATCACATTCTTTAGGATAAGTTTATCACAAAAACTACTTCCATAATTTTCTACTGTTGCCATTGCTGATCGCAACTCCCTCCATTCATAATTCCCCACTACCATACACTATATTTTCTCTCTCCTCTCACTCTGTCCCTCTTCTTAAATGTTCTGTAGGATAGCTGAGTGACACAACAGACTGATCACAGGCCCTGGGGCCAAGAGGTCCTGAGCCCACATACCACCCCTAAGGCCCAGCAACCATCTGACCATGTGGTCCCAACAGGCCATCCAATCCCAGCCCCTTGCAAGAAGTAAAAAGAAAATGTGTTATACCTGACCAGTCTCCCCAGTGGTCCACCCTCTCTTCCATCACTCACACTCTACCTCCATCCCCTTGTCCCTCTTCTCTCCTAATTTTAGATGTCTATACTCCATTGAGTATATATGCTTTTTCCTCTCTGTTCCACCTCTGACGAGAGCTGTTCCCTCATTCCCCCTTGTCTTCCCCCCTTCCATATCCTTCCAATAATTCATTATAATAAAAAAATCTTATTATATAAAATATCTTAGCCTATTCTACCTCTCCTTTCTCTTACTCTCATTACATTTCCCATTTAGCCATTGACTCCATTTTTACAATATATCTCCCAACTAAGCTCTCTCCTGTGCTTCATCCATAAAAGCTCCATCTACCTGCTCTATTAAAAGAGAAATTTCCTATGAGTATTATCAGTTTTATTTTTCTGTGCTAGAATACATGTAGTTCATCATCATTAAGTTCCTCATATTTTACCCTTCCCTTCTGCTCTCTATGGGTCCTTCACCTGAAGATCAAACTTTCTTTTCAGCTCTGGCCATTCCAACAGGAACATTTGAAATTCCCCTGGTTCATTGAAAGTCCATCTTTTTCTCTGGAAGATGACACTCATTTTTTCTGGGTGTTTGATTCTCAGTTGCATTCTGAGCTCTTTGTCATTCTGGAATATTATATTCCAAGCCCTATGAAACTTTAATCTAGTTGCTGCTAGGTCTTGTGTGATCCTGACTGCAGCACCACAATATTTGAATTGTGTCCTTCTGGCTTCTTTTAATATTTTCTCTTTGACTTGGGAGTTCTGGAACTTGTCTATAAAATTCCTGGGGGTTGTTTTTTTTTGTATCTCTTTCCAGGGGAGATCAGTGGATTCTCTCAATTTCTATTTTGCTCTCTGCATCTAGGATATTTGGGCAATTTTCCTGTAGGAATTCTTTAAAAATGATCTTAAGGCTCTTTTCCTGATCATGACTTTGATGTATCCCAATAATTTTTAAGTCATATTTCCTGAATCTGTTTTCCAAATCAGTTGTTTTTATTTTCTTCTAATTTTACATTCTTTTGATTTTGAAGTATTGTTTCCTGATCTCTCGTAAAGTCAGCGGCTTCCTTCAGTTCCATTCTAGATCTGAAGGATTTGTCTTCCTCAGAGAGGTTTCTTATCTCTTTTTCCATCTGGCCAATTCTGCTTTTAAAGCATTATTATCCTCAATAAATTTTTGAAATGTTTTATCCATTTGGCCTAACCTGGTTTTTAATATGCTATTTTCTTCAGCATTTTTTGGATCTCCTTGACTAAGCAGTCAAGCAGACTTCTTTTTCATATTTTTCCTGCATCTCTCTTATTTCTTTTCCCAATTGTTCTTCTGTCTCCCTCACTTGATTTTTAAAATCTTTTTAAAGCTCTATCATATCCTGAGCCCAATTTCCATTTTTCTTGGAGTCTTTAGACACAGGAGCTTGGACTTCTTCATCTTCTGACTGAGTATTTTGACCCTTTTTGGGATCATAGACAAAGTATTTCTAAATGGTGTTCCTCTTCTTTTCTAAGTTTATTCATTTCCCCAGCCTGTGCCTGGTCTTGGGGTGCTTCCTGAGCTTTTGAGTATTATTGGGACACCCTCCCCCAACAAGAATCTCAGTGTGTGAAGTTCTGTCCTCCCTACTGGTCTGTGAATGAACAGAAGCGTACCCCTCTTCCACAGGGCTGAGGTGGGGGGGCCCTGCTGTTCTATGGCAGGGGCCTAGACTGCAATCAGTATCTGAATGTGGTCAGAGTCCCAGAATCCTGATCAAGGGACAGAGGACAGACCTCGGAAATCTCTCTCTATTCCCCTACCTAGATGGAGTACTCAAGGCTGAATTGCCTGGGGGCTCCTGCTTACCAGCTCCATGCCCGTTTCTGTTTCCTGGATCTGGGCTGCTGCAGCCACACTGCTCACTGAGTGCCCTGAGGGCTGGGCTTCACATATTTGCTCTGGCAGAGGCCTCCAGCTGATCTGCCAAGTTGTACCTGGTGCTCCCCAGGCTGTCAGTCAGGAAACTGCCCCTGCTGCCATGAGTTGTGGCTCCCATTGCCCTGGGGCTGCTTCCAGGAGGCTGAAGTTCCTTCACTCTGGTGGTGGCCCATCTAACCCTATGGAGCTGAGCCTTTCCACTATTTTCCAGGTTACCTTGGGCTGAAGAACTGCCTCACTGCATCTCTCTGTGGGTTCTGACTATAGAAAATATAGTTAGAGTCCTTATTTTATAAGTTTTGACAGAGAGCACCTAAGAGAGACTCTTCTCCTGTCACCATCTTGGGTCTGCCTGGAAATATATTTTCAAAATATAAAGCACATATGCATATAGTTAATTATCAGAATAATCACAGAACAGAATATTTTTTCAAGAATTTTGTTAAAAAATGCTAAATGACTGATACAGAACTTAAATGTAGGGAATAATAGAAAGAAGGGATAAGTATTTAGGAAAGGCTTTCTGAGAGAAGTAGAAACTAAAGAAATTGGGAAAAAAAGAGACACTGTGCCACCTATTTATCACAATAAGCTCAATACAACTTATTTAAAGACTAATTAGATTAAAGAAAAATTGTATTGTAATCACATGTTTTCATACTTATGACCAGGGAGAAGAATCTTTAACTAGCATTTCTAAGATTGCTTCATATAATAGTGGGGAGGGAGAGTATTCTTGTTTTCCAAAGCTTTTCATTGGGAAAACTTCTACTGTCTCTCCATTAGTCCAAATGTTCACTGTTAGTTTTAAATGTGTGCTGTTTTAAAACATATAAAAGAGTCCTTCACTTTGAGTACATTTTTTCAAACATTTGAATATTTATTCTCCGATAATTGTACACTTAAATTTGTATTTGTTCTCCAATTCCAGCTTTATAATTGTTTTTATAATAAATTTGTTACATTTAAGAAATAATTTAGTATGATTAGACAGTTTGACAAATCAGATTTGAACTAATTACATGTATGTTCTAGTAAAATACCATTAGAGAAGAATAGAGACAAAGTTTAGAAGCCAGTTCATTTATTGTTCCTTTGACAAGTATGCTAAAAAGAACATGATACAGTGTGTTAGGTTAATGTCCTTTAACACCTGAATTTTGATTCCACTGATATTCACTCACAATGTGACCCTGTTTAGAGTCTAAAAATAAAGTCACTTCATGGGGATAGTATGAAAGTTAAATTAGATAAAAATATATAATTTGACTTTAAAATGCTTTATAATATCAGCTAGTATAATTACTACCAACATCACCATTAGCATCATTATAATGAATTTATTTAGTAATATAAGTTTTAGATGACAAAGAGTTTTTGTATACTTGTATTTCACTTAAAAGTTCATGGAAAATTATGGATGAAATAGATTTCAGTTAATAGCTTACCACCAGCCCTTCATTTGAGGGAACAAAGGATAATCTCTTCATATGAGAATATTATCTGCAGACAGTGTTTTATTGTTTTAGGTTTGAAGTGATATGCTTTGAGCTATATGATATCTTAACACATTATGACAGAATGAATATTTTATTTGGAGCAATGAGATCTAATTTGATTAATAATCTGTCAGTTTTTTTGTCCTTCATTTTTCAAAGAGTACCAATGATATTATGGAATGATGTTTTGACTTGTCTGTGAATTAGATTTAAATAGGCTACCTCTTCTCTCTTTCACAGTTATCTAAGTCCAGTGGCAATCAGTGGATGACCTTCTCACCTTTATTATCTGACTAGACTCAAAGCATTCCACAATACCTGCTCCAGCCACCTTCAAGATCATTGGAGCTAACATCAATTACCCATGCTTCTAGGGGATGTTTTCAAATTCTTGGAGTTGACATCCCCCTAACTCATCTTTGGATTTGAAGTCTGTCAGTTGCCCACAAAATGATTTAGCTTATCTGCTGAGAGGGTTTTCCAGGGTATGGCTGCTTCATATGCTATAGGTTTTTGTAGCCATAAGTGAAAGTTGGATGAAGGTGAATAACAAAGGTGGATATATAGTCTTGAAAAGGTTTCAACAAGTCTTCTCACTAGAGGGGCTAGTCCCACTGAATACACCTTAAACTCTTCAATAATGGTATAACAATAGATAAGATATTTTGCCTGCCTGGGATTCAGTTTTTTCCACTTGCAATATAAGAAGATTGAATTAGATATTCACAAAAACCTTTCCCATTTTAATGATTTGTGATTCTGTAATGTTAAATAGCATTATATCATTTTTAATTTATAAATTTGTGATTTTTCTATAAAAGATTGAACACATGTTTATTGAAAAATGTAATAAGATCAACTTTAGAAGTAGAGAAATAAATTTGCTTTGAAAAATGTTGTTGGTATTTGATTTGGATCATTTAATGTTATTTTTTCTAAGTATTCAAATTATGTCCAAATTCATTTAATACAAGTTGATCTCATTTTTTTAACTTAATAGCTGATAACAATTGCTAGTTGATCTTTAAACAAAATCTATAATTACTTGCTTTAAGTTTTTAATGTTTTCTGTAAGAAAATTTCATTAATATATGATATTACAATATGCATATTAATTTTGAAAATTTATTATTATTTTATTTTATAATTCAAATATAAGGAGAAATATTACTAGTTTATTTTTTGTAATCAGAATTTCTAAGAAATATATATATATATATATATATTTTTACCATAAGATGACTTTGATTTGATTTTACAACTTTAAAGTATAACTAAATGTCAGTCATAATTAGGATCATCAAGCACATCATCATAAACTAGTTTCAAGGGTTGAAAAAAGGCATAGAATAAAAAAAAGATATTTTAATTACATGGATGAATAGACAGATTTTTATAAATTTAATACATTACTTTTCAAGTATAGTTCAGTGCCTTTGCCTTCTCCTAAAGATATTTGCATAGCAGATATTTTAGATAATCATATAGGATTTTGAAATGGGTGCATTTTCAGGCATGTAATAAAAGGGTTATTCAAAGTTCAGATAATTCCTATTTTTGTTTTAAACAGTAATGAGGAATTTAAATGGACCCATTTCCATTCATGAGTGCAAATGATGATCATTTTTCTGGAGCATGGAACTGAATTAGCATACAAAAGATAATATATGCCTATCTCTCATGCCACTACACTCTTTTGGCTTGAAATTGTTTTCCCTTTCTTATTACAAATAAGACCAAGTAAGGAGAAAGGCAATTGACTCCATTTCTCTGTACTTGGACACCATTTATTCCCATATACATGATATATTTTTCTTCTATGTTTATTTTTTCCTTATTTTTAGTAAATAGTTTTCTGGAGAAAAAATTGATTAGCTTACAACCTTACAAGATTTGAAAGTTCACAAGATCCACTGAAGTTACATCAGTAATTAGTATGGTTTCAAAGAACACTAGAAGTGGCAATAGAAGTAGCTGATTAGGGTAGGGAACCATAACAGTCAAATGACTTGCTTGATCTAATCTAGCACTAGATTGCTTCTTAGCTGAGTAACTATATTCAGTAATTGGCTGACCCAGTTTACCAAGAGAAATGGCTAGTTTACCACTAATGATTCCCCCAGAAGTACTTTTTTGGGGGACTCAGTGAAGGGAGAAAACAACTCCCACAATCAAGAGATGAAATTTATCATTTTACCCAGGAGCTCCCTGCATTTATACATCATCATTTTATGGCTAAATACTTAAGGTTTGATTCTACTTTCCACATAGATGTTATTTATCAAAGGGGAAATAATTTTGGTGATTGTTTTTGTGATTTTTTTACTTTTGCTCAATCTAAACCAGCTGATCAGTTTTGTAGAACATTCCAATTGAGGTCTTATGAATAATTGCTTTTGATTAAAAACAAAACAAAACAATGCAAAAGCAAAAACAAAAACCAAATTTCCGGCATGGTTAACCAAAAGTATATTTTTAAACAAAGGAGTTGTTAGCTGGTAAACCCAAGTTGTCAGTCCAATGAATGGGGAGAATGACCCCAGATCTACACAGTGAAGTATTCTTATAAACACATAAATACAAGCCCATAAAATTGATCAGTTAACTAAATTTCATTTCCACTTATCCCAAAAACAAGATACCAATTAGACACTGAATGATCTTGAATCAGTGTGTCAAAAATATAGCTATTCGTTCCAAGATACATTTTTTTCCAAGACACAGAAAAAACAAGTATAAGGAGTGTTGCATTAATTTAAGTAAAACAATAAATGTATTTAAATGTATTTTGCAACTAGGAAGGCGTTTTTCTGAAAGGGAAAAACAAAACAAAACAAAACAAAAAAGGAAAAAAGGCTGCCCATACATAAAAACTGAAAACATTCGTTTTTAATAGTCTATTTTTGTTTCAGACTCTTGCACATTTTTAGCACTGATAGAAAATTAGGGGCAGCTAGGTGGTACAGTGGATGGAGCACTGGCCCTGCAGTCAGGGTGACCTGAGTTGAAATCCAACCTTAGACATTTTGATCTTGGGCAAGACACTTAACCCAATCACTTTGCAAAAACCAAAAAAAAAAAAAAAAAAGTATAAAAAACTAGGTTGAGTTGTAACACTTAGGGTCTTGATTTTACATTTTAAGGTGCTAATACTTTTTTTACATTTAATTAATTTATTTTTACATTATTACGATAGTCTTTTAAAAGTAAACATAATTCCCTTCTGTCCCTCCACAAAGATATAGAAATCTCAAGAACAATAAAGTGAGAGAGAGAGAAAAAGAAAAAAAATACTTATTTTGCATTTAGATATCATCAGCTCTGTCTCTGGGATGGTTTGCATTCTTTACCATAAGTTCATCAGAAAAGTTGCTTCAAAATTTTTTCCCCACATTTGCTATTGCTAACTGTTTTTCTTTCCATTCTATTCCTCCTCACTTCCATTAATTCTATTATCTCCATCCTTTAACCTTGTCCCTGCTCAAAAGTGTGTTTTATCCTCTCCTACAATCTTCCAACCCTTCTTTCACCCACTCCCTCCCCTCCTGTCCCCTTTCTCCCATCCCTTTCCTTGCCTTTTCCCTCTAAAGTTAGATAGATTTCTATACCTATTGAGTGTGCAGTATGTTATATCATCTCTGAGCCACTTCTAGTGGAAACAAAGGCTCACTAATCCCCCGCTCACCTTTCCCCCTTCCACTCCATTGCAAAAGCTTTTTCTTGACTCTTTTAAAAAATTTTCTTGACTCTTTGGAATGAAATATCTTCTTTTTTTTTTTTTTTTTTTTTGCAAGGCAATGGGGTTAAGTGGCTTGTCCAAGACCACACAGCTAGGTAATTATTAAGTGTCTGAGGTCAGATTTGAACTCAGGTAGTCTTGACTCCAGGGCCAGTGCTCTATCCACTGTACCACCTAGCCTCCCCCTGCATGAAATATCTTAACTCATTCTATATCCACTTGTCCTTTCTTCCATTACATTACTTTTGTGGACTTTGACTCCATCTTTATGTGTTATACCTTCATATTCAGCTCCCTCTTGTGCCTTTTCTATATATGCTCATTCTCAATGCTCTAAAAAGTGATCACTATCATATGAGCTATCACTTCCCATGCCGGAATATATGAAGTTCAGCATCATTAAATCCCTCATAATTTACCCTTCCCATGCTCTTTGCTTCACCTGAGTTATGTACTTGAAGATCAAACCTTCTGTTCAACTCTGGTCATTTAAACAGGAAACTTTAAAAATTCCCTTATTTCATTGAATCCTTTCCCCAGCAATATGATAGTCATTTTTGCTAAGTAATTGATTCTCAGTTGTAATTCAAGCTCTTTTACCTTCTGGAATATCAAATTCCAAGTTTTACAAACCCTTAATGTAGACACTGCAAAATATGTTTAATCCTAACTATAGCACTATGATGTTTTAATTGTTTCTTTCTGGCTGCATTCAATATTTACTCTGACTTGTGAATTATGTAATTTGTCTTTAATATTTCTGGAAATATTGGGGGGGGGTCACTTTCAGAAGATGATTGGTGAATTCCCTCAACCTCTAACATTCTACTTCTAGAATAACAGGACACTTTCCTGGGGGAATTTCTTGAAAAATGAAGAAGTCTAGACTCTTCCAGGTCATGACTTTTTTTGTTGTTGTTTTGGGTTTTTTAAATTTATTTTCATTCATATGCCATGCATATTTTTAATTTTCAAAATTTCCTTCCACCCTCCCTTCCCATCCCCCTCCCTTCAGCAGTGAACAGTCAGGTTGGCTTTATATATACATGTTTTTAATAAACACACTTACAGATTAGTTATTTTTGGTATGAGGAATTAAGATTAAGGGAAAGACATACATCAGAGATATTTTTTATACTGTTCATCAGATTCTGAAGGTTATTTTGTGTGTGTGTGTGTGTGTGTGTATTTTGTTTTGTTTCCCCTCCAGATGGGGATAACATTGTCCATAGCTAGTCTAGTATAGTTTTCCTAGCTCTCTGAACTGCTGAGGAGTGCTGCTTCCATCAAAGTTGTTCATCTCATAATGTTGTTGGTACTGTAGACATTATTCTCCTGGTTCTGTTCCCTTAGCTCAGCATCAGATGCCATAAGTCATTTCATGCTTCTCTAAATTCTGACCATTTATGGAACAATAATATTCCATAGTATTCATGTATCGTAATTTGTTTAGGTATTCCCCAGTTGATGGGCATACCTTCAATTTCCAATTCTTTGCCACTATAAAAAAGTTGATATGAATATTTTGGAACACGTAGGAATTGTCCCATTTTTTTATAATTTCTTCTGAATATTTATATCTAAAATTGGAAGTTCTAGGTCAAAGGGAATGAGCAGTTTTATTGCTCTTTGGGCACAGTTCCATATTATTGCTCTCCAGAAAAGTTGGATCTGTTCACAAATCCATCAGCAATGCATCAATGTCCCAATCCTCCCACAATCTCTCCATCACTGATCATTTTCCATTTTTTTCTCATCTTGGTGTTTTGTGATTTTAATGAGGTTGGGATTCATTCCTGCAAATGACGCTCTCACTCAGTTAAAAATGAAAGTATTTTAATTATACAATACAAGGAATAGATTACTTACAGTAGCATCCAATACAGCAGATAATACATAAAAGACAAAGGATTATTAATACTATAATCAAAATAGAAGAGAAAGAAAACATCACCAATTTGGGGAGTACCAACTCTCGAGATGTCAGGTCAGGGAATCCCAGTTTTCATCGACCCTCGTGGTCCGAATTAGGAGACCACATTAATACCCCAGGCAGGATGTCTCCTCCATGAGTGAGATTCCAATGAGGAGAAGGGGCTTACAACTTTTATACCTTTGAGGACAAAGAAGGCTCAGAGCCATCTAAGTTGAATGGGATCCAATTCTCTTTTGGCTTCAGGTATAGATTGAATCAATATGTTATTTTTTAAGGAAATGCTATTATGGGGCTGCAAGGTTTATTTTTATTAAATATCAGTATTGGGAGAATAGCCAGTTCCTCCCAATCCTGTTTTGTCTTTCCCAGGGATGGCTAGTTCCTGGGATGTCAGAAATACAGCCAAATCACATAAGGCATACTCCAAATGGTGAGTTCATATACCGGTCATTGCCTCAATTACGGCCTTCATACATCTTCAAGAGGCCTTACACTAATAATTTGGTAATTATTAATTAGGAATTAGGAATTATCAATTAACTTGGCCAGACTGATAGGTATGAGATGATACCTCATTGTTGTTTTAATTTGCATTTCTCTAATCAATAATGATCTGGAGCATTCTTTTCATATATTATGTATATATATATATATATATATATATATATATATATATATTTATAGCTTTAATTTCTTCATTTGAAAACTCTCTATTCATATTCTTTGACCATTTATCTTTTATTTTTGTTTATGCAAATGGGGTTAAGTGACTTGCCCAAGGCCACATAGCTAGCTAATTATTAATTGTCTGAAGTCAGATTTGAACTCAGGTCCTCCTGACTTCTGGGTCAGTACTCTATCTACTCTGTCACCTAGCTGCCCCTACCTTTGACCATTTATCAAATGGGGAACTTGTCATGACTTTCAGGTAGTCTAATAATTTTTAAATTATCTCTTCTGGATTTATTTTCCAAATCAGTTGTTTTTCCAGTGAAATATTTCATATTTTCTCCTAGTTTTTTCATTCTTTTGATTTGTTTTATAGTTTCTTGACTTCTCACAAAATCCTCAGCTTCCCTTAGCTCCATTCTAAATTTGAAGGATTTTTTTCTTCAGAGACCTTTTATATATCTCTTTTTCTATCTGCCCAGTTCTAATTTTTAAACTATTCTCCTCATTGAATTTTGGATTGTTTTTTCATTTGACCTAAATTGGTTTCTAACTTGCTATTGGCTATTTTCTTTGGTATTTTTTGTATCTCTTCACCAAGTTGCCAAATTGGTTTTCATGGTTTTCCTCCATTGCTCTCATTTGTCTTCCCAGTTTTCCCTCTCTGTCTCTTCCTTTCTTTTGAATTTTTTTTGTGCTCTTTCATAGCCTGAGACCAATTCCTATTTTTCGTGGATTTGGATACCAAACCATTGACTTTGTAATCCTCTGAGCGTGTGTTTTGATCCACCATGATATCAAATCCATGGTCAGATTCTTTTTCTTCTGTTATTTACTCATTTTCCCAGCCTATCACCTGATTTTAATGCATGTTCAAACTTTTCAGTGTTTTTGGGACACCTCCCCAAAGACCTCAATTCCTCCAAAGTCTTATGAGAGCCTCTGACTGCTCTCCTGTCTGTGCTGTGGTCTATGGATGACCACAAACACTCCCCTCTGCCCTGGAGCTATAAGGAGGGTTTTGCTATGGTGGTATGGGGGCCCAAGATTGTGACCTGCATCTGAGTTTGGGCAGAGCAACAGAGCCTTGTCCCAAGGATAATGGGAAAACACAACAGTCTCTGTGGGCTGAGCACTCTGGAAGCAGCTGCTGGATAGCTTATGTCCACAGGTCTGTTTATGGTTCTTACATCAAGTCTGTACTGAGGTCTGAGATGCACTGGGCACTGCACTCCCTCTGTTTTGGCAGAGTTTTCATGCTAACCTTCCAAGTTGTTCTGGGAGATCCCTGGGTTAAGAGGTATAAAACTGCTCCTGCTTCCATGGACCCCAGTATCCCCAGGAATCCAGGTAACCTTGTCAGCTGTTCTTGGGAGACTGGGACTGCTTCATTCTGATACAGTGTAGGCTGTATTGTAACCCCTTCCAACCCCCATGGAATGGACTCTTCCTACGCATCTTCCAGTTGTCTTCGACCAGAAACATTGTTTTACTCAGCCTTTCTGTGTGTTCTGCCACTCTAGAATTTGGTTAGAGTCATAATTTTTAAGGCTTTTGGAATGTTCTGGAGGAGAACTGCTGGGAATTCCTGCCTCCACATTGACATCTTGTCTCCATCCATGGGACTAATACTTAAAAAGCCAATCTGTAAGAATACTTTGTGGAAAAATTTAGACCATTAAAGATCTCTACAAAAACTAAAGACTAGAACCAAAAGTTTAGGTAAAGCACAATGAGAAATGCTAACCAAATAGGTATTACTAAATTTAGGCCTCTAGTATTTATCTCATTGATAGGAATACATCAATAAATTGTAACAACTGATTTGTGCACTTTCTCTCCCATTAAAATATACATTTGTTCAATGAAAAGAGTCTCAGAAGAAGCTTTTTTTGACCTTACTTTGTATCCTGAACTCTTAACATAGACCCTTGTGCATAGTTAGTCACTTAAAAATGTTGATTGAAGTTTACTTTGGATTATTATTGATTCTTTTGTTTATGGAATGATGATGAAGCAACTGCCCTCATACTCAATTTAATTTCCACATTAGCATTAGATATAAACATAGAGAAAGTTAGTTTTTTTTAAGTGAATTCCACTCAATTTGCATGCATCAGGGATATTGCAAAGGAGGAGTAGTGGAAGAACTATGCAAAACAACAGAGAAAAATAAATCAAAAAGAAAAAAAAAACACAAAAACTAATTTCTAAAGATCAACTCATCTTTTCTCCATTTTCCTCCAGATAGGAATAATGAAGCTAGTGAAGGCATATACCTTATTAGACATAGAGAGAGTAAGTTACTAACTAATGCTGAATAAAAAGCTTCATTCTATAAAAAAAAATTCAAAGAGGAAATGGAAAGGATCTGAAGACTTCACTTAAAATTGCTCTTAAAAGAATATATGTGCTTTGATATGGAGGGGGGGAAAAACAAAGCACATTATCCTGTATATATTAATTTGCTCAGTTTTCTTCCAAGCTCCTCAACACACCCCACAGAGATTTAGAATGGAGAAGTTTCTTCATCTATCTACTTATTTCTTATATTTTTCTTAAATCATGAAATAGATCAGAAAATTACTCAGCAGGAGAATATCTTCAGTCAGCAATATTCCAAGATATTTTAAAAGTTAATTTATTGGACTAAAAAGTCTGATTCCATTGCCTCTCTTATAACAATTCAGTCACACATTAATGTATTTTGATGAGAGTCTTCTGTGTGTAGTTGAAAATACTGTTTCAAAGAAAGAAAAAGAAAGAGGAGAGGATTACTGTACTCACAATTAATTGTGAGAAATCAAACAGATAAACCAATCAAAGAGCAATAGAAGAATATAGAAATAGAGTGCAAGAGCCCAAACTTTGACTTGTAGTAAGAAAAATTGGCCTCCCATACCCATCTTCCCTACTTATGACCTGGGGAAACTTTGAAGAAATCTCATTCATTTTGTGAGTCTCAGTTTCCCCATCTGAAAGTATGAGATCTGATCTAGATCATATTCAAATTTAAAATATATAATTATACACTGGAAAACAAATTATTGCAGTATAACTAAAGTAGAGGATATCTAATTGAGAAGTGGTGATCAATCAAAATAGGTCAATCAATCAAAACACAGGTATGATTAGGATTGGCAAAAATAACTTAAGTCTCTTTGAAGTCAGATGTGTTTACTTTTCTCTTTGGATTAATTCTTGTTTCTTATGAAAAATCTAGACTACAGCTACTTAGCACAACAACAGTCCTTCTTTCTCCACAGCAATCAGCTATGACCCCTTACTTGCCAGCAAGCCTGTACAAGTGACTAGCAGTTGGCATTTATCTTGGCAAGACTTATTCCTGAGTGGGAATCTTCCAACATGGGAATGTGGAGATCATTGTTAATGTCCAAGGAAACAGGATCACCCTAAGCTACATTGCCTTCACCAATGCAAAATGTTTAATTGGTAATGCTGCAAAGAATCAAGTTGCCATAAACCCCACCCATAAAGTTTTTGACAACAGGTATATGATTGATCATAGATTTAATGATGCAGTTGTACAATTAGACATTAAGCATTGGCCTTACATGGTGGTGAATGACATGGGTAGGCCTAGGGTTTAAACGGAATACAAAGGAGTGAACAAAAGTTTCTATTCAGAAAGCATATCTTCATAGTTTTGACCAAGATGAAAGAAATTGGTGAAGCTTACCTTGGGAAGACTGTCACTATTGTTGGACAGGAACACCATATCAGTCTAGTTCAATGATTTCATCTTTCAGACCATTAAAAATGCTAGAACAATTACAGGTCTCACTATGCTCCAAATCATAGTTGAGTCGACTGCTGCGGCTACAAAAAAATGTTGGTGAAAAAAATGTGCTGATCTTTGATCTTGGAGGTGTTATTTTCGCTGTCTCCATACTCACTATAAAGGATGGCATTTTTGGGGTCAAGAGACCAGCTTGGGAGGGGAGGACTTTGATATCTGCATGGTCTACTATTTGATAGCCAAGTTCAAGCAAAAACATAGGAAGGACATCAGTGAAAAAAAGAGGGCGATTCACTGCCTGCAAACAATTTATAAATGTGCAAACTCTACCTTACCTTCCAATGCTCAGGATAGTTTCGAGACTGATGATGATGGTGGTGGTGGTGGTGATGAAGATAATGTTAACTCTTCATTCACAAAGATAATTATGACATTAGGGAGGTGAAACCATGAAAAGCCTGTGAATTGTATTTGAGTAAGGGGGTGCCATGCTTAGTCACTAGACTCACATTTCTCCTCTGGAGCTATTTGGGTCCAGAAGGCAGATAAAAATCAGAATGACTTGAATGGCTCTGGCTGTAAGACAATCAGGGTTAAGTGACTTGCTCAAGCTCAAACAGCTAGGAAATGGCAAGTGTCTGAAGCTAGATTTGAATTCATGTCTTCTTGACACCAGGGTCACTACTTTATCCACTGTGCCATCTAACTGCTTCTATCTATGAAAGCATTGACTTGTATACATCAATCCCTGAAACCCATTTCAAAGAGCTGATTGCTGAACTCTTCCATGGCACCCGGACCCTGTGGAAAACATATTAAAAATACCAAGCTAGATAAATCACAGATTCATGAATCATGTTGGTGGATGGTTCTACTTGTGTTTCCAAAATTCAGAAACTTCTACAAGAATTCTTTGATGGCAAAGAGATCAACAAAAATATCAATCATGATGGGACTGTTGCCTATGGTTTAATTATCCAGGCTGCCATTTTGACTGGAGAAAAATTTGAGAATATACAGGACATGTTACTGTTGGATGTCAGTCCTCTTAAATTGAAACTGCAGGTGGAGTTTTGACTAATAAAACACAATTCTACCATCCCCATCAAGCAGACACAGAACTTTACCACTTATTTCTACAAGTCTAGTTTGTTTATTCAGGTTTATGAAGGTGAGAGAACCATGGCAAACCATGACTTAGTTGACAAGTTTGAGCTCATAGGGATCCTCTAGCCCTCAGGATGTTCCTCAGATTTGTTACATTTGACATTAATGGAAATGTCATCCTCAACATTTCTACTGTGAATAATGACGCAGGCAAGGAGAGCAAGATCACTTTCACCAAAGACAGGTCATCTGAGTATAAAAGGCACTGAGTATATGGTCCAGAAAGCTGAGAAATATAAGACTGAGAATTAGGAAGAGAGAGACAAGGTGTCTTTCAAGAATCTCCTTGAAACTTATGATTTCAACATGAAGACTACTAAGGGGCTGAAAAATTGCAAGGTAAAATTGGTGATAAAGACAAATAGAGGATCCTTGACAAATGTTATGAAATAATCAACTGGATAGCTAAGAACCAGACTATTAAGAAGGAAGAATTTGAGCACCAGAAGAAAGAATTGGAGATCTGCAACCTCATCATTACTAAATTATACTTGAGTGTAGGGGGTATGTCAGGAAACATAACTAGTGGATTCCCAGAGGGTGAAGAAACACTATCTGTGGGTGCATCTTCTGGACCCATCATTGAAGTGGTTGACTAAATGCACCAGAAGGAAAAGCATGTCACAAGGTTTCCCAAAAATTGAAGGATTAAAATTTGTAACCAAGACAACAACATTTTAAAAGTAACTTTTACGCTACCAGTAAACCTGAACATTCTGAATACTTGAATATGGGCAGAGGGAGAAAAGTAAAATAACATTGCACTTTATCAGTATTATAATTAGGTAAAAATTCAATTCTTGACCTGTAGAACAAAATCTATTTAAAATTGGCACCATAAAATAAATGAATCTGGACTATAGTAGCTACTTCATAAATGCTGGATGAATAATTTAATTTTTCTGATTGAAATCTAAGGAGAAAGATTATGAAGAGAATGAAATTAATCTGGATAAATGAAAAAGCATGATTTAATTATCTATTATGTGAAAGGAGGGCTACTAGGTGGTGAAGAGGATAGAGCTACTGGCCTGGAATCCAAGTCCAACCTCAGACATTACCTAATAGTGAAAATCCAGACAAGTAACTTTACCTTTTTTGCCTCAGTTTCCTCATCTGTAAAATGAGCTGGAGAAAGAAATGGCAAGCCACTCCCATCTTTGCAATAAAACACCAAATGGGATCCTAAAGAGTGAGATTCAACCGAAAGGACTGATCAACAAAAATGGAAAAAAGAATACAGTCCCTGTTCTGAAGGATCTCCCATTTTAATGAAAGGTGATTGTATATCTAGGAGGTTTTAGAAGAAAGTTAGTTGGGAGGGTCTTATGGTTAAATACTACAAAGAAGAGCGTAATGCATCTTCTTTAATATCATTTTCAAAGCGATTTTCATTTCTGTTCTTGAACCAATTGAGAGTATTAAAGACTTGGACAGTGATAATTGTTTTTTTAATTCTAAGACTTTAATAGCTGTGGTGTTTAGGAAGGAGTTTGCAGGTTTCACTTCTACAATAATTGATTTCCAGATGATGCATTTAGGGTTTTCTCTCAAAGTAGACTGTTAGTGGTCTGGGAGGTACTCTTATTCCATAGGCTCTTTGGATCAGTATATCTGTCTTCACCTGGACCTTAGGGGAGATAATATCAATTATCTGATTTCCCTGGAACATATCACCTCCTTTTTTCCCCCATGTATATCTTGTAACATCAGCTAAATTGCCTTATCTGTATTATATGTTCCAATATATGTCAAATATGACATGATAATAACCCTGGAAATAATAGGGTTCATATAAGAACTAGAATAACTTCATCATTATCTAGTCTGACTACCTATATGGGTAACCTGAGGCCCCTAAAAGTTAAACAAGTTTTCTAAGGTCATACAACTGATTAGTGATACAACCAGGGATATAAGCAATTCATCTAATGTCTCAGACACTTATTTTCATGTTATACCACAATACTGGACAGCTGGCAGAGACCGATGGTTGCTAATCTGAGTCTGTTGGTGTGCTGCACAGCTGGCATCACCCCATTTCCCCCATCTCCATGAACATTTAGTTTAATTCATTATAGGGAAAATATGTATTTTTCTTGAAGGCAAAAAGAAATTTCAAAGAGGAAGAAAATTATCTTTCACCTTTCTTAGCACCAAGGATTTGGAAATATAGAGGGAATTTGGAAGTGTTAATTAGATCAATTATAAGGGTTTTTTTAGGTTTTTTTTTTGTTGTTGTGGTTGTTGTTGTTTTGCTAAGCAATAGGGTTAGGTGGCTTGCCCAAGGCCACACAGCTAGGTAATTATTAAGTGTCTGAGGTCGCATTTGAATTCAGGTACTCCTGACTCCAGGGTTTGTGTTGTATCCACTGCACCACCTAGCCACCCCAGAACAATTATAACTTGATGGATCTGCTTTGCCATTTAAAATGTCCAACTGAAGTCTTGGTGACCTTAAAAAAGACACTTTGTATCTGTAACTTTGTCTGAATGAATATGCACATTTCTTAGGTTCTTCAAATATTGAAGTTTTGACTGATGACTATTATGCTGTTTTATTTACTGAAATCCTCTGAAATTGTGGTGGTGAGGTGTAGCAATTTAAAAATTATTAGGATAGTAGTTCCAATTGAACCAGATCAAAAGATCACAATCTTCATGGGTAAATATAACTAACTACTTCCCTGATATGTATAAATTATAGAAAGTTAGCTGTGTGGTAAGTATTGTATAGTACATACATTGGAAAAAAGGCAGTAATGAAACAATCCTTAGGGATTCTCTAGTTCAACTATAATTTTCTACATTAAAAAAATAATTGAGAGGTCAGAAAGATGGTCTAAGTCAAGTGAAGTTTCATGACAACTAAACTAATAATCAAACAAAATCTATAGCCCAAGTCTCCTGACTTCAACTCTAGTCTTATTCCTTTGTCACTCAAATGAGGTCTTTTGATTTCTAGTTAACTGTGATAGAAACAAGTTTGTTTACAAATTCAGCAGCTGAAAAATAGATGTTTTTCCACTCAATTTGGGGTTGTATGATACCATTTCAGGAAATTTGTTGAATATTTTGAAGCTGATATTCTCTCCAGATATAGTAAACTGCATGATAGGAAATTACCTGTGAAAATGCAAATTAATAAGTGTTTTCTATTGTCCTATTGTCTTTTATTCTGACTGACTACAGAAAAGAAAGAAAAAAACTCATTTTTTATTTCTAAAACCATATCTTAAATAATGGTTCTTTCTATAATTACTAAAGTTCTTTTTATAAATGTAGTTTTTATTTTCAAAACTGTGAAGATTTAGGAGCACAGTGGCTAGGTGGTGCAGTTAATAGAGCACCTGCCCTGGAGTCAGGAGTACCTAAGTTCAAATCCAGACTCAGACACTTAATAATTACCTAGCTCCGTGGCCTTGGGCAAGCCACTTAACCCCATTTGCCTTACAAAAAACAAAATAAAACCGTGAAGATTTTTTAAGCCTTCTTTCTAGTCACAGACATGTTGAGTTTCCATCATGAGTTTTCATAAGTCATCTCTTGATCAGCGAAGAGCCAGTGGTACATTTTAAGCAGCAGGTATTCCCAGCCAACTTTGTGTCTTTATAAGAAATCTTTAATTCTTTCTTTAGTTATTTTTGTATGGGATATTAGTTTCAACAAGAAATTTTAAATCTAAAAGGAAATGAAGTTAATTAATGACTTTTCGTGTGTCCAGACTATAAATGACTCAAAATAAGATGATTAAGAAAAATAGAATAATGCTCATTAATTTCAGAAAATGTGCAGCCCCCCAAAAAATCCTCATTAATATATTATCCTACCTGTGTAGAAAGACACAGTCATCTTTTACACTCTCCATGATTTCAAAAAGATTATATTTATATTGAAATATTCAAACTCCTTATAGACTCATATTGTATTATCCTTGGGGTTATAAGAAAACAATTTTTTTAATACTTGAGAAAGTTTAGATTGTGTTCTATCTGTGATTTACAATAGTTTCTCACTTTGACTATTCAGTGTCTGTGTCAGCTAAATTTACTTTAATTCCACAATTTTTTCAAGCTGATTCCTTCATTATATTTTTTAGAGCTTTCCTAAATAACATAGGCCATTGACTAACTACCATTAACTAAAAATGGTGAATCCAAGCATAAGAGCTTGCACTAAAGAAAATAAATGAATCTGAACACTTGAAAGAAGTAGATAGAAGGCCATAAGTGTCTATCTCTGCACAATTTATTCAAGAAAGTAATTGGCAAAGGGAATTTTATGATTATTATGATTAATTGAACTTTTCAAAAACCTCTGTGAGCATATATATATACATATAAAACATGCAAAATAATATAAACAACTCTGTAATTAGCAAAATTTGTGTAGAGGCAGTTCCTTAACAGTTTGTTATATTGGGTTATGGGTTCAGCATATGCAGAGATACCATCCTGAAGATGCATTTTGGATTTGCAAGAAAAGAAAGAGTGGAGAGATTCCATAATTAGAATGAAAAAGGGAGCTTAACATCATTTGTTTTCAGTGATGTCTAAAAGACAAAAAAGTAATCCCTAAAACATTATTAAATGGAATTGTAATTATATTTAACTGAAAGGTATTCAATCATATTAGAACTAGTAATAATGTGAATTGCCAGGTCAACAAACCAGGATATAAACATGAGAATTATATAATAATTCTAGATCAAAAAAGTTTCTTTTTTATTGTATTTTTGTTACTGTTTTTCTTACTAAATGAACTAGAATTGAAATAAATAATTTATTTATCAAATGGCCACTAAACATTTACAAAATATATAGCATTTGGTTGATAGGTAGTAGGACAGGCATAAAAAGCATAAAATTCATGGACTCTTTCCATAAAAATATAATTGAAATGACAACATAAAATAAAACAATAAATAAATAAATAGTATTTTCCATAATACCATAGCAACAATAGAAATGTTATGAGGGGGGAAATGATAAATTAATTAAAAATTAAGAGTAAGTATTTTAAATATTCAAAGCACAGATTTATCCTTCCTGATTAGAATAATTCAGGAAAGGCTGAGGGAAGTGTGCTCTACATCTTGAAGAATAGAGCTAATTCTCATATGTGAAAAGGGATGATAATGTTCTTTGTATATAAAGAAAATAGGACCTTCAAAGACATACAAGCAGAAGGGAATCCTGTGAACTAGTAAATCAATAAACCTTGAACAGAGGGCATATAGGGCAGCAATGAGCGATAGGTTCAGAAAACCAGTTTGGAATCCTATCATGAATACAGTGAATGTTAAACAAAGTAGTATACATTTAATATAGAAAGCTATTAAAAGGCAACAAAGGTAAAGAGTGACAAAATAAATCTTTGAGGAATAGCACTACAAAACTAGTATGTCGGATGGATTGGAATGTAGAGATACTAGAAACATGGATTCTAATTAGTTGTGTTATGATAAAGGGTCTGGATTAGAGGTGTGATATGTTTTTTTATGGAGGTAGAGGGAGGTAGGAATTGTCAAGTCTCAGAATCTTGAAGACGTATATGTAACTACATATATATACATATATATGTATGTATATATATATATATATATATACACACAAGTTCATGTGTGTATATATATTTTATACAAGAATAAATTTTAACCTAAAAATTATAACTGCATTTTTGATCAATCATGTTACTATCTCATGAAGCTGTAAATCTGCCCATCTAAACACTGTCTATTCTATTAATTCCCTTCTTTCACAAACCTATAATTAACATACAAAATAAAAACAATCAAATCAAATCAAGGCAAAATAACAGCAACACTACAACGAAATATTCCAAATGTATTTCCCCTTTAGAAACACCAAAAATTCATACAGAAGATGTTTGAAATATAAGGGACCTAGGAAAAAAGGTTATCCAACTTCCTAATTATACAAATGAGGAAACTGGCCCAAAGCTACTGTTATTTTTCCTAGAACTTCATAGTGAATAACAAAAATTAAGTCTAGACATCACTCAAGTCTCATATCTCTTGGTCTATATAAGCTCTTGTTTTTCATAGGGAGAGAAAACTTGGAGCTCAAAATTTAAAAAAATGTTGATCAGAAATTATTTTTACATGTAATTGGGGAAAGTAATAATAAAAAGTATTCTTTTAAGAAAAAGTCATAAAGGCATATAGGTATTATAGAGAAAATAATCTGGAATTAAGACAGGAAACATATGTTGTAGGTCCAACTCTGTCATCTACTAAGTGAATGACTGAGAAAATCACCATCAGGTCATTAGCAAGGATTTTTCTGGCAACAACATGAAACAAACATCACAGATTCTGTTAGTGCTCTATATGAACCCAAGAATATAAAATAGAAAAAAAACACCAAAATCATCCTTGCTATCAACCCCTAACCCCAAATTTTTGTTAGGGTTTTGTTGGCAAGTGAAAATAAAACCATTATGGGGAATGAGGGGAATCTCATTATTCATCTTCCACTAAAGTGTTGTGTAGTTTTATTGGGTAAAGCACTTAAAAATGATTTTGGGGTCATAGAGATAGAAAATCAGGGATTTCTTGAGTTAGGAGAAACTTTGAAAAGCTAAGTCAGACAGTGTTTAATATATGATTGAAGTAGAAAACTTTGAGTAGGTAACAGAAAGATAAAGGACAAAAAAATAAATAGCTCACTATAAAACTATATAAATATATATATATATATATATACATATGTACAGTATTTTATATATATAAATCCACATATAAATATGAATATATATATATATATACACATGCAAATACAAACTTATATTCTTAACTCAGAAACATTTTGATATCTTTTGTTAACTACTTGGGTAGAAAAAATTTCCCATAACTGTTAGTTTTACAGAAAAGCAAAAAAACAACTTCAGTCCTTACCTGCAGATAAAACTTTCTTGCTGTTATATTCCAGCAAATTATAGAAGGGAGCAATGAATAAGAATAAACAATAGTAGGTGCAATTGAATGAAACTGAGCAAATTTATGTTCATCAGAGATGTTCAGTATGTAACAGAGCTACTGGACTCAGCAGAGACAAATCATTTAGAGGTTCAACATGACATGAAGAAATCATACTCAGCATATTGATATCAGCAATCTGCTATTATTTTTTACTATGGTGAATTAAAGTAAGCACATATTCAGGGATATGTGGGTTCTTTATTGAATGGATATTGATCTGCCAAATGCTTCCAATCTTATATAACTTAAACTTCTGTTGTTTGGATCTTCAAATCACAAAATATTATGAATTGAGACACTTTAAAATAAATGAAGGCAAAAACTTTACTTGTTAAATGCTAGTAAATCTCTAGAGTTGAGCCAGGTGGAACCAAGATAGTGGAAAGAAGTTAGGAAACTTCTGAGGTTTTTTTTCTGAAACAACTTTAAATCAACTTTCTAAACAGAACTTAAAGCAATAGAACTCACAAAATCAGACAAATAATCAAAAAAACGGTTAAAAAATTTCAACTTAATTTATCTTGGTGAAAATTCAAGAGAGTGTCTCATGGCGGGGGTAAAAGGGGAATACAAACAAGTGTAGCTGGGAGAACTGGGAAATCAATGGGAATCTGCAACACAGGTTGTGGCTCAACAGGTCAGCAATACAGCAGGACAGCAGTGAGGGTTCCAAGTCCACATTAGAAGGCAACATTTGAACCTGGGAATAATGGTGCAGCTGGTTGAATGTGATTAGGCTACCCTAAAACAAGGAACACACCTTGATCACCTGAGTGCCAGAGCAGAAATCTGGGACCAGATCTCTAGTCCCCAGCAGAAAAAAAAATTGGGATTGTACTCCCCTCCAACCCCATACCAAGGAGATGGAACCCCCACTCCCTGTACAAAAGTAGATGAGTTCAATCTTCAAAATGAACAAAAAATTAAAAAGTATTAACCATAGGAAGGTACTATGTTGATAGGAGGGAAGAGCAAAGCAGTGACACAATGCCTATATATGCCTATACATGAAGCCTCATATAGGAATGCCTATATATGAAGCCTCAAAGATTATAAAATAGTCTTAAATCCTAGAAAACCTATTTGAAACATTCAAAGAGGATTTTGAAAGCCAATGAAGAGAGGAAGAGGGAAAATTAAGAAAAGAAGTAAAAGTAATTCAGGAGAATTATGAAAAATTGACCTAAGAAAACTACCATTAAAAGTAAAATTGGTCAAATGAAAAAAGAAAATACTACTTTAAAATTAAAAGTAAAATTGACCAACTGGAAAGGGAGATACAAAAGGTAATTGAAGAAAATGAAACCCCAAAAATAAGATTGGAGAAATGGAAAGTAATGATTTCAAGAGACATCAAGATTTAATCAAACAAAACCAAAGCATGGAGAAAATAGAAGAAAATGTAAAATACCTCTCAGAAAAAAATGACTGACCTGGAAAATAGATCTGGGATGGAAAATTTATAAATTATTGGTTTATGAGAAAGCTATTATTATGAAAAAATAACTTGGACAATATATTTCTGCAAATTATCAAGGAAAACTGCGCTAACAGGTCTAGTACAAGAAGATGAAATAGTCCTTGAAAGAATCCATCAATCACCTCCTGACAAAGATCCCAGAATAAAAATTTCAAGGAATAATTTAGTCAATTTTGTGAATCCTCAATGAAAGGAGAAAATAGTACAAGTAGAAAATAAAGTAGTAGTATAAATACCAGGGAGCCACAGTCAGGATTACACAGGACTTATCAGCTTCAGCATTAAAGAACTGGAGGACCTTGAATATGTTCATCCAGTTTGGACTATAATCAAGAGTTAATTAACCTGTAAAATTCAGCATATTCATTTATGGGAAAAGTTGGATTTTTCAGGAAAATTTCTGGATAAATGACCAGAAATGAACGATTTTGACTACATTATAATAAAATGTTTTTATGTGAATAAAATCAATGCAGCCAAGATTAGAAGGAATGCAGAAAGATCAGAAACACTTTTCATGACTAGTGTCACTTCTTTTTTTTTTAATCAGGGGAGAGCGCTAACGCAGTCCCCCACTACCACAAATTATGCAGTCGTGTTTCCCGCATTGGGGAAATCACAGGGGTAAGCCCATCCAGAGTACAATGGATAAGCCTCACCCTGGGGAAACCACCTTCGTGATCATGGAATCACCCCTGCCAGGTAAGTATGACTAGTGTCACTTCTAAACGACTCATTTCTAAAGTATATATAGGACTGAGTCAAAAGTGTAAGAATAAAAGTCATTCTCCATTTGATAAATATCAAAGTATTTGAACAGGTATTCAGACAAAGATATTAAAACTATTTATAGTCATATGAAAAGTTGTTCCAAATCATTATTGATTAGAGAAATGCAGATTAAAACAACTATGAGGTATTAACTCATAGCCATCATATTGTTTAAAATGACTAAAAAGAAAAAAAAATGATCAGTGTTGGAGAAGATGTAGGAAAACTGAACATTGTTTGTGGAGTTGGGAATTGATTCAACAATTTGGAACTATGCTCAAATGGTAATAAACATGGGCATATCCTTTGATTCAACAATATTACTACTAAGTCTATATTCTCAAGAGAGCACAATAAAGGGGAAAAAGATCTACATGTACAGATATATTTATAGCAGTTCCTTTTGTAGTGGCAAAGAACTGAAAATTGAAGGGATGACCATTAGTTGGGGAAAGGCTGAACAAATTTTAGTATAAGTATGTTTTGCTTGTTAAGAAATGATGAGTTACTGAACTTCAGAAAAACCTAGAAAGAGTTTCATGAACTGATGCTTAATGAAGTGAACAGAAGCAGGAGATCATTGAAAGATCATCAACTATGATGAATGAAGGACCTCTAAGCAGTTCAATGATGGTGGACAATCCTGAGAGACCTGTTGTGGAAAATGCTATCCTCTTCTCACGAAAAAATAATACAATGCAGAGCAAAGCATATTATATTTACTTTTTAAAACTTCTATTATGCTTTTGTTCTTTCTCATGCTTTTTCCTCTTTAGTTCTAATTCTTCTTTCCCCAACATTATTAATGTTGTAATATGTCAGATATTATTATACATGGGCAATCTATATCTGGTTATTTGCTGTCATGGAGACAGGGGAGGGAAGGGGCCATGATAGGAAAATGTTGAACTCAAAATTTTGCAAAAGAATGAATAATGATAAATTTCAGAGCATGTAATTAGAAAAAAAGATAAAATCTCCAGAGTTCCTACCAGATCTTATTTTGTATTCTATAGGTAAAGAGACAACAGAGCATCATTTTGATTTCCAAAGTACATTTTTAAAGCAAGTTGGTTTGAATTGACAAATCTGTCTAATAGGACAGAATTGTGAATTTGACCTATGGAAATTTGATCTATGGATGTGATTTATGGATTTGATCTATGATATTAACCTCTAACTTCTATTTCCCTTAAATTATTTAATTTACTCACCCAGAGAAGAAAGGTATGGCAATGACTCAAAAGCTATCAACCTTCTCCGATCAGGGAGATTTCTAGACAATATAACAGAGTCTAGTGGATTGAATACTTTGAATGACAAGATGGTTTAATGAAGAGAGGTTTGACTCAGAGCCAGGAAGATGCTGATTCAAGTTCCTCCTCTGACACATACTGGCTGTGTGAGCTTCATTAAGCAAATCATCTAATCTCTCAATGTTCTGAATAATTCCCTAATGAAAATATGTTTAGGGAAAATGCTGAATTTAATTTGTAAAGGGGTTTTCTTCATTTGGGAATTTCCTATATTAATATCCTATATCATTGATCAGGTCCCTATCCCTTCCCTAAACATTATTTGACCTGATCTGAGATGGTCAGAAAGAGCTTCTGAAGACTTGATCATCAAACTTAGTTGCACAAAAAAAAATTCCATAAGATAATTCAGTATGTCTAGAATAACATGACTATCAAGGTAGTAGTTACGAAGGACTGACAGTATTAGCTAGAAACAACAATAAACCTTATGAATGCCTATAGAAAATTATGTCAAAATTTGGTTGCTCAGAGAGGTCCTCAATTCTGCATGTCAATTTCATGATGACATGCTTACCTGGGTTCTGGATAGAGAATGAAACAAGACTTGCTTGTCCTTGCTTCTGTGCTCTTTTAGCATGATTCTTTCTGCTATGCTATCAAACATTTTCACTGAGGATGAATATGGCATCAAGTCTGACACACACTGATAGTAAATTCTTCAACCTGTAAAATCTACAAGACAAGATCAAAGAGTAGGCATGATCTTCTGTTTGCAGTCTCTGAAACTGAGCTGTATCAAAGTATGCATCAATTAGCTGCTGCTTGTATTAATTCTGACCTAACAATTAACACCAAGAAAACACAGGTGCACAATTAGCCAGCACCATACCATTTAAAAGTGGAACCATTGTTATAGCAAATGGAAAAGTTTTGAATATTGTAGATATGTTCATTTACCTTGGCACTGTACTTTCCAGGGAAAGTATTTGAGAAACTCTGAAAGTGTGGGAGAGAAAAGGTATTAGACTGACTACCAAACTGAAGGCCTACAGAGTCATTGTGCTGAAGTCATGGTGATATGCCTGTGACACCTGGACAATCTAGCAGCATCATGCCAATAAACTGAATCACTTCCACTTACATTGTCTTGGGAATCTGAAGATCACCTGGCATAAGATCGCCTGTTGTTAGAATACCAGAGCTATGCTTCCCAAAAAGACTATTTAATGGAGAATTCACAGAGGGCAAGTGCTCACAAGGGGGTCAGAAGAAGACATTCTGAGATACCCTAAAAGTCTCTCTTAAGAACTTTAGAATTGACTATGAAGCATAGGAGCCACTGGAACAGGACCTTCCAGCATGATGTTCCCTTTTGAGAGATGGTGCTGTGTTCTATGGGCATGGCCAAACTGAAGCAGCTCAAAGGAAATGTGGATATTTAATATTAGAGTAAAAACTCCCGATGTTCATATAGACTATTTTACCTGATTTGTTGTAGAGCACTCCAAGTTCTTATTGGTCTGATCAGTTACAGTTGGACACACTGAAATTTATCTATAACATAAGGATATCATTTTAATCTTCATAAATAACAAAGGACAAGAACCAGAAGTCACCATAAAATATTATGAGTCTAGTGGAGCAAGATACTCAGCAAGAACATAACTGTGATAAAAAGATCCAATAAGAGAAGCACAAAAGCATAAATAAAAGACAATTGATCCTCCAGCATCAGAAGACTACCTTGATCTCATATGCTTCCAATTTGTGTATTATTCTAACATGATCCTTATATATTCCCCCCTCGTTTCTCCATCTCTATTTTATGTCATTGTGGCAGAATGTACTCTGGTTTATGAGAGATAATATTTATTCTAATTTTTCCTACTAGAGCATTTTCAGGAAACATTTTTACATTGTACTATTTGTATCTTCTGGCTGATTTGAGAAAAATAAAAAATATCAGTGGAAATCCATTAGCTACTGCTTTAATTGAAAGTAGATGGTCCCTGTTCAGAGTGCCTGGAAACTACTATAACTATTTTAAGGATTCCATAATTGTGGATATTTAAGTTTAGTAAATATAATAAACTAATAATTTTAAATCAAAAACAATTATAGCACTCATTTAACTTAAGCTGTGACAATTTTTATTATCTGGTTAGTTGGTTATTTAATGTATAAGTCTGGAATGAGTATCATATTATGTTTAATCCTTAGAATTTTGAAATTTCAAATGCTATGCTTCCTCTGGAATATTTAAAAGAAATGATATTTTTCTTTATTTTTATTTTTTAAAGTTTTTCTTTTTCTTTTTCCAATTACATATTATGATAATTTTTCAACATCTATCCTCTTGCATATTGATAAGCTACACAATTGTCTATCACCTTCCCTTCCCACCTTTCTCCCCTCTGCAATGAATAGTCAAGTAAAAGTTGTACATATACATTTGTGTTTAATGTGTTTACATTTTAGTTATTTTGTGTATGAGTAATTAGAACAAAGGGAAAAGAGAATAAATCATGGGATAAGACAGCAAAACATAAGAGAAGTACAAAATAAGTTTCTAAAGGAAGAAACTAATTCATGGCACTGCACCTTGCCTAATAAATATTTGTCGATTTTTTTAATCTTCTCACTTCCCCAAGAATTTCCGCTATTTTTGAGATTGCAGTGTCAAGATCAAGTGAATTCTAAGAGGTGCCTATCTTTATTTGCCTCTACTGTGAAAATCCTTCTTGAACAAAATCTTCTGAAATAAATTCATTTCCAATTGAACAGGGAAAATAAGAGTTTCCATCAATCAAACACCCCCTTATTTTGATCGAGTTTCTTCTTTTTGCCTTAACCATTTGATGGGAGTATGTGTGAGGAAATCAAGAGAATTATGACAGTCACTGTCCTTCAGGGATTTTAGAGTCTAATATAATTGGGGATAGAAGAAGAAGCAAAAAAGTGCATTTTTTGGTTGGCCATGTCAACATTTTTGCTTATTTTTCTTTTCATTTTATTATTTTACACTTGACAAAAATTAAATAAAATGAACATTTTTATCTATATTGTAGAACAGAAGGAGAGGATTGTACATGAAATTGCAAATTTCTATTGTGTAGACAATGGTATACAGCTCAAAGAGTTAATCACTAAGTCACATGTAAAGATCTCTTAAGGTTGAATAGTGACTTGGTTCTAACATATAACACTGCTGAGTTAGCCCCAAGATGGTGGAGGAAAGGGAACATTTCAGCCAAACTCTCCCAATACTACCTTCATTATTTTGCTCATTTTATTTTGGTTTATTTATTTTATGTGACTAAAATAATCTTGTTATGAGAGTAAATGTAAACCCTCTGACTCCCCCCCCACACACACACACACAAGACTATGAGAAACCTTAAGAACAGTGAGAGAGGAAAAAAAATGTACTTGAGTCTATGTTCAGGTTCCAATGGCTCTGTCTCTGGAATGAGTCGCCATCTTTATCATTAATCCACCAGAGAAGTTGCTCCAGTATTTTTCCCACAGTTGCTATTATTAGCTATATTTCCTTCTGCTCTCTTCATCCCCACTCCCATTTATTCTATTCTCTCTCTCTAGCCTTTCTTCCTGTCTCTGTCCAAAAGTGTGTTGTATCTGAGAACCTCTCCCACAATCTTCCCTCTCTTCTTTCACCTATTCCCCTCTTCCCTTCCCCCATTCTCCTTTATCCCATCCCTTTCTTCTCATTTTTCTCTAGGGTAAGATAGATTTCTATACTCTATTAAGTGTATTTGTTTATTTACTTTGTGAGCCATTTCTGATAAGTATGAAAGCTCACTCATTCCCCCCTCTTATTTTCTCTCATTCCACTCCATTGAGAAAGCTTTTTCTTGACTTTTATGTGAAATATCTTAGCCCCTTCTTCCTCTCCTTTCGCTTCCTCCCAGTACTTTCTTTTATCTCCCATTGACTATATCCTTTTACTATATTATACCATTATATTCAGCTTCTTCCTGTGCCCTGTTTATATACTCATTCTAACAGTTCTTATAAATGAGAAAGTTCAGATGAGTTATCGGTAGCTTCTTCCCATATAGGAATACCAACATTTCACCATAAACATAGTCCTTCTCATCCACAACCTCTATGATTCACCTGAGTCCTGTATTTGAAGATCAAACTTTCTGTTCAGATCTGGTTGTTTCAATAGACAACTTTGAAAGTCCCCTGTTTCATTGAAAGTCAATCTTTTCCCCTGAAAGAGGATGTTCAGTTTTTCTGGGGAGCTGATTGTCCCATTGTAAACCATGTAAACCAAGATCTTTTGCCTTCTGGAACATGATATTCCAATACCTATGAGCCCTTAATGTAGATGCTGCCAAATCCTGCGTAATCTTGACTATAGAGCCACCATAGTTGAATTATTTGATTTTGGCAGGTTTTAGTATTTTCTCTTTGACTTGAGAGTTTTGGAATTTGTCTATAATATTCATGGAAGTTTTTCTTTTGGCAACTCTTTCAGGAAGTGACCAGTGAATTCCCTCAGTTTTTTTTATCCTCTGCTTCTAGGATCTCGGGGCATTTTTGCTGTTTTATATCTTAAAAATGAAGTCTAGGCTCTTTTCCTGGTAATTACTTTCAAGTAGCCTAATAATTTTTCAATTATTTCTTCTGGATCTGTTTTCAAAGTCAGTTGATTTTCCAATGCAATATTTTACATTTTCTTCTAATTTTTAGGGGTTTTTTTTGGAAGAGTTTTATTTCTTCCTGATTTCTCACAGAGTCATTGGCTTCCTTTGGTTCCAATTTGCATTTGAAGGAGTTATTTTCTTTAGAGAGATTTTTTAATCTCCTTTTCCAGCTGACCAGTTCTGCTTTTTAAGGCATTCTTCTCCTCATTTGCCTTTTGTTTTGTTTTTTCTATTTGGCCTAAACTTGTTTTTCATGTATTATTTTCTTAAGTATTTTTTAGCATATCTTTCACAAAGCTGCTGATTTGGTTTTCAAGATTTATCTGCATTTCTCTCATACCTCCTCTTGATTTTTGCCCCATCCCAATTGCTTTTTAAAGTATTTTTTGAGTTTATCCATAGTCTAATTCATTTTCTATTTCTCTCAGAGGCTTTGGATACAGAAGCTTTGAGTTTGTCATCTTCTGAATCTTCCATGGGACCAAAGTAGTTTTCTATGATCACATTCTTCTTTTTCTTTTGTTTTCTTATTTCTTCAGGCTGTGACTAATTTACTGAACTTCCAAGGCTTTTGGGGGGTTTAGGGACACCACACTGGGACCTTTATTCTTCCAAGGTCTTATGCTCTCTTGCCTATACTTTGATATGTAGTTGACCACAGGTGCTCCTCTATGTCCTATAGTTGTGAGGAGGGTCCCTGCTTGGCTATCATTGTATGGAAGCCCAAACTGAAACCTGGATATGAGTGTGGGCAAATAGCAGATTCCTGCCCCAGGGAGATCAGAGAGAGAGATTTCTGCAATTTCCCCCTACCCCCTTACTGTCTGAGGGCTGCTCTCTGGAGGTACAGGTTGGCTTCCCTGATTTCCACTGCATGTTCTCAATACAGGGCTGCTCTGAGGCCAGCCCTTTTTCTGTATGCACTCTGGTGCAAGAGAGCTCTCTTACCACCCCTTTATGCTTTTCCCTGTGATTCCTGGGCTGCACTGCACTGAGGCTGCAGCATTTTCCCAACCCCCAGTCCCGGTAAAACATCTTTCCTGCAGAACTTCTAAGTTGTCTTGGACTGGGAAATTGTATAACTAGATCTTTCTGTAGGTTTTGCCCCTCTAAATTTTGGTTAGAGTCATAACTTGATGGTTTTTTGAGTTTTGGGTGGAAGGAGTTAGTGGGAATTCTTGCCTTCACTCTACCACCTATATTTCTTTCTTTATAATAGTAACACTTTACTCCCCTTGCTAGGTTGGTCTTTACAAATTTGAATTAGTATTCATACATGTGGATGTAAACATATATATATATATATATATATATGTATATAAAATATCTATATTTGTGTTCATATATAATTTGAAAGAGAGAGAGAGAGAGAGAGAGAGAGAGAGAGAGAGAGAGAGAGATTGAGAGAGAGAGAGAGTGAGAATCCCAAATAGAAAATGTTCTTTTGATCTTTGCTTGAAAGAACATCCCAGGATCATATTCTTCCTGGAACTTGCCAGTAAATTTGAGGCAGAATTCCCTGGATAAACTCCATTTCATATTAATTAACTCCTTGTATACCTTTATTGCTTATTACTTTAACTTAATTCATCCAAGACTATGTATTAATTTTCTTAACTATAAGTGCCTTAGATTGTCATCCTTAAATAAAAGAAGAAATATTGCAACCCATATTCTCGATTTGCCTTAAACAATTAGGGTACTCAAAGATTACAAAAGATAATTTGGAAATAGAGGGAATGCATTACAAATTTCTAAAAGTTCATGCAAATATCTAAAATTTAGCAACTACAAAACACAATTCAGTATTTCAAGAGCCCTAGTAATGATGATTCCAATACTACATGGTCCATGAAGCCCCACAAAATTATTTATTAAGGAAGTTTATTTCAGCCCTGGAATTCATACTTTGGAAGTCCTTTCTATGATCCTCCCTCTAATTAAATCCCAAATTAACTTCCCAAACTTAATATAAGAAGAAAGCCTTGTAATGTATTCTTCATTTCTCACTAGTCTACAATCTGGACTCTTTCATCATGCTGCTGCTTTTCATACCTTCCCTCCCATGTTGTTTATTTATATATATTTTTAAAGACTCAGTAGTTTTTTGAGAGTTGGGATTATCTTTCTTTTTGTTTGTATTTATATTCCTAGTTCTTAGCATGGGGTCTTGCATTCAATAAACACTTAAAAATGCATTTTTGGCTAATTATTGACTAATTAGAATTCTTATAGAAGAGAGAACATTTTCAATACACTTCAGAAATGTGTTTTTTTCTTCTATAAAAGGACAAGCTTAAAAGTCACCATCATGCAAGTTGGATGCAAGTCACAATTCCACTCTCTAGTCAGATTCAAATAATAACTTTTATTGAACCATTTTTGTTTATTGACTTTTTTCTTTTTCTTTAGTGAGGATGCCAGAATTCATATAATTATAAAGGTTTTTATAAAGGTATTTACTGGATAAAAATTAGAATTAAAATGATAAAACAAAAGTTTCATCATTTAAGAACTAACCAAATTCACCCTAAGGGCCAAAATTCCCATTGAAACTTAAAGTGATCTTGCAAAGATCAGGGAATTTGGTGCCACTTTTGTCAGTGAAGAGGTAGACTCTCACATTTAACTCTGAACTTAGATAACCATTATAATTTTATAATTTATATAACCATTATAATTATATAACATATAATTTTATATTTCACAGAATATAAAATTAGGTATGAAAATGACATAGAAGCATTGGTCCTCTCCAACTTAGTGTATGTTTCCCCATGAGTCACTATTGACTAGATTTATTTTTTCAATCCTTAGATTGAAGTATTCCTTACATTGATCAGAATTTTTTCCAGTAGGAGGGTATCCATAAGACAGCAGAGTCCAGGATTAAATAATTTTAATAAAGAAGAATGCCATGTCATGTCATAGATAGTATCCGCCATTTTGTCATAATTTTTAAAGGTATATTTTCTTTCTTTTTTAAATTTAGTTGACTTTTGCACTTTCAAATTTTCTTTGATATCTACATTGAGAGAATGCATACATACTCTCAATAAATACATCATTGTAAATACATCAATGTTTTAAACATAAATAAATTGTTATGGCTGCATATCTGCCTTTTCTCCCATATCAGGAGTTTCTATAACTGTAATTAAATCTCTGGATTAGAAGAAAAATTCCTTAGTTAGAAGGTGACTATAAAAAGACGAATCATGGTGTGGAATACAAAAATTAATAGAGGGAATAATGGCTTTTAAAGCAGGTGGTTGACTTTGCTGTGCTGTGTAAATACAATAATTGAGAGGTTCTGTACAATTGCTCAGGGATTCATAAAAAAGACTATTTTCCATTCTTTCAAATAATACCTAGCAATGACAAAGAATGGCAAAGTGGAGCTAAGATGAGTAGAACACACTGAGCAAATAAATTGTCTAAATTCCAATAATTCATTTCATTAGTAGGATTTTGAAATCATACCTGAGTTTTCAATCATTCATGAAAATAGCATCAATTTAATTAAGGATTCAACTCCATCCTGGAATAAATTGCAGCTCCTGAGTAGAACTATCAAAGGAGGTTCAAAGTCTCATTTTATAGTATGCCATCTTATGGTAGTACTGCTTCTGAGATATACTCAGATATATATACTGAGATATACTCAGTCTGGCAGGTTGGTTCCTTAATGTCCATTACTACTCTCTCCCCAGGGTTTTAGGGACAAGCCAAAAAGTTTGTGACTTCTCATGCAATTGCTACTGAGGTCCCCTCTGGTGTGCTATCCAATAGTGATCTAGTATTTAACATCTATTAACTTTAGCAAAGGAGAATATACTGAGAAAGTATAACTAGGACAGAAGTTATAAAACACCCCTTATATCAGGGGAACATGCTCATATGTGCACACCATAGAACTCTATTGAGAATAGTCTGAAAAGTACAATAATAATAAAAGTATGCTTTTTCTAATCATTATGCAATAAAGGGCCAGGGCAAGAAAAATCAAAAATTAGAAACTAAATTACTTAATTTTAAATATCAATTGGATCAGATAACAAATCATAGAAATAACCAATCTTTTCATCCAAGAAAATGATAACAAGGTACATCACAGCAAAATTTATGGGCAGCCAAAGCAGGTTTTGGGGGGAAATTTTATATCTCTAAATGTTTATATAAATAAAATAGAGTAAGAAGAGATTAATGCATCTGATATGCAACTAAAAAAGCTAGAAAAAGAACAAATTAAAGAGCCCCAATTAAGTACTAAATTTGAAGTAATGAAAATCAAAGAAGAGATTCATAAAATTGAAAGAAAGAAAACCATTGATTTAATAAATAAAACTTTGTCAGTTTATGAAAAAAAAGAACAAAATAGATAATCCTTTTGTTAATCTGATTTTAAAAAGTGTTCAGGGTAGCCAAGTGATGTAGTAGATAGAAACACCTGATCTTAGACACTACTACCTATGAGACCTTAGTCAAATCAGTTACTCTAGGTTCTGCCTTTCCACAAAAACAAGCAAAACAAAACAAAACAAAAACTTAAATAAAGTGATCTGGTATTTGGGCATGGCTAAATATAGGGGACTTAGGTAAACAATGTATTTATAGGCAAATATGATCTAGATTGAATTTCTAAACCTTCTAACTTCCTTTTTATTTAAGCCTTAGATGATTCTCTGATACATCTTCAGCTATAATATGCTGTAGCCTTCTCAGATCAACCATATTCCTTTTCCTACTGTCCTTTGGATTTGTTATTATTTTAATTATTCTAACTGATTTTTCCCAACTAAGATGTATAAAATATTACTAGAGGAATATAATTTTTTAAAAATGCAATTTTTAATGATTAAAGTGATTTCATAATTAAAAATGAGCTATAGAGAATAATTCTAACAAAAATATTTCCTCTTTAAATGACTATCATGCTCAAATGTGCTTATTTGTTCAATTTCTCTATGTAAATATAGTGTGAATTTCACTCAAATAGAATCATTTGATTTTATTTGTTTTACCAAAATTCATAAAATGTGATTACCTTTTAGTCTATTAACATATTTGTTAAAGCAGTTTGCTTTATGTTAAATAATAGAAAAATAATTTCAAATAGTGACTATCTTGGATTTCTATGAAATAAGAAAACTCCAATCAGGTTTATTTTAATATATATTATGCTATCAGTTGACATAATATTATGTAATAAATATAAAGTTTTTGCAAAAATCAATTTGATTGAAAGATCCTATGAGACAATGACATTCATAATTCTTTCTCTCTCTCTCTCTCTCTCTCTCTCTCTCTCTCTCTCTCTCTCTCTCTCTCTTTCCCCCCACCCCCACCCCTCTCATTTGTCCATTTGGATTGAAATTACATTCGTCATTACTGGTAGCATACTTCTCACTGAGCAGAAATAATTGCTCAGCATGACATAATGGGTATATTATCAGACTGTTATTTTCCTTCCTTTAGCAATGCAAGTGCACCTGTTACTCAACAATTAAGACAAGCCATATTGAAGATGATCAAAACAAATAATGAAAAATGATATTGCTTGATTTGGAAAATAAGGCATTATGCCTTAGTCAGTCTTTGCCAGAGCTTTGATAGTGATGCTAGATGACATTAGCATATTTAATGAAAATTGATTTTGTTTATGTACAGTGAAAATGGGTATGTCTGCATAATTGTGCACTGTCTGCTAGTTATTAATTATTATTTTATAATTTGCTCAGGACAATTCAACTCAGAGGTAGCATCTGTTTGGCACTGAGGTCCTACTTAGACTTAATTTTTCCTGCTGAATAGAAGTGACTTCAGAAAATCAAGTATCCTATTCAAGGTCATAAAAAAGTTTTCTGCCTTGATCAGAATATCAGAATCCTGCTAAGTCCCACATGCTTCCCTTTAAAGGTGGTTTGCTACTAGTATCAATCTATATCCAGGTTTAATTATTTACTCAATGACACACAGGGATGTGGGAAATCATAAAATACTTTTACTAAAAATGTATATAGTTCAATTTAATATGTCATTATAAGGGATTATATTCTCATCATCCTTTCCTTCAAATCTCTTTGTTGAAAAGTTTACTAACAATGTCTCTTATTCTTTAGTATTGGTATAAGGTATAAATATAAAGTATGTGGTACAAATTATGATAAAAAGAAAGAAAATAAGACTGGGAGGAAAAAAGACCTGGTTTTAGCCTTTCATTAAATACCTTGTATGAACTTAGAGAAATTTCATATAGTAAATTCATAAGAAACTACATTATTTTATTTATCCAATTTTTGATTTTTTTATTCTTAGCATGTTGCATAGTGTTTCACATGTAAGTCCAGTTTAATAAATACTGACTGAACTTGATTGTATGGTTCAGTTTTCTCCTCTGATCTCTGGTTAAAATGATCTCTAAAAACTTACATAAGGTCACATCATTTATCGTCTGATGCCAGAGTAAGTGAGTCTGATGACTTAGCACAGCACCCCCTCACTCAAATCCAGTTCATATGCTTGCCATGGCATCTCCTCCCTGGGTTCATGGTCTTCTAAGAGAAGGAAGAATAAAAATCAACATCATCAAACAGATAATCTTTAAGGTGTTTTTTGTTCTGGTCGTATGTCTATATCTGTGTCCCTATCTATGCTGTGTATGTGTATGTGTATGTGTGTGTGTGTGTGTGTGTGTGTGTGTGTGTGTGTGTTTGTGTGTGTATGTGTCTGTCTGTCTGCCTGTTGGTCTGCCTCTCTGTTGACTCCTCTGAGCGGAGTGCTGCTAGGGTTTTATTACTGAAGAAGAAGTCAGTGACTGATTCTTCACTTTCACTTATTCCTGTATTTTGTATTTCAACAAAATGAGATGTGATGGAAACATAATTCTATTTGGAGCTAGAGGTAGGAAGTAGAGAAGCCAGCAATATAGTAATTGTTTATTATTTTTGCCTCTTTTGAATTTTTGCATCTCCTATTCTGACTAGCTACCAAAGGAGGCTATGGGATCTACTTATCTGAAAGTGATCTTGTACTCAAATAATGAGATCTTTTCACATAAAATATTTATCAGTTAGGTAGTAATAGGAAATAAAACTATTGACTTGTATTTGGACAACAACTAAAACATGTACATTAGCCCATTTAACTCTTGTAGCAACCTTGTGAAATAGGTAAAGAAAATGTTATACACTTTTTCTTTAAATTTGAAGAAGCGTATATTCAGAGAAGTTTAAGTCCTTTTTCAAAATCACATAGGCATTATATGTTAGAAAAGAGACTTAAATGTAATCTTTTCCCATTGTACTACTGGCTCTGTATATTTTTTTTAAGTAGGCAAGCAATCTACTGGAAAGAAAATTATGATATACCCCTTTGTAGTCAAATTGATTTATATTATTTTCAAAGCTTAGTATTAATGGCTCAAATAAATTTAAACCTGATTTTTTAAAAGACTATATAATTAATTGAAATCTCTCAGATTTTATTACAAAATAAATAGAAAGGAGAGAGGGAAGGAAGGAAAGGAAAGGAAGGGTAAAGGGAGGGAGAGAGAAAGAGAGAATGAAGGAAAGAGAGACTAAGAAAAGAATACCAATAAGAAAAGAATGAATGCTCATTCTTATTATACAAAGCTTGTCTTTTTAATAGTTTAAATGTTTAAACATTAAAAGAATGTTCTAGAAATCTTAGTGAATTTTATTTCTGGGTATATTCTATAGGTAACAATGAAGCAGATATTTGAGTTTCTTGGCTAAAGGTTTCCCATGCCACTAAAAACACAAGACAGAGAGACAATCTTGTCTCCTTTAGGGTATAATCAAGAAGATGAACAACAATTAAATATATGAATGAGTCTCAGAGGATTCATCTTCTTTGAATTCCTCTTTCAATGCATATGTATAATGATGATTCTCAGTTAGAAATATAGACTAAAAATCTTTTCTACACTTTATTGATACTTGGGAAAAAATATTTAAAATTTAGACTACCCTTGAAAAATGACTTAGTTAATGGGAAAAGCCCATAGGCCAAAAAAATTAGATGCAAGTAAACAAAGAAAGAAATAAAGATGGGTGAATTTTGGAGAAAAAAAAAATATGAGACTATGGGACTCACTGGAGTGTGTGAATACTTGAAGAGCATAGAAGACAAAGAATGGCAGCAGGGATTCAGTGGTGCCTAACACCTTAAGGAAGCCAAAGGCGTCTGAGCTATGATAACAAGCCTTAGCTACAGGCAATATCCTATTACTGTATCATCCTTCTGATATTTGAGGCAGCCTGCAGGACATAGATAAAAGAAGAAAGAAGCAAACCTTTCAGGCTAGAATATCAGGCTGGTTCATTATACTGCCTGCTTGCAGAGCTGGTCATCCATGAAAGAAGGAAAGAGAGCCAGGTGAGAGGCTTTCATGTGGATCGGTGCAGCTGTGAGGGACTGCTATCCCTGGGAGGCTTTTCCAGCTCCTCTCTGTAGGTCTTTTCCCAAGTTCGTGTGCCACGAAAGGACTCCTAAGCTGTTCTGTGCTACAAGGGGCTTGAGTCTTGTTCACAGAGAACTAAGAAGGTTTGGGGTAACAGTTACTTTATATCTATAGACCAGAAACAGCTTAATGCTTGGAAGTACCTTCTGAATCCTTTCCCAGTCTTGTTAGGCTTGCAGATGTGAGATGTTTTGAGACCCTGAAGAGCAGAGTTCAAAAAGAAAAAAGGAGATGAATGAATTACTACAAAGGGCAGGCAATGAAATGCACACTTAGAAATGCAGAGCTCTGGGAAGAATATTAAAAATTCCGTGTAACCGTGGTATTAACCCCTGAGAAGGGCAGCTAGATGACGTACTCAGACCCTGCAGTCAGAATGTACCTGAGCTCAAATGTGGCCTCAGAAACTTACTGTGTGACCCTGAGTAAGATCCTTAACCCTGACTGCCTCACATCCAGGACCATCTCTGCTTGTCCCAAATTATGACCCCTGGACCCATCTGGTGACTTAGGATAGATCCCAACCCCTCACACTCCAAGCTAATTCATGTGCTAATTTATAACATCTCCCTGATGTCAAGGTCTTTGAAAATGGACAGATATAAATCCCTGAGATAGGGGACAGAAAATATCCCTAAGGGAAGTGAAGACACATTTTTGTTATTCCTGTAGTTACTTTTGTTGTTTTTGTTGCTATTGTTTCTATTCTTTGCATTACTTTTATTAATTCTTGCATTTTTATCAAATTCTATGGTTAAAATGTCAAAGATTTGATAGCTGAATGCAGGAATGGGAGGCAATGGCAAAGTTGTACCTTTGATTGGTTAAAAATAGAAATGGAAGGTCCTGCCAGTGCAGAGAATTTCAGCATTCCACCCCAGCTAGGTCTGTGGACCCAAGAGTATTGTCTACTAAAATAGATAATAGAGAAACTTATTAGAGAGACAAGGAGGTAACAAGTTTAGAGGCAGCAGCACTAGCCACTACTTGCACCCAAATTTATCAGTGGGGGTTGAAACAGAAAGTTAAATAAGAATAAAATTTCATGTGATTGTCTGCCATATGCATTTTCTCAATGAAATTCTGCAAATAATTGAAAATGAAGCATCATTTTTATGAGAAATATTTAATTATACCATTCTCCTTATTGCATACTCAAAGGAGAGTGTAGAAGATAGGTTTTTATTTTTTATATCTTTGCAGTCATATTATCTATAATTCCATATTAGTCATATTAGTCTGTGAATAAAGAATCAGAAAAAAAAGGGAAACATAAAAAGAAGGAAAAGAAAAAGATGAATTTAAAAAGTTGAAAATAAAATGCTTTGACCTGCATTCAGATTACATAGTTCTTTCTGTGGAAGTGCATGATATTTTCAATAGCAAGACTTTTAGAATTGTCTTTAATCTCTGTTATTACTGAGAACTAAGGCCGTCAAAGTTGATCCTCTCATAATGTTTCTGTGAAGGTGTACACTGTTCTCCTCATCCTGCTCACTTCACTCAGTATCAACTCATTTAAGTCTTTCCAGGTTTTCCTGAAATCTAGCTTCTCATGTTTTATTACAGAGTAATATTTCATTATAATCATATATCAAAACTAGTTCAGTCATTCCTCAGTTGATGGGCATCCCTTAAATTTCTAATTCTTTGCCACCACAAAAAGAGCTACTATGAATATTCTTCTATGTGTGAGTCTTTTGCCTTTTTTTGTGATCTGTTTGGGATACCAATCTAGTAGTGGTATTGCTGGATAGAAGTTTTATTGCCTTTTGAACATAGTTTCAAAGTGTTCTCCAGAATGGTTGGATCACTGCACGTCTTCACCAACAGTCAATTAGTGTTTTAGTTTTCCCACATCCTCTCCAACTATAATAGTATATTATAGGCAATAGTATAGGTTAAGCTGAAAGAACTGAGGTGATATTTCAGTGTTATTTTAATTTGCATTTCTCTAATCAATAATGATTTGGAGTATTTTTTCATATGATTATATATAACTTTAATTTCTTCATTTGAAAACTGTCTATACATATCCTTTGACAATTTATCAAATGGGAAATGACTTGTAACCTTATAAATTTAATGCAATTCTCCATATATTTTAGAAATGAAACCTTTATCAGAACCCCTAACTGTAAAGATTATTTCCCAGCTTTCTGATTTCCTTCTAATTTTGGCAGTATTGATTTTATTATTGCAAAACCTCTTGAATTTAATATAGTCAAATCATTCATTTTGCATTTTGTAATGTACTCTAATTCCTTGTTTGGTCATAAATTTATCCCCTTTTCATATATCTGATAGAGTATTTCTTGGTCTATTAATTTATCTATGGTGTAGCCCTTTATGTCTAAATCCTGTATCCATTTTGACTTATTTTGGTGACCTTAACTTTGTATAGGTATAAGATGTTGGCCTATGCCTAGTTTTTGAAATACTATTTTCCATTTTTCCCAGGAGTTTTTGTCAAAAAAGTTCTTATACCAGAATCTGAAGTGTTTGGATTTATAAGATACTAGATTAGTATAGTTACTTACTACCGTATCTTGTGAACCTAACCTATTTCACTGATCCACCATTTCTTTGCTAATACCAAATAATTCTGATAACTGCTACTTTATAATTTAGTTTCGATCTGGTATGGCTAGGTGTGAGTCAGGACTCTTCTTGTGACTGCAGGTTCCAAGATTTAGACATTACAAAGAGCAACTGGGGACCCAAAGGGAAGATATTCATAACATTTATATGATTTACAGCAATGGCAGTAGGAATCCACAGTATACAGGTCCAGAAGTCTCAAGTACCCCCATCAGTTCAATTTTGAAGGTTACATAAATCTTAAGATACAAACTGTGTAACTGTGACTACATGTGAATCCAAATAAGGGCTTTACATTCAACCAAGTATAATAATAATGACTAAGGAAATTAACATTCATATTCAATCAAATTTTATTTACTTTACACTGTCACCTTGAATTGCATTTTTATTAATTCTCTTAATATTCTTTATATTTTGTTCTTCCAGATAAATTTTGTTTTTATTTTTCCAAGCTCTCTAAAATTTGGGCTAGTTTGATATGGTATTGAATAATTAGATAATCATTTTTATTATATTAGCTCAGTCTAATCAAGAAACTGATATTTTCCCACTTGTTTAGATCTGATTTTTTGTATAAAAAAGATTTTTAAATTGTATTGATAAAGAATCTACATTTGTCTTAGCAGGTAGACTTCTAAATCTTTTATTGTCCAAAATTGCTTTGAATGAAATTTCTCTTTCTAGCTCTTCCTGATGGAATTTCTTGGTAATTTATAGAAATAATGATGATTTTTGTTGGTGCATTTTATAGCCTGTAACTTTGCTAAGATTGTTATTTCTTTCAAATAGTAATCAAGTATATTTTCAAGGATTCTCCATGTACATCATCATATCATCTACAAAGAGTAAAAGTTTTGTTTCCTCATCACCTATTCTAATTCCTTTAATTTGTTTTTCTTCTCTCACTGCTAAGTTTAATATATCTCATACAATAATAAATAATAGTGATGATAGTAGGCATCATTTTTTCACACTTGATCATACTGGTAATGTGTGTAGTTTATGCCTATTGGCAAAAATGCTTGCTGATGGTTTTCAGCAGATATTGCTTATCATTATATGGAAAACTCAATTTATTCCTATGTTCTCTAGTGTTTTTAATTGATGAATGCTAAATTTTGTTGAAAACTTTTTAAGCATCTATTGAGATAATGAAATGATTTTTGATAGTGTTATTATTGATTTGATCTATTATTCTGATAGTTTTCCTAATATTGAACCAGCCCTGAATTCCTGATATAAATCCCACCTAGTAACCATACATTTTCCTGATGGTAACTTGCTGTTAATATTTTACTTAATATTTTTGCATCAATATCCATTAGATAAATTGGTCCATACATTTCTTTCTTGGTTTTCACTCTTCCTTCTTTAGTTATTAGCACCATATTTGTATCATAAAATGAATTTTTTAAATGCTTGGTACAATTCAGTTTTAAATTCATCTGTTGCAGGAGATATTTTCTTAGAGTGTTCATTGATGATATTGTAATTTTTTTTCTTTTTTTTCTGAAAGGGGTTAAGTGTTATATTTCCTCTTCTACTCTGGGCAATTTTTATTTTTGTAAATATTCATCCATTTCACTTAGGTTATCAGGTAGAAGATAGATTTTTAGAATTAGAAAGAACTTTGGAGATCAGACAGTGGAATATATACACTATACATATTTGTATAGCTATATCTATTTTTATGTCTAAATATATATATATATATCCAGTATATAGCAGT
This sequence comes from Macrotis lagotis, assembly GCF_037893015.1. Taxonomy (NCBI): domain Eukaryota; kingdom Metazoa; phylum Chordata; class Mammalia; order Peramelemorphia; family Peramelidae; genus Macrotis; species Macrotis lagotis. The sequence continues at coordinate 366,065,545 of NC_133666.1, read as the reverse complement.
TGGAGGACTGGTCACTTACAGAAGATATCTTTTGTGCTAAGTTTTTATGAAAATTCTGATGTCTGAGATGTAGAGATAAACTACAGATTCCTGATATGAGGAACTGCCTGTGCAAAAAACAGCAAAAGGGGACATGGAATGATGTATAAGGGGACAAAATTTTCCATAAACCCTCAAAGGTCTTGGTTAGATCTACAATTGTACAAATGTGAACAGTGTACAAATTATGGACCTCTGTCCTGTTCCTGACTTGATCCTAGAGAAATGAGCTGAACATTTCCATAGTATTCTTAACAGTCCATCATCAATCAATGCAGAAGCCATTGACCACTTATCTCAAGTTAAAGTCATTTAGTCCCTAGCTGAAGCTCCAACTAAAGCAGAGGTTTTGAGTGCCATTAAACTCTTTTCAAGTGGCAAAGTGTCTGGTGTTGATTCTATTCCAACTGAGATTTACAAGGTGGGGGGTCCATTGCTCATACAAAAACTGACTGAAATTTTCCAGGTTATACGATAAAGAGGTTATCCCCCAAAAATTCAAGGATGTTTCCATTATCTGTCTCTATAAAAGAAAATAGATTGTACTATGACAATCACAGTGTTTTGTTTTTTATTTTAGATATTGCTGATAAGATTCTTGAGTCCTCAATAAGCTGATCCTCCACCTGGAAGGTGGTCACCTCCATGAAAGCCAGTGTGGCTTCAGAAAGGTTCAAGATATCATCAATATGGGGTTGCTGCCTGAAAACTACAGGAAAAATGCCAAGAATTGAATTCATAAGACTTGATGTGAGGACCAAGAGTGAATTTTTACAGAGATATTGGAAAAAGATCTAGGTTTGGACTTGAAGTTTACCCATATATAATAGAAGGTATTAGGTATGATTAAAATAACAATATATGGAAGTAAGGGATGGGAAATAGTTTTAAATTATTCAGAGCAGGATACTTGGGAAGAATAGTGACTAAGGAAAAACAAGGAAATTTGATATTTAAGGACATTACTTATGATCAATAGTGATGGGGTACTCATTACCTTTCAAGCTCTTTCTTTTCCTTCCACTTGTGGAAATATTCTTTGATTTTTTTTTAACACATCAAACCTAAATTAACATTTTTACACATTCACATACTATTCTTAGTTTTGTTTCTTTGTTGTAGTTATTGCTGTTGTTGTTGTTATTTTCTTTTGGGATTAAACAGAAAAAATCTCATCCCTATTTCTCTCCATAGCCCTTCAAATATTAGAAGACAAAATATATTCCCTTTAAGTTTTCTCTTCTCCAGGATAAACATTCCTGCTTGCTTCAATGGACACTTTCATGTCATGAATCAGAATCACTTCATTAATTTAGTCTTGTCATGTTTTAGCACAATGATGGGTACGTAGAACATATTGAATATATTCTTGTGGCTTGATCAATTCATATTGTCTCTGGATATTCCCCAGATTATCAATATTCTGCTAAAATATTATAATTTGAATAAAGCAATGATATAGATGTATTCTTACTGGATTTAACTAGAGCAGTTCCTCATTCTTGGACACTCTTCATTTTAATTAAAACTAAGTTTTCATGGTTTCTTAAATTATGTCAAATTTTCCCTACATTTTGAGCTCATGGTCAAATGAAAACTCCTGAGATTTTTTTACATGAACAATAATTGTCAGGCTCTTCAATATTGTGCTTATGAAAATAATTTTATCTGAAATATAACAGTGACTCATATATTACATTACATCTTATTTAATTTGTTCCTGTGTTCTAGTCTAGAATCTTTTAAAAATGCTTACTCTAGTCAACTAGTATATTAGCTCATTATACTTTCAGGCTTAGTATCTATTACAAATTTGATAAAAATAACTGTTTACAAATATATATGTACATTTTTGTATATATATATGTATATATATACACACACACATATAGGCATATACATGGATTTTCTTTTTCAGGTTTTATTGGCTAGACTACAGTGGTTTCCCTTCTCTATCTCTTTTTATAAATGAAGAAACTGAAGCAAAAATGGTCAACTGACTTGTCCAGGATTGTATGCTTAATAAATGATGGAAGGCTGATTTGAACTCAAATTTTTCTAACCTCAGCCAAAACACTCTATCCAGCATAACACCTAGCTGCATGTGTATGTGTATACACATATCATATATACATGTAGTTTATTCCACTTTTATCTCTTAGAATTCTTAATTTCATTAATGATTTAAGTCATTGCACCTTTTCCAAAACATCTCCATATTCCTACTGTAATATGTAGTGTGCTTTTAGTCTGGGTAAAAAACCTGTTTTTTTAAACATTGTCATAAAATCCATGTAAACTGTATCTACAACAAATCTTCAACCAACCATTATACCCTTTATCTACCTTGATGCAGAATAAAGCATGGTCAAATATAAAATGAACAAAATAAATTAGATGATTTCTAAAATCCTTTCTAGTGTTAAATCCTAAAGTCAAACTATTCAAGCACTTATTTCCTTTGGTAAGGATTCTTATCCTGCAATGAACTTTTTTTTAGAAGAATAAATGAAAGAAACATCACTGCTGAAAATAACAATGCTTTGTAATTGATTGTACAAAAAGAGCTTAAATTACAAAATTTTAAAGTATAGTTTACAGAAAGTATAGTATAGTTTACCCATGGTGTGGGTGGAACTTTATGTCATTAAAAGGGAAATCTTAGATCTTTTATTTTCTTAGAGTGAGTTACTCCATAGAGGAAGCAGAGAAATAATAAATAAACACACAAAAATCACCAAAGAATCAATACTTTCCAAGATGTCACATTTAGGCTTGACTTTCATTTCATTAAAAATGTAATTGGAAACATATTGTGTGGTTCCAAAACTCATCAGCATTTCCTGTTCATTCCATGAAAGAATCAGATGTTCAAAGAGAGGGAAATTATTGGAAATCATATATACACTCTGCTCCCTTATTATGGGAAATGATTATTTGACAAACAAAAGAACTGTGGCCCTGAAGAAGACAAGCATTTTTGACAGATTTAGAAGAGGTTGATTGCACACTATTTCTGTTGGTAGACCAGAAACAGCTGGTTCATTGGGGCTTCCGAAAAGCAAGCTTCTAAATCAGTCCTGCCAAAACACTAAGTGGTCCATATGAAGGAACAGCAGAAACACAACTGAATGATTTACATTCAGTGATACAGATGTCACAGAGCTCTATACATAGAACGATGCCCTGAAGACACATCTGTTGGGTGTGCTTAGGCTGGGATGGATCCACTGCTGCCCTCTCTACAGGAGAAAAGCTTAATGTGCTTACATCCTTCTCCACTCTGTCTTCAGAGTGAGGAAATCTGGCAAACAAAATTCCTTGTTTACTTTTCTCTTAGAGAGAAGAACGCTATTTCCCAGGAAATCTTGTCTTTTAAAAGAATTTCAATGAATGCAAGGGAAGCTTAGTCATTTATATATTTATTTGGTTTTTTGTTTGTTTATTCATTCATTCATTCATTCATCTATCTGTTCATTTATAAGGCAATGGAGTTAAGTGAATTGCCCAAGGTCACAAAGCTAGGTAATTATTAAGTGGCTGAGGCTGGATTTGAACTCTAGTTCTTTTGAATCCAGGGCCAGTGTTTTATCCACTGCACCACTAGCTGACCCGAAGCTTAGTCATTTTGACAGGTTCAATCTTTGTGTTTATGAAAAATTTAACTCTCTTTTTCTCTGAGAGTTCATTGTTGGAATATCTCCTTTCTCTGATCTCAGAATATTTAGATTTAAAAAAAAACTTATTTTAATGAATCATGTCATTCCCTCTATAAATAAAAATCAACAAACATCCTGCAACTGGCTGTCTTAGAAAGTTATCTGGGGCAGCAAAATTTAAATGATTTTTCCAGGTGCAAGCAGCCAGTATTTTCAGAGGTGAGACATGAGATTAGGTCTTCTAGAATCCAGAAATAACATTTTTTAACATTGCATTATATTTTCATATTGTCTCTTCTAAGAGAATGCCCTGTGATATTTTGTATATTATATTGCCTTTCACCAAGTATGTATGTTATGAATATTTGCTAAATATTATTGGTTAAAGAAACCTAAATCATCAAGAAGGAAGCAGTTGTATATATTTGAGACTTTTCCTACAGTAAATCATCATATTGGCTCCAGTGCTTCTTTCAACTTTTAAGACCACAGCCTCTAAGCCACATTCCATAGTCTCTAGTTAATTTTATTGACATAAAAGACTAAATCACAAGATTCAATTATTCCAGAATGAGTTCATTTTAATAGTTGTATCTTCAAACAAAGTATCTCTTGCCTTAATCAGAATAGATATAATCCTAAAGAGAGTGATTTATGATCCCCAAGATATCAGAGGGTATGGAAGATATTCTCTACATTTACCTTTGTACAAACATACAAATTACTTCACAGGACTTAGTATATCCAAGGTTTTATGAAAGAAATGTTATTTTCTTTTATAGTTTTTTTAGCGATTTATTTATTTTCACATTACTATAATAATCTCATTGTGAAAGAAAATATAAACACCCCCACCAAAAAAAAAAGATAGAGAAACCTTAAGAGAATTAAAATGAGAGAAAAAAGCCTTCTTCAGTCTGTATTCAGATACTATTGTTTCTGTTTCTGAGACTGGTTGCATTCTTTATCTTAAGTCTATCAGAGAATTTGCTTCATTCCATGGCTGCTAGTGTTTGCTGTATTTCCCTCCATTCTATTCCTCCCCACTCACATTTATTCTGTTCTCTCTGTCCTCTATCCTGTCACTCCCTAGAATTGTATTATATCTGATTTTCCTCTCCTATGATCCTCCCTCTCCTATCACCCATACTCCTCTTCCCTCTCCCTTTCCCCTTTCTCCCATCTTTCCTTTTCTTTTTCCTATAGGGTAAGATAGATTTCAATACCCTATCAAGTATGTTTGTCATTTCCTCTCTGAGCCATTTTTGCTGTGAATAAAAGCTCACTCATTCCCACTCACCTTCCTCCCTTCCATTCCATTGAAAAGTTTTTTCTTGACTCTTCTGTATGAAATATCTTAGCCCATTCTACCTCTCCTTTCCTATTCTCTCAGTACATTTCTTTTTAACCCATTTGTTCCATCTTTATAAATATTATGCCATTATATTCAACTCCCTCCTATGCCTTGTCTATATATATGTATATATGCTCCTTCAAGCTGTTCTTATAAATGAATAGGTTCATATGAGTTATCAGTATCTTCTTCCCATGAAAGAATATATGAAGGTCAACATCATTAAATCCCTCATTATTAGCTCTTCCCATCCCTATCTCTCTAGTCTTCATCTGAGACCTGTACTTGATTATCAAACTTTCTGTACAGCTTTGGTCATTTCAAATGGGAATTTGAAAGTCCCCTATTTCTTTGAATGTCCATCTTTTCCCTGGAAAGAGGATGTTTGGTTTCCCTGGAAAATTGATTCTTGGTTGCAATCAAGGCTTTTTTGCTTTCTGGAATATCATATTCCAAGTCCTATGAGTTTTTAATGTAGATGTTGCCAAATCCTCTGTAATCCAAAATGTAGCACCACAATTCAAGTGAATAGTTTCTTTCTGGTTGTTTGTAGTACTTTCTCTTTGGTTTAGGATTTCCTGAATTTGATGATAATAATTCTGACAGTTTTCATTTTTTGATTTTTTTTTCAGGAGGTGATTGATGGTTTATTTTAATTTATATTTTACCCTCTGTTTCGAGGATATTAGGGTCAATTTCTCAGAGAAATTCTTGAAAACTGAAGTCTGGGATTTTTTTAAATCATGATTTTCAGGTAGTCCAATAATTTTTAATTATCTCTAATCTGTTTTCCAGTTCAGTTTTTTTTCCAATAAGGTATTTCCCATTTCCCTCTAGTTCTACATTTTTTTGGTTTGCTTTATTGTTTCTTGATTTCTCACAAAGTCATCACTTTCCCTTGGTTCGATTCTACATTTGAATGAATTATTTTCTTCAGAGAGCTTTCTTATCTCCTTTTCCAGCTGACCAAATCTGCATTTTATTGCATTCTTTTCCACATTGGCCATTTGGGTTGCTATTTCCATTTAACCCAAACTGGTTTTTAAGATGTTGTTTTCTTTAGCAATGTTTTGTATATCACCAAGTTTTTGACTTGGTCTTCATGATTTTCTCATAGTCCTCTCATTTCTCTTCCCAGTGTTTACTCTACCTACCTTACTTGATTTTCAAAAACATTTTTGTGCTCTTAAAAAGCCTGAGACCAATTCATAATTTTCTTGGAGACTTTGTATTATAAGTTTTGCCCTTGTTATTTTCTAGTATGTATTTTGTTCCTCTATTGAGTCAAAGTAATTGTCTATGTTCAGTTTATTTATCTTCTGTTATTTATACATTTCCCCAGTCTGTTACTTGATTTTAACTCTCTGTTAAGATGGGACTCTGCTTCCAGGGTAGAGGATGCATTTTTTGAAGCTTTGGAGGGCTTTTGAAGCTGTTTTCAGGGACAGCTCCCAGGGACCTGCAAGTTTTTACTTCTCTCAAGGTTTTCTGAGAGGCTATGACTGCTCTCCTGAGTGCTCCAGTCTATGTGTGACCACAAGCACTCCTTTCTCCCTTAGAACTGTGAGAAGGGTCCCTGCTCCACTGCAGGCCACAAGCTCTGTTGTGTTTCTGCTTCTTTGCCTAGGGCCCCAGATTGTGAGCTGGATCTGAGTATTGGGAAGCAAAAGAGTTCTGTGTTAGGGATAACAAAGAGTCCTCTGCAATCTCCTTGGACCATCTTACCATCTGTGGACTAAGCACTCTAGAAGCAATAACCAGATGGCTCCCCAGGCCTCCTTCTGGTCCTGTGGGTACAGGGATGCACTGAGGCCTGTGTTGGACTGGGCTCTGCTCTATCTCTGTCATGGCAGTATTTTCCTGCTGACCTTCCACGTTGTCCTTGGTAATGCATGTTTTGAGAGATCTGAACACTATCATTGCTGCCAGGGATCAGATACCCCTAGGAACCCAGGTGCCCCATAGACTATTGTTCTTGGATGTCTAAAGTTGGTTCTCTCTGGTGCAGCTACCGCAGGTCCTTTCTTTCTCTGGTGTAGTAGATCTTTCCTGGGGATCTTCCAAGTTGGCCTGGATTGAAAAATTGTTTCATTCAGTCTTTTTGTGTGTCCTGCCACTCTAAAATTTGGTTTGAGGAATGGTTTGCAGAAGAGATTGCAGGAATTATTACTATCTTGGCTCAGATTAAATTAAATTTAGAAAAATGTTAGAGAAGCTATAATTTGGATGTAAGGAGAAGACTGCAGACATGCATGAAGTAGAAGTAGAGTGTACAGAAAAAAATAAAATATAAAAAAAACTAGATTGTACTCTACAAGTATTCAGTTTGTAGATCCATGATTGAAAGTGCTATCAGTATGTTACCAATTTCTGGGGCAATAGCACCATCCTCATTTATAAAGAACCCTACTCCTAGTCTATCTTTCCAGATTTATCTTTCATACTCCACAATCTACAGCCAAACAGGATTACTCAATATCTTTGTCTTTTTCTGATGCCTTTATAGTTCTACACATTTTTTCCTTCTGTTCACATTAAGAATGTGATTCCTTACTGGTGCTAATTTCTGAAATTTCAGAACAAATCAAAGAATTTCCATGAACTTGATATAGTTGAAGGAAAGATGCTCATGGAATCAGAAATCCTACCTAAGTTGTTACTTATATTACTTCCTTAAGACATAGCTTAAATGCAACTTTCAAGAGTAGGCCTTTCTTGGTTCTGTCTTCAGCAATCATACTCTGCTCCAAAATTATTAGTTATTACCTTTTATATATCTTGTATGTAGTTAATTAGGTCCATGTAATTTCCAACATTTGTAAATTAAAACTGTTATATGGTTACAACTATGCTTGCCATTTTTGGTTTCTCTTATATTTATCATGATTTACTATACATAGTAAGCACTTAATGAATACTTGTTATTAAAATAAGTCCCTTGATCTTCTCATCCCTGTATGAATAATGAGAGAATTGGAGATGGTGACTTCTAAGTAGCTTATGATTCCATGGCATTCTGGTAAATGATGCTTGGTGAAGGTCAAGTGGTATGTGCATAATACATTTTTAACTTTAATCTATCTCAATATTTTCTCTATTACTTTTTCCAGTCTTAACCATGAACAGAATAATAAATTAATTTTAGTGTTTGATAATTTCTGATGTATAAATAATCACTGCTAACATTTAAAAATAACTTCTCCCAACGGAGCTCTAGTTTACCATAGCTCCAGAGAACTGGAGATATTGATATCTTAACTCTTTAATTCTTTGATAATTTAAATACCAACAGTTTAAAAATCAGTTGATTCCATTGGCAATAGTTCTTCTTTATACAGTAAATTCTGACTCTTGAAGCAGAATCATATGTCCTTTTTTTTCAAATTCTTTGAAACTATTTTAATACCTCCAACAAAATAGTCTATTCATGAAGATTTTTCTACTTTGAGTAAAGATTTATCCTGGACTATGGTTGTTCTCATCATTGTTGTTCATAACAAAACCAGATTTCTGACAGAACATGAACTCTATTTACTTCACTCAATTAGAATATTGCCTAATGAAGCATTATAGGTATCAGGTTGTTTGCTATATGAGATGATAATAATAACAGCTCAAGTTCTATGTGAATATCCTTATTTGCTTGAAAGAGTAAAGAGATAGAAGAAATGTTGCACTGAATATGTCTACTCCAATTTTAAGCCTAAATTACAAATGGAGGTCTTTAGTTAAAATGTTAGTTAAAATTAGTTAATAAATAAATTAGTTAAAATTTTTACAGATTTTACAAAACACTTCAGCATTTTTCCCTCTCTATGTTAGGAGTCTAGAATCTTTAGTTCTAATATTTGTTAAGTCACTGTAAGTAAGCCTGTATCTCAGTTGTCTCATTTACAAATGTAATAAAGAGTATTATTTGATGTTACATCTCTAATATTCTTTCCAGAGCTGATTGAATGATTGAATACAATTTAATGTGGTGTTTTCCTACAAAAAATACTATGACATAGAAGTCACAATCTGGTACCCACATTTTAATGATGATGATGCTTGTCCTTCAGTCTTTTTTATTCGTTTTTAAAATGTATTTAAGTCAATGGGGTTAAGTGACTTGCCCAAGGTTACACAGTTAGGCAATTATTAAGTGTATGAGTCTGAATTTGAACTCAGGTCCTCCTGATTCCAAGACCTGTGCTCTATCCACTTAGTTGCCCCCTTGTCCTTTATACTTGAAGAAGATCATGCCATCATAAAGGTGAAGCCATGACAAACAAGTGAATTGGATTTGCTTGGGGTTGCTGTGCTAAGTTAAGTCTCATTTTCACTTCAAGTGGCCATAAAGGAAATGGCCCTAAATGAGAGTCAATCAGGGTTAAGTGATTTACCTTCCCATGGTCACACAACTAGTTAGTGTCAAAAGTCTGAGGTGGGATTTGAACTTGGATCCTCCTTACTCCAGACTCAGTGTTTTATCCACTGGGTCATTCAACTGCCCGTTCCAATTTTGTAATTGGAAGAATGAAAAAAAATGTTATATGATTTCAATAATATTGCATTACTAAATAAGGTTTGGAACCAAGTTGCAAACTGCTTTCTAGTCCCCCCAAAAGTGATTTTTCTATGGTAACAGAGCCTATGGCATCCAATAGAATATTTTATGATGAATTATGTTTGATATAAATGAAGAATATAAAAACCCTGAAGAAAATTTTTTTATGAAATAAAAATTAAAAAACTATAAGACAATAGAACATATGAAAGAATATAAATGGATGATCAAAGACAAGTACTGCAATTTTATGCATGAAAACAAATTTGTTTACATATAAACACAAAACTATTTTTAACCAGTGCTTTGTAAGTTTATAATAAATAATTTAAACAGCCCCTGAAATTCATGCTTCCAGAAAATAAATTGTAGGGGGTCAGAGATAAGGGTCAAAATAATAGTGTATAAATGGAACAAGATCATGAATAATATGAGAGTTGTTATTCCATTGGCACCTTGAAAGAGTGGTTTTATGAGGTTTTTAGGTGTATATTAGTCAATTAGACTTTCATTTCTGTATAAAGTAAGATATCTGTGAAGGAATGAACTTCATTTCACTATGATTTTCAATAATCCTTCCTTACTATATATAAGGTAAAACATAACCTTATTCTTGATCATAACTAGCTTTCTTAAATAAAAAGTACATGTATTGAGACTGTCTAGCATAAACTGACACAATATTATTACTTGAGATGTGTTCAGATGATATTTTTCCTAAATCTCTGGTCTCTTCCATGGGTCACATATTGATTATTTCGAATGATATTGTTTCTTTTTTTTTGCAAGGCAAATGGGGTTAAGTGGCTTGCCTAAGGCCACACAGCTAGGTAATTATTAAGTGTCTAAGACAGTATTTGAACCCAGGTACTCCTGACTCCAAGGCCAGTGCTTTATCCACTATGCCACCTAGCCACCCCCAATATTGTTTCTCACTGTCAGTCTTTGAGCTCCTTGAGAACATGGAAAATCTGCATTTCTATGTATCCTGATAACTTAACAAAGTGTTTAACTTGAAAAGATCACTTAAATATCTACTGACTTTCTATTTGACTTATTTTTCTTAGACTCAGCTCACATGTGAAATCCAATAGTTTATTTGTTATTTTTAGATTGTAACAAATTCAATTTGAAACCATTTGTCTAATTTTCTTCAAATCAAACAAAATATAAAAGTCAGATAAAACTCTGCCTGATTTATGTTGATGCTGATTTTTAAAAAATGTTTGTCTTGCAGAGTGAAAAAATCCTTTATTTATTTAGATGTCATTTGAGAGATTTTATTATCACTTTCATTTACAAATTGATAATTACAATACTAAAGGCATTTTCCCATTAATTATTGTGAATGTTTCAATTTTGATGAATTGCATAAATTTAAAATGATTGAAAAGTTAGTGCTATTTGACCAGAAAACAAACAATTAAGGAAAAATAAGAATTAGTAATTAAATGAAAGTTTGAAAACAAACTGAATGAAAAGTCACATGAAATATTTATGAAGGCAATAAAATAATTTATAAAAGATCATAGAGCTTACATGGGAAATCTTCATACACATGGAGTTAGAAGAGATGTCAGGAGTGGTCTATTTGAAATATCATTACAAACAGTAAATACTCCTGACAGACTATGATTTGAGATATGTGCTTTATTTCGTTTTTTGTTTGTTTGTTTTTTGCAAGGCAGTGGGGTTAAGTTTCTGAAGTTGGATTCGAACTCAGGTCCTCCTGACTCCAGGGTCAGTGCACTACCTAGCTGCCCCATGCACTTTATTACATGTAGTAATTTAGCATCTAGTTAATTTCCTCTTTTATCTTAGGTACAATCTAGCCATATCTCACCTGTTTTGTATTTGTTTTGTTTTGGGGTTTTTTTGAGATATAATATGAAAATAATGTTTTTTTTTCTTTTGCATGGCAATGGGGTTAAATGGTTTGCCCAAGGCCACAGAGCTAGGTAATTATTAAGTGTCTGAGGTCATATTTGATCTCAGGTGCTCCTGACTCCAGGGCCAGTGCTCTATCCACTGCACCACCTAGCTGTCGATAATGTATTTTTTTTTTTTTTTATCAAATTCAGGCCACTATTCTAATTGCCATGTCTGGCAATGGTTTGTGAAAGCAAAAGGGAGAGAAAATGTTTAGTTGAAGGCATAGTTATAATAGAATAGAATAGAAGGTATATTAATATGAAATTCTTGCCAATGGACATTAATATGAAATGAATGAGGGACACTTTTTGGAAGGAATTAAATGATTAGATACTTTATTTAATTTTATCTTAAATGAAAAGAGGAAACAATAATGCATTTTCAGTAAAGGAGTGTCAGTCAAATCATCAAAGCTTTATTAAGCTCCTAATATTTAGTATATACTATCCTAACCAGTGGGAATATAAAAAAGGCAATAATAAAAATAAATGGATGAATGGATGGCAAGAAACACACAAATAAACAAATGCTGTAGTTTAAAAATAGGAAATAAAAATTAAACCAAAACCTGAATAAATGAATAGAATAGCATTAGTGTTAGCCTTATACTTCAGAAAGTTAATTTTTGCAGTGGAATGAAATATACAATAGGGACAGTTATGGCCACAGGCAGAGAGAACTATTAAGAGTATGTTACAAGGATCTAGGAGAATCAATATGGTCTTGACCTACACCAATAGATATATAATTGAAATTAAGGGACTAAATGGCAGAATATTGAAGCTATGGAATAGTAAAAGTTGGTAACCGAAAAGATATGTATATAAAAATAAAAGAAATAAAAAACAAAACACTGATATTGTTAAATTAGTGACCAGGAAAAAAAATAAGAAGAATAGCAGTACCTTCAATAGAAATTGATTTAGGGGAAGGGAAATAATTGTTTTAGATCTGTAAGTTTTTGATTTAAGATAACAAGGACATCCAGGTGAAAGAGGTACAGAAGCCAGTTAGGTAATGAGAGACTGAAGTTCAGGAAAGAGATGAATACTAAATGTGGAGATTGTAGATATTGAAATTACAAATAGAGCTACATCCAATCAAGAATGGTGAACTCACTAAGAGAGTTTTGAAAGAAGGACACATGTCAAGAACACGCCTTATAGAGACAGAAGACCATAGATGATCTAACAAAGGTGACATAGAAGGTATAGACTGAGAGGAAAGATAATTGGCAGAATAACAATGCAGCAAGGAAAAACTGAACAGCTCTATCAAGTAGTTACAAGTTTCCTTGCTTAGCCAATGGTGAACAAAGCAAATAAGAAGCAAAATTGGTTTGTTTAAGCTATATTTTATCTAGTAGCTTAAAGTCTGTGTTTTTTTGACAAATAAAATATATTTTTGAGTCATCATAGCTATTAAGAAACTTCTTCAATTTATAACATAGAAAACAATATTATTTTTCTTCCCCAGGAAACTTTTTGTTGTGAGATAGAAATCACTCAAATCAATTAGATAGATCATCACAATTTAGATTTCAAGTATATGCTTTTAGAGTCATTTATTACTTTGCCTTATAAATCTTAAATGTTCAATGTACCAAAAAAGGCCTGTAAAATATCCAAACTTCATGTACTTGATAATTAAAATGAAGTATTCTATTCAATCCTTTCTATACATAAACACACAAACTTACAAAAATGTAAAATGAGATAAAATATTATTCATATATAATTACATATGTAAGTTTGTGTGAAGATATATAGAAATATTTGCTGACATAAACCCACACACATCAGCATCATCTAGGTGTCACAGCGGATGAAGTATTGGGTCTTGGAGGCAGGAAGATTTATCTTTATGAGTTCAAATTTAGCTTGGAAAAATAGCTTGGAAAATCATTTAACTCTGTTTGCCTCAGTTTCCTCATCTTTAAAATGAGCTGGAGAAGGAAATGGCAAAACACTCCATTATTGTTTCCAAGAAAAGTCCAAATGAGGACTTGAATAGTCAGTCACAACTGAAATGATGGAACAAGAACAACAACAAATTTATTAATCTATTATTTCACATTAGTAAACACTAGTTTTCCTTCCACATAACCATCTCATCAAAAACAATAAAATAAAACTCATTAATTCCTATAAAGATTTCTTTTGCCAATTTTTTTATGAAGAGCAAAAAAAAGTAAGTAAAGGAGGGAAGTAAGGAAGCAAGGAAGAAAGGAAGGAAGATTTCTGGCACAAAGTAAATATTTCTCTTCCTTCAAAGCAAGGAATCACTTTAATTGAAATAACAAAATCATTTTATTTGTGTGATTAAACTAAAATACAAATGTTATATTAGTCATTCCACTTAATATAGTCATTGACATATATTTTATTAGCAAGGTATTTTTAGTATAATATTTTTAATGTTGAAATCATTTCCTTTTCACTTTCAATTATGTTTATGTTTGTACATTTTAGGGTAGATTTCTATCTGTAAATAGGGAAATGAATGTGGAAAGTTATTTCATTAGCATATGTACCTCTTAGATTAGTAAATTTTCTCTATAGATTCAAGTTAACACCTAACCTGTAATTCCTAGTGTTCCATAGAATAATATGAGATTTTGATCAGGATGACACAAGCAAAGTCTATCAGAGCTAGGACTTGAGGCCAGTCTTCTTTTCACTATTCCATAAAGGTCCATAGATATATAAATTTGTTAATAGCCATTTTTGTCTCTAAAAAGATGATAAAATGTATGGACTCCATAGGATAATGTACTTAAAGGCAAAAATATAATGGTAATTACACTGAAATAATTATATATAATACACACATGTATATACATGTATATATATATATATATATATATCAATTTATAAAGAGAGAGACACAGACATTCACACATCCATAAACGTATATTTATATCTATATATTTTTTCCTCTTTATAACCCCATTAACCCCATTTGTGTTCTTCTTGTAAAAGAAACTACAATGGTTTATCATTTCCTTCTCTAACTCATTTTACAAATGAGAAAACTGAGGGTTATAACACTTACCCAGTGGCACAAGCTAGTAAGTGTCTGAAAACTGATTTAAATTCAGGATTTTATCAAATGTGCCACCTAACTGATCTTTTAATAACAGCATTACATGTTTCCTGTCCCTCTTCATGTCTTGCTTATTCAATTGCAATGATCTCATTGGTCTTCCTGCCTCATTTATCTTTCCAATATTCAATCCACATAGTTGCCAAAGTAATTTTTTAAAACTTAGATCTATTTCATTTCTCTACTCAGCTCCTCTAGCAACTGCCTATTACCTCTAGGATAAAATGTTCTTTTTGGGGATTAAAAGTTCTTCCTAGCCAGACCATAATCTATCTCTTCCATATTTTTTATAAACTCTTGCCCTTATTTCATTCAATGATACACTCAAACTAACCTCTCTCTGAACACACATACACACACACACACACACACACACACACACACACACAAAACACACAAATACACTAGAAGGTAGTTTCTTTTGAACTTTTGAGAGCTTCTTTGTTTATTTCTTCTCTTATTTTTTTTGTAATTGTGTCCCTCAGTCTAGCCCTTGATTTGTATCTAGTGTATAATAGGTGCTTAATAAATATATGCTAACTAATTATACAAACCAGAAATTTATATATATATATATATATATATATATATATATATATATATATATATAAACTGGTTATCAAATTCACTGATTATATTCACATAATTAAATGTTATTGCTAACTTATTTCTTAGAGTCAATATTGTCTTACCATAATTATTACTGACACAGAAAAATAAATTAGCTCAAAATCTTCAAATATATAATTATCATCCAAATATTCTTTTACTAACACTATTAATTTAATTACCTTCACAATAGTACTTTATATAGAACCTTAACAAATTAATTGTTTTGCTAGCTTATTAGGTTCTTGACTATAACATATACTATATTCTTAAATACTATGAATAATTTAATTTATTTTTTTAAATCAGGAGTCATGTCATGAAACAGTATAAATACTCATTTAGATAATGCAGATTCAGAATTTGCATATAATTTAAAATTGTAGAAATTTGCTTAAGCCACTGAGAGGTTCAGTGATTTTGACCTTGGTTACTCAGCTAATAGGTGTCAGAAGCATCATGTACTGAGATTCTGTTGAATCTGAGACCTGCCATCTATCTAACATCATATTACCTTTCATAATTAAGAAAGAAAAAAAAACTTAATTATATTTAAATTGTAAATCCATTTGAATTATGAATTTATAGCTTGTTAACTATTATTGATTAATACTAGTATTGTTATTCACTAACTAGTGGAAACAATGAGGAATGAATCACCTCAATCAAAACAAAGTGGTTGTGGTTCTACAACTCCAGGATTTTTATAAGAATGTGAATGTTTAAAAATTCCATAGTTCAACACATTGATTTTATGACAAAATATAGATATATAATAAAGGTTTAAGACTGAATCCTATTATGATACATTCATTTTACTTTACATATCTTATATATTATTCTTGAGGGTTTCATTACCAATTTTCAAACTCAAAGTTAATTTTTCAAAATACGAATTTTCTAAAAAAAAAGGTAGTAGAGCAAATGTATATTGAACTTGGTTTAAATAAACAGCCTGAAGCTTGGGAAGTCATCATGCAGTTCTTCCTTTGTTCCATCACCCTTTGATTTTTGGACAATGGGAGAAGAAAACTGTCCAGTTATTCTTGAGATAGTGACAAAGAATAGATGCTCTTATCTCTAATTCTCTAAAGGGCTCTAATTTTTCTTTAGCTCTAAAATAAGAGACTATAGTTGCCAAAATACCATTTATTTACCTGTATGATTCTCATCACACTTAGCAAAAGTCATTACTTATCTATTGTGAGTCATGATTAATACCATTTCAAACTTCTTAGTGTAAGTTTCTATATCAAGAAGGTTGTACAATTCTTTTTCTTTGTCTTCTTTGTTCTTTCTAAATCCATTCTCATCCGCCCCAAATCTATGGGCTAGTCACAAAATTATGACGCTTCCTGGAACCTTGAAGTCAGAGGAAATAAAAAAAGTAAATTATAAATCTAGACATAATGTAGAAAGATCATACAAATCTAGAGGGGAGAATTTTGATGAAGGACATCATTTGGTCCATTAATTTATTTATATAATCTCTAGGAAATTTAGTATAAGACAGCTTGATAACTTCTAGAAAATTTCACATAAACAGTAGGGTACTAACACATCATATACTCTTTGGTGGGCTGTGTAGAAGATAAATAGCAGAATATCATATGGATACTAGTGGGAAATCAGACCATTGTGTCTGATGACTTCTCAAAACAGAAGACATGTGCTTTGAACAACTTAATAGATGTGGGTCCTGGGGATGGAGGAGCTGTTGTATCTTACCACCTTCAGTCACTTGTCTGGGAGACACAATGATTGAAAATTAGTTATAAACTCCAGCTGAGTAATTCATTTTCAGTGTTGTTAAAGGCAATACTAAGGATGTTTTCATTTTTTTCTGATGCATTGAATTTATATTGCAACATAATGAAATATGCTAACATTCCTACTTATTACCATTCCCACATTGTACTCACCATTTACAAACTAAGCAGGAAGATTTCAAGAAATTACATTAAATTGAACATTTAAAATTTGATCTATATACGTTTTCATTGCAGGCATTTTTTACTAACCTTAATATTCTTTCATTTCCTAATGTAGATTTTAAGAGTACCTTCCACTTTAATATAATTCTAATATCAAGAGAGCTAGATAATGTCCAATTATCTGGCAGTCTAGTTAGACTCATTTTTCTTGGGGAATAAAGAAAGGACATTTTGATGTTCTTCATTCAGAATCTTTATCACAGAACTGTAGAGAATTTTTTTAAAGGAGATGAAAGAAATTTAGAAATGATATAGTCCAGACCATTTTTAATAGATAAGAAAATAGGCACAAGGAAGATCATTGACTTGACCAAATTTTCCTTGAAGGCACAACTTGTATTACCAAAGACTCTGATAAATTGAAATTTGTTTATATTTATAGAAGTATCAATGTTTATGGTTTTGAAGTCAGTTGATTATAATTAAATTCTTTGTTTAACTTTACTAGACATTAGATAATGATTATATAGTACTTTTAGGCTTGCAAAGCACCTAAATGCACATCTGCTCTTATTTGATTCTTGAAAGCATTCCTACAATCTAGGTGCTAAAAGTATTCCCACATGAAAAATGAAAAACACATAGCTTAACTAATTTTTTGTCACAATACAAGTAAATATGAGATGCCACTTTCAAACTCAAGTTTCCTGACCCCATGTCCAATGTTCTATTCATGCTGTCATTTCATCTACTGTATTTATTAAGCACTTACATTTTATTAACTGCTGGATATATTAAAGAAAGGCAATATAAGTGTCAGATGTTATACAATGAAAAGTCTCTGTTAGAAGCATATATGCAAATATATATATATATAAATGAAGCATTGTCATTTTATGCATAATGGGAATAGCTATGAAATTTATCTTAATATGTATATGCCATTATGCTGACCTATAATGACATTTACATATATGTTTAAGTCATGAAATAAGGACCTGTCCCATCATAAAATTGTTGGACCTTTACAGTTTCATAGCTATAGAGTTTTAAAGGGGAAAGAAATCTCAGAGAACATCTAGTTTGGAGAACAGATGAGGAAAATAAGTTACCGAGAAATGAATGAAAGTCTGTATCCAAATCTTCTGATTCCCATTTCCCCGTGTCAGTATCTAGAAGAAGAATCAGTTGGCCTCTTCAGAAATTAAAAGAAAAAACAAAATCCCCCCAAAAAAAGAGTTTGAATGAAGATATTTCAGAGGCCAAAGATTTTAAATCTGTTTCAAATATGAAGTACCTTTTCCATATTCCCAACAAACAAGAAAGCATAATATATATTTGAAGACTAATCTCCACTCAAAGGTAACCCACTTTTCCCAGAAGCAGTCAATTCCATTTCTATATAGCTAAAATTTTTAGGAAGTTTTTTTATATTGAGCCAAGCTTTTATTCCTTTGAATCTTTCCTTTGAATATTCCTTTGAATATTTCCATTGTCCTAGATCTTTACCTCTGGACTCAAGCAACATAAATGTATACTCTATATTCACATGTCAATATTTTAATTGTTTCAAGAGAATGATCATTCCTCAGTACTAATCCTAACAACACCACTTATTTAATATGCTACCTTGGACAATTTTGTTAAACCTTGGTCTCAGTTTCCTCATCTGAAAAGTAAGAATAATATATGCTCCATCTACTTTATGGAATTGTTATGGAGATGCCATAATCTGGGGAAATATGTATATATTCATGTTTATGCATGCATGTGTATATGCATGCATGCATGTATTATGGCAGCTAGGTGGTACAGTTGTTAGAGAACCAGGCCTGGAGTTCAAATTTGACCTCAGACACCTAACACTTAATAGCTGTGTGGCCTTGGGCAAGTCACTTAATCCTGATTACCTTGCATACAGGGTTATCACCATTCATCCTAATTCATATGAAACAATGGATCCAGAGGGCTCTGGAGGAGAAAGTGAGACTGATGACTTAACACAGCCCCCTTATTCAAATCCAATTCACTTGCTTGTCATGGCATCATGTCCCTGAAGGTCTTCTTTGAGAACCAAGGTCAAATAAAAACTATATATATATGTATATATATATATATATATATATACATATATATATATATATATATGTATATATATATATATATATAGAGAGAGAGAGAGAGAGAGAGAGATTAGATATAGATATAGATATATGCATCTGCATGTGCATGTATATTCACATATGATTATGTAAGATTTTTCAGTCTCTTTATATGATGTTATCTCCATGTTTAACTGAGACATGTATGAAAAGGTTCCTCATGAACATATTAGAATAAAGTGGAGCAAAACTGAAGGGATCCTCTCCCTCAGCCACACTAAAGATGGTAACTCCAATGCAATAAATTATATTTCCCTTAAAGCAGTGCATAACTTTTTTTCTTGTCATATTGGCTTGTGGTGAGAGTGCAGGGGAGTTGATGATTTATGTTTTTTTCATCTTAGAGTAATACAAAGGAAGATTTGAGTGTAAAAACTATTGAAGGTTATGTTGAAATATAATTACTTTCTTTTTAGAGTGACCTTTAAAATATAAGACATTCTCAGAAATAGAATACCTAGTAAAATACTCAACTAAAGAGTTGACTAGAGAATGAAAAATAGTGAACTATCTAGAGTAATTAGAATTTGAAATTGTTTCCTTTAGCTACAAATATCACCAAATTCTAATTTTAAAAATCAATTCCCTTATCAGGTTAAGGTGACCTAAGCAGTATTTGGGCTTGCTTGAAGGTTAATAATTGTCAGGACAGAAAAACATAATAGAGCAAAAGCAATGTGTATGTGAATCCACACATGCATGCACACACCTATCTATACATCTATACACATATGTATATCTACATGTGTGTCCATTTATAAACACAATTTCAGAGAAAACTGTTCAACTATATATCTAAGTGATGTTTTTGAGTTCTTCAAGTCAGTAAAAATTTAGTAGAGCAAGGCATATCTGGAAATATGTCCATATCTCATTGGTCACTATGGCTAAAAGGCCCTATAATGGTAGTTTAGACTAACCTCTTAACAAAACCATGAATCCTAGCTGCAATATCACTCATAAGTAAACATCTGACACCTAAGGAATTCAGTATTTCTTGAGGCATCCCATTCCTTTTAAGTTAACTTGAAGGGAATGTTTCCTCATACTAAGTCAAATGTTCCTCCCTGATACAGGAAATGAGAGACCAAGAAAGATCTGTGAGGAAAGACCAAGCAGACAATCAGTTTATTAAGAGACAGATTGAGATGTACATGGGAGTCCCATCATGTTGCCAGATAACACATGGTGCTGCTTGCCTAATATTGATGAAGTACTGTAGTGATTCACTGATATGGGAGGAAGTGAACCAATTCAAGACTAAGAGATGCCTGTGGCAGCTAGATCATCTCCAATAGTCCTTTTTCCTTTAAATTAAGTCATGGATTGGAACAATTCTGGTAGAGGCAAGTGAGAAGGATGTCTTGCACAGCATATCTCTCATCATAATAAACAAAATTGTGCAACTCATGCCATCATTCATTTGGATAGTTGATGTGGTCCCCTTCAATAGTGAAAAACTACTAATAGAAGTAGTACATTTTCTATAATTTCTCTTCATGTGTCCTCGTTCAGGTCTGTCCCAATTCAAGACAATTTTATTTCAGATGTAGGATTTTCCAAAACTCTTTATTGTTCAGATTAAAATTTCCATAAGATTTTGAGGAAATCATAGATTTAGCAACTATGTTTTCTCCTAAATTTTCTCTTCTCTTATGTGATATGCTTTCTTCTCCCCTTATTATCATGTCCATTCTTCCTTGGAAACAATCCATTAGGTCAATGACCTTGAAAAAATAAAATATCTATTACTAGGTTCAAGACAAAATAACTGTTTAGATATTAAGGTAATACAAGCAGTTATCATTGCCCTAAATCTGCCTCATTCTGATCCCTCCCAACCCCCCTGCCCAATCATTCATTAGAATTATTATTTAATCCTGTAGGGAATTCCATTAACTGTTGCAAATTTACAACTTGTCTGACAATTGTACTTCTATGGATGCAGCTTAAAATGGGTAAGATCTTTTCAGCTTTTTTTTTTGCTTATTATTCTGAACAAAATTCTTGTTTCCTTAAAAGAGTATCCTGCACATTGTCCTGGTACTGAAAGATATAGTGATAAAAATATAATAATATAATATAAAAGGTTAAGGGAACTAAAACATTTACTTCATTATTATTATTACCTTTTATTCAGGCAATTTGATTCAAATTGCTTAAATTTCTTTTCTTGGAGATTCCAAAATTTCAGTGTAATATCATATGGGTCTCTATGACATTAAGAAGGATTTCAGGAAAAAATTAGGGCCTTGCTTATTTAGAATCTCTCAGTGAACTTGTCTAGAAAAGTGACAGGAGGTGTAAAACAGTGATTATCTACATTTGTGAACATCTAGGCACGTTATATGATATTTGATTATTTGATATTTCCCACATGTATTCAGCAAAGTAGCAGGATATAAAATAAATCCACATGAATCATAAGCATTTCATATTTCATATATATATATATATATTATATATATATATATATATGAATAACAAAGCCCAAGAGCAAGAGATAGAGAAATTCCATTTAAAATAACTATAAACAATATTAAATACTTGGGAATCTACCTCCCAAGACAAACCCAGAAACTGTATAAACACAATTATAAAGTACTTCTCACCTAAATAAAGTCAAGTCTAAATAATTGGAAAAATGCCAAATGCTCATGGTTAGGTCAAACTAATATAATATAATACTATTCTATAAAGTGCAGTCATCAAAACTGCCTGGTACTAGTTATGAAATATAGTAATTTATCAGTGAATTAATATAGATTCAAAAGAATTCACACTAAATGACTACGGCAATCTACTATTTGACAAATCCAAATATATCAGCTTCTGGGGAAGGAACTCACTATTTGACAAAAATTGTTGGGAAAACTAGAAAATAGTATTGCAAAAAACTAGGCATAGATCCACATATCACACACTTTATCAAAATAAGGTAAAACTGGGTACAGTGTTTAGACATAGAGAGCATCACCACAGATAAATTAATAGACCAAGAAATACTCTATCAGATCTATGGACAATGGATAAATTTATGACCAAACAAGAATTAGAGCACAATATGAACAGCAGAATGAATGATTTTGACTATATTAAATTCAAAAGGTTTTGTGCTAACAAAATCAATGCTGCAAAAATTAGAAGGAAAGCAGAAAATTGGAAAACAATCTTCACAATTAGGAGTTCTGATAAAGGTTTCATTTCTAAAATATATAGAAAAGTACATCAAATTTATAAGGTTATAAGTCATTCCCCAATTGATAAATGGTCAAAGGATATGAATAGACAGTTTTCAAATGAAGAAATTAAGGTTATATAAAATCATATTAAAATGTTCCAAATCATTGTTGATTAGACAAATGCAAGTTGAAATAAGAGTGAGGTATCATTTCACACCTATCAGACTGGCCAAGATGAGAAAAAGGGAAAATGATCAATGTTGGAGAGGTTGGGGAGGATTGGGACATTAATGCTTTGCTTTTGAAATTTTAAATATATCCAGCCTTTCTGGAGAGCAATATGGAACTATCTCAAAGAACAACAAAACTGCTCATACTCTTTGAATCAGCAATTCCAATTCTAAGTCTGTATCTGGAAGAAATTTAAAAAAAAGGGAAAAGTCCTACTTGTTCCAAAATATTCATAGCAGCTCTTTTTGTAAGAGGCAAAGATTTGGAAATTGAGGGTATGCCCATCAATTAGGGAATGGCTAAACAAGTATATGAATATTGTGGAATATTAATGTTCTATAAGCAAGCAAAAATGATCAGACTCTAGAGAAGCATGGGATGATTTTTACAGGATCTGATGCTGAGTGAAGGGAATAGAACCAAGAGAACAATGTGCACATGAACAACATCATTGTGAGACAAACAAATTTAATGGAAGCAGCTCATCTCAGCAGTTCAGAAAGCTAGGATGAATGTATTTGACCAGCTATGGACAACGATTTCCTTATTCAAAGCAAGAAAACAAAACAAAGCAAACACAGAAAAACAGAATCTGATAACACTTTATAAAAATTATCTCTTATGAATCTCTTTTCCTTAATCCTTATTCATCATACTGAAAATAACTAATAGTAATCTGGAAACATATTTGTCAAAATATGTGTGTGCAATGCTAATCTAACAGTTCACTGCAGGGGGGATGGGGGATGGGAAGGGTGGGTGGAAAGAGATTTTAAAAATATGCATGTGCATATGGATGAAATATATATATATATATATATATATATATATATATATATATATATATATATATACATTAAAAAGAAATTTCCCAGAGGTAATTCTGTTTGAGTGACATACTAGCCAGGACTTGTGAAAGGATAAAGGATCAGTTTCATCTGTTCTCTAGAGATTGGAGAGTTCTATCTTAATAATATTTTTTGTCTTATTAATTATATTTTTGACTCATTGATTGCTTATCTAGCATTGGAGTCCAGATGATCAATGAGTAGCAATCGATCTGATACTGTGTTCTAAGGCAGTCTTTGCAATTTTCTAATTATTTCAAAGTTTATATATGGAATCACATGATATAAAAAAATCATATCTTCTATCTATAAATTCTTCAGTATTTCTGTTTCCCTTTTCAGCAATTAAGCACAATTTATATGACAAACTTTCAAGTATTGAAATATAACAATATTTTCCCTTCTGAATCTCTGCTCTTTCGAATTGCTTTATGATTTAAGTCATTTCTTCTCTGGGTCATTGACTGACTAGAGAATGTAGCTCTCTGATTCTGAACTGTGCATTGAAATCTCTTGATGTGACACAGTCTTAAACTGCTCAGTGATGTGTAGGATGCAGTGTATATTGGTGTAGAATGTTTACTTAGGGAAAGCAATAGTTTTGATATATCTTCATATTGTGATAGCAACATCTTGACTCATTCTGATTGAACTCAGATTAAAATTAATGCTAGATTCTTTTTTTGCCAAATACACCTATTTCATCTATATTTTGCTGTTTTTAACTAATAATTTTTGATTGTTTATCAAGTGTTTTTTTTTCTCTTTTTGTCTCTTCATGTAAATGGATGGGAGGAAAAAAAAGATGAAGGCAGGAAGAAAATATATAAACTTTTTTTATATAAAAATAGCCAAGTAAAAGAAATTTTCACATTAGCTTCCTTGAAAAATACATTTCTTCTTATTAGTTCAAATCACATTTATTGGTTCATTATCTTTCTTTGATGAGGTAAGCAGTAATGTTTATACGTTTTACTTGATTCTGTTTTCAATACAGGCCTAGTAGTTGCTCTAGGCCAAAAGGCATAAAATATCCAGTAACCTTGGTAGGAAAATCACAAATTATTTTCCAATTGGTTGAATTAATTCACAGTTCCACCAGCACTACAACAACAAGAGTATTTTCCAACAAAACCTCCAACATTTGCCATTTTCTTTTCTTACTGTTTTGGGGGTCATCTTTTCCAATAGCATGGGTGTTCAGATGAACTCAAGAACTGATTTAATTTGTATTTCTCTATTTGTTAATAAATGGAACCTTTTTATGTGACTGTAGATAGCTTAATTTATCTTGATTGAGAACTGCCAATTCATAGCCTTATTAGAATATTTATCTAATTAGTAATATTTCTTATTCTTATATATTTTGTCCTGTGTCTTAGACAACTTAAAATTTAGACTGCTATCAGAGAAACTTGTGGCACTTTTTTTCTCTATTAACAATTTCCTTTCTACTCTTATTTGTATTAGATTTTTGTAAAACAGTAACAACTTTTTTTAAATCAAGTAAAAAACATTGTTTATTCTTCCTCTGTAATCTTTTCTGTACAATCTTTGTGAAATCTATTTGTAGACCTAAAAAGCAAATTTCTTCCTTGTTTATCTTAATGCAAGAGGTGAGGTCTTCTTAATTGTATTTATACATGATGGTTATTAGTCTAAGAAAACATTAAGGGCTTTATTTCCTAACGATCATAATTCTGTGATTATTAATTCTATGGTAACATCCTGGAAGCTGTTGGTATTGAGGAGTAAAGGGTTTTAAGAATTATTCAAGCCCCAAATAAAATTGTATTAGCCACAATGAAGCAAAAAATCAGTTCAAAATAACAAAAACCCACCATATTTGACAAGCTATTGTTGAATTATATCTTGTTTAATCTTTAGGAAAATAAAAAGCAAACATTTTCAAAGAGACATGGGATATTTTGTAATCATAAGAACAAAATGAAGGACAATAAAAATATCTCAGCAAGCAAAAGTACCTTCAGCTAGCTATTGCTATGATGCAAGGTATATTTGCCACAACCAAAAGAAATCAAAGATTTCAATGATGAAATATTGAAAAAAATTAGTGATAATTTTTACCGAGGAAAAAATTGTTTTTCATTCAGGATTAAACTAAATGACATTGAGAAGTACAAATGATGCAGTAAGATCTAAATATTTACATTAGATCTTAAAATTTCTGACTTAGAATGTTTTATAAAATTCTTCTCATAGTCCAGGAAATCTTGAGGTAATTATGAACTGTGATAAACATATTTATAATACGAGAAAGGGAAATGATTTAGAATAAATCAAATGATATAGATTGTAGCAACATAATCTCATATCATGGCACATATCATAAAGTTAAAAATGCATTACTATATTGAGATATTGAGGAAAAGTCTAGTTTAATGATCTGAGCTCATCTGATTTAAGTAGCATTGAAAAAATATCAGGATTAAGGCTTGAAGTTTGAAAAATAAAGTACTGTTAGTCAAAAAAATATAAATATGGAATCATGATAAAAATTAATATACTACAATATCTTATAATACAATGATTAATTGCATAAAGCAACTTAAAGAGGATAACAGAAAGACATATTATGTGTTAAATACTTTTATTAACATGTAAAAAAAGTTATAATAGTTTAGGTGACCCAGTGGACAAAGAGCTGAGTTTGAATTTAGGAAGACTCATCTTCATGAGTCCAAATCTGACCTCACACACTATTAACTCTATGATCTTAGGCAAATCATTTAACCCCATTACCTTGCAAAAAAAGTTAGACATGAATAAAGAGGACTGAATAACAATAGCAAAAACTTATGTTTAATTGTATGTCAATTAATGTAATTATTTGATTTGTCTTATTTAATTTGTATCATTCTAAATTAATATATGAAGAGACCTTAAATTTATTTGTTTCTCAGTTTCTTCTGTCCTTTTCCAACAGTCTACCAAAATCAATGTGTAAACAGAAGGAAAAGTACTGAGAACATTTGTATTCTGAACTTTTCCATAGATTACTTTGGTCAGCGAATTAATTACAGAATGAAAGCTCTCAACAAAATGGATCACTAAGTGGTCCACACTGATCCTAGTTTAGTTTACAGATTAAACCTCATAGTCTGACTAAAACAACTCTCTCTACCTCCCTAGGCATAGCTTATATTCTGCTGACAAAGCTTTCATTAACTGAAGATCACTTTCACACATCAAGGGAAAATCAGCAGAGAACTGTTTGGAGATCTTAATTTTATTTAAAATATTTTAATGGTTGTTAATGTGGATTTTGGTTTTTTTGATTGTCGTTCACAAAAATAAAGGTTATTTAAGCTGTGATTATAAAGTAATGTGGTTGATTTATCATCAAACACAACAGAACATCTATAACCAAATGAGGACTGTCCTTATTCAATGAACAGTTATATTTCATTAAATCATGCAACTTAAAATATTTTCAGAACCATCCCTCATGTTTACTCTAATAATTTTCTTTAATGTATGTGAGAGTTAGAAAAATATATACTACTTATTAAGTATATGTTACAATTTTCATCTTTTTTGAGGAAAGAATTCATTTTTGAGACAAGTGAAATAATGGGGATGATTAAGATAAATATTTCCATTTGTGGAGTCAAAAATAAAAAATGCATTGATATAATATATGAGCAGTTTTGAGGAAACAATCTAAGATATCAGTAGTCATAGGAAAATATTCCATATTATTATTAATTAGAAAAAAATAAGAACATGGGGTGGCTAGGTGGCACAGTAGATAGAGCACCAATCCTGGAGTCAGGAATACTTGAGTTCAAATCCATCCCCAAACATTTAATAATTACCTAGCTATGTGGCCTAGGGCAAGCCACTTAACCCCATTGCCTTGAAAAAACCTAAAAAAGAAAAAAAGAAGAATTAAAACAATTTTGAATTTTTACCTAATCTATAGATATGACAGATTTACTTTATTTTATATAAACAGGAAAAAAAAGATACACATTGAGGAGACTATCCATTAAGAGGTACATTATTTAATTATTGGTGATGCTACTTGGTACAACCATTCAGCAAATCAATTTGAAACATATAAAAAAATACTAAACTGCGACTCTTTGACCCAGCAGTATTATAACTCTACAACCTCTAAGAGACCAAAGAAGGAAAATACTTTATACACAGTTATTTCTGTGGTGGCACAAAACTGAAAACTTAGGAGTTGTCTTTTAGTTGAGGACTGGAAGAGCATATTATGGCATGTGTAATATTCATATAAATATTTTATGGAACAGTATTTTGCTGTAGGAAATTCCTAATAGGAACAATTTTAAAATTGAGGCAGTTAAGCAACTCTTCTGTAGTTTAAATATAAACAGAGTTATTGGGAAAATTGATGGATTACATGGATATACATTTAGTGTGAGTTAGATACAGAATAGCAATCCAAGTGCCCCAAAGGAAAGATGGGGGTCTTTTTTCATTAAACAACTCTATCATCAAATTTACACATATAAAATTTGTTGATCTTTAGAACTCAAGTTATTATACTTATTTCAATAATCATAGACTCATAGATTTAGATCCAGAAGCTATTTTTTAGGCCAAATCATAGTCTCCTGAAGAAACTTTGGTGTAGTAGTCAGTGAATGTTAGAGCTGAGATATGATCTCATAGCCTGTGATTACAAGTTCAACTCTTTCCACCACAAAACTGTTTCAAACAGTTATGGTTCTCCTCTTTTGGAGTCACTCTCAGAGCTCATTTGTAAGTCACATAAGAAAATTGATTATGTGACCTTATAGGCACAAGTATGAATATTATTGTATTTGTAAAACTTAAATTTTAGATAAAGCTTTCCAAAATAATAATCAATTTCCACTTAGCTAATTGCACATGAGCTCTAGACAGATGAAAATTTGAAATTGGGGGTAAGGGATGAATTCATTCTAATTGCTATTTTAAACCACAGAGAGCACTTGTTATTTATCCTATTGTGCCAGACCCAGTAAATAAGACATTATTTGATTGATATAAGTGAGGGAATGGTCGCAGTCACCCTATAATGACTAAATCAAACTCCCTACAGAGAAATTGTCCAAAAATACATATTCTGAATTAAAATGTCACCTTTAATATTATTTTGGCTCTTTTTTGTTTTTGACTTTGAAAAACCATGTGATCTGAGTATTCTAGGACAGCAGAAAAGTAAGAAGATCAGGTTTTGTTGGCTAGATATGCTATTTTTACATTGTACTAAATTTGCATTTATATTTTGGTACATCCTTGATATTTGCAATGGAGACTATTTTATTTCTTATGATTTTCCCTCCACAAGAATTCTTTCATTTCCTCTTGTGGTTTCATAGTCAGTATCTTCAGGTGAAAAGACCTCAAAACCATCTATTTGATGCAGCACATCCATTGTGGGAAGACTGGCAAGGGTTCAGGGAGTTTTCCATGTATCCCAAGCAACTTTTTCCATCTAAACCAATACAATGTAACCATATGCTACCAGCCAGATCTCCCAACTGGGATATGGAGAACCTATAGAAAACCTAAATAAGAATAAACTTCCCTTTGATTTGATTTTAGGACTTATATTTCTTACTTTTTTATGTTCTTTGTGGGAAGAGCAAGAAGAAAGTTGGTAGGGAGTGAAACTCTTTTCTCCTGCTGGATGGAT
This sequence comes from Macrotis lagotis, assembly GCF_037893015.1. NCBI lineage: Eukaryota > Metazoa > Chordata > Mammalia > Peramelemorphia > Peramelidae > Macrotis > Macrotis lagotis. The sequence goes on along the minus strand of NC_133666.1, from coordinate 366,036,264 downwards.
TTGACTTCCATCTCCATGTTTGCCCTTTTCATGTCTAATTTCCACTCTTTGATGAAATGAAGTGATGCTAATTGTGTCCAGTCATTCGACCATCTGATTGTGTTGACTCCGATTTCATTTTGTACTTGTTTTCAGGCCAGTTTTCAATTTCCATTGTATGATGGGGTGGTTCCTTCTACTCAATAATGAACATTCTTATATTTGGAGTGACTCTGAACTCCTATAAATCACTGGTCAAAACATTTATACAACTGCTTCACTTCATTCCCATACCCTTCAACCATTCCAAACCGAAGTTTTAACTTAAATCTATGCTTTCCACAGTGCTCTCTAGAACTGCCTGTTCCATAGCTAACAAATTTCTCTTAATCTTTAATTTTTTTCTCTCCTACTTCTTCCATCTGCTATCTCTTACTGGAATCTGATCCTTCCCTTCCCCAGTGATGCATCCTTTCTAGACACACCCCCTTGATATTCTTTGTCAAATGTCCTGTGTGGGGTACAAATTGTTTATTTTGAAAAAAAAAATAGTGTTCAACACAGCTTTGAGTTTCTTAGATATCCCAGCTAGGAATAATAAAATAGGACCTGAGTTCTATTTTGTTGGTTTTTAGTACTAGGGTCAAAATTAAGAAGGAGGGCTGGAGACATTTGGTTTGTATGATTGCCAGGTAATATTCTCGGGCTGATGCAAGAAAGACCAGAGTGAAAACAATTTTTCAAGAATATCTTCATTGATGAAGAATAAATTCAGATATTTGAAGACAATCAGTTACTGACAAATTTCTGACCATAATCAATATTCACCAGAAATCTGGTGGGGTTATTCCTGTGACCCATTTCCAGGGAACAACTTTGGGTACTAGAGGAGTATGGTTGTAGGCCTGAAAGGAAAAGGCCATGCTGTCAATTAAACAATCTAGAGTCAGTCTTGGATGTGCCATGTTGTCACAGCCAAGCATTGCTGAGCATCATGTTTCCTCACTGATATGGGAGGGAAATCACATTCAAAATGCCAAGGACTCCCACAACATTCAGATCATCACTAGATGTTCTTTTTCTTATCAAATCAGATTATGGAGTGAGAAGGTTCTGGAAAATGTAATGAAAAGTATATGCTTGCACAGCATTCCCTTTACTATAATATATATAATGTTCAAGGTGTGCCATAACATATATGAGGACATAGTCCTCTTTGATTATGAAGGATTATATTGACTGAACTTTAACTCATCCTCTTCCATTCATTGATCAATGTGGATAAGTTGGTATGCCTCTTCTCAATGCCAATTTTATATACTCTTCCTTCTTTCTTCTCTATGCCAATTCCACTACTCTTCCTTTCATGTTCCTGCAATTCAAATCTGCCATTCATTCAAACTTCTAGTTTCCACTGTCTACACAGCTTCAAGTCATTCTCCTTCCTTCCTCAATGAGTATACTTTCTTACTAATTTTTCTCACTTCTTTAAATCATGTCCATATACTGTAGGAGACTTAAAATACATATTTACCCTCCTTTCAACTCATTAACTACTCAGTTACTCAACCTACAAACTTTCTATTAGTTACTCATCCACTCCTCTGCAACCACAATACAGATGTTGTTATATGCTATATCTTGCCACGAATCACAAATTCACTACCTTCACATTCAAGAATTCTTGAATCTCCTCATTTAACCTAAACATTTTGACTTTTTACCTCTCCCTCCACCTTTCCTCACTTTGTACTTTGATGAGTTTGTACTTTGATTGACCTTTGATTACTCAATTTTCTTCAAATCATTTCCTACTGTGTACTGTCTACTCTGTCCTCTTATCTCTAGCTTGACTACTAAGTGAACTAATTCAACTCTAAATTGTCTTACTTTTCTTATGAATCCTTTGTCTCATCATCCTATCACTGATTATACCCAGACAAGACTCCATCTAGGAACACTGTCTCCACTCCTGCACATTTGCTCATAAATGAAGATGGAGAAAATCATGAACTATTTTGATTAAGTTCACTATAAATTTATGCTTCTCATCCTAAACTGGGCTCTTACTATTGCTAGGTAATCCTATTTACAGCTACCTCATAATTTATTATCTTAGTTTCTACAGAATTTCTTACATACTGTTATATCCTTTCCTCAAATCTGTCAAGGTCCCTTTCCTAACTCTCTCAGATGAGAATCTTAGCCCATATTTTACAGAAGAAATTGAAAACATTGTCTAAAAATTCATTTTCTTCCTCTCTTATTTCCTATCACTCAGATGCTTTCTTCATCAATATCCTTCTTTATTCCTATTTCAGATTATGAGGTGGTCTTTAGTAAAGTTAATTGTTATAGTTTTTCAGACAATCCTTTTCTATTTTTTCTCCCTCCACAGAATGACCAGTCTCTCATCCCATTTTTTTTTATTTTTAATCTCTCCTTATCTAGTGAATCATTGCAGACTGCCTACATATATATATATATATATATATATATATATATATATATATGCATGCATCTCCCCTATTCTGAAAAAAGCCTTACTTATCTTGTCATTCCCACTAATTATTGTAATACATCTCCTCTGCCCTTTGCAGCTAAACTTTTTGAAATGTGAATCTATGTGTCCCCACTTTCACTTTGATTTTCTCATTAATTCCTTACAATCTGGTTTCTGACCTTATCATTACATCAAAAGTACTCTCTCCAAAGGTATTAATAATCTCATAATTGCAAAATCCAGTGACCTTTTATCAATTCTAATTTTCCTTGACTCTGCAGCCTTTGACACTTTCTATCATCATTAATTTTAGGACACCAGTATCTCCTGATTCTCATCCTATATGTCTGATCACTTTCTCTGTTAATTTTGCTAAATCTTTTTCAAGATCAGGTTCTCTAATCATAGGTATACTTTAGAGTTCTGACTTGAGCTCCCTTCATTTCTTCTTCTATGTTACTTCACTTGACTTCTGTGGATTTAATTACCATTTCTATGATAATGATTCATGAATCTACCTATCCTGCTTCAATATCTCTATTGACCTCCAATGTTACAAATAGAAGTTCTTTTCAGATATCTCAGATATGTTATCTAGTAAATGTTTAAATATTAATATGTCCAAAATGGAATTTAATATTTTTACTGCTAAATAGTGCCCTCCCCCGCCACACACACACACCTTGAATACCTGTCTTATAATTGACATTATTATCTACATTTATCTACATTCTTTTAGGTTTGTAACTAAGAAGTTGACCTGAACATGTCACTCTCTACAACCAGCTCTGCTCCTTATCTAATCTCTTGCAAAGGCCTGTAGATTTCATGTTTTTCAATAAATCTTAAATATGCTCCATTCTCTCCTGGGACACTACTATCACTGGCTTACTTTGACAGTCTGTCTCAAGACTCTTCCTGATTCAGTACAACCCCCATTAAGCAACTAAAATGATTTTCTTAATGCAAATATAATAATCCTCTCTCTCTCTCTCTCTCTCTCTCTCTCACACACACACACACACACACACACACACACACACACACAAACAAAACACACAGACTCATATCTACAATCAATAAATTTCAGTAGTTCCCTGTTGCCTCTGGGATCAAATGCAAATATCCAATCTCAACCTAGTCTGATTCTACTTTTCTAATTTTCTTATTCCTAACTTCCTGATATATTTTTTCATCCACTAACCTTGACTTAATGTATTGTCCATGAATAAAACATTTCATCTAGACATATTCTCTGAATTTTTCTAATAATTGGACTATTCTCCATTTTCCACCCTATTTACTGACCTCTCTGTCATGCTTTAAGGTCCAACTAAATTCTCATCTTCTATAGGAATCCTTCTTCACCTCATCTTAATTATAGAGCTTCTTTATTAATTACTTTCTATGAATTTTCAGATTTTTCCCCTACTTATATTGTTGAGCTCCTTGAGGGAAGTGACTGTTTTTGCCCCTTTTTCAAATCCCCACTGATTATCATAGTGCCAAGCACACAATAGGAACTTAATTATTGTATGTTAGTTAAATGAATAATACTTTCTTAATAATCCCATGCATATAAATATATTTGGCATGAAGAACCCCTGCTTTAATTATTACATGAAAATGTGTTCTATAAACTTATTACACTGAGCAATTATTCTATAAGTTCTCCATAAGTGTATTAATTTAGAAATATGTTCTAAGAAACTTTATAGTGAATCTACAGAGAGATTATGGGAAAATATGGACAAAAGTCACACAAGACTAAGTGGAGATTATAACTGTATCGGGAGAGGCATACTCACAGCAATGATATCATGGACACGTTAAAATATTCAAAAAAGGTTTCAGGTCTAGGAAAACAGAAATTCTGGAGTCCAACTTATGCCTCCCTTTTTATTGAAAGACTGTGTGATTGTTCAAAGTACCATACCAGTTTTATCCTATAGATATTAAAGTAATTAATAATTAGTATAGATTTTTAGAGTAATGCAAAGAAACAATTGCATAGAAACAAATTTTTGGTTACACTAGCATTGCTTGGTCAAAAATATTCATTTTCAAGTGAAATGGATGAATAATGGCAATATTAATTTCCTATAAATCCTGATTATAATCTTCAGTGAGAGCCATTGATTACACAATTATTAATAATAATACAAAAAATTAACATGTAACTTGAATTCACTAATATATTTTGGCATTTATTAATGCATTTTTGAAAGGATTGTAATCTGTAATTAAAGTACATCATGTGGAAGTTCATGTCTAGTTTTAGCTTAAATTTTTGCAATATGATCACTTCCCAACCTCAACCCTATATTTCATTCATATATGAATTACAGCTTACAATTGCAATAGGAATTCTCATTTTTGCATACTTTAAGTGAAGTATGACATCACCATGTCACATTTCAATAATAAAATTATTTTCTTCTTGAAATGAATTTTCTGAAGAAAATTCAGAGCATGCCCGCTTGCCATCATATATATTTTAAGTTTACTTTACATGAAGTTTGTAAGATAGTTTGAGAAGTTAAGTGACCTCAGCTCCTAAACTGAATTTTTACATCCATATCAAAAGGAAGGAGGACAGAAATGGGAAAGGATATGGGAGGGTGGAGACTGTATTTCTGATTATCTTCATTTTGCCCTTTAATTTCAAAAATAGTTAAATTTGGAAAATATATTTCTTCATAACTAAAAAATGAATATTTGCTAAGAGTATGCCCTGGACCAGCTTGGTGGTACAATGGATTGGACCCTGGTCTTATAGTCAGGAGGACTTGAGTTTAAATCCAGTCTCAGACACTGGACACCAGCTGTGTGACTTTGGGTAAGTCACATATCACTGAAAGCCTGGAATTAAGGGCCATCTTCAGTCATCCTGATTCATACCTGGTCACTTTTCACAGATGACTCCAGAGAAGAAAGTGAGACTAATAACTTGGCACAACACCTCCTCACTGAATTCATATGCTTGTCATGGCATCAACAGCACTGATGTCCTGGTCTTTTTTTTTTAAAAACAAAGGACAGCATCATCAAAATCACTAAGAATCAACCAAATACAGTTCATTGTGATAAATTCTGAGGACTACAATTGTAATTGAGACAGCCTCCACTCTCTTACATTTTAGATGAGAAGGAAGAAGCATAATCAAGTAAATAGAAAAAAAAATAAAACATGATAAATAAATGCATGACACTTGTATAGGTTATTAGGGTATTAAAAAGGGAACTAAGGAAGATATTAAGGAAAAAAGGTCTAAAGAAAGGAAAGAAAGAAGGTTTTTTAATGGGTAAATATCAGAAAGTTTAATTAAACAATTAGTATAGCATATGGATCTTGAAAAATTACAAAAGTAGAGATTAAGCTGAGTGAGTAGATGGGCTGAGCATGAAGAAAAGAAAATGTCCTCCACAACAAAAAGAAGAAATGACATCACATAGAAAGAAATGTGTGGGATATTTTCATAAAATGATAATCTAATTAATTGGAACACATGTGTGAGAAATATTATAAGAAAAGGTTACAAATTTAATGTATTTCAGATTATCCTTAAATATTGAATTCTGGTATTTAAATTTTATTCATAATGAAATTAAAAAAACTATCAACAGGCTTTGAGGACTTGAATGAAATGATTAAAAGTTTACAAGTATATAATTAAACAATAAAATAATAAGTAAAACAGAGATATAATTTTGGTTTGAATAGTATTTATTTTGAAAAAAATATTCTGACAAAATGATCAGTTTTATACCTCATGCTTCATGGTCCTGTAGAACTTATCTGAACATGGACTTATGACTCATAGTTTGTCTGACTACCTTGAAAACTTTTTTTCAAATCCAGTATCTTAGGAAATATTTTTGCTCTTCTTCACGTTTCCCTTTCAGATTGTTTTTCATCTACTCTCTAATTTACATATTTATTTGTTTGTTTTTTCACTAGCTTAAATGTACATTCTTTGATAGATGACATTTTTCATTTTTGTCTTTCTTTTTAACCCCAATACTTAACTCCAGTTTACCTAGTATATCATAAATTTTTTTCTTAAAATGGATTTTATTGATCTTTTTTACATCATTATTAGTTTGTCTGGGTTATCTTTTCCTTACAATTTCCAAACAGTCATCTCATATAACCAATAATATTTTGAAGACAATTTAAAAAGGACAATTATTCTAATAAGTAATATTAAAAATTTGATATAAGCAATACACAACACTTGTGCATATCTTACCTATGGAAAGGCTAAGATCAGAGTGTCTTTTCATATATCTTCCTTCAAGCCATGCTTCATCTCTATAATTTCAGAATTCACTTTTGATTTTTTGCAACTCTTCTTTTAATTTACTTTTGCAACTATTTTCATTGTAATCATTTGTATATTATTACTTTTTTCTTGTTGTGGTGGTCTGCGCTTACTTTACTTTGTTTTGGTACTTGTAGACGTTTATAAGCTTCTTTGTATTCACAGTCACAATTTCTTACAGCACAGTAATATTCCATTACATTCATTCGCAACAATTTTAGCAATTCCAAAATCAATGAGCAATTGATGTTGTTTCTATTTTGTGATATAAAAAAGTGCTGCTATAAATATTTTACTATATATGGAATCTCTTATCGATGAATTTCTTAGGAGGGAAGCCATGTAATCATTTTATTTAGATAATTTCAAATTATTTTCCTATTACTTAGGAATTTTCTTAGTAATTTCTTAGTAATTCACGGATTTATCAACAATACACTACCTCGCATATCTTTCCACAAAATCTCTAACCTCAGTTATTTCCATCTTTTATTATTATACAGGAGGCTATAAGGTAAAACTTCTAGGTTCTTTGATTTGCATTTATATTATCATTAATGATTAGGCATATTCTTTTATAATTTCACTAATATGATTCTTTTGAAAACTGTTACTTCATATCCTTTAATCACTCTTCTGTGAGGGAATGACAACAGCTTATACATGTTTGTATATTTTTGATACCAAACTTTCATTATTGAAAAGTGACACAAAATCTCTCCCCAAATTTGAACAATTCCATACTTGTCCTAGGGTTAGAAATCTTGTTTATGCATAAACTTTTAGTTTTATGTGATCAAACATCAATTTTATTTTTATAATTTCCTCCATCCATTGTCTGGTTAACTTTATATCTCCAATCCAAGGTTATGATAGATACATCATCCTCTTCTGTTATAAATTTGTATAGTATTGTCTTTAAAGGTAAAATTATAAGCTCATTTAGAATATAGTATGGACATATATTACTGTCCAAAGCCTAATTTCTACATACTCCTTTCTACTTTTCTCTGCAGTCTCACTACTGCATCTCACATCTTATCTGTGGCCCTTGAATTTTGGATAGAGTTCTCTTTCCCAAGGCCATTAAACTTCCCAAAGCAGAGAGGATTTTCTTTTTAGTTTTTGCAAGGCAATGGGGTTAAGTGACTTGTAAAAGTTCTCATAGCTAGGGAATTATTAAGTGCCGGAGGATGGATTTAAACTCAGGTACACCTGACTCCAGGGACAGTGCTCTATCTACTGCACCACCTAGCTGCCCCCTAAAACAGAGTTTTCTTGAATAAAATAGTCTTGCACTATATTAATTAATACACATTAACAGTTTTGAGTTAAAGTTGAAAATTAATGTTCTGCTTTTTTGGAGGTTTTGAAATGGAGAAGTGAGAAATATGAAATATAGGTGTATATAATGCTTTATATTTCCTGAATATTTTAAAAATAACTTATAACATGAAATAGTTACTCAATAAAAACTTTACCCTCTGCTGAGACTTCCCAACAGAACATTCAATCAGAATTAACATTTTGATGTTCTTGGCAGAAATCTGAAATGCAATATTGATGTTAAAAATCATGTATTCTTTTTTAATGTTGGATAATTGAATGTGGTATAAAATGACCCCAACAGCTGTAGAAATAGGAAATTCATCTGATGGAAGTATAGTCATCAGGTACAGAAAACAAGTAGAATCTTTACTCTGTAAATTGTGAGTTTACAATAAGGTCATTTTTAATGTCTAAAAAGAAATCTGCAAAATTACATTTCATTATCATTATGTTTGGTTACCATACATGAACCTCTCTTTCATAATTGTATTCATTGTATAGAATTCAATGCCATACCTAGGAATATATACTCCTTAAAGTCTGGGTCTCTTTTCTTTTTTTCCTGGTATCACCCAGTAACCAGCTCATGAATATACAAACACATCTGTAAGTACACAAAATTTGTTTCATTGAGTTGAATTCAGTTTATCTGAAATGTTATTTCAAATTGCATTTTACTGCTATTGGCATTTGGTTACAATAATATACAACTCACTTTCATTTGGAGATCTATATCTATATCTATATCTATATCTATATCTATATCTATATCATCTATATCTATATCATCTATATCTATATCATCTATCTAATCTATCTATGTATATATAATAACTGGCCATACAAATGTGATGCAGTGTTCTCTGAATGTTTCCAAGGAGAAACATTATACATTTGGAAATGAAAGAAGAGAAGAAAACTAATTGCATTAAATGCTGATAAGTAGCTTACAGTTCTGTGGTTTCCAAAAAACACATCTGAGTTTTTTGTTGTTCATGTGAATAATTGTGAAATGTGACAGAAACATTTTAACCTTCACATTGGCACCATCTACAAGTCCCATGAATTTACCTGCTGTGATAATGTTTCCCTGTGAATAATTAGAAATGGTTTTTAATATGTAGTGTGATAAATTCCTTAGCTGAAATGGTAGAATTTATCCTTTGACAAACTGAAACTGGTGTTATTTAATTATTGTCCTTCATTTTGTTATGAAGTCAGATATTTCTATTTTATCATAAATATTTCAAACCTCCCTTTGAAATCTATTTTACTTTCTAATTCAGGGCAGATTCAAAGGCCCACATATTAACAACTTTTGAAATACAGCTGAATCCCAGGATGGGAATGGGTAATGAAAGTACATTCTGCACATATTACTCCAAGATAACATAGACAGTTCCATAGTGGACCCTTAGGACTGTTTCTCTCTCCCCCCCCATTATACACACATATTTTTGTGCATTTTTAAGATACTAAATCATTATGTTTGTGCCATCATGATGGCACAAAATGATTTTTATTAAAAAGATTTCTCATATTTTAATATAGAATCTAAAAATCAAGATAATTTTCTTGAATCTGTAACTGCACAAAAGCAGTTTGAAGATTAAGGCTCATTTAATTAGAGCACATTTTCTATACTTTGCCACTATTAAGGAAGTGTTTCATATTCAAAATATAAGCTAAAAACAACAGAAGTTGCTATTAGAATTGAGACAAAATAATTTAAGTTCAAACAAAATAAATTCAGTTGCTTGCAGTTTATTTCTGCTGTAATGTTCTTTAAGCACATATTATCTTCCTTCAATTTATATATTAGTTAAATATAATTATGTTGTCATTTGCAATAATTTGAGTTTTCTTTTTATATTACTAATGTAGTTAAGACAATAGGTACAGTTAACTCAATAGATCTGAAACATCATTATTCCAATAGTGAAAAACAAAACCCTTCCACACCTTATACAAGGTGCCTTTTAGCCATGCCTTCCCTTAAATAGCTCTTTATTATATTCCCAACTTGCTCTAGATAGAGGCCATGGTCTATGCCATTTGACACTATATAAGAAAAAACGAAAAGCTGCACATTAATTATCCCTCACTCTCATTTCACCAGAAAAAAATAAATGTACTTCACATATGTAGTGCATTAAATAAAGAATTGCATTAATATTCAGGAAAATGGAAATTTAAATTTTATCTTACATATTTATGAACTCTGTGATTTTGTTCAAGTCAGTTAAAATCTTTCTACCTCGATTTCTTCAACTGTGAATTGGGGGATAATAATAGCATTAACTCTCAGGGTGTTTTTGAGAATAAAATCAAGGAATTGGAAGTGCTAATTCTTCTCACTAGTAGAAATTTAATTTTTATTTGTGCTTTTTATATCGTACTTCTCTTTTAATAACATATATATATATATATATATATATATATAAATTATGCAGCATTGGTCATATTGATAATTGTTTACAACTCCTTCATTCCAAGTCAGAACCTTTCCCTTGGTTGTTTCTATGACCTGCCATCTTAATTTTTTCTATACTATTTTATTGCATGAAGGAGAAATTCATATCATCATAGAAAGATTATTAGCATTAAAGATGAAACCTTGATTGAGAAAAAACATTTAATAATGTTCTTCATGATATAGGCCTACACTTGCCCTGTTAAATCTTGGTCCTATATGATTTTCTTTTTAATAAGATTTTCCAATAATATATAAAACAATTTCACTTTCATTTTTAAAAATTTTGAATTACAAATTCTTTTACATCCTTGTTCCTCTCTCTTTGAGACAACAAGGAATCCTATATAGGTTTTATACACATATACATATACATATACATATACATATACATATACATATACATATACATACACACACATACACATACATATGCAGATGCAGATACATATACATATACACATACACATACATATATGCATACACATGCACAGCCACATATACACATACACATATGCACATATACATTCATACACATACACATATGCATGCAATTATGTAAAACATTTTTCAATATTAATCATATTTTGAAAGAATACACAAATCAATGGTAGAGACAAGATTGCAGAGCGAAGTCAGGAGTTGCTTGAGTTCTCCCCTGTGTCCTTCACAAACAACATTCAAAAAGAATTTTTGAGTGAGAGAATTCACAAGGAGACAGAGTGAAACAATTTTTCAGCCTGAGATAACTTGTAGGGACTTTGGCAAAGGTCTGTCTTACTGGGATAAAAGGGGAGCAGACCCTAGCACCTACTGCATTCAGGTTTGTCAGAGTGAGACTTCACTAATCAGCAAACAAGGCCTGGGCTCAGCAGGTCATTGCACAGCAGAGACCTCTTGTCTCAGCACAAAGGGCAAGTGGTCAGCCCTGGAACCCAGGGAATAACAGACTTGGGTAGTCCAAGTCACACCATCACAGTGGTCAAGCCACCAGTATGTCATGCTCCAAAACAGAAACTTAGTGACCAGGCCACTGAACCCCAGTGCAGGAAGCTTGGGACAGTGTCCCCTGTAACCCAGGAAAAGAACTCAACTTTAAAAACTGAGCACGAAATAGAAAAAAATAAGCCTTGACCATATAGAACTACTATGGTGACAGGCAAGATTCAAGTGCAAACTCTGAAGAGGACAACATTGTCAAAAGAGGAATATGAATTGACCTCATGACAAAAACAAGCAAAAAAACAAACAAAAAAAGCCTTCTTGGAAAAGCTCAAAAAAGATATTAAAATCAAATAAGAAAGGTAGAAAAAATGGGAAAAGAAATTGAGTGTTATAACAGAATCAACAACTTGAAAAAGGGCAAAAATTACATTAAAAATACAATTGATCAAATTGTAATTAAAGAATCCACTGAAAAAGTAATTCCCTAAAAATAGAATTGGCCAAATGGAAAAGAAGGTTCAAAAGCAAACAGAAGAAATTAATTCCTTAAAAATTAGAAATGGGAAAGTAGAAGTTAATGACTCTATGAGACATCAAGAATCAAATAAAATTTTAAAACTGAAAAAAATGTATAAAAATGCAAAATCCCTCATTGAAAAAGAAATAACTGACCTGGAAAATAGATCCAGGAGAAAATAATTTAAGAATTATTGGATTGGAAACCCTTCCTGCATAAAAACTGACCCACCCAAGCTCTGGACTGCTCTGTCATCACCAGCTGCCCTGGCACAGGAGGAGCCCCCCCACAACCCCAAGCCCCTACCCTGCTATCATGCTGCACCCCACTGTTTGGTGGGGCCAGCATCCTCCTGGAACTGGGAGAGTCCCTCTAGAAGTATGCACTAGGGGGCCCTGCCATCAAAGGTGGTCCCACTCCAGAGATACTAGAGGATTACATAAATATTCAGTGCTTTGGACCCATGGACATAACTACCCAATGACATTGGGACCCCTCCCCCCCACACCCAGGAATTAGAATTTGGTCTTTGATTCAGAGTCCTCAAAACTGTGGGTCCCCTCCATCCACTGCAGTACATGGGACATCGCCTGCTGGCTTCATCGCAAGTACAATGGAAAGCTGTCCAGCACTTAAATGAAGAATGGGAGTGGTTTTGCCATTCACTATGGCTCTGGTAGCCTCTCAGAGTTCCTGAGTATGGACACAGTCCTGCTTCCCTATTCCTCAGAAACTGTTGCCTAAAGATTCAGAAGCAGAGCCTTGGGAAAGCCACCAAGCAGCTGATTCTTACCTTCATCCCCACCAAGTTTGAATGCAACCTGGGCAAGGCCTTCCCCTGAATTTCAGTGGACTATATAGTGTCAGTCTTTGACAATGTCATGAATCAGATGGGTGGCCAAGAAAAAGTTTTCCTTTTACCTTTACAGGGATCCCACCTTCCAACCTAGAGGAGAGCAGATGTGCAAGGGAACCAACAGCAAGTACTATACAGGGAATTTCTCTGACTGTCAAACTAACAGATGCACATGGACTAACTTAAGGTGAAAAGTAGTCTGACCCTGTGTAACTGAGGTTGTGAGGCCTCTGTGGACTGGGGCACACTTTCATCATTGGCCCCATGGATAAGGGCAATAAATTGCAGAAAGCTATTGAGGCTCTATAGTTGACTCAGGGAAGAGTTCATGATGTCCTGAGATTAGGTCACCAGCCTCCCAGATTTTGACATCACAGGTAAGCTCTACATTGTCAGGGTGAACCAAACTGGAAACAAAACAGATCTGCCTGAGAAGCTTCATGGGCATGGATATCCCCCCACCAATGGGGCACCTCTGGATTGTAGGTGACATGTTCTTGGGCCATGTTTGACTAGGACAACAACAACAACCGTGTGAATATATCAAGATCCACTGACTTCCCATAGTCCTTCTCCTTTGCCTTTGGGGGTGGTGTGCTTCTGTAGTGAGAATATAGGCCAGAGAAACCCCTTTACCCTCCAGGCCACTGATACTCCCTGCCCTCTCCTCTGCCATTATTCTGATCTCTGAGGTAGGCATCTAGGTCAGACCCCCAGCAGCCCACCTGTTATAGATAAGGATCAGAGTAACTGTTAAATGTCTAAGACATCTCATGTGTGTCATTGGGTCCACAATGGGAGGGAATAGGGGCTTGGGGCAACCTCCACATTCTACTCACTTCCCTCTGGAAGATGGGCCTGGCCCTCACCCACCATTTTGCCTGAGACTGAACTAAGGTCAACAGTTTAGCCTGATTCCTTCTGCCCTGGCTCTCAGGTCTGACCAGATGATCTGGCGGGAGGAGCCCAGAGCCCCAGCTCCAGATCAGGAGATATGGTCAGGGGATTCTGTTAGAGCCACTCCTGGGAGGAGATTGAAATGCTGTCTGTAGTCTTGGGGTGAGACTCTTAGGATGGGGGGAATGGGAGACTTGGACCTGGAACCCCTCTTTGAGTCCTCTGCTCTTTTCTCCCTCCTGTGATTCAAGATAGTTGAGTAAAAATGCTGGTTGTGAAGGGACTATAAAAAAAATTGGAGTACTTGAAAGTCATGATGAAAAAAAAAATAAAATAAAGAACCTGGACAGCATCTCTCTCTAGTAATCATCAAGGAAAACTGGCCTAATATCCTAAAATCAGGGATGAAAATTGATATTAAAAGAATCAACTTAGTTTCTAAAAGATATCCCCAAATGAAAACTCCAAGTAATAATGTAGCCAAATTACAGAATTATCAGGTCAAGGAGAAAATGCTGAAGGCAGTCAGAAAGAAACAATTCCAACACCAAGGAGCCACAGTTAGGATTTCACAAGATTTGGCAGCTTCAGCATCAAAGTATTGGAGAATGTGGAATATGATGTTTCTGAGGGCAAATGACCTTGGATTACTACCCTGAAAATGTAGCATATTCTATTGGGAAAATGAGAGATTTTCAGTGAAATAGACAATGTGGAAAATTTTCTGATAAAAAGACCAGAGTTGAACAGAAAATTTAATATTCAAATATTAGATTCAAGTGATGTATGAAAAGATAAGTGGAAAGGGGAAAAAGAAAACAGATTCTAGTCAAGAAGAATAGATTGCATTCATCCCTATAAAGGAAGATAACACTTGTAATTTATATTTCTCTTAGTACATATGCATAGGCATATATTGTGGATACAGGTTGATTTTAATGTGATGATGTAAAAAACATTGAGGTTTAAAAAAAAGATTATTGTGGCAGAAGAAGAAAGAAGGGGGGGTGAAGTAGGAAATATTTGCCCTTCATTCTCCATGGGGACCATGACAGCAGGAAGATGATACCATAATAAGCAAATGAACTGGATTTGAATAAGGTGTTCTTAGTCACCATTCTCACTTTCTCTCCTCTGAAACCACTGGGTCCAGTGAATCAGGAAGACTGGAGATAGCCCTGGATGTGAGGCAATCAGGATGAGATGACTTGAACAAGATCACATAACTATAAAGTTTTGGGTGTCCAGTGGCTGAGACCAGAGTTGAACACAGGTATTACTGACTCTAGGGATGGTGTCCACTTCACATCTATTGCTCCACTAGATGCCCCAGGTAGAGATGAAGTTAAACATTCTTTGAACTTTACTTTCATTATATTTAGCTCAATCTTGCAGGGTTGAGTTCAGAAATTTATCTTTCCCTATAGGGAATTAGAAGGGAAAATAAGATGAAAAAGAAAAGAATACATAAAAAAAGAGGGCAGAAGGAAGGGCATAAATAAGAGTGGAAAGGGGAAAGAAAAGAGAGAGTGTCTGATAGAAGGCAGGGCAAAAGGAGGGACAAGGAGAAAGGAGAGAGAAATGTGTGAATGGGGGATAAAAGAATGGAGAGAAATAGACAGTAATCATGTAACTTTAAATGGGATGAATTCTCCCATAAAACAAAAGTGAATATCAGAGTGATTAAAAACCTTAAAATTCTACAATATATTGTTTATAAGAAACACATCTGATACAGATTAAAGGTAAAAGATAATTAAAATTATTATCCTTCAGGAGGGGAAAAAAGGAGGGTCAGCAGTTATAATGGATTCTTTAAAGTGAAAGTTTAATTCATATATATATATATATATTAATGCTATTAGTGTTATTTCAAATTGTCATCTACTACTATGGTAGTTTAAAACAGAGGATAAGACTGAGTTGTGAATGATGAAGTGATTATAAAAAATACAAATTAGGTAGGAGAAAGTAAAAAGTAGTGATTATCTTGTAAAAATGAGATGGGGATGAAAGAACTGATACAGATGGTTAACAAAAAGATTGCCAAGTTCATAAAGGAACCTAAATTGAAATAGAATCCAATTAAATGCATTTGTCTGAGCAAAAGATTTGTAAGTGTGAGAAGACCCTACAAAAGAGCAGAGAGGTAAAGACAGTTGTTTATTCAGAGGGGAATGGGGAAGGGGGTGAGATAATATAGATTTTTAATTTTTTTAATTTCCTTTTAGTTTATAAAATAACACAAATTTTTCCGTAACAGTAAAATTAAAAGATAATTGTGCATATAATTGCAAATCTAATAGGCCCAACTTCAAATATACACCAAATTTGTCATGTAAATTACTTTTTTTCTTCTGCTTCAAGAGATAGGTACCATTAGACACAAATAGGTATGTGTGTGTTTGCATATGTATGTATACTTATGTATACACATGCATTATATTTGTATGTATACTTTTGTGTAAGCATATATGTACAATAATTATATACATCTATTTATCAGTTTTATCTTTTTATTAAGGTAGCATATATCTTTTATAGTAAATTTGGGTATTTATAATAGACAAAATAACTTATTTACTCATTCTTAAAACAACATCATTTTTACTGTTTATGACATTCTCTTAAATTTGCTCATTCTTCTCTTCATTATTTCATGCAAGTCTATGATGTTTTTCTAAGATTATTGAGCTAATTTTTTCACATATCTTTCCATCACATTCATATGCCAAAATTTATTCAAACATTATCTGATTGCTATGAATCAGTGCAATTTCTTCTTCTTTTCCATCACTGTAGATATTTTAGAATATATTTTTCCTTAATCATCTTTGGAAATAGACCCAGTAGTGGTATTGCTGATTCAAAGTATATAGGTAGTTTAATAACTCTTTGGGTATAATTCCAGATTGCTCTACAAAATGGTTAAATTAATTCACAATTCAACTAACAATGAATTAGTGTACCATCTTTTCTACATTTTCCTCAAATGTTTATTTCTTTCCCCTCCAGTCATTCTAGCCATCTGATAATTGTAAAATGATATCTCAAGGTTCTATTAATTTGATTTTCAATAATCAATAATGATTTAGAACATTTTCTTTCATATGATTAAATTGTTTGAATTTCTGTATCTAAAAGCTGCTTGTTCATATCCTTTGAATATTTATCAATTGAGAATTTATTTATATTGATAGAGATTTGAAAAATTTCATTATATATTTGAGATATAAGACTCTTTTTTGTAAGGTTTTTGCAAGGCAAGTGGGGTTAAATGGCTTGCCCAAAACCACACTGTCTGAGACTGGATTTGAATCCAGGAAATCCTGACTCCAAGGTTGATGTTTTATCCACTGTGCCACCTAGCCACCCCAATATAAGACTCTTAAATGAGAATTTGTCTATAATATTCCCTCCCAATTTTCTTCTTGCCTTCTGATCTTAGCTACATGTGTTTTATTTGTAGAAAAAGTTTTTACTCTACAAGGTGTTTGTTTATTTAAGAAATTACTCACATATTCTTAAGTCTGATAGGCAATATGATAAATCAATATTCTTGATATTTTTCTATATATCTTGGTCATGTGTCCATTTTTTTCTTCTTTTGTTTAAAGGTTTTTGTAAGGCAAATGGTGTTAAGTGGCTTGTCCATAGTTAGGTAATTATTAAGTGTCTGAGGCCAGATTTGAACTCACGTACTCCTGACTCTAAGGCTGGTGCTCTATCCACTGCACCACCTAGCCGCCCCCATTTTAATCTTGTATTGATAAATGGCATAAGATTCAGGGCAGCTAGGTGGCACAATGGATATAGTATTGGTCTTAGAGTCAGGAAGACCTGAGTTCAAATGTGGCCTCAGACACTATTATCCTACCTGTGTAACCTAGGACAAGTCACTTAACATATTGCATTGCAAAAAGTCCAAAACAAACAATCAACAAAAATGGTATAAGATTATACGCTAGGACTAATTTCTTCAGGCTACTTTATAGCTTTCACATCATCTTTTTTTTTTTAACCAAATAATGAATTCTTACCCACCCCTCCAAAAAAATAAAAATGCTTAAATCTTTACACTTGTCCAGTAAAATGTTAGTTTATTTATTTGCTTCTGTAAATTAAATGTCTATTTTGACCCATTGATCTACCTTTCTACACATTAACTAGGACCAGATAGTTTAGACAATTAGTCTCATGATATAGATTAATATATATTAGTAAACATCCTTCCTTGACATTTAAAATTTTCTATCTGTATTTCCTTCAAAGTATATTTATAGATGAATAATTCTGAGGATTGTGCATTCCATTTCTTATCATAATTTGGGCAGTAGGTATACCTCTTCTACTTGCTTTTCCTCATTTTGATCATCTGAAGTCTTTTACTTTGAACGTGTTATAAGGTATAAAGGATTCTATTTCTTTCACAAAGATAAGAATCTGAAAAATCTTTCTCCTTATCAAGAATCTATTTTGCATTTAAGCATTAATCTGTATATCCTCCACCAGAGTAGACATTCATATTTTAATCTTTGCTTAATATTTACAGTCAATGATTTGAATAAATGGTTCTCAAATAAGAATTGCAAGTCATTAATCACCATATGAAAGGCTATTCCAAACCAAGACTTTAAACAAATAAAAATCTAAATAAGCTGAAAATTAGCAAATATGATAATATTAGTCATAGTCAGAAGGGTTGCAGGATACAGGTATAATAATATCCCAATAGAGAAGATGTGGTTTTGAGTAACTAGCAATTTGGAATTATTGTGAAGTAATTTAGAATCATTCAAAGAAAGAGGTTAATTATCTATATCCTTTGACCAAAAGCTCCCACTGCTAGAAATATTCTTCACAAATGTTAAAGTTAAAAAGAAAACTACATAGAAATAAATATACTTAGAGGAGAAATATTTTTGCTATAGCAAATTGAAAAAAAACATAGGTGCCCATCAATTAGCAGATCATTTTAATGAAACATCATTATACTGAATACAGTAAAAATATATGAACTGATGGAAAATTAAGTAGAATGATGAAAATTCTGTGAAAGTAGAAATGTGATATGATCTAGCCTTTTATTTTAATTCTCTTTCAAGATGGCACACTTCTCTGATCAAATTGCTTTTCCATATATATACATACATATATATATATATATATATATATATATATATATATATATATGTATAAATTAGACAGGAAATTTCAAGCAAAGTTTTGAGTTGTATAATTGCTTCTTCTCTAGTGGTTTTGATCCTTTGTTTTCCACCCTCTCTGTATCTTCATGGAGTTAAGGAAATGTTAGAGGTACTTAAAAGACAGGAAAGAAAAAAAAAACACATGTCTAGGATAAATGATTGGAAAGACAACTCATTTCTGATATATTGGACCACCAATATATATTGGTTGTTATCACTATACTTTAACTCAGTCTGAATCCCTCCAGGGTCACATGGTATACAATCTGTGCTATGTCTATTTGTTGATGCATTTTGGACAGTACTTAATAGAAATTTCATGGACCTAGAGTTGATTAAGGTTGCAGCAAAGCAAAGCTCTGTTGGGAAAAATTTGTGGAGTTTCTGCTTCTAGATTCTCATTTTAGGTGAAGTCATTGCAATATTCTTAAAATCTTTTCAAGAGATTTTGTTCTTTTCCTATTGCTTCTACTTCCCACTTCATCCTTTTCCTCATAGTCAAAGTAGTTAGGCACATATACATAAATACACATAAGCATATATGTACACATATAATTATGTATGTCATATTTTCATAAGATTTTTTATTTGATTTTGCAAAGTATCGTATCATATATTGTATCATTTTATTTCTATTCCCGATGGAAAGGAGAAGAAAGATAACAGAAATTTCTTAAAAGTACAAATCAACTTCCTTTGGTATCAGTGATCAGTGTTTGCAATCTATTCCCTTAGAAGTATGATAGCCTTGAATTGCCAGCAGATAGAAAGTTTCCAGTTTGTGAAAACTGTTTAAAATTATGGAGAACAAAAGAGAGACATAGTGAAAGTCTAATTTCAACATGAAAACTACTCACATTTAATTGAAGTTCTTCACAGAGCAGATAATTCGTTTATTTAGAGTCAAGAAGAGATCAATTCAAATTTATCCTGGGGAAATTACTTAATGTCTATTTCTTCATCTGTTATTTGAGCATATTAAATAGCACCTAAATCCCATGATTATAATAAGTATGAAATGACCCAATATCTAATAAGAATTTGCAGACCTTAAATCATTATATTTTGTTGTCATTGTCAATATTAACATCACCATTAATTTCATTATTTTCCCTTGCAATAGTTTTGATTTCAAGCACTTCTGAGGACCAATTCTTTCATTAGAGCAAGAAATCTTCAAAAAAAATTAGGGGACTTTCTAAATTCTTACTTCTATAAGGGTCATAATTAAATACAATATCATTTTTATTTTCATGAGTCAAGATGCAAACTATTGTGAGAATTTTTTCAAATTATAATTGATATGCCTCAAAGTGTAAAACAATGCATTTAGATTTTATAATTATAATTTTGAATGATAGTAATAATATATTTTCAAATGATATATTGGAGATTAATTGATTTATTAATCTTCACAACGACATGCATAGTTCATTTTTCCAAAATTTAGTCAATGTAAGAACAGGCAACTGGAGGTTGGTGACTCAGGACAAAAATCCATTCAAAACTCAAAATCTGCTAAAGAACAAGAACATAACAAATGACCAGATACCAGTGCAAACATGGCTTATTCACAAGTCAGAAGTCAAAAACTGTGTAAAAAAATATGAATTTTCATTGTTAACAGTGGTAAAGAGAAAACATTAGAATAAAATCTGGCAAAAAGGAATGAGAACCATTATGTAAGATTGTGAGTCAGGAATGCAAAAGACAAATGAGCAAAACAAAATAAGACATTATATGCCATTATAATGAAATCTGATTGCTAATCTAGTTAAATTCTTGCCCATAGGATTTAGCTTTTCAATATTTGCAGGAAGTTCCAGGGAACAAATCGCAGAAAAACTTACCTGTGAATGGGAAAATGCCCTTGCCAAAATCTAGTTGAGAACTTTAATAGGGCAGAGGATCAACAGTAAAGTACGGTAATAAAGTTTGGTGTATATTGAAAATCATTTGAATCCTTTTTTTAAAAAAAAAATTCTTTTCCTCTATCCCAATGCACAAAATGTTTATGAATATTGATTTTATTTATTTCTATCCTTTATTTGACATGATCTAATAAAGAATATGAAATAATTTGATATTTAAAACATAATTCCTCTTTAATGGGAGTTCAAATTAATTTTCTCTTTATATTTTGTAGCTAATCCTTCTACTCCCCTCCATTCCTTCTTTTCTTCCTTCTTTTTCTAAGAATCAAACAAGTCAAGAGATATTCAAAAATAAACAAAAAAATCATGAATTTGATGACTTACTATTAAGATCCTACATTTTTTTATTTTATCCTTGCTTTTCCATTTTTCAAATTTAGAGATTTTTGCATACAGGATTAAAAGATCTGTGAAAAGTCTTTAGCTGAATTTTCTGGATTCCCTCCTTACTCTCAGTGTTGTTTTCTGAACATAGACTCACACTCCTATTGTCAATATGATTGGATAAAGAATTATTTAACATTCATCCCTACTTAATAGATATAATCCAACCATTTAATAAGAATTATATCTTCATGTAAAAATAAGTAATTGGCTATTTATATAATTGCTATGGCCAGAAATTCTGATCCAGCATAACTCTGTTGTGAACATGTCATATTCAATTGTCTGAAACACTAATGTTTGGCATTAAAAGTTGATAAAAGTAGACAATTGCCCATAGGTTTTTTTTTTTAATTTCTAGTCTAATGCACTGTCAAGGGCATAAAGCTTCTTGAAAACTTAAAGAAATAAAATGTTAGACCAAAACCTGACCATGACCTCTAGTAAATGCTGAACTGGTATCTGTTGAATTCTCAATTGTAAATATATTATTATCAGTTTATGTTCCATTTCAGGCTTAGCCACATCTAAGTAACTACATATAATTTCAAATAAATAAATATAAACAATTTGTACATAGCCCTCAGTAATTTTATATGCTGTTTTTGAGTTTTGATTCTTATCTCTGTTATTAGGTTACATTGAAGGGTTAGTCTAAAATGAAGAGGATATCTTACTTGAGGAAAGTAAAATACTCATTGAATAATTGGACATACTTTTTTGCTTTTTCCAATAGATCAAAGTAACTTCTGATTCTAACTCCCTACTCAAAAGAATCATAAAATTTAAAAAAAAATGCAGTTCTATAGATTAGATTCTTTAGGGATATGAAAGGAAGGGAATTTTATCCATGATGATTAATTGATGAGACACAGTTGACAGAAGAATTAATTCTAATTCTAATGACTAATAATATGAACTTGATTCAACATTACACTCTTGTGTTTAGAATAATAAAAAAATAAATATCTAAAATTTGTAAAGTTCTATGATCTGTTCTGGAGGAGAAATAAAGTAAACTAGAAATGGATCTTGCTTTAAAAGAGTGTAATTAATATTATGATAAGCAAATAATGTATGATAGGGTAATTACATAATTGAATAATTAACATATGTACCAATAGCTTGATAGGAATTATAAATATAGAAGAAAGACATTTGAAAACTGAATATGAGACTTCTGAGGAAGGAGAAAACAGATAGAATCAGAAATATAGAACTAGAATATACCTGAGAGGTTATTTAATTCTTCCCCTTTAGTTTATGGATGAATATCCTAAGACTTAGGATATTCAGTTTTCAAGTATGGGATAGAAATGGCCCATACTTTTTCTTTTACTTGATTATGGATATTTCTTGCTTCAGTTCCTTCTTAGAAAGGAAAGAAAGGAGAAAAGAAAGAAGAAAGGGAGAAAAGGAAAATGAATGTTTATTAAGTATCACTTGTGTGCCAGGTACAGTGCTCAGTACTTACTAAATATTATCTCATTTGAGCCTCATAAAAATTCCAAGAAGTATGTATGCATTGTCTATTTCATAGATGAGCAAGCTGAGGCAAGCAGAAGTTGAATGCCTTGCTCAGGGTCTCACAGTTAATGCTTGAAGTCACTTCCTTGGAAATAATTTCTCTGACTCGACTTGAAGTCTTTGCCACTTATGAAATCTTTGTAAAATTTATGCTCTATGCTAACAGTAAAATAGGAGTTAAGGTTACCCACACACCAAGATGATCCATTGGAATCGGACTTTAGTGAAGACATTAGAATGATAGCATGTAAAAACTATCATGTCATCCATTCATTATAATAAGCATTGATCAGACACTTACCAGAGCATAAAAATGTATATAAGCAGTTGACTAGTTATAAACACTGCAATTTAGGAGAATATGGGAAATTAGAAAAGGGCTCACAAAAGAAAACTATAAAAAATCTAACATACTCAACTTGTTGATTAACAGAAACATTTATAGATCTTAGTTTTAAATTTCTAATTCAACATTGGAAGAGTTCTTGCCCCTGTAATTGAATGTACATTCTAAGTCTGGTCCAATCCTGGCTCCTACCTTTAATTCCTCCTTAAGGAATGAGGGAGGGATGGCTAGGTTGCATAGTGGATAGAGCACTGGCCCTGGAGTCAGGAGTACCTGAGTTCAAATCTGGCCTCAGATATTAATAATTACCTAGCTGTGTGGCCTTGGGCAAGTCACTTAACCCCATTTGCCTTGCAAAAACATAAAAATAAAAAGGGATGAGGATGGCTCAGTTTAGCCATGATGATATTAGTCTATCTGCTATCTTGCATCTTTACTCCTTTTCTTTATGGCCTCCACCCCCACGCCCTGCTACTCATGACTTTTATTGGTGTTGCCCCTTCTATTCTTAGCTTTACTATTTCTGCCAATAATTCACTTTCTTTACCTTGTAATCTACTTAAGGAAATTTGTGAATTAATTTGTAACTTTTTTGCAATAATCTATGAACTAAAATTTATGATCTTTGCTATACTCCTGGATTAGAGAGCAGAGTGATTTCTTCATCGATAAGTGAACCCCAGTCATCTTTGCTAGCTCTCTCCCCTAGGGTGCTTAACCTCAAACTCCCTTCATCATCTTCACAGACAAAAGGATTTCCAAAGCAGATGCTGTGAGTGATACCTTTTCATTTAAGTGTCTTGCCTATGTGCCTCATTACTATTCTAATCTAAGACTAAACTTACTCCTACAGCAGATGCTATGAGCATTTATGGGAAAAAGTGAAACATTAGGAAAATCTTTTGTATTAACCGACTTTACCATATTATTTAATAATAGTAATAACTGCCCTCTGAGAACCCAATCTGCCAATATTAGCAGAAACTGGAAAATGCTGATATTTTTCTTGTTCTCCATTTATTTTTTATTATTTTTCCTCAAAAGTTGCGCAATTTATTTTTTGTGCTACAAAGTTTTCATTTTTAATTTCTTAAAATAAAGCTCTAAAAATAGACATTTTTTAAAGTCCATTCTCTTTTAAATGTACTATTTAACTGTACTTTTAAACCCAAATCACTACTTTAAATGTATGATCAGTATTAGCTCCAAACCAAGTCACTGTGTCTTATTTGTTTAGCTTTTAATGACTTGAAAACTGTTAATAACAATTGATTTCTGTTCTGCTCATAAAATCAGAAGGACTTCCTCTCCCAGACATCATGATATCTTTGTCATGGTAAATTGAACTATCTTATATCTTGGTGATTGACGAATATTCATTTACTAGTGTATTTTTGATCCAAATAACAATATTTCTGATGTGGATCTAAATTTCATGTGTGGGCTCATATTCCTTTGAATATCCCCTCTAATTATCTTTCAAAGGGTAATCTTCTATATAAGGTTTTCCCCACTTATTTGAATATAAGTATAGATGATCTTCTTAGACACAAATCTAGTAGGGATAGTTAACAAGCTGGATAAAATGTATAGTATCCAAACACAACTTAATAAGATAAAATTTAAAACATGAAAATAAAGCTTTATATATGAGTTTAAAACCCAATTTTACAAATATATTATGGGAGAGGTTTGGTTACAGTACTATTTATCTGGGGGGGAGAAAGATTTGGATAATCTCAATATGAGCAATGAGTCCATTGTATATTAATATTAAAAACAATGAGAGAATGGACAGTAAGCAAAGGTAAAGGAGCAAGATCAATGACATAAACAGCCTTGAGAGGATGAGCAAAAAAAAAAGAGAAATTAGGTGGGGAATCATGTTTACTGCCTCCCCTAAAGGAAGAGGAATCTATCCTCCAGTCTGAAATAAAATCTTACCTTCTGCAAGAAATCTTGTTTATTGAATTGATTTAACTTATGTACATCCAGTGCATCCATTTTGTTTTGAGGAATGATATTACACATTTGCATTGCCCTGATATCTCAGGTTACTTTCTGTTCCCAATCCTATAATCTATTACATTTAAAGTAAATATCTTACTCTCTGGATTTTAGAACATCTACCAATTTCTCTAACCAATGGTGATAAATTAAGAAAATATAAAATCTTTCTTATGAAACAAGTTTTAATATGATTTTAAACTATTATATAGAGGCTTATATGTCCTCTCTTTGACAGGTTCATTCAAATAATCCTCACAATGTATGGTTTCTAGTCCCTTCAATATTCTGGTTGATTTTCTCTGAATTTGTTTGAATTCTGTGTTGTGTGTACTAAAATTCAATGTGAAGAACTAAACATAATACTTCTGGCATGGTCTGACTAGGTCAGAAAAAAAATAACACTACTATCATATTACTTGTTCTGCCAGCTATTCTATTAATGAGACCTAAAATAGAATTAGATTTTCTGTCAGGCTTTAGTGACTATTAACTCAAATAGACCCATTCTGTTCCAGTGAATTGATTAGCAACATTATAGTGATGATATCTTTGGTTCAGAACAGATAAAGGAATAAACAAAGACTATGAACACTTCAATAAAATGCTAAACGTTAATTGATTGACAGAACCATATATGTATATGAAAGATAAATCCCTGATGATTGGAAGAAAAATTGAGGGGAACCTGTTACAAAACAGATATGTCAAGAAATTAAGGATGATGATAGATAGATTGAAGAGTTTTCAGAAATCATCACACCAGACTGCAGAAAAGAATATCTGATTCAATTTTAGAAAGTCAAGTGCCTTAAAGGATATACAAAGACAAATGTGAATGTCATCTGAACAAAAAATGTAGTGAAGTTTTCAATAAGAAACTAATTCTATTATAGTATTTTTCAATTAGCAGATATATTTTCTCTCATTTGAAAAGGATCTTTTAAAGAATTTCTTACTATAATTATTTACATCTTTAACTTATAGGTTGATACAGCATGGGAAAGGCAGGACATTGAAATGAAACACAATAAAATAGCAACAACAACAATAACAACACAAAAACTTGAGTAATAGGTCTCCCAGAAGGCTGATCTAGGCCTTATTGTTCTTAATTTTTCCACACATTGAATTGCATGGGAAATTGAATGGTTCTTGAAAGCTAAAGGAAAGTTGTAGTTATCTGAAAGCACATGCATTTCCTCTGTAGTATCTTTAGCAGATCACACAGAAATGGGAGACACTGGCTTTCCCAGGAGAGAGTATCAAATAAGAACAATTAGGGTTTTCATACATAAGAAATAAGTTTAGTGGGGCAACTAGGTTGTGTAATGGATAGTACACCAGTCCTGGAGGCAGGAAGACTAAGTTCAAATTCAATCTCAGACACTGTGTGATCTTGGACAAGTCACTTAACCCCATTGCCTTACAAATCCCCCTGACTCCAAAAGAAAAGAAGATTAGCCATTGGGGAAAAGAAAAGGAAGCTGAAATTGGGAAAAAGTGAACTTTTAAAAATACAATTTTAGCATTGTGGTAATCTGTTCCTCTTTTTTTCTAGGTCATTTGTCTAGGGAGGCAAATTCCCAAGTATTTAATATTGTCTACAGCTACTTAAAAAGGAATTTTCCTTTATATCTCTTGATCCTGGACTTTATATATATATATCTATATATATATACATATATATAGATATATATATCTATATATATGTTATAAATGCTAACGATTTCAGCGGGCTTATTTTATATCCCGCTATTTTGCTGAATTTGATAATTGTTTCAAGGAGTTTTTTTAGATAAGTTTTCTCAGCTCTTTAAGCATACTATCATCTGCAAAGAATGAAAGCTTTGCTTCCTCATTGCTAGTTCTGATTCTTCAGTTTCCTTTTCTTCTCATTGCTTCTGCTAGTATTTCAAATACTATATTTAACAGAGTGATAAGGGACATCCTTGTTTCACCCTTGATTTTATTGGAGACCTCTGAGTTTGTTCCCATCACATATAATAATTGTTGATAATTTTAAATAGAAACTACTTATTATGTTTAGGGAAACCATTTATTCCTAAACTTTCTATGTTTTTAATAATACTGGATGCTGTATTTTATCAAAGGCTTTTTCAGCATCTATTGAGATAATCATAAGGTTTCTGTTGGTTTTGCTATTGATGTGTTTTATTATATTGAGTATTTCCTAACATTGAAACATATTTGTCTACTAGGTATAAATCTTTGTGAACATGGTATATTACCATAGAAATAACTTGCTGTAGTTTCATTGCTAAAATTTTATTTAAGATTTTTCTTCACTGTTCGTTATAGAGATTGGTCTATAATTATCTTTGTTTTGGGTCTTCCTGGTTTAGGTATCAGCACCATGTTGGTGACATAAAAGGAGTTTGGCAGACTTCCTCCTATTTTTTAAAAATAATTTATGTGTGCTTTAAATGTTTTGGTAGAATTCACTTGTAAATCCATGTGGACCTGGAGACTTTTTTCTTAGGTAGTTTACTGATGGTTTCTGAGATTTCTTTTTCTGAAATGGAGTTATTTAAGGAATTTATTTCCTCTTCTGTTAAACTGGGCAGTTTGTGTATTTGTAAATATTCATCAATTTCACTCAAGTTATCCAATTTATTGGCATACAATTTGGCCAAGTAGCTCCAATTTATCTTCATTAATTACCTCCTCATGGGTGGTTAGTTCATCCTTTTCATTTTTGATAATGGTAATTTTATCTTCTTTTTTTAAATCAGATTAACCAAAGGTTTGTCTATTTTATTGACTTTTTCATAAAACCAACTCTTAGTTTTATTTATGCGATCAATGATTTTCTTTCTTTCAATTCTTTTCATTCATCCTTTGATTTTCAGAATTTCTAATTTGGTATTTAATTGGAAATCTTTACTTTGTTCTTTTTTAGTTGCATACCCAATTCATTGATCTACTCTTTTTTTAAATTTTATTTATATAGGCATATAGAGATATAAAGTTTCCCCTCAAAACTCTCTCAGCTGCATCCCATAAATTTTGGCATGATGTTTCATTAGTATCATTTTCTTGGATATGATTATTGAATATTTCTATTATTTGTTGTTTGTTTCACTCATCATTTAGGATGATGTTAAATGGAATTCCACTTTCTATCTCTTGACTTTGGATGTTATTGTCTGTTTATATACATGTTGATGATTTCTAAGAATTTTATTTTATTTCCTGCAACTTTGTTGAAAATGTTAATTCTTAGACACAAATCTAGTAGGGATAGTTAACAAGCTAGATAACATAAATAGAATCCAAACATGACTTTTTCCTAGGATTTTCTTAGGATTCCCTTAAGCATACTATTACATCATCTACAAAGAGTAAAGACTTTGCTTCCTCATTGCCATTTTTAATTCCTTCAGTTTCTTTTTTTCTTTTTTTCTTAAAGCTAGCATTTCTTATATGTTAATGAAAAGTAATGATGGACTTCTGGCCAAGATGGCATAGAGAAGTCAAGCAGAGTTCTGAAGTCTCCTGATCTTTCCTCATCTATGATATGAAACAAACCTCTCATAATAGAAATCCAATGAACAAAACTCAGAAAGAAAAGTCAGGAGAAAGAACAGCTACCTCAGGATTTGCTTTCCATGGTCCTGGGTGAGTCCGGGCACAGAGGGCGGATCAGCCACAGATTAGCCTGATTAGCAGTGGGGTTGGAGCCCTGGGAGCCTGAGGGCCTGAGAGCCAGACCTGCTTGATCAGTGGGGCTAGAGCCTTGTTGACAGTGAGCACTTGGGTCAACTGGGGAGCAGAGGCATTGGTGTTGGCACTGACCTTCTGGAGCTTGCTGACTGGGCTGGGGGGAGAGTTCCAGTTCAGGACAGCTGCGGACACCATCCTCTGGTCTGAGGAACTCCTAGTCCTCACCCCCACTGCTGCTGAGACCTCTCCTCAGAACAAACACAGTTACAATATACTTCTGCCCCAGGCACAAGTGTGTGAGCATAACAACCAACCCAGCTGCCAATAGGGAGACAGATGACCTCACCCCAGAATAGAGCCCATCATTGATTGAAGACAAAAGTATTTAACAGCTTCATTCACTCCCTCTAGGCTAAGGGGAAGGCTTCAATCAAGGTCACAGAAACTCCAAAGAAAGCAACCAGCACCTTCTACTGGCCAGCTGAAAAAATTACACTCAGTGAGCAAATCCTCTAGCAACTCCTACTGGACAGCTGGAGATATGGCACTCAGTGAGTAAAGTCTCTTGGGATCCCAACAGCAAACCTCTGTAAACCAGCCCCCCCCCCCAACTCAAGGTCTTAGAAAAATGAAGAAAGGTCAGTGGAAAGGTGGATCCACAGAAAAATTCATGGAAGGAACGGATCCTAACTCAGAGAGACCTAGAACCTCTAAGCAGAACATGATCTCATCTCCAGATTAGAAAGCCTTCCCTGAATAAATAAAGGAGTTTAAAAATCAATTGGAGAATCTGGGAGAGTCAATTCACACTTTGCAACAAGACAAATTATTGGAAAGTACAATTGGACAAATACAAAATGAGAATAATTCTCTTAGATCCTCAATTGAACAAATACAAAATGAGAATAACTCTCTCAGATCTTCAACTGGACAAATGAAAAAAGAAAATATTTCTCAAAACCTCAATTGGTTAAAAGGAAATCTCTTTCAAAAATAGAATTGACCAATTGGAAAAGGAGTTGCAAAAAGTTAATGAAGAAAACTCCTCTCTAAAAAAAAAGACTGAAGCCTGTGGAAACCAGTGACTTCATGAGACAGCAAGATCCTGTTAAACTAAACCCCCCAAAAAAGAAAAAATAGAAGAAAATGTAAATTACCTAATCAGCAAAACCACTGAAGTCAGGAATAGATTAAGAAGGGCAACCTTGGACTTCCTGAAAACATTGAAGAAGAAAAAAGCCTGGACTTCATATTACAGGATCTAGTGATGGAAAATTGTCCTGATATCATGGAATCAGAGGACAAAAATAGTTATTGAAAGAATATATTGATCCCCTGCAGAAAGAAATCCTATAATGAAAACATCAAGGAATGTTGTGGCCAAATTCTGGAACTATCAGATAGAAGAAAAAATCCTAGGAGCAGCCAGAAAGAAACAATTTAAATACCAAGGAGCCACAGTAAGGATTATTCACGACCTGGCTGCATAAACAGTAAGGGATCGAAGGGCCTGGAATGAGATATTCTGAAGAGCAAGGGAGCTAGGAATGCAGTCAAGAATCTACTATCCCACAAAGGTGAGCCTTCTTTTTCAGGGGAAAAAGATGGACATTTAACAAAATGGAAGAATTCCAAAGATTGCTTATGAAAAAACAAGAACTAAATAGAAAATTTGGACATAAAAACAGGAGGTTCAAGAGACACATGAAAAGGTAAAAAAAAAGTAGGTAAAGAAAAAAATTGCTATCTAATAAGTTGAAACTGGCTATATCCCAGCATGGGATTCCTGGCTGCTGGTTTTTAAAACTGCCACACAAGGATGGCAATAATTATAATGTGGGCAGCCCATTTGCCAAGGCTTTCCTGCCAAAGATGGAGGATGGTACACTGAAAGCTGGTCCAGGGGGTGCCAGTGGCCCCAGAGCTCTCGAAATCAACAAGATGGTCTCCTTCTGGATGAATGTTCACAAAAGCATCAGTTCCCAGATGGTGGTATGGCTGCAGAAAGGAGACCTGCCATGAACAGTGATTAGACACTCAGATTATGATGAAGAAGGATTCTATGGGGCCATTCTGCCACAAGTGGTGACAGCTGGCACCATCACTCGAAGAGCAGTGGAGCCCACCTGGCTCACGGCTAGCAATGCCAGGGTGGACTGGTTTAGGTAGTGAGCTGAAAGCCATGGTGCCGGCTCCACCTGGCTATGTTCTAGTTGGGGCTGACATGGACTCCCAGGAGTTGTGGATTGCTGCTGTGTTTGGAGATGCCCACTTTGCTGGAATTCATGGCTGTACTGCCTTTGGTTGGATGACCCTTCAGGGAAAGAAGAGCAGTGGGACTGATCTGCACAGGCATCAGTCGAGAGCATGCCAAGATCTTTAATTATGGTCGCATTTATGGGGCTGGTCAGCCCTTTGCTGAGCATCTACTGATGCAATTCAACCACCACCTAACACAGCAGCAAGCCAAAGAAAAGGCTCAGTAGATGTATGCCATTACCAAAGGTCTCCACCAGGATCATCTTTCAAAGGATGGTGAACGGTTGGTGAAGGAGCTGGGGATTAAGCTGGACAGCACAGAAGATGTATGGGTCTCTCTTCAGGACCTACGGAAGATCCAGAAAGAAGCTTCCAAGATGTCTTGTAGGAGAACGTGGGATTTAGTAGCTGACCAAGTCTGGGCAGGAGGGACAGAGTCAGAGATGTTCAACAAATTTGAGAGTGCTGCCATGTCAGATACCCCTAGAACCCCTGTAATGGGCTGCCAAATTTCCCGTGCCCTGGAGCCTGCTGTTGTCAGAGGGGAGTTTGTGACCAGCCGAGTGAACTGGATGGTACAGAGCTCTGCTGTGGATTATCTGCATCTGATGCTTGTGGCCATGAAATGGCTGTTTGAAGAGTTTGATATCAGTGGCCGTTTCTGTATTAGTACTCAGAATTTTCTATGACTCAGAGAGAATGATTTAAAAACACCTCTTCCTTAAAAAGGGGGAGAGGGAGGAGATGGGAGGAGGGAGGGGATTGAATCGGGTATATCTCATTACATTAAGAGGTACAAAAGACCTATGGTAATAGATGGCAAGAAAGAAAGAGATGAGAGACACCTGAATCTTCTCATCAGACTTGGCTTAAAGTTAACTTACACCCATATACAGTTAATTTATAAAAACATCTAACCTTTCAAGTATTAAAAGGGGAAAAGGGAATGGGGGGGGATGGAGAAAGGGAAGGGGAGAAAAAAAGGGGAACAGAAGGAAGGAAAGGGAAAAGGGATAAAGGGAAAGGGGAAAGAAAGGGGGGGTGGATATAGGAGAGCAAACACAATGAAGAGGATGGTATTCAGAAAAAATACTGGGGAATATGGTTAAAGGAGGGGAAGGGGAAAATATAAACAGACGTAAGATAGCATGGAGGGCAATAAAGTGTTAGTAATTATAACTTTGAATGTGAATGGGATGAACTCTCCATTAAAATGTAAGTGAATAGCAGAGTAGATTAAAAACTATGCTGCTTACAAGAACCTCATTTGAAGCAGAGAGATACATATAGAGTAAAGGTAAAAGTTTGGAGCAAAGTATATTTTGCTTCAGCTTCAGTGAAAAAAGCAGGATTAGCAGTTCTTATCTCAGACAATGCAGCTGCAAAAATAGATAGCTTTAAAAGAGATAATGAAGGAAACTATATCCTCCTCAAAGGTATCATAGATAATAAAGTGATTTCAATTCTGAATATATATATGCACCCAATGGAATATTATCCAAATTCTTAGAGGAGAAGCTGAAAGAATTGCCAGGAAGACATAGACAGCAAAACACCACTAGTGGGAGACCTCAACATCCTGCTTTCAGATCTAGATAAATTGAATCATAAAATAAACAAGAAAGAAGTTAAGGAGGTAAATAGATTTTTAGAAAAACTAGATGTGATAGACTTATGGAGGAAATTGAATGAGGATAGAAAGAAATATGCCTTTTTCTGTGCAGTATATGGCTCTTATACAAATATTGACCATATATACTAGGGCATGAATACCTAATGATCAACTGCAGAAAGACAGAAATAGTGAATACATCTTTCTCAGATCATAATTCAATGAAAGTCATATGTATTAATGGACCAGAGAGATATAGACCCATGACTAATTGGAAACTGAATAAACTCATTTTAAAGAATGAGTGGATCAAACAGCAAATTGTAGAAAGAGTTCATTATTTTGTCCTAGATAATGACAATAATGAAACAATATACCAAAATCTATAGGATTCATTCAAAGAGGAAATCAATGAACTAAATTTGAAACTAAAAATTAGAGAAAGATCAAAATAAAAATCCCCCAATAATACCAAATTAGATTTTTTAAAAATTACAGGAGAAATTAATGAAATCAAAAGCAAAAATCTATTGAATCAATAAATAAAACCAAAAGTTGGTTTTATGAAAAAAATCAATAAAATTGACAAGCCAGTGGTCAATTTTATTAAAAAAAGAAAGAAGAAAACCAAATTGCTAGTATCATAAATGAAAAAGGTGAACTCATCACCAAAGAGGAAAAAATTAAAGTATTAATTCAGAATTATTTTGCCCAACTCTACGCCAATAAATTTGGCAATCTAAGTGAAATTATATTCATATTTACAAAATTATAAGTTGTCTAAGTTAAATGAAGAGGATATTAAATACCTCAATAACCCTATCTCAGAAAAAGAAATTCAACAAGCCATCATTTAACTCCCTAAGAAATAATCTCCAGGACCCGATGGATTCACAAATGAATTCTACCAAACATTTAAGGAACAATTGGTTCCAATTCTATTTAAACTCTTTGAAAAAATAGGGCAAGATGGAACTCTGCCTTACTCTTTCTATGAAACGAATATGGTGCTGATGCCTAAACCAAGAAGAATCTCCATGATGAATATAGATGCAAAAAGCTTAAATAAACTCTTAGCAAAACTATTACAAGTCATCACTAGGATAATACATTTTGACCAAGTAGGATTCATCCCAGGAATGCAGAGTTGGTTCAACATTAGGAAAACTGTTAGTATAATCAATTATATCAACAAAAAACCTATCAGAAATTATATGATCATATCAATAGATACTGAAAAAGCTTTTAACAAAATACAGCACTCATTCCTACTCAAAACACTAGAGAATGTAGGAATAGATGGACTGTTTCTTAGAATAATTAGCAGTTATCTATCTGAAACCATCAACAAGCATTATATTCAATGGGAAGAGGCTAGAGGCATTCCCAATAAGATCAAGGGTGAAACAAGGATGCCCATTATCACCACTATTATTCAATATTGTATTAGAAATGTTAACTTCTTCAATTACATAAGAAAAAATAAGGAATTAGAATTAGGAAGAAAGAAACAAAACTCTCACTCTTTGCAGATAACATGATGGTGTACCTAGAGAATCCCAAGAAATCATCCAAAATATTCCTGGAAACAATTAGCAATTTTAGTAAAGTTTTAGGATATAAAATAAACTCTCATAAATCCTCAACTTTTCTATATATGACTAGCAAGATACAGTAGAAAGAACTGGAAAGAGAATTCCATTCAAAGTAACCTCAGACAATATAAAATACCTTGGAGTCTATTTGCCAAGGCAGACTCAGAAACTTTTTGAAAACAATTATAAAACACTAATTACACAAATTAAATCAGATTTAAATAATTGGGAAAACATCAACTGCTCATGGATGGGTAGAGCTAATATAATAAAAATGACAATTCTACCAAAACTAAACTACCTGTTTAGTGCCATACCAATCAAAATTCCAAAAAATTACTTTAATGATTTAGAGAAAGTTGTAAGTATATATGTGTATATATATACATATATATATATATATATATATATATATATATATATGGAGAAATAAAAAGTCAAGAATTTTCAGGGATTTAATGAAAATAGTGCAAAAGAAGGGGGCTTAGCCCTACCTGATCTAAAATTATATTGTAAAGCATAAGTCATCAAAACTGTCTGATATTGGCTAAGAAATAGAGTGGTGGACCAGTGGAATAGACTAGGTGCAATAGCAGGAAACGATTATAATAATTTGCTCTTTGATAAACCCAAAGAGTCCAGCTATTGGGATAAAATCTTTCTCTTTTTGATAAAAACTCCTGGGAAAATTGGAAGTTAGTATGGAAGAAACTTAGACCAACACCTCACACCCTATACCAAGATAAAATCCAAATGGATACAGGATTTAGACAAGAAAAACAAGACTATAAGCAAATTAGAAGATAAAGGACTAGTTTAGATATCAGATCTACAGAAAGAGAAGAAGTTTGTGACTAAGGAAGAGATGGAGAGCATCACTAAAAACAAAATAGGTGATTTTGATTACATTAAATTAAAAAGCTTTTACATAGACAAAACCAATGAAACCAAGATAGAAAGAAATGTAATAAACTAGGAAACAATATTTACAACTAATGTTTCTGACAAAAGACTCATTTCTATAATATACAGAGAACTAAGTCATATTTTAAAAAAACATTCCCCAATTGACAAATGGTCAAAGAATATGAAAATCCTTTTCTTGCATGAGGAGATCAAAGAAATCTATAGTCATATGAAAAATTGCTCTAAATGATTACTTATTAGAGATGCTCTAAATCATTACTTATTAGAGATGCAAATTAAAGCATCTCTGAGGTACTACCTCATACCTTTCAGACTGGCCAATATGATCAGAAATGATAATGAGTATTGTTGGAAGGGTTGTGGGAAATCTGGGACACTATTTCATTGTTGGTGGAGCTGTGAACTCATCCTACTTTTCTGGACAGAAATTTGGAACTAAGCCCAAAGAGCAAAAAAATGTGCCTACCCTTTAATCCAGCAATGCCACTACTTGGCCTATATCCTGAAAAGATGATGAAAATGGGTAAAAACATCACTTGTACAAAAATATTCATAGCAGCCCTGTTTTGGTGGCAAAGAATTGGAAATCAAGTAAATGTGCTTCAACTGGGTAATGGCTTAGCAAACTGTGGTATATGTATGTCATGGAAAAATATTATTCTATTAGAAACCAGGAGGGACAGGATTTCAGGAATTTGCATGAACCTATGCTGAATGAGATGAGTAGAACCAGGAAAAACACTGTACATGCTAAGAGCAACATGGGAGCAATGATCAATCTTGATGGGCTCACTCATTCCATCAGTGAATCAGTCACAATTTGATGTTCTCTGCAATGGAGAATACCATCTCTATCCAGAGAAACAACTGTGGAGCTTGAACAAAGACCAAGCACTATTATCTTAAATTTAAGGGACAAAAAAACCTGTCAAGGACCTAGCTGGCCACCTATGAGCTAGGAGAAGCCTGGGGGTGTGAACTCGCCCACATGGGTGCTGGGAACGCCCCAGTAACAGGAGCGGCTCTGTCTATGAGGGAGGAACAGGGAGGACCTCGGGGGAGGAGCTCAAGACTATAAAAGGGATGGGGCTGAGGAAGAAGAG
Organism: Macrotis lagotis; assembly: GCF_037893015.1. Taxonomy (NCBI): domain Eukaryota; kingdom Metazoa; phylum Chordata; class Mammalia; order Peramelemorphia; family Peramelidae; genus Macrotis; species Macrotis lagotis. The sequence goes on along the minus strand of NC_133666.1, from coordinate 365,999,852 downwards.
AGCCATTTTTTGCTGCTATGTAAGCTATAAAGACCTGCTTTTTAGACTGCTACTGGGTGCTCTATCCAGTTATTGCCCTCTGTCCCCAAGGAGGGTCCTGCATCCGAAGACCGATGGGTCCATGACTTCTGAAGACCTGGGAAAGGTATGTATCCAGGCGAAGGCTCAGGATAGGTACCCGAGCAATAACCATTAATATCTTATTGTGTGATCTTGCTATCTCTTATACTTTATCTTTCTTCCTTAAGGAAGCGATTTATCTCTCATCACCCTCAATTTGGATCAGTATATACCATGGAAACAATGTAAAGATTGACAAATTGCCTTCTGTGGGGAGTGGGGGAGGGAAGTAAGATTAGGGGAAAAATTGTAAAACTCATAATAAATAAAATCTTTAATAAAAATATCTTTAAAAAAAGAAAAGTAATGATGATAATGGACATCCTTATTTCAACCCCTGACTGGAAATGCTCCTGGTTTATCACCATTGCTTATAATATTTGTTGATATCTTTAGATAAATACTACTTATTGTTTTTAGGAAAACTTCATTAATTCATACATTTTGTAGTGTTTTTAATAGGAATGTATTTTTTTGTCAAAGACTTTTTCAGCATTGCTTTAGATAATCATATGATTTTTTTATCTTGGTTTTCTGTTTGATATGTTCAATTATTTTGGGAGTCTGGACTATATCTACCTGGCAAATATTCTACTTGATCACTTTCTATTTTCTTAATAATAGCTTGTAATTGCTCTGCTAAAATTTTATTTAAGATGTTTTCATCAATGTTCTTTAGGGAGATTAATCTTTATTTTTCTTCTCAGTTTTGACTCTTTTTGATTTAGGTATTTGGGTTATATTGTTGTCAGTAAAGAAATTTGGCAGGACTACTTCTATTTTTTAAATATTTTATGTAGAATTGAAAATAATTGCTCCTTAACTGTTTAGTAGTATTCATTTGTAAACACATCTGAATATGTAGACCTTTTCTTGAGGAGTTTGTTGAATGTTTCTTCAATTTTTTGTTCTAAAGGGGACTAAGTATTTTCTTTTTTTTTTCTTCTATTAATCTACAGAGATTATATTTTTGAAAATATTCATCCATTTCACTTATGTTGTCAAATCTATTGTCACACAGTTGGGCAAAACAGACTCAAATCATCTCTTTAATTTCCTCTTCACTGGTGGTGATTTCACTCTTTTCATTTCTGATACTAGTAATTTGATATTCTTTTTTTAAATTAGATTTGCTGGAGGTTTATCTATTTTATTATTTTGTCATAAAAAACAAGTTTTATCTTTTTATTGGGTCTATGGTTCACTTGTTTCCAATTTTATAATTTTCTTCTTTCATTTTCAGAATTTCTAATTTGTTATTTAATTGGGTAGTTTTAACTTATTCCTTTTCCAGCTTCTCTGGTTGCATAGCCAATTCATTAATCTATTTTTTTTTCTTTTCTATTCATATAAATATTATTAAGAGATGTAAAATTTCTCTTAAAATTACTTTGGCAGCATCCCATAAATTTCAGTATGATGTGTCATTATTATCATTTTATTTGTGAAATTGTTGATTTTTCTATGATTTTTTTGTTCAATCCATTCATTCCTTAAAATTAAGTCTTTTTAGTTAACATTTAATTTTTGCTTCATCTTACCATGGACCTGATGTAGTTTTTATTACATCATGTTCTGACAAGTAAGCATTTATTATTTCCGCTATTCTGCATTTGATTATAAGGTTTTTTTTAACCTAGTCAGTTTTGGTATAGGAGCCATATATTCATGATTTCTATCATGTATGTTTTTCAATGATTTTATTTACCATCTTAAATTCTCTCTTGTTTATTTTGTGGTTAGATATATCTAATTCTGAGATAAGGCGGTTGACGTCTCCCATTATCAAAATTTTGCTTTGTACATCTCCTTGTTCAGCTTAACTTCTAGGAATTTGGATCTTTTACCACTTGGTACATTAAAGTTTAATAAAGTTATAAGTTCATTACCTATGGTACCTTTAAAAAGATATAGTTTCCTTCCTTATCCTTTTTATTGGGATCAATTTTTGCTTTGACTTTGGCTATTAGGATTGCTATTCCTGACTTTTTTTGCTTTCACTAAAGCATAATTTGGTGTGCTCTAGCCTTTTACTTTTACCATGTGTGTGTGTTTGTGTGTGTGTGTATGTGTGTGTGTGTATCTGTGTGTGTGTATCTCTACTTTTAGTTTTTAATCACTTCTGCTCTCTGCTTCCTTTTTATGGATAGATTTCATTCCATTGATATTTACAGTTAGAATCCTAATTCTACATTTCCCTCCATGCTTTCTTTTCCTATTTTTACATTCTTTTGCCTTTTCTCTTACTCCTCTTTTACAATTTTTTGCTCTCTTTCCCCTTAAACTTTTCTTTTACTTTTTTCTTTAACTTTATTTTCATTTTTACCTCACCATTCCTTTTATTACTCCCTTCTTCTCTTTTCTTTCCCTCTCTCTCCTCACTCCCTGCTCCTTACCCACAGGGTAAGATAGATTTATAAACTCAACTGGGAAAGCATGTTATTCCCTCTCTGGGTCAAATCTGTTGGATCATTTTACTCAGTGTCCACAATCTCCCTCCTTCTTTCCCTCTACTATAATAGGTCTTTGTTTCTCTTTACCTATTATTTATGCTAGTCTTCTCCTATTATAGCCTGTCTTATTTTTATTGTTTTAGCAGTGTATTGTGCTTCCATTCCCTTTGTCAAAATATAGTTCTTTTATCTGTCCTTACAGAAGTATTATTCTCAAAGGTTGATAGCTTGTTTAATTGATTGAATAATCAGCAGCATTGCCTCATATTCAATAAGTGCCCTCTTCTCTTCTATTTCATCAGAAATACACTTCTCAATAGTCATGAATCACATAAAATTATAAACAATTTATGCCTTACCCCCTTTTCAAGCACCATCAGTGGAAACACAATCCTCATAGGTCAAAGCATTATGCAAAGCCAAATCATTTCATGAAGCATACCCTTCCAATCCCACTCACTCCAATTATGGCCAAAGTGTCAAACAAAGAAAAATCTCTTTATGATAATTTCATGTCCTTTCTCTCTAAGTATACTGTCTCACTTTATCCCCCCTAGTACCCCAACCATCATACTAAATTCCTTGTTACCTAAAGTATGTATCAATACAACATCAGCTGCTAATCTTTTTAAGTCAAACTTTTCAAAATATGCTCCCACCCTTGTCCCCTACTGTATTACAACCACTCCCCCCTCCCACCTTAAGTGAGGTATCTAGTAAAGTAAGTCACTTCTGATTTAATTATGTATGGAACTTCTAAGTACTCTTAACTTCCAAGACATCCTGAAATCTCTCTTATGAAATTTAGAGCTGATTGTAAAGCATGGGCAAGGTAGAATTAAAATAACTCAAGGAAACAAGCATGAAATACACAAGTTTAGAGTAAACACCAAAGTGTTCACATAGCCTAGTTTCATCTGACCTGAGGTAAAACAGTCTAAGCTCTTATTTGTCTTATCAGCCAGTCAGACATGCTGTAATTTCTCTCAAACATAAAGATGTCAGTTTGGTCTTACTCAATAATGAAGGACAAGACCCAACATACCCAAATCTTCAACTATATTCAAACTTTTAATTGTCCTAATATGTAATTCTCAAGAACTACAAGTGTTATCTTTTCTTGTTGGGATGGATACAATCTACTGTTCTTGACTAACATTTTTCCCCTTTCCATTTATCTTTTCATGTGTCTCTTGAGTGTTATATTTGAACACTGTATTTTCTGTTCAGTTCTGGTGTTATAATTAGAAAATTTTGGAAGTTCTCTATTTCATTGAAAATCAATTTTTCCCCCTGACAGAATATGCTGAATTTTTTCAGGGCAATAACCTCTTAGTTGTAATCCAAGTTTATAAATCTCTCCTATTCTTTGCATTCTGTAATAATTTTCCAAGCCCTCCATTCCTTTAATTTGATAAGTGTAATTCTGATTGTGTTTCCTTGGTATTTAAATTGCTTCTTTTGGGCAGCTTGAAGTATTTTCACCGTTATTTGAGAATTGTCAAATTTGACTATGATAGCTCTTAGAGTTTTTAGCCTGGGAATCTTTGTGGAACTTATCTTTTTTTTTTCCAAGAAAAAATGTCTTCTTCATCTTGTACATTAGAACAGTTTTCTATGATAATTTCCTGACTTTTTTTTGGATCCAGTCTTTTTTATAGACAAATAACTCATGAATAATCTCTCCCAGATCTATTTTTCACCTCATTTGTTTTTGTTAAAAGGTATGTTATATTTTCTTTAATATTTCCAGCCATTTGATTTTGTATGATGAAATATTGGCTTCTCATAGATTCATTAGTTCCTATTTGTCTAATTCTAATTTTTAGGATTTACTTTCTTCAATTAGCTTTTGTGTTTCCTTTCCTAATTGGTAATTTTACTTTTCAGTGACTTGTTTTCTTTGCCAAGTTGGACAATTTTACTTTTTGCTGAGTTGCATTCACTTTCTTTTTTTTTGTTTAGGAAGACTCAACATTTATTAATCACCTTTAGTTGTGAAAGGTATAGTGCTGAGCACAGTACCAAGATACAAAGAGCAACACAGACAAACATTCGAGTCTTGAGAGGGCTTAAAGGCTAATATGGATTTATGAAACACAAACAAATGATGTAAAATAAAAAACATTCTTTACTGTTCAAAATCTTGCCCAGCTGTGCATTCACTTTCCAGTTTTTTGATTTGACTTTTAGTTGATTGTAAAAATTGTTTTTTCCAGCTTTCTGTATTGCTGATTTTTTTGCTTTTACAAATTCCATATTTTTATTTTTCTAGCTACAATAAGAATAGATTTCAACAATCATTTTTAATTTTCATTTTTCTCCTTCTTTCCCTTCCATCCTTCCTACCCCCTGACAGAAATTAATGCAATATAGGCTCTATACCCATAATCATGCTAGAAAAGGTCCATATGAATCATAATGTGAAAGAAGACTCAAACAGAAAAAATATAGAAAAATAATGTAATTAGTAAAACAACATTTTAAAAAATTGAAAACAGTAAAACATGTTCTGCATTTAACCTCCACAGTTTCTTGTTTTGATAGTATTCTCCATCACGAGTCTTTTATTAATGTCTTTGATTCTTGTACTGCAGAAATAAGTCCATCATAGTTGATCATCACCCCATGCTGCTGTTAGAATGTATAATGTTCTTCTAATTCAGTTCACTTCATACTGTGACTGTTTGTGAAAATCTTTCCAGGGGGAGCAGCTAAGTGGCATAGAGAACAATGCACTGGGCATAGAGGAAGGAGGAGGAGGATCTGAATTCAAATTCATCCTCAGATACTTAAAAATTACCTATGTGACCTTAAGAAAGTCACTTAACCACATTACCTTACAAAAAAATCCCACAAAAATAAACAAAACAAAAAAGTCTTTGCAAGCTATTCTGAAGTCCTGTCCCTCATGGCCTCTATACAACAATAGTGTTCCAAAAAATTCATATGCTACAATTTGTTAAGCCATTCCCCATTTGATAGACAGTCCTTCAATTTAAATTGTTTGCCACTACAAAAAGAGATGCTATAAATATTTTTGTACATGTCGATTTTTCCCCTTATTCATGATCTCTTTGGGACATTGACAATACAATAGTACAAACCCAAATTTTCAGTATCAAAAATGAAAAATGTGAATTCACCACAAATGAGGATGAAATTAATGACAATATGATGTTGGTGGAATTGTGAACTGACAAAACATTTCTGGAGAACATGCAGTTATCCTCAAAGGGCAACAAAACTATACTTTTTCATTGATTATCGCATATTCTTGATCTTTTGTTCCTCCAAATGAATTTTGTTATATTTTTCTTATTCTTTGTTGGTATGTCAACAAATCAGTAAGTTAATTAAGGCAAATTTTTCATTTTTATTATATTATTTCTGCCTAATCATGATCAACTGATATTTTTCTAGTTATTTAAATCTGACTTTATTGTTTGAAAAGTGTGGTGTAATTATGGTCATCCTGTATTTGTCTTCCTGGTAAACTTCCAAATATTTTATGCTGTCTATAGTTGTTTGGAAAAGAATTTTTCTTTCTATCTCTTGATGCTGGACTTTGTTGGTAATGTATAGAAATGCTGAAGATTTATGTGGTTTTATTTCATATATGAAATTTGCTTTAATTATTTATTGTTTCAAGGAGGGTTTTCAGTGGATTCTCTAATATTTTCTAAGCTTTCCACCTTATCATCATCATGAGAGATTTTATTCCTAGTTAACAGACAATGATCTATTCTAATTCTTTTAATTTTTTTCTTTTATTAATCTATTTAAATTACTTACTCAACAGTTCAGTAAAAGGTGATACAATAAGCCATTTAGGAGAACAATGAATAGTTTACATGTCTTATCTCTGGAAAGGGGAGAGTTTATGATCAAGGAAGACAAAGAGCATTATGAAATGCATCATGTATAATTTTGTTGCATTGAATTTAAAAAATTTTACACAAATAAAACCAATGCATCAAAGATTAGAAGAATTCAGGAACTCAGGAAAAATTTTTCACTGTGAATGTTTCTGCTAAAGGATTATTTTCTAAAATATAAAGAAAATTTAGGCACATTGATAAGAATAGAAGTTATTTAAATGGTCAAAAGATATGAACAGGCAATTTTCAGATGAAGAGATTAAAGTTATCTATAATCATATGCTCAAAATCATTATTGATTAGAGAAATGCCAATAAAAGTAACTCTGAGGTACTACCTCACACTAATCACATCAGTCAATGTGACAAAAAAGAAAGTGGGACACTAATACATTATTAGTGGACTTGTGAACTGATCCAACCATTTGGGGGAACAGTTTGAAACCATGACAAAAGGACTATAAAAATGTACATACCCTTCGTTCTAACACCACCACTACTAAGTCTGTATTTCAAGGAAATCGAATAAAAAAGGTAGAAAATATTCTCATTATGCAAAAAATATAGGAAATGCTTTTATGGCATTATATAATTGGAAATTAAGGAAATGTCCATCAATTGGGGAATGATTGAACAAATTGTGGTATAGAAATGTGACAGAAAACTTTAGTTCTCTATGAAACCATGTTTGATGTTCAATGAAATGAGCAAAACCAGAAATACATTATATCTGTCAACAGTAACATTTTGTGATCATAAACTATAATAGATCTAGGTCTTCTCAGCAGTAAATTGATAAAGACAAAGTTTTTTTTTTTATTGCTTTTTAACAATTTTTCCAGTTATAGGTTTTGAAATTTTTTCAGCAACCTTCCACTTGCAGATTTATGAGTTACACAGTTTTCTTCCAACTTCCCTCTTCCCCCATATCCTCCCCCCCACCCTTAGGAGAAAACAGTCTAGGGTACATGTACATTTGTTTTGTAGCATATTTACATTTATTCATTTAATGTATGAAGAATGGGGACTAAGGGAAAGAAAGGAAAGGATGAGATAGAAAGGAAAGGCTGAGAGAATATGTTAAAAAGTAAACATAGTATTTCATTCAGTTTCTGTTTTTTTAATTGATCTGGATGTGGAAAGCATTGTCCATAGCTGTTTCCCAGTATTTTCCTAATCTCTGAACTGCTGAAAGAATCTGCATCTATCAAAGTTGATCAACTGACAGTGTTGTTGTTAATAGGTATAATGATCTTTTAGTTCTGCTGTCTTCATTCAGCAATAATTCATGTAATTCTTTCCTTGCTTCTCTAAAGTCAAACAAGTCATGGTTTCTTGTAAAACAAGTAATTCATGACATTTGCATGCCATAAAATTTTAAGCCATTCCCCAATTGATGGGCATTGCCTAAATTTGCAATTCTTTGTCACTCCAAAAAGAATTGCTATTAACATTATGGAACACGTGGGACTTTCTCAATTTTTAATGATTTCTTTTGGATATAAGTCTAGAATTGGTTTTGCTGTGTCAAATGGTCTGATTACTTTTCTTTTTCTTTCTGTATAGTTCCACATAGCTCTCCATAATGTTTGGATTAGTTCACAGCTCCATCAACAGTACCTAAATGTACCAATCCTCCCACAACCTCTCCAACTTTGATTATTTTTCCTTTTTTGTCATCTTAGTCAGTCTGATGGGTGTGAGATGTTAATTCATAGTTGTTTAAATTCACAGTTCTATAATAAGTAATGATTTGTAGCATTTTTTCCTATGATTATATATTCATATATAATGAACACCATATATATTTTATATATGAAATATTTAATTTTTTTCATTTGAATACTGCCTGTTCATATTCTTTGATCATTTTTCAATTGGGGAGAGACCTGAAACTTTATAAATTTGAGTTGGTTCTCTATATATTTTAGAAATGAAATCTTTTACACAATCCCTATCTGTAAAAAAAAAGTTTCCCAGCTTTCTGTTTTCCCTCTTATCTTGGCAGCTTTGGTGTAAATTAGGGCAAAACATTAATTATATTATATTTTATAATTTGATCTATTTATTATTTGGTCATAAATCTCTTCCCATAGATCTGACATATAAAGAATTTCTTGATTTGTTAATTGTTCTATGGTACTGTCCTTTATGTCTAAAATCTGTCACTTTTTTGACCTTAATGTGGTATAGGGTGTGAGATATGGGTCTATGTAGTTTTTGTCATGTTATTTTCTAGTTTTCCCAATGTTTTTACACATAGTGAGTTCTTATCCCAATAGCTAATGTCTTTGGGTTTGTCAAACAATAAATTACTAAAGTCACTTGCTATTATTTGTTTTGTACCTATCCTAACTCTGATCCATTTCTCCATTTCTTAATCAGAATCAGGGAGTTTTGATGACTGACACTTTTTAGTACTGTTTTAGATCTGGTACAGCTAGGCCACCTTCCTTTACATTTTATTTTAATTATAGTTCCCTTGATATTCTTGATTCTATGATGAATTTGGTTACCATTTATTGTAACTCTGTAAAATACTTATTTGGCAGTTTGATTGCTATGACTCTAAGTAAGTAATTTAATTTAGGTAAATTGTCAATTCTATTATGTTAGCTCAACCTAACCATGAGCAATTTATGTTTTTCCAATTTTTTAGTTCTGATTTTTCAAATTGTGTGTCTTGGGAGGTAGATACTCATATATCTTATATGTTTTGCAGGGGGTTTTTTTAGTTTTTTTGCAAAGCAAATGGGGTTAAGTGGCTTACCCAAGGCCACACAGCTAGGTAATTATTAAGTGTCTGATACCCGATTTGAACCCAGGTACTCCTGACTCCAGGGCCGGTGCTTTATCCACTGCGCCACCTAGCTGCCCCTAGTTTTTTTAAATAAAATTTCTTTTTCTTTCACTTGCCTTTGAACTTTGCTGTTCATATATAGAAATATTGATGATTTATGTGGGTGCATTTATTTATGTCTTTCTAGTTTGCTGAAGTTGATAATTGATTCAAGTTCTAGAGTTCTCTTGATTATACCATCATATCATTGGAAATACCAAGATATTCAATTTCGTTTTCTTCTCATTGCTAATGTTAACACTTCTAATACTATATTGAATATTAACAGGGATATTGGAAATCCTTGTTTCACCCTGACTTTATTGGAAATGTTGCTAGTTTATTGCAGTTACATATAATATTTGTTGATGGTTTTATATAGATACTGCTTATTCTTTTATTCATTTGCTCTCTATTTTTTAATAGTAATGGAGGTTGTATTTTGTCAAAGGATTTTTTTGCATGTATTGAGACAATTATATGATTTCTATTGTTTTTGCTAGTATTAAATCACCCCATCTACCTGGTATAAATCTTACCCAATCATGGTGTACCATCCTAGTAATAACTTTCAATCTCTTTGGAAAAATTTTATTTAAAATTTTTGCATCGCTGTTCATTAGGGAGATTGGTCTATAATTTTCTTTGTTTTGACTCTTTCTGATTGAGGTATCTGCACCATATTGGAGTTATTAAAGGAATTTGGAAGAACTCCTCTTGTTGTTTTAAATAATTAATGTAGAATTAGAATGAGTTTTTACTTAAATGTTTAGTAGAATTCACTTGTAAATATATCTGGAAATGAAAACATTTTTTAGGGATACCTTCTTCAATTTCTTGTTCTGAAATGGTACTATTTGAATATTTTATTTCCTCATGTTAATCTGGATAGTTTCTACTTTTGTAAATGTTCATCCACTTTACTCAGGTTATCAAACATATTGGCATACAGTTGGGCAAAATAACTCCAAATTATTTCTTAAATTTCCTCTTCTTTGGTAGTAAGTTCACTCTTTTCATTTTTGATACTGAGAATTTGGTGTCTTTTTATTTTGTTTCAATCAGACTAACCAAAAGGTTATCTGTTTTATTGATTTTCCATAAAATCCTCTCCGTTTTATTTATTATATCAATGATTTTCTTGCTTCCAGTTTTATTAATCTCCGATTGGATTTTCAGAATTTCTAATGTGATATTTAATCGAGTATCTATAATTATTTTCTAGCTTTTTCTACTCTTCTGCTGGAGAGAAAAAAGGTATATTCTCTTCTATCTCCATTCAGGTTATTTCCAGTGCTCTATCACGTCTAAGTTTTCGAAGATATTATTCATCTCCTTAACTTCCTTCTTGTTTATGTTGTTAATTGATTTAATGAATTCTGAGAAAGGGAGGTTGAGGTTCCTCCATTATAAATGTTTTTCTGTATATGTATCCTTGTTAACCATTCAGCATCTCTTTCAAGAATTTGGAAGCTATACTACTTGGTGTATATATGATTAATATTGATAAAACTTCATTGTCTATGATGCCAATTAAGAATATGTAGTTTCCTTCCTTATCCCTTTTGATGACATCAGAATAATTAACCCTGATTTTTTTTTTAGTTCCACTGTGTTGCGTTCCCCTGTCCACCAGGGGATTAATTTGGTTCAGGAGAAAAAAGAAATACATGTACACTTTGGTGGGGATGTTAGCTGGACAACTAGCAGAGCCATTTATTGGTAGAATCAAACAATTCTTTATAGCAGAAAATCACAAAATGAGCATGCATGATAAAAATAATGATGTAACTCTAACTTTGTAAGTCAGGTCAAGAAGTTCAGGAACAGGGCTATCAACAAGTGGGGCCACGAGTGAAACAGTTCTGTTATCAAATCAGAGTTCTATGTATAGAAAGCCTTTAGCTCAAGGGTCACCAAAGCTCAGGTTTCTTTAGCCATAACTGACCTATAAACCCAAACTCACTCAAGCAGCTCTCAACAACACTGAAGTGTAACCTCTTTTGATCCATCCTTTTAGCTTTACCCTGTGTGTATTCTCTGCTACAAATTTGTTTCTTGTGAAAAAAATATTTTATAGGATAGTGGGTTTTAATTCATTCTTCTATCTACTTCTGTTTTATGAGAAAGTTCACCCTATTCACATTTACAATTAAGATTACTATTCTTTATTTACCTCCATGATATCTTTTCCATTTATACTATTCTCTTTCCTCTCCTCTCATTCAACCTTACCTATTTTATCTCCTTTTCCAGTTTAACTATTCTTTTAAATTTTAACTTTAACTTTATTTTCACTTTTACCTTCAGCTTCCCTTTTATTAGTCCCTTTATCCCCTTTCTTTCTCTTCCCTCACCCCCATCCCTGTAAGGTGAGGATAAATTTTTTTTAGGTTTTTGCAAGGCAAATAGGGTTAAATGGCTTGCCCAAGGCCACACAGCTAGGTAATTATTAAGTGTCTGAGGCCAGATTTGAACTCAGGTACTCCTGACTCCAGGGCCAGATCTCCATCTATAGTGCCACCTAGCCACCCTGGGAGGATAGATTTTTACAACCCACTTGGCAATGCATATTATTCCCTCTCTGGGCTAAATCTATTGAGTAGATTTAATCAGTTTTCACACCCTCCCTTCCTTCCCTCTACTATAATAAGTCTTTGTGCCTTTTCAACTGATGTCATTTATCCAGCAATACTAAGCCTTCTTTTCGTATAGTCCTTTTTATATTTTTAATATTTTAACTGTGTTTTACTTACAACCCCTTTGTAAAATATACTCCTTTTAATAGTCCTGATAGAGAAACTGTTCTCAAAGATTGATTGATTGTTTGATTCGTCCATAAGTAGTATTGTCTCAAAGTCAAAAAGTAACCTCCCCTCTTCTCCTTCTTTAGGAATACACTTCTTAGGGACTTCCAGCCAAGATAACCACAGAGAAGACAGGCACAGTGCTAATCTCCTGATCTTCCCTCATAAACAATATGAAACAAGCCTCTTTTTAAAGGTTTGGTTTTTTTTTACACACAATGGAGTTAAGTGGCTTGCCCAAGGCCACACAGCTAGGTAATTATTGAGTGTCTGAGACCAGATTTGAACTCAGGAACTCTTGACTCCAGGGCCAGTGCTCTATCCACTGTGCCACCTAGCTGCCCCTGAAAGAAATCCAGAAGGAGAAACTAGAAGAAGAAGATCTACCTCACAGTTTGTCCTCCGGGATTGTGGGTGAGCTGAGAGCAGAGGGCTGACTCTGCCAGGATCACAGGATAAGGTCAGAGGCTCAGAACTCAGCTAGCCTGATCAGTGGGGTGGGTGAGATCCTGAGACCCTGACCAATCTGATCAGAGATGGAGTGCATGAAAGTCTGAGAACTCCACTGATGCAATGAATTAGAGCTAGAACACCTAAAAGTGGGGCAAGCCTGCTTGGCCAAGTAGGGAGCAGAGACATTGATTGTGGCACTGAAGGTATGGAACTTGTCAGCAGAGCTAGAGAGAGATTTCCAGTTCTTCATTTTAGCTGAAGCCTCTTCCCAGAACAAACACAATTAAAGCACAACTCTTTTCCAAGCATGTGAGCAGAAGATGGGAGGAGACATGGGGGGGGGGGGGATAAGGGAAACCAATAGAAGGAAGGAAGGGAGGGAATAAGGGGAAAAGGGAAAGGGGAAAGAAAGGGTAGGGGGGGTGGACATAGGAGTTCAACCACCCTGAAGAGGGAGAGCAATTACCAAATCTTTCATTGATTAAAGACAAAAATACTTAACAGCTACATATACCCACTCTAAATTAAGGGATAGGGTCTCAAATAAAGGTCACCGACACTCCAGAGAAAACAACCAATACAGCCTTCTGGTCAGCACACTTGGAGTTACTAAACCCAGTGAGTAAAGCCTCTAGGGATCTCATCACCAAACCTCTGTGAACCATACCCTTGCCAATATAAGGTCTTAGTAAAATGAAGAAAGGCCAGAATAAAAGGGGGAGGGTCCATAGAAAAAATCCTAGAAGGAAAAGACCCTAACTCAGAGAGACCTAGAACCTCTGAGAAGAATAGGATCTGGTCTCCAACATAAAAAGACTTCCTTAAAGAGATCAGGAAGGAGTTTAAGAATCAATTGGAAGAGTTGGTAGAGACAATACCTTGCAACAAGAAAACAAATCATTGGAAAATACAATTGAACAAATGCAAAAAGAAAATAATTCTCTCAAAATTTCAATTGGTCAAATGGAAATCTCTTTCAAAAATGGACTTGACCATTTGGAAAAGGAGTTGCAAAAGGTAAATGAAGATGATTCTTCTCTAAAAAAGAATGGAGTCTGTGGAAACTAATAACTTCATGAGCCAGCAAGAGCCTGTTAAACAAAACCAAAAAAAAAATAAAAAATATAGAAGGAAATGTAAAATCAGCAAAATGAATGGCCTTGAGAACTGATCAAGGGATAACCTGAGAATTCTAGTTCTTCCTGAAAAGACTGAATAGAAAAAAAAGCCTAGACATAATATTTCAGATTAAGTGATGCAAATCTTCCTTGATATCATGAAAGCAGAGGGCAAAATTCTCACTGAAAGAATACATGAACCCCTCTGAAAAGAGATTCTGAAATGAAAACACCAAGGAATGTTGTGGCAAAATTCCAGAACTATCAGAAAAAAAGAGAAAATCCTGTAAGCAGCAAGAAAGAAACATTTTAGATACCAAGGAGAACCAGTAAGGATTATACAGGACCTGGGTGCATCAACATTAAGGGATCAAAGGGCCTGTAATGAGATATTCTGAAGAGTAAGGGAACTTGGAAGGCAGCCAAGAATCTACTACCCAGAAAAGCTGAGACTTTTCTTCCAGGGGAAAAGATGGACATTTAATAAAGTTGGAGACTTCCAACTTTTCCTGATGAAAAGATCAGAGCTTAATACAAAATTTGGACATCACACAGGAGGCTCAAGAAATGTATGAAAAGGTTTTTAAAAAAGGGGGTGCAAAGGAATATAAACTGCTATCCAATAAGATGAAAGTGGCTATATACCCACTTGGGAGAAAGTTTCTCATAACTCTTGAGAATTGTTACTGTATTAGAGAGAATATACTTAGCCATAAGTGATGGGCACTCATGACTTTTCTGTGACTCAGAATTATTTAGAAACACCTCCTTAAAAAGGGAGATGGTAAAATGGAGGAGATTGAATGGAAAATATCTCATTACATCAAGAGATACAAAAGACTTATTGTAATAGAGGGGGAGAAGGGAGAAGCTGAGAGCCACCTGAATCTTCCTCTCATCAGATTTGGCTTACAGTTAATGTACACAAACACTCAGTTAAGTTAAGAAAATTATCTTACCTTTCAAGTATTAAAAGGGGAAAGGGAAGGGAGGAGATGTGGGGGGGGAGAAAAAGGGGAACTAATAGAAAGAAAGGAGGGAAGAAGGGGAAAAGGGAAAGGGGAAAGAAAAGGTAGGGGCCTTGACATAGGAGAGCAAGCACACTGAAGGTGGTAGTATCCAGAAGAAAAATACTATGGAATATAGATCAAGGGAAATAAGGGGAAAAATACAGAGGTAAGATAGCATGGAAGGCAATAAAAAACTTAGTAATTATAACATTGAATGTGAATGGACTGGACTCTCCCTTAAAATGTAAGTGAATAGAAGGATATAGTTTCTCTCTCATCACATTCAGCTTGGATCGTTGTATGCCCTGAAGATGTTGTAGGGACTGACAAACTGCCTTCTGTGGGGGGAGGAGGGAAGTTAAATTGGGGGAAGTATTGCAAAACTCAAAATAAATAAAAGTAACTTCTCTGGGATAAAAAGAAATACACTTCTTAAGGCCTGCACTTAAAGCACATCAAATTAAAATCACTATATACCATATCCCCTTTTCAAGTACCCTTGGACAAAGAAAGCATGCAAAGTCAAATAAGCCATGGAAAGTCAAATAATTTAATGAACCATTTATCTCCTTCTCCCCCTATTCCACACCCTTCAACTTTACTCAGTATCAAGCAAAAGAAAATCTCATCATGATTTCATGTCTAGTCCCTTCAAGTCCGCTGTCCCCCCCCACACCCCAAGACCAAAACCATAGTTTTACAATCCTCACCAAAGTATCAGGTACATTTTCTCCCTTTTTCCCTTTAGCATACCAACATAGTACTAAAACTCTCCTTTACTGAAATACGATTTAAGGTATGATCACTTCCTAATCTTTTGTTCAATACTTGTAAATATATTTATACCCTCTGCCCCATTGTTCTATTACCCTCCTCAACTAGTATCTAGTAAGTAAAGTCACTTATAGTTCTGGAACACCTTGAAGGTCCCTCCTGAACTTTAGATAGCATGGGTAGTTATTAGGGTCATGTAGGATTTTATTAAGAGTGCAAAAGCTTAAGAGTGTTTTCAGAAGAAATAAAAAAAAATCATTCTAATTCTAAGGAGAATGAGAATTACTTGTATTGATGTACCCAGAATACTTTGCGGTTAAATATTGTTAATATTATCATTCAGTCATATTTTTCAGTTATATGTGACTAAAAGGAATACTGAACTATTCACATACACAAATATTACAAGGCAATCTTTTTAAATATATTCTTTGTTAATCCATTTATGGTTTTCTTGGCAAACTGCAGTGGTTTACCAATCTCATTTTACAGATAAGGAAACTGAGACAATTGGAGTAAACTGGCTTGTTCCAGGTCAAGTAGGTGGTGTCTAAGACCAAATTTGAACTCAGACAGATGAGTTTTTCTGACTTCTAAGCCTAGTACTCTGCTTAATGAGTGATGTAGATATTATCTCACAAAAATCTTCGTATCTGCTTACATCTCAATCACATTCTAAAGAATGGTTGTTTTAATGGCAATAATTCAAAAATTTTATATTAGAAGTCATAGGATTATTGTTCATTTCATAACATTTCAATTTATTACACTCTTGACCTCCCTCACCCCCCCACCCCCACAAACTATGCTTTCTGTCTTCAGCATTCAAGACTTCCCAGGGATTACTGATTCACTGGGATGCTTCATTTAAGTTATGCTCTCCGTCTTTACCCCTGAAATATCAAAGCTCAACCTAAATTCATCATGTTAGCTTGTGCTCTCTTGCTTTACTTTCATATTAGATACTTCTAGTCTGCTTATCTCCTGCCTCCCCTGTTCCTTAGCCTTCTCAGAATGTTCTTAGGACAGTATCAATGCTATTTACTTATATTTGCACTCAGAATTGTCTCCAGTGCTACTAATTCCCAGCACAAAACTAGTCCCTAGTTTCTGCCTCTTGAATAAATATAATTAATTAATACAATAATATTACATAATGCTATAATACATTAATACAATAATAATATATAATAATTAATAGAAAAATAATAATTAATACATTTAGCATCCCCACATTACTTGCTCTTATTCTTTTCTTAATTTTTCAGTTTGGCTTTTGACCTTATCATTCAACCAAAACTAATTTTTCCATATTTATCAATAATCAAACATTACCCTTCTTAACCTCCCTACAGTCTTTGACAGAGTTAATTATCCTATTCTCCTTGATACTTATCTCCAGATTTTTTTGTCACTGCTCTTCTTAGTTTTCTCTCATCTTCTGTAATTGTTGCTTCTTAACATATTTTGTGAGATCTTCATTTAGATGGTCCTCATGAAACATAAATGCCTCCTAAGATTTTAGTTTGGAACCACTTCTCTTCTCCCAGTATATGTCTCTTGTTGATGATGTTTGTCTTCTTCAGGCGTGTGTCAATTATCTGAGATCAATTTTGAACTCAGATACTCCTGACTCCAGGGTGATTGCTCTATTTAATACACTGCCATTATACCCTGTTAGTGAACTCATCACTATCTATGAATTCATTTATAACACTGCTCTGTCCTGCCATCTACTATCCTATTTCGAACTTCTTAATGAACATTTAAAACTGGATATCCTAGAAACTTCTCAAAGTTAACATGTTCTAAACTGAACTTATTACCTTCTTCCTGATATCCTTTTATTGAGGAAGCTATTGCAACATAAGAATTCAAGCCCTGGCATCCTCCATTCTTCATTTTCTCTCACCATTCCTTTTATTCTTTTGTTTTCAGCTACTGTATTTCTTAACTCTACATTTGTAGCATTACATATAGACAATTGCTTTTTTTCTCCTTTGAAACTGCCACCACTCTAGTACAAATCATTAACACTTTTTTGCCCAAGCTTTTACACTACCTTGTTAATTGGTCTCTCAGCTTCAATTCTCTCTCTGCCTAAGGTTATCCTCTACTCAGTTGTCAAATTGCTAAAGTGTGGGTGTATCACGCACTCAATGAAGCATACTTGTGACATCTTACAACTTCTTGGATCATACATAAAATATTCTATTTTTCTTTGCAATCACATGTGCCCCTTTCATTTTACTGTCTTATAGGCATTCTGCCACCTAGTGTCAACTGTCCTTGCAGTTACTCACCTAAAATGCTCAATCTCCTATCTCTTTTCGTTGTCGTTGATTGTCTCTCTTTCTCTCCATCTACTTTGGTGTCCTCTTCTTTTTAACCTCCACTCCTGGCTTCCTTTGAGCCTTAATTAAAATTTCACTTTCTGCAAGATATTTTGCCCATTTCTGGGTCAAAGATATTATTATTATGGAGATTATTTTACATTTTTGCTCTATGTGCCTTTTATATACATAATTGCTGGCATTTTTCCCCTCCTCTCTTTTTTCCCCCCCTCAATTTACAATAGCTATTTTCTCTTTTGCTTTTTTTTTTGTTTGTTTTTTGCAAGGCAGTGGGGTTAAGTGACTCGTTCAAGGTTACCCAGCTAGATAATTATTTAGTGCCTGAGGCTTCATTTGAACTCTGGTCCTCTCTACTCCTGGTGTTCTATCCACTATGCTACCTATGTGTGAGCTCCTAGAAGACAGAGAAATTTTTCTCATTCTCTGTATCATCAATGACTATGGCAGTGCCTGAAACTTGTAAAATGTTTAGTGAATACTAAATGACTGGTAGATTAACAAAACTTCCTGAACCATTAGCATTTCATGAAGTGATTCATACCTATATTATTACAGAATTCACAATATCAAATTATTTTAAATTGAAAAACTATGCTAGTAGTTGCAAGTAATTTTTATATAATATACTGGACCATCTGGGTAGATAGAGCACTGGTCTTGAAGTCTGAAGTGTGGGATTTTGAATCCAGTCTCAGACCACTTGATAGTTACTACCTGTGTGACCTTGAGCAAGTCACTTAATTCTGATTGCCTCACATCCAAGGCCATCGCCAATCATCCAGATTCATATATTTCCACTGGAACCAGGTGGTTCTGGAGGAGAAAGTGAGACTGGTGACTCAGCATAACACCCCCTCACTCAAATCTGTTCATGTGCCTATCATTACATCATCTCCCTGAAGTTATGGTATTTTTTGAGAACAAAGGAAAGATACCAAAAGTATCATCATCATCTAATATATTCCTTTTAATCATTAAAACATAAATTATATGGAACAAAATATCCTATATATATCCATAATTTTATATTTTCTCTCTAGCAAGATATACCTCTCACAACTATTTCCCCTAAAGTTACAAGTATTTAAATATTCATCAGTCTTGAAGTCATGTGTATATTCACATTTTGTAATACATAACTTCAATTAAGCATTTCAAGATTTTTGATTATTAATTATCAAAAGCATTAATATTTAATCAATGAGATTTGTATTAGCACACATTGAGGCTAAGATCACTAATGCTTATTTCCCATAAGCACATTAAACAAGTAGGAAAACTTCAAATCTATTAGACTTGCAATTCTCCGGGGGCTTGTAGATGTCTTAGGAAAATTAATCAGATGACATAATGATAATAGTACTACCCCCTTAAGGTTCAGTATGTGATCTCTCCATACTTATCATTTGATTGCAAATAAAAACAATAACAAAAATATAGTCCCATCTAGGAGCAATTAAGTAAAAAACAAATTAGATTCTTTTGAAGTTGAAAAAAAAAGATTGTTAATCAAAATAGACATCACAAATATTTTAACTATTCAATTTCATTTCACTCATCAACAAATTTTATCACAACAGTTAAATTCATTGCATAAATAATAGTAATTATTTAGTGCTTTAAGATGTACAAAAGTCAGGGGGGCTAGGTGATGCAGTGGGCAGTGCACTAGCCCTGAAGTCAGGAGTACCTGAGTTCATATCCAGCCTCAGACACTTAATAATTACATTGCTGTGTGGCCTTGGGCAAGCTACTTAACCCCATTTCCTTGCAAAAAAACAAAAACAAAGATGTACAAAATCAGTATATATATATATATATATATATATATATATATATATATATATATGTATTTGATACCCTTTGGAGAAAGTATTATTGGTATTATTAATATCATTATTATATTCATTTTACAGTTGAGAAAATTAAAGCAGGTGGAAATTAAATGACTTTCCAAGATCATATAGCTAGTAAAGGTTTGAGGCAGAAGTTGAATTTAGATCTTCCTGAATTCAAGTTCAATATGCTTAACTACTGGGCAATGCAATTGCTATGGTAATTAGATCCACTGAAAGATTTTGGGGAAGACAAATTTGAGGTAGATACAAAGCAAAGGTAGGTAGCATCCAGTCCAAGGGCTATAAAAGACTCATGAAATAATTTGGTCTGGCACTGCCACAGGCGATATTGAAAATGCAATAAATCTAAGATTTTTTGTGGTGAATTAATTAAATGTTTGACCAAATATGGCATATTAATTTTTAAATTAATCAGTTTGGTTATCAAATGATGTTTTAAATACCCAAATGGCCTTTGACAGGAATAAAAGGCTCCCCTCTACTGATATAAACTTGTATAGCTCACATTAGACCTAGGATATATGATTTCACTCATTATGGAAATTTCCATTAAAAAAAACTGTTGCATTTTCTTTTTTCAGAATACCACTATTCTATAAAGAAGAGTATTAAATCAAAAACACTGCCTAAGGCACTAATCAATTCTTTGGATTGTTAATGGCTAAAAGATGTTTCAAAGTTAGACCATGTATATCTGGTTCATTATAAAACTTTGGATGGATTTGCTATACATAACTGCCCTTTCTGTAAATCTATTAAATGTAAATATAATTGTTATATCATTAGAGCTGAGTGTCTGTATAAATTCTGAAACATGTTCTAGGTAAGTTGGATTCCTAAATTTGCTTAGATTATGATAGTGGGTAAAGTTTTATTTTTTACATTTACTTTTTTATTTATTTAAGGAAATGGAGTTAAGTCACTTGACCAAGGTCACATAGCTAGGCAATTATTAAGTGTCTGAGGTCAGATTTGAACTCAGGTCCTCTTGACTCCAGATGCAGTGCTCCATCCACTGCACCACCTAACTGCCCCCTATGTAAAATGTTCTAATCCCCATTAAGTTGTAACCTCCTTTCAATACTACATTGAATGGACTGCTGCTAATTTCATAGAAATAACAATAACTATAAATATAAATATATATATATATACATGTTGATATAATAATCTATTTCAATTTTATCAATTAAAATTAATAAATCAATAACAAAAAAACAAAAAAATTGTCTTGGAATATATTCTAAAGTCTCCAAAGAATTGAGTGATATTTTATATCTCTTTGGAAATAGGTATTGAAAATAAGGAGTACATATGGATAACTTTTCCTTTATATTGTGAAATTTTCCTTTAGTCTGAAGGTGTAAGTGGTAATGATAGTGGTAGGCAGGGTGGGAAGGAGTCCAGGAATGAAGAATTTTATAGAATTTGAAAGACAGTGTGTGAAATAATTACCATGCATGTCCTAATATCTTTCCTGTTTTCATTATAGCCTAACATAGCCATAGGATGACCCCCAGGTCTTTTAAGAAGAAAATGAGCAACATAGAGTTGATGGTAAATATGAACGATATAGAAATAAATATATTAATATATAGCTATATGGACTCTTAGTTGTTCCCGAAAGTGGAAATAATGAAAAATTTATCAATATGCCATGAGTAGATGTGAATTAAAGGGGAAATAGTCTCAAAACGTCTATATATTCTTTTGTGTTGAATGCTCTACAACTTTATGCTCTATAATGATAGCACATTTATTAGTATAATTAATATTCTTTATGTATAAAGAATTAATATTATTTATGATATCTCATATCATCATGAAAACTTCATCTTACTTATTTCCTTAAATTTACAATTATAATGACATTGTGGGGTTTTTTTCCCCAATAGAATATATTTATCTCTCTGCCTAAAGATTACAGAGGAATAATAATATTTCCTTGTCCATTTGCTTACAAGAAAATTTCTTAGGAAAAACACAATAAAATTTAACTTCTAAAAAGTTATCCAAACTTTAAAAAAAATAAGAGAAGAAAATCTGCAACCATAGTATAGTGAGTTTGACTTCAATTCCTGGAACAATTCCAGAACATAATACCAAATTGGATCTTACTGAACAGATAGAAAAGAAAATGTTTATCACAAAGAGTCAGAGTAGCTTTATCAAGAACAGGTCATGTCAGACTGACCTTATTTCCTTTTTTTGACAGAGTTTCTGGTTGGTAGATAAGGGGGTTGCTGTAGGGATATTTAATTTATATTTCATAAAGAAACTTGAATGACTTGTTCATATTCTTATTGGGAGAAGTTGAAGAGATAGAGTTTAGATAATAGTTCTGTCAGGTGGATTTTGAAATGGTCAAATGATTGAGTCAGTACAGGCTTGTACTGAGGCCTTTGGTGAAGAGTTCAGAGGATATGTGCTCTGTCCAAATTTTTAATATTTCTATCAATGAGTTTTGTTATCAATAGGATTTATGAAAAAGCCAAATAAGAGACAGAATGTTGTGGATAATTTAAAATATGAAGATGATATTAATTAGATTAAACTGACAACAAAAAATGTCTAAGTTCAAAAAATCAGATTCACATACAAAATGAATTTGTGTCTAAACAGTAGTTTCATTGAAAGAATTCAGAATTTTCTCTGAATTTCATGGTCATAATGAGTTAAATTCAATCAATGATTGCAAGTTTCAGAAAAAAAATTTATGCTTCCTTCAAGGGGAAAGCAATGGTTGTCATCAAGCTCAGTTAAGTATGTTATGAGTCTTGATTTGGGGGCATAGACTGCACTGGACACTCTCTAGTTTTTCCACCCAATTATAAAATTCTACAATTCTAAAGCTTTATGATACGCCAATTTAAAGAGAGTAAATATTATATTAGTCTTACTTAAGACTTTATTCCTGAGAAAGCTGTCAACTTTGCTCAAAGAAATGAATGAAAAAAGTAATAAGCATTTAGCATGAACAAAACAAGGAAGATCCACTCAATTCTCTATTCTCTAACTCTGAATTATTCTGAAATTCAATGGTACAATTCAGGAAATTTTCTCCTTACAATAACTCAGGTTTGTAAATTCAGTGTCAGCCTTTAATTTATTATCACAGTCACTATATGTGTACTTTGTTGCTAAGTCCTATTTTTACTTTCACAACCATTTTAAAATAAATATTCCTCTTTACTCTCATCACCTCCCACCTGAACTGTTGCCATAGAAACCTTCAAGTTGTTTTTTTCCTCATCTTTCCTAACTGGAATCCGTTCCCTACTTAGCTTTCAATCTTTTTGACATTTGAGTCATACCAGTTCACATCTCTATTCAATTATTCCAGTAACTCATTTAAACATATAGGATCAAATATATATATATATATACAGCTTTGACATTTAAAGGCCTCCCTTATTTTTTTTTTTTTTTGGTTTCCTTGCCCCTATGCATACTAATATCCAGTCATACCTATGTTCTTTCTATTCCTTGCTCTGGAAGTATATCTCAAAACCTTGAGTCTTTTCTCTGCTGTCTCTGAAAACCTGGAATGTTTTTTGTCCTGTCCTGATACAGTTGATTTCCTTCCAAACTCAGGGTGCCTTTTTTGTCTTTCATTGCATCCAGAATACTTATCCTAGTGTGAAGCTCTTGATAACTGTTGACTACTTTACTCATTATTTTTGTGACTTCATAGAGCAAAATACTGTTCTCCAGCCAGTATTTCCCTCTCTATATTTTCTTACCTTTTAGATAAGAAATATCTCTTCTACAGAGTGCTTAATAATCATTTTCATTAATTAATGTAGATTATAGATAAATCTTTTTTCTACTTGAATCAAGAATGTTTACTATGACCAACTGGCAGAAAAGGAAGAGGATGAAGAATCTTCAATGATACAAAATTATTGCAAATATATAAACATGCTATTAGAAAATAAACAATTTTGGGTAGCAGTCGAAGTGTCCACATATAAGCTGAGTTTTTACTCATTTAGCCAACTGTAAAAAAGGACACATAGGCTCTAAGGTTCCTTACAAAATTGACAATTTTTAACTTGATTGAATGTGAAAATTTATGACTAATTTAAATTCAATATGAATATGTACAAAATAAAGTATAGAACATTAAAGGATTTATGATATTTGCTTGTCTAGTCTCAAAAAACTATCACTTCTTAAAGTAATATTCTAAAGAAATTATGAAATCTTGCTTTTGGATTGTAATTTATTGATTTCAGGATGTGAAAAATTTTCTTGACCAGAAATTATAACATTAATATTTCTGATAAAGTCATCACTTCAGTTATGGAAATGAAAGCATTAAAATCAGGGAAATGAGATTACTTTAAGTGGTTCACATTTTTCATTAAGTTTAAGTATCTCTAGAATATTTGAGTATTGCAGAAAGCATACTAACTTCAAAAGGGGAAAAGAAAGTTTGAGCACCTGGATGGAAATGAATAGTAAAGAACATGAATAATAGATGCACTTTTCATCATGTGATGTGTCATTTGAACATTCAACACACAGATTTTGATTTTATATCTTCAATGTTCTTAACTGTACCTAAAATCCCCCTTACATATGGGAATATTCCATATTAAGTTTCTTCTCTGACAACCTATTTCTTTCAGTTGGCTGCCAAAATATTTTCCCTGTTGCCTATCGATGAAAATTTAAACACCAATCAAGGTCTAAAATAATCCAACTTCAACCTATATGTCAAATTATATGTTTCAGTTACCCCTATATGTATTCAAAGTTGCAGGTGAATGGCCTATTAGTTTGTCTTTTGAACATAAGTTTGTATCGCATATCTTCAAACATCTGTGCAAATAGTGATACTGATCTTAATTTCTTCCCTAGGATACCTTATTTTCCATCAAGTTTTTAATTTCCATCCTTAGTGAACCATTTCTAGGCCCCGTTTCCTCCCAAGTTTCTTTGAAAAATAAGAGAACTAGTCTAAAAATTCAAATAATGGAATAGGCTAAGCTTCATCATAGCTCCCGCACATAACTCCAAGAAACTGAAGCTTGCAGAGTGGTCACATCTCAGTGAAACATTTAAGGAGATGGGCTTACCCAGGTGACAGATAAGTGATAAAAAAAAACGTTTAGATACTCTGAGAACTGTATCCCAACCCTGCACATAAGCAGCCCAAATCATACAATCATCTCCTTACTAGAAGTAGCAGTGCAATTCAGCAGTTCTTTGGTGGGGTTTTTTTTGACACTTTTGAAGGATTTAACTGCTTTTGTAGGATTAAACTGCTCATCTCCTAGTATGAGGAAGGGGCTAGAAAAGGTGCCCTAAAAATTATCTACTAATCCAATATTGACCTGATCACCACAGGTGGTTGAAACACAAAATAATAGCCCCCAATTTTTTTTCAAAGAAGATTTCACTCACTATCTATTCATGTAATGTGCACACTTTCATAGGCAACACAAGTTCCAATAGACCTGAAAGACAAATAGCTCTTGTTACAGGAGAACTCAGCAGGTATCATGTCCAAATGGAAGCCCTGAGTGAAAAAAATGTTGGCAAGAGATGGCCAACTTACTGAAGTCAGAGCTGGATAAATGGTTTCCTAGGATGGCCACAGTGAAGGGGAACTCCATGAAGTTGGGGGAGGTTTTGCAATTAAAACTAATCTAGTCAACCAGCTTGTATGGCTATCACAAGGAGTGAAGGACTGGCTCCTGACAATGAGATTGCCACATGCAGAAAAATGCCAAGTCATCATAATCAGTGCCTGTGCTTCTATCTTCATGAACCCTAATAACGTCAAAGAAAAATTTTATGAAGATCTGGAGATCCTTATCATCAGGGAACAAAATGAGAACAAATTTATAATTCTAGGTAACTTTAATGCTAGAGTAGACTCAGACTACATGGTAGGGAGTCCTTGGGACAAATGGAGTTGGAAACAGTAACTGAATGGTCACAAATTACTGAAGATTTATGTATCTCATAATCCTCTCATCCAAACACAGTCTTTCATTTCCCCAAATGTAATAATGCTTCCTGGATGCAGCACCCTCTTATATTGGTCTGATCAGCCACAGTCTGTAACTTGCTTCTAACAAATTGATGTTATTTTAATCTTCTTCAATAAAGAAGGATAAGAACCAACAAACTAACCAATCAAATTTATGATCTAATTTCTCTCCTTTATCATATATTTTAATTTCTATTTATTTATATGGAAGTTATATTTTGGATATATTGTACTATAACAAAATTTTTTATTTAAGGCAATGGGTTAAGTGACTTGCCCAAGGTCACCCAGCTAAGGCAATTATTAAATCTTTGAGGTCAAATTTGAACTCAGGTCCTCTATCCACTGAGCCACTTAGTGCTCCAGATATTAAGTTTCTTAAAAGAAAAAACAACCTTAAAATGTAATATTTGAAAGAGATATCAGTGG
The DNA here is from genome assembly GCF_037893015.1 of Macrotis lagotis. NCBI lineage: Eukaryota > Metazoa > Chordata > Mammalia > Peramelemorphia > Peramelidae > Macrotis > Macrotis lagotis. The sequence continues at coordinate 365,973,752 of NC_133666.1, read as the reverse complement.
TTATATAATATCCCCCATGATCTATCCATATTGTTGTCAGTCAATCTTTGCTTGCAGACCTTTAATTAGGAGGAACTTCATACCTTTCAATTTTCTAATTTCTTATTGTCATCCCTCCCTACCTAAGTAACATACAAATTAATCATATTCTTGAACATGTATACCCACAAGTATACCACTTCCATATTTGTGAATTCTGAAATTCCTTTATTAGATAATAATCTGATAGCTAATCCCACTGTTGCCTCTGCCTTACAACAACAAATTCTCTTGTTCATCCTCACTATGTTCTCTCATTACTTTATCCTTCAGTTATTTCCAAAGAATTAATTTTTCTCTAATTATAGTTATCTACCTTCTCCATTTTCACACAAACATCTTATTTATCACTGATCTTGCCAATCTACACTGAAGCTTTAAATTCCTTCTGTCAAGCTTTGTTTTGCTTCTGTTTATGTTTTATATAATGAAGCTGAAAACCACACCCATACAAACACAAACACCAATGAAATTAAGTTGACATTGTCTATTAAAAATGTATGTTATAACATATCAATTTGACTTTAATTAAGGAAAGATAGTCCTTCTATATCTCCCTTATTATTTAGCTTTCAGTGAGGATCAATGACTTCACAGTTAAGTACTGTCTTATATATGAGGTATATTCAAGTGATGCAGAGTTGCACAAAGTTGTCAGTCTCATTCTTCCTTCCTCAGTCAATGATGTGCAGCTGCAGGACAAAAATCAGGACAACCTGTCATGGTCCAGGACAATGAAAACTTACTAAAAATATAATACCACAATATCAAAAAAAAACCCAGAAATGACACAATGTAGAATATATGTCATATTTATATATACTATATTATATATGGTATTTAGATACTCCATGATATGTTTATAAATATGCATATATATATATATATTTCATATTAACTTCTCTGGCATACCTTTTTGATTATCGTACACAAAATATACTACAATATTGTATATATGAATATATATATTATATATAAAATACTATAGTATATCATATACTGTGATTCATTCCATGATATATACAAACTATGTACTATATTTAATATAATATATTAATAATATGTTATATCCTTTAGATAAAGTACTATAAATATGCCATAATATGCAGAGTATATATTTGAATAGTGCAAATCCTGGATACATAATACATTCTACATTGTATAATATGTAGTACAGTATACAATAGATATTATTTAAAATAGTATATCAAATGTGTAGATATAGAATAGCATATAGAATACTAAACTATAATATATTATATAGTATATATCACAAACTTTATAGTTATATGTAGTAGTAATAATATAGTGGTATACTCTTTATGCATATGAAATATGGTCTAATATGATATACTAAATATATATATATTCTATGTTATATTATACAATGTTATATGTATCACTTTATATATTACTCTATACTTTGTCTTATTCTATATTCTATACTTTATGACATATGCTACATATATGTATATATGTGTGTAAATGTGCGTGTGTGTGTATCATAGAACATCTCCCTAATTGATTCACTATGGTATCCAGCATAGTTTACTCACCTAGCCCTCTCAACTGAGAACCTCATCTCATATCTTCATTAAAAAAAAGTTGAAATAGTTTTCTAAAAAGTTTTCTTTTTCCCTACTCCTTAATTCAAACAATTAAGAAATCTACTACTCTCTCCTTTGTTCCCTTTTTATTGCTGAAGTAAACACCTCTACACACATATCTAGGCTTATTCAGGAGATTATTTTCTCTTAGTGTTTAGAATATAATGAGATATTGTGACACAAATAAACATAATGAAAAAGTATAAGCAAAACATTAATAAGAAAAAAGAATATGATCTATTATAGTATAAGGGAAGAAAGATAATAGTACTGGTCAGAGATGGATTAGAAAATACTACTTGGAAAAGATGACATTCATGTTGAGCATAAAAGAATAGGTAACACTTTAATATATTTACTTGGGAACATAATCACCTTGAAAAATCATGTAATTCTAAAGCTAAAGATACTATATTAAAAAGAATTGAAGATAGGAAATTGCATAGCCTGTACTTGGATTGTAATGCAGATTGACTGGAACAGGATTATGAGGAATATAAGACTGTCATTATATTATGATGTCAAATTTCTAAGGCTTTTAATGTTATGGAATACTCTGATTATACTCAGGCAAAATAGAATCACAATGATTTAGACAAGATGAAGAAAGAAATGTTATTCTGGTAAAGGCACAGAAGATGGTTTGAAGGAGAAATAAAGGAGAAACAGGAATATATAATAGTTAAGGACTATTATAAGGCAGCACTAAAAGAAAGATGAATCAAAATAATTTTAATTAAGATAGATTTTAATTCATTTATTTGTTGCTGGAACAGAGAGAATATATCTCCCTCCTCATAATATCTAATAATATCATAATATCTAAGTGGGGGACTAGTAAAACAGAATAATTACTTGGCCCTCAATGTATTCAGTATTTATGTATGCTTTTATTTGTCATATGGTACAGTATGTATTGGAGTAGTGGAATGAATGTCATCTAAAGGCATCAAATAATGATCTTATTTCTACAAATAAATAATATTTTTAAAAAGAGGCATCATAATCAACTAGGAAATTGTTAATGAAAGCTTATGAAAAGTGGCAATGGGAGAATGATAAAGAAAGTGAAATGTATTTGAGAAATAGAGTTAGAAAAGAAACATTATTGATAAATGAAGCAATAAAAGGTGATGGAGATAGAAGTCAAAGACAACATCAAGATTAAGAACATAGAAAATTCTAAAATGGTGATGTTATTGAAAGTAATAACATCTTAAGAAAATTATATGCATGAGAAATCATAATTTTGTTTTGAGCATTAGTTTAAGACATTAATGGAGGCATTTAAGAAGTTCTTACACAGGAAACAAGCAGAGGTAATATTGGAGTGAAGTTCCAGTTATAAAGTTTCAAAGAGTTATAACTGGTGAAGTAAAAAAGAAAATGGATAGAGAAGAAGGGGAAAAATTAGTATGGATGATTTATTTAGAAATTTCAAGATGAATGGAAAGAGAAAGATGATATGGTTCCCTGGCAGAAAACGCATGGAAACAGCTTAAAGGGCCATTAGCATGTATCAACAATATGCTAGTAAATCAGGGGAAGAAAGAGAGAGAAACAAAATAAAGAGAATTACAGAGACAGATAAAGAGTCAGAGAGACAGAGACAGAGAAAAAAAATCATTACTGGAGCTTTGGGAGGTGAAAAGGTAATAACTTCACCTAAATTTATAGTCAAGAAAAATAATGGTGATGCTTGTCTTTCCCATATCCAAAAGGAATATATGTTTCAGTGACTGTGACTTACTTTATAAATTTAAAATGCTAATATGCCAATTAAACAAGGAGATTAGGCATGGATTTTAATGATACGAATATTTTATTCGTTAAGTGTGCCAAAATGTTTCAAGTATATTTTAGCTGATTTCTTGCCTTATATTTCGAATGCTTCACTTGTCTAACAGTACAAAACAAGTGAAGTATGAGATGCACTACTATATTAATTAGTATCAGAAGTGTCTACTGAAGTAACACAAAAGGGCACCTTAATTAGACTCAAAATATGACCTATTTTAAAATTATCAGTTGGTTAGAAAAAATGCTGATATTGGAGGTGGGAAAATAAATCTTTTTAAAAAGTCCTGAAAATAATAACTTTTTGTTGAAAAGCCATCTTTTTTTTTATTTACTTTTTTTCAGTTTTGAAACTGTTAAGTTATATTTTTCGTAAATTAACAAAATATTCATTCTTCTAAAGGAACTGAGACGTGATGAAATGAGATCACAGATACTAATTTCTAATTTCCTAATTTAATGTCTTCAAAATATTCCTTAAGAAATTTTAGATATGATATTCAAAGGAAACTTTATACATTGTAATCAGTCAGTGAATAAATATTTAAGCACTAAACATTTGTTAAAATTTATTAAGATCATTATTATATCATATAATTATATTATATTTGTTAGGAAAATTATTAGGCACTATATGTGATTCATGAAAATATGAAAAGAGGTTGGAATTTAAAGGAAGCCAGATGAGGCACAGACAAGGAGAGAGAACATTTTAGATACTGAGGACAGAAAGAAAGCATGTATAGGCCCAAAATATGGAGTGTCTTGTTCATGAAAGTTTCAAGAATCAAAGGACATGATGAGAGGAAGAAATAAGAAGATTGGAAAGATTTGAGACATATTCATGGTAAAGAATTTTGCATACTTAACAAAACTTCTGTATTTGATCCCAATTGTGATAAGGAACTATTGAATTTTATTTAGTAGCATGATAGTATAATTTGACCTGTGTTTTAGGAAAACTCTTTTTGTGTTGAATAGATGATGACAAGCAAATACATGGGCTATTGCTATAATCCAGGCACGAAGTGATGTTTTGCCTCAGTCTTTTTTGCCTGCTTTACTTCATCATGTTTGGTAGGTTCAATTATCATCTGTATATGAATAATTTTCAGATTATTATTTTTATTTAATCTCTCTCTTGATATTCAGTCCCAAATCATCAACTTCCTACTGAACATTTCAAAATAAATATCTTATAGACATCTCAAGTCACTATTTCCAAAGCAAACCTTATCTTTCCTTTTAATCAAAATTCACTCCTGCCCTTCACTCCTTATTTCTCTTTAAGAATTACCATACCTTACCAGAGATTCCCAATTAATAATTTTCTGTTCATTCTCATTTACTCCACATATCCAATCACCTGCCAATTATTATTGTTTCTATTTCCATTAACTTTCACATATCTGTTCCCTTTTCGCTATTCACACTGATTTTTCAATTCAGGTTCACATGTACTCTTCCATAACTATTTAAATATCCACTTTCCAGTTCATCTTCCACACCACTGCCAATGTGATTTATCTAAAGTATACGTCTGACCATGTCAATCTCCCTCCAACATACATAGAAATTTAAATCCAGTGGTTACTTATGTCTAAAATTAAATATAAATGATTATGTTTCACATTTGAGGGACTTCATAATCTGATCGCATCCCACCTTTACTGCTTTCTCATATATTGCTTTCCTTCATTACTCTCCTTTCCATTCCAACCACAGTGACCACATTTTTTCTCTGTAAGCAATTCTGCAGCTCCAATCTTGATACCATTTCACTATGTTGCAGCTATTTAGATTGTTCTTCCTCATAGTGACCTTCCTCACATTTTTCATTCAAGACTAAGATAAAACAATAACTGCTCTATAATACAATTCATTATTAGTAAAGATTATGATATATCTCCCGCTAAGGTTGCTTTATGTCTGTTTTATTCCCATCTATATATGTACATATAATTTCCTACTTGGATTACAGTAATCTCATCAAGGGTAAGAACTGTTATAAAACTTGTTTGCTTTTGCTTTTTCTTTCCAGGGCCAAATGCAATCTAAGATATACATATATATATATATTAGATATTTTTAAAATTTTGTTGTTGCTATTGAACTCGTTGCTTCTGCTGTTGGTAAGATTTCTTGAGAGAGTCTCTGAACCAAGGGAAATATCATTATGCTATCACAGAATTGTAAAATATTTTGGTGAAAATCTAGTGTAACTCTTTTCAAACAAAATGAATTGATGAAAGTTTGACAGGTTTTACATGTGCAGTTTTATTTTCCTGAAAATAACATACCATGTTTTCTTTATCATACCCTGAAATTATACTGTTTTTAAATAGCATCTTCTTTGACATGAACTTTCAGATGACAGTCTAATATTTCAGATGAAAGTCTAACTCCTCATATTCTGAAAAAGAGAATAAAAGAGATGAGTAAGAATTATCTATAGAATTTAGAAGATTTATTGAGGTTTAAAGTTGGTATCAACAATACAAAAAAGAATAGATCATGACTTCATAGAATTTCCTAAGCATCCCAGTTAAATAAAGTTGTCACAATGTATTTGTGTTATAAATATATCATAAACAGAAGATAATATTTATTTAATAAATTATATTTTCTCTTTTTAGATTTTCACTCCTAAATATATATTTTAATTTTTGCATAATAATCATTATTTTAGTCATTTTTCTTATATAAGTTGTAAAAAAATGTTTTTCACAGTAGTTTTCACTAAATCATTTTTATGTAAGTACTTTTAATATAGTATATGCAAATTCTAATGTTATACAAATTCTTTTCTTTCTTAAATTTAGAATAAAATTTGAAATATAATTACAATTAGGAATATTTTTTCAATTTTTCAGTTGTAGGATAATTTTCTACATGATAAGAAATTTTATTAATTTCTCAAATAATTAATTTTATTATTATTCTAAATTTTCATATATATATATATATATATAAATGCCTAAGAAAATTCAAATAAGTGGTAGAGTCATTATCTTATTTTTAGGTTTTCTTGCAAGACAATGGGGTTAGCTGGCTTGCCCAAGGCCACATAGCTAGGTAATTATTAAGTATCTGAGGCCAGAATTGAACTCAGGTACTCCTGACTCCAGGATTGGTGCTGTATCCACTGCTCCACCTAGCCACCCCTAGAGTCATTCTCTTAACCAAGTTTTCCATGTAATATATTTTATAATATATATTTTATTTCTCTTTGGGAAAATATTCTTGAAGATTTAGTACTTTGTTTCTCAGTATCTTCTTTTTCCCATCAGATAAAAGCAACCTTTCTCCCATAGGCCTCTTCACTCTGCATATCTAGCAAGATCTAGTTCTAAGCCGAGTTTCCCTGGAAGAAACAACTTTCATTCGGCTCTCAACTTTTAAAAATTCAATGATAAGCTCAATGAATAAATTTGGAAAAAGCACCAAGAGCAGATAAGAAAATATTATATACAGTAATATATTTTTAAGGAGAACATTGAGTGACTAAGTCATTTTAACTATTATAGATACTCAAATCAACAATAAAAGGGCTATTAGGAAGGATGCTTTCCATAGTCAAGAAAAGATTGAGAAATAGATATAGAAAATGATTTTTTTACATCTATTTATCTACCATTATATCTATCCACAAACATGTTTGTTTCTAATGATAGCCATCTCTATGGCAGGGTGAGAGAAGATAAAAGAGGAAAAAAAGAAACTTACATGATAACTTCATTACTTATTGAAAGGGAATAACAAGTTGCACACAACAGATTGGTATTTCTTCCCATTCTATTGTTATGCAAATTCTTTCCTTAAATTCAGGATAAAATTTAAAATAAACTAAAAAAGTCCAATGACAATCATTATCCTGTTTATAAAACTTAGTATTAATAACAAAATGAAAATTTCCACTATTGCTTCATGTGTCTTTTCAATTAGATTATTTTTATAGAGAGAAACGATAGAAACAATTGTCAATTTTATTCTAACAGGTGATACTCTCATATAATATAACAAACCCATTCACATGACCTCTAGTCTATAGGAATTATCATTCTAGTTAGTCTTCTATCTGGACCAAAAATACTCTGGCTTTACAATCCTTTCTTATTATACCCAACAAAAATAATTTTAAGGCTTTTTTCATATTCATTAAGAAATCGGTAGAGAATGTATTGAATACAAAACTAATGGACCTTGACCTATCATATTCTGTTAGAATAATGGCATTCTATCTATTCTTTAAGGATCATGAAAGAGCTGAAACAAACTAGAATTGCACTCTTTTACATCAACATTATTCATGGGATTTGAACAAAATCATGGTAAGAAATAGTATCCAAAACACATACTTTTAGACCAAATGACAAATAGAACACTAAACAATTTGGTGAATGTAGCAGACAATTAGGTATTTAGAACATGAAAGACAAGTAAGTATTATGATTTAACTCTATCTGACATTTCTGTGACTCTGTAGACGCAGAATTAACAAAGTAAAAATAAAACCAAAATCCATTGAGAACCAAGTATATTTATCAGTTTGCAAATAACTGCAAATAGTTTCTCTTCAGATTTGTGATGGCATGATAGCTATGAATTAAAAATTATATATTTTATATATATTATGTATTATATCATATAATTATATGTATTATATAATTCTATAATATTACTTATCCCTTTTTTGCCTTCAAATAGTTTACAAACTATTTTAAAGTGTACCAAAATAAGTTTCACAAAAAATAAGGTTCAATTGTAGTTTTTAAGGCAAACAGATAAATCTCAAATAAGAAATATGGAAACAGGATAGCTTGTTATTCTTATTGAAAATTAAGTTCCAACTTACTGAGTATGTTTCAATATGATATGATCTGGGAAGTAAAGAAGTAAGACTTAGAGGATCTCATCAATAAATCATTCTGGTCCAGTAATTATTCATTAATATGAAGTATGCACAATAATATATCCTCAGTAATGAAAACAAGAATTTTGTTGAGAACTGAACAAAACTTAGCAAGTTACAAAGAAAATAAAAGCAAAAGAACAAAGATTTATTTAAATTTAAATATTTTGTTTATTTATTTTTTCCACCAATAGGCAACAGTAACTTTGAACAATCATTTTTGGTAAGGTTTTAGATTTTATTCTTTTTTCTTTTCCACCCTTCCCTTCTCTCTCTCCCACAGACTAAAAGCAATATAATATAGTTTCTATATGTTTAACCATGTTATACATAAACCTACATTCATCATGCTGTAGAAGAAGAATCAATTCCAAACTGTAAAAAAAGAATATTAAAGAAAAAGGAACATAAAATATAAAACAACTTTTAAAAATCAGAGATAGCAATCTTTAGTCTGCAATTAAACTACAAAATTCCTTCTGTGAATATAGATTGTGTTTGTCATTAAATATCTTTTAGAATGATCTTTGATTATTGTACTGTTGAGATGATCATAATTGGTTATCACCCAATGATGCTGTTAAGTGTGTCTAATGAAGAGCAGAGATTTTTAGTCAAATATAAAGGAAACTATCTGAAAGTAAAAAATACTGATGTACTATTTTGGGATAGCTTATCCAAGAAGGATTATAGAACTCCAAACTGCAATAACATGTGATACTCTCATGCAATATAACAAACCCATTAATATGGCCTTTGTGTCAAGGTACATATGTGGGCAAATTGTGCATGTGAGTACAAATACACACTACTTTTAATAGGTTTTATGTTATGGGAACTTTATATAGAAAATATAAGCTTTCTTCTTTCTTTCCTTTTTTCCTCTTCTTTTTTCTTTCTTTGTATCTATCCTTTTCTTTTCTCTCTCTTTATCTTACCTTCATTCATCCTTCCTTTTTCTTCCTTTCATCCTTCCTTCCTTCCTTCCTTCCTTCTTTCCTTCCTTCCTTCCTTCCTTTCTCCTAGGGCTTCTCTTGTGTAATAAACTACTAGTATGCAAATTCTTTTTCTTCTCCCTCACCTTATTTTATTCTCTCTCTCTCTCTCTCTCTCTCTCTCTCTCTCTCTCTCTCTCTCTCTCTCTCTCTCTTTCTTTCCATTCAAAATCACCACCTACTTTGTAACTTAGCATCTTAGGTAGTTACTGGAAGGTGGGGGAGTGGTTTTGATTTGTTCTTTGATCTGTGATGTTCAATAATTTCTGTTAATGATTTAAATGAGCCAAAAGAAACACAAATGCAAATTCTTTCTTTTTCTCTTTTTCTCTTTATTATATTTATTTTATATAAGATTTTTTAAAATTCCTCTGTTTCTTAGAAGCTAAAATAAATGATATTTTAAAGATTCTTGTTCCATATCAAAGTATCTCCATTTTTAATACTATCTCACTTTCTAATGGAAAAATATATATAGTAGCATAAAATTTGTTCACACTATGCTAGTAGAAATTATGTTTCCTGAAAACTCATATCTCTCTTTTAAGTGAGATGCTTTTTTAACACATTTGCAGTGGAAGTTGATGATAGATATCTTCATCACCAATACAAATTAATGTTTTAGATTATGACACACAAATACTCATTAGCATTAGGGAAGATAAGAATCATGACAATCAGGATCATCATGCTCATCAATTTATTGACGTTTTATATATATATATATATATATATATATATATATATATATATATATATATATATATATATATATATATATATGAGATACCCAAAATGTTTACTTCTACAGGATGTTATTGAATAGATAGTGTAAGAACTAACCTGTCAATTTTTAAAAATGTGGAATTTCTGGTTTGATAAGAGCCAATGACTTTATTCTATCTACCAGATGTTACACTTCGGTTTCTTTTTGTTCATTCAAATCATTAACAAAATTATCCAAAATCACATGTCAAAGAACCCATCAAAATAATCCCCCCCCTCCAGTAACTAGTTAAAATATTAAGTCACAGAGCAGGTGCTGATTTGGAAATGAAAGAACAAGGAGAGAGAGGGAGAGATAGAGAGAGAGAGAGAGAGAGGAAGGAGAAGAAGAAGAATGAGAATTTCCATACTGGTAATTTCATTTTTTTTCACTAAGAGGGTTTTATTTCATTTTACAGATACATGAAAAAGGATAACACTGTACCCCCTGACATAGCTCTCCCATCTCCCTTTCCTGTTTGGTTCTCCCAAAAATTTCAAAGAAAAATATCTCTACCAGGAGAGTTGGGCAAGGTTTGCAATGTGTAAACCTAAAATTTTTAATGTTAAGTTATAAAGTAGTAGTAATTCATTGTTAAACACATATTGGTGATTTCTTACACGAGAGAAGTCCCAGGAGGGGAGGAGGGAGGGAGGAGGAAGGAAGGGGAGGAAGGAGAGAAGGAAGGAGCAAGAATGGAGGGAAGAAGCTGAGGAATGAAGGTAGGAAGGAAGGAAGGAAGGAAGGAAGGAAGGAAGGAAGGAAGGAAGGAGGAAGTAGGAATTAAAGAAAGAAGGGAAAATAATGAAACAAGGAAGGAATAAAAGAAAGAAAGAAGAAAATAAGAAAGAGTGTTACAGTGGAAAGGAAAAGAGGGATAGAGGAAAAAATAGACAAGGAAGAAAAGAGAGAAAGTGAAATTCTTTCTTCTACTAGTATCTAAATCTGTTACATTAAGAATGTCTTCTAAAATTGTTACCCTAATATCTGGAGGTTGTTACAAGATAATAGCTGTATAATAGTTATTTTTTCAAAATATGTTTATCTTTCAACATTCTTTAGTATGAATAACCTAGAATATCCTGATAGCTACTAGAGAATTGTTATTATTAAAGAAACAACACAAATGTGCTTAGATTGGGCAAAAAAGAAAAAAAATAAACTAATATCAGTAGGGATTTCATAGGCAAAGGCACTTTTGTTGAGTTATTCCAAAAACATTAATCCTTTGAATTTGCATCTAGTTGAGAGTTTATTGTTAAATATTTTACACTTGCAGTAAGCATATAAATAAATTGAAAATTGCATTCTTGCTTTATCATCTAGAGAGAATCATTAGTCCTTTGATTTCTTTTAAATTAAAAATTGAAAAAAACACTTTAGTAGCTGTAAAAATTATCTCTTATGCATCTCTTCATTAATCATAATTCCTCATACCAAAAATGCCTAAAATGTAAACATGTTTATCAAAAGTATGCATGTACAATGCTAATCTGTCTTTCCATCAATGAGGGGAAGTGGGTGGAAAGGGAGAGTGGATGGAAATTTTGTAACTTAAAAATATACATGAACATATGGCTGAAAATTAATTAATAAATTAATTAATTAATTAAAAAATAATTCAATGAAAAGAACAGTGGAGATGGGTTAAGAATATCTTTTTCTGAGTCCTTATTCTAACACTTATTAACCATGACATCTTGAACAAGTGATCTTAATCCTTTGAAGTTATTTTTTTCACATATGTAAAATGGAATGCTGATATTAACACATACATCCGATGGCATAATATCAAGAAAAAAATATTGTAATGGATGCTTTCCTTTCCTACTCTTCTATTGTTTGTTTAACAAAATAATAGATAGATGCACAGCCATTACCTTGGATGATGATACTGGTGAGTGGTGACTAAAAAAAGCTGAGTTTTTTAAATTTTATGAATTTCACTGAATGTTTAATTGTTCAATGTTGAGATCAAATAAGTCATATATACGCAGAACCTATTCCTTTCATGCCAAGTGTGCAATTCAATAGGTTCAGAGAAATTTATAGCTACTAAAGTTTAACATAAATGAAAAAAGAATTGCAACAAATATAGACCCTGGAGCTGTCTTTCCCTTCTCTGCAAGTTGTAGAAAACAATTCTAAATAATTTTAATGACCAAGTTTCATTGCCTTTGGAGAAGATGAGGAATATTTGAGAATATATTTCCAAAGAGTACAAGATATTCTCCTCAGTGAATAGAGTACAATATATTTTCCTTGGAACCATTGAGAAATGCTAATGTAAGTGTCTATATACTGTGAAAGTAAAGAAATCACATAGTTATGAATTATTACGTTATTATAAAGAAGAAGAAAGAGATGTCTGCATAAGGTACATATCTAACATGTTGCTAAAATCCCTCAGAGTATTTGGAATTGAACCTTGAGCCTAAGAGAACCATGTACACTGAATGCTTAAGATGACTTAATAATAATGGACCTATGTTTTACAATGGAAAATACTCCAATTTACAGTCATTTCTATATTTCCAGAATCTTAAGTTGAGAAGATCATTATAAACAAAGAGGATAGATATGATAATTAAAATGGGTAAGATTAAATTAAATTATATTCATAACATTTGCATCATAACTTCTATATTTTATTCCTTGACTTTGAATCTCAAGAATTCAACACATTGTTAAATCCAGATTTGATCAGCTTTTCAATCAACTTGATTTCTCTGAGATTTTCACAAAACAAAAAAAGCAAAAAAAAATTAAGATTATTCTATGACTAAATTAATCATCATAGACAACTTTTACTACCTAATTGCCTTCAAGAACAATATGAAACTGTAATTGATTATCACATGCATTTTCATAGAAAAATCTAGAAAATTCCTTTGCTAACTAACTCTTAAAATACCTTTGGCTTATACTGATTCTGGATTTTGCTTTGTACTCAGAATTTCTTTTGGCAATTTGATCAAAGTGAACAAATCTAGTAAAATGGTAACAATGCATTTTTTTCCTGAAGAAAAACAGAGAAGAACATCAGAGAGCTGATGGCATCCCTTTGGGTTTTACCAGCTGCCAGCTTGCAAAGTCAATGTAGTGACTAAAATTGTAAAATGTAGCTTTTAATTTGTTTTTATGGTCTGATAAATATGACATTCATCCATGACAGAACAACCAACCCACCTGTCCATATCAAATATAAGTATTTAGCTTCAAATGAAAAATAGCATAGATTCAATAAGTATCTTTAATATTAGAATCATTTATTTTGAAAGTTATATACAAACATTTTATAGATATCAAAAATATGCATACTTAAATGTGAAATATTTGAGTCTATAGAAAAGGAAAGTTAAGTAAGTACCTAATATACATCTCAGATATGGATCGTCAGTCTAGATAAATAAAACAAACATACATCCCTGATGTTTGCTGCAATGAAGTTAGTACTTAGCACTAACAGGTGCTTAATGATTGCTTGTTGATTGAGTGAATGAATCAATAATTGAATGAATGAGTAAAGAAGAACTTACTCAATGGTGAGATAATAACCAGAAAATTTTATAAGGCAGTTTAATGTACTTATGTAGCAAGTGAACCATATAAATATTGACATTTTTCACTAGAAACAGAATGAGAGGAAATAAGGAAGTTGAAGCTAAATGTGAAAATGGCTCACAGGTTCATCTTGTCATGGAATATAATGTATTCGATGAATATAGTTTTATTGTCTAAACAAAAAAATACTTCATATGGAATACTTGTGAATTTCTCTTTGAAGTGCTTATATTGACAATATAAAAATAAATTTCCATCAAGTATATCCATGAAGGTAGTTACAATTTATGAACAATGTCTGCTGGAAAGAAACAAGAATCTGAAAAATTCTGTGAAGAACTTAACCAATGCATTTTAATCTGTAAAGCAGGTATGCCAACATTCAATCCATACAAAGTGGGCATAGATTTATGGTTATAAAAGCTATATTGAATAATATCAATGAAGGTTAAGAAATAACAAGTCAAAGCCTAGCAAAATATAGTGAAGATATATCAGTCTATGATATAATGAATACTTCTCTCAAATAAGAATCAGAATATTCTAGATGTAGTTAGTGATAAACTTCTCAAAAATAAGCAAAACTGTGAATGGACCCATGAATTTAACTAGAAAGTAGCTAGTGCTACTCATCACCTACATAGCATCTGATAACCAATAATACTTTAAAAAATTATGATGACTCTGGAAAAATAAGTCGTTAGTTTATTGATTTAAATGCAACCTCATTAGTTAAGATATCAAAAGGAATTACATATGGAATGGTTTTGATTTAATCCTTAAACTAGTGCTGTTATTAGGATTTGATTAAAAATAAAATATGAAATCACTTATAGTCAAATTATTAATTGTTAGAATAAAAGTGATCAAATTAGAAAAAGAAGAAAAGTTGAGCAGAAATGGTTTTTGTCTCCAACTCAATTTATTTAAAAAAATATTGAAATATTGAATCTAGGTAGAGATAACACTTTTTTTAAAAATGGAAACTAAAATGGTTCTTTAAAACTCTAGTGAGGTTATTTAGTTTTAAGTGATAGCTAGGTGAATGATTATAGAATTTATAGATTCCTGTTCATTTATGTAGCAAAACTAGTTATTTGGAGGCTTCTTTTAATTTCAAGATTTTTTTTTAGAAATTTAAAGACATGGAATTAAAAGAGAGGTGGGTGTGATTAATTATCCTATAGAATATTTTGTTTCAATTCTTCTCAGAGATATAGCTAGAAGGAACTTTTGTTGAATACTTGTTAAAATAGAATTAATATAGAAAAAACTCATGTAAAAAAGTTCTTTCTCAAATAGTTTCTTGAACAAATGCAAAGCTTTTATGAGATTTCTTGACTCAGATGCATAAAGAGCTTTGCTCAATTTCATCTCTGAAGCAACATTAACATGTATCCCAAGGAGCAACTTGCTTAAACTCAACAAGAAGAAAGCCAATTGGCAGAGCCATGGAATTTAGTCAAATTTACATAGAAGATAAATTATTTGAAGATAATGGAGTTGCACAGATGTACCTATATACATATAATATTGTGTTCATTATATTAGGTCCTGAAACTCTACAGATGTTCAATACTCTATCCCTCATTTTCAAATAAGATTTGGAAAAACCTGGGAAAACTGTGGGCCATAGACAGTGCTGGTACAGATAATATAAATGATGAATAAATTGAAGCTTAGAAGTAAAAATAGTTTAATTATATATAATTACAGTAGTAGAAACAGCTTAACTACAGAGAAATCATCTATAAGTATTGTTTAAAATTATTTTATTGCAGTTAAATCTAATTTCCCCTTCTCTAAGGGAAACAAAAAGTTGTTTTCAGAATCCTTGAAGTTAAAATGCATTAAAGAAGCTAAGAACTTGTCCAATTATATCCCTATCTAGATACATCTATAGTATCTGTGACAAAAGATCACTAAGTATCTACTCAAAGGTCATCAGTGTTGAGAGAATCACATTCATGACAGCCTATTCCACATTCTATCAAAAAGAACCAACCTTCCAATAATCCATACATAAATGGTTTTTAACATTCTGTCAGGGATATCTTTCCATATTATATTATATTTCACATGATTTAGGTATATATTCATATATATATATGAAAAATTATTTCAATATTCACAAGATTTCATATTCCAAGAGTCTTGAATAATGTGATAATAATGCTATAAATATAAATATATATATATATATCAGTTATCTTTTCATATAATACAGTTGCATCTCCTCCACATTTTAAGGTACAGATTTAAAATCAGCTCACATTTTATTAGTGGGAATTAATTTTTATCATTTTTAAAAGCACTCTCCTACTTTAGAAGAAGATTGGGCAGAAGTCAAGATGGCAGTGTGGAGACAGGAATTCCCAGAAATTCTTCTCCAAAAAACTCAAAATGCTGTAAAATAGTGATTCTAACCAAATTCTGGAGTGATTTAACACTCAGAAAACCTCACTGAAACAATTTTTCAACCCAAGACAACTTGGTAGTTCTGTGGAAAAGACCCACTGGGTTCTGAGTTTGAAAGAGTCACAGCGCAGGCTGCAACTGCTGAAATGGAGGAAAACCAACTTCAGCCTTTGAGGAACAAATCACTGTGTACCTGGGTCTCTGGGGACAACTGAGTCCATGACAGCAGGACCAGCTTCCAGTCCTCTTGACCCTGGTATTGCCTAGGATGTTTTGGAGTGGCAGTTATGAGGGGCATAGTAGACAGAGGACCAGCTCTGGAGTCAAGAAGACCTGAGTTCAAATGTGGCCTCAGACACTTAATAATTACCTAACTGTATGACCTTGGGCAAGTCACATAACCCCATTGCCTTGCAAAAAAGCAACAATAAATAATATAAAAATTGACCTGGAAAACATCTAGAAGAGTTAATTTAAAATTTGGGGGGTTGCCTGAAAGTCTTCATCAGGAAAAAAAAAAAAAAAACCTAGACTTCATTTGTAAAGAATTTTTTTCAGGAAAATTGCCCTGATATCCTAGAAGCAGAGGTAAAATAGAAATTGAAGGAATTCATTGATCACCTCCTGAAAGGAATCCTGGCCCCCTCTCCCCCTCACAAAACAGAAAATTATAGTCATATTCTAGAACTCCCAAATCAAAAGAGAAAATACAGGTGGCCAGAAAGAAATTATTCTATTACTGAAGTGTTATAGTCAGGATTACACAAGATCTGGCAGAGTTTATATTAAGGGCTCGTAGAATTTGGAATATGATACATTGGAAAGCAAAAGAGCTTAGATTACAACCAAGAATCTTTCAAACTTTCTTGTTGAAAGACTAAAGTTGACCAGAACATTTGATCTCCAAGTACAAGACTCAGGTGAATCATAGAGAGGGTGATGAGAAGGGCATATTATGAGAGATTGTCAGAACAATATATTAATGAGGAAGGACAAGGTGATAGGAGAGAGAGAATAAAATAAATGGGAGTGATGAGTTATAGAATGGAGGGAAATACAGTTAACAATAGTAACTGGTGGAAAAAAACATTGAAGCAGCTTCTGTGATGAACTTACAATAAAGATTGCAACCTATCCCAGAGACAGAGTCGATGGTATCTGAACATAGACTGAAATACTCTTTTTTTTCACTCATTTTAATTCATTTGAGTTTTCTCTATCGTCTTTTTTTGGTGGGGGGGGAGGGAAGTGGGTTTATGTTTACTTTCCCCAACAAGGTTATAGTAGCAATGTGAAAATAAATGAATATGTCATTAAAAATGAAGAGAATTGGACTTATTTGTTTACATTCTGATCAGGTAATGTAAAGAATTAACCATATATTTATTGGAGGCAGATAAAATACAAATTTCTACGAATTTCAAGACTGACTTTTATTTCAAATAAAAAAACAAATCTCTTAAAGTGCTTAGAGACATGTCAATTTACAAATATTACTTGGAGCATGCCATTATATGTTTGCAATTTAGGACTGAGTGAGGCCCTTGAGTGCCTCTGAAAATTGTCTTCAGTGTCCACTGAAGTGATGACTAGTGGCTTAATATGTACTTCATCTAGAAGAATAGGATGGAATCTATGAAGGCAAAACACTATAATATATAACCTTCTATGCTATACACTTCTGTTATGACTTTTCCCACCTCAGAGATTCATTAAATCACAAACCTGGAAAGAAATGTAGAAGTAGGTAATTTAGTCTAAATTCAAAATTATTTCCTTACAGATAAGGGAAATGGTGTTCAGAGATGAGTGACATAAGCAAAATTAAAACAGTAAGTTATGGTACAGTGGATAGAGCACCAGCCCTGGAGTCAGGAGTACCTGAGTTCAAATCCAGCCTCAGACACTTAATAAATAATTACCTAGCTGTTTGGCCTTGGGCAAGCCACTTAGCCCCATTGCCTTGCAAAAAACTAAAAAAAAAAAAACCCAGTAAGTTAGTTGTAAAGCCTTCTCCTAAATGCTGGGGTCGTGCCAATCAGTCCTTTGTTAAACTGTGCTTAACTATCCTATGCTATTTTTGGTATCATGGGTCAGTCCTGTAGTCAACCTTCAATTCCAAAGTCAGAAGTGATAAAAGGTTAGCCTATTGATTTAAGATTTAGAAATTCCTTAAAGAAATATATTTTTAAGCACATTCAACAAAGTACATACTTTATTTCAGTATATTTAAACAACTTTTTTCTTCAGAAATTTCAGCCATTTGAGGGGAAAATTGATTTGATCTTGAATTTTGTTTTTATTTTAACTTAAAATAATTCTAGCTTTATCACAGATTCTGTTGAACCCTCTAAAGATAATATTTCATGTGTTCATTTCCTTATAACTATATTACAGTTATTTTATCATTATAAATTGAGTTGTATTATTATAGACTCTACTTTTTAATCTATATGATTGAACAATAAAGACATCTTAAGTGGAGAAATTCTTTACATTTGGCCAGTTTCAGATAGCTGAGAGAAAAAATTTAAGTTATTTGAGTAATTTCATTGTAGGATCTAAAAGAAATTTATTTTTGGAACTTAAAGGAAATAGTAAATGAATAAATAATGTACTTTATGCCTCTTTTTAAACCTTGGAACTTGTTTCTATGTGTAGAAAATGAATAATATTTTTTCCATGTCTATTAACTTAAGGGATAAAATGTAGTTTCTGTGACTATATGTTTTCACTCCACATTGAAAGTAGATAGAAATGTAGATCAGCTTTGGTTACAGAAAGTACAGCATTGATTTATATTACTATGCCCCATGAGACTTTTAAAAGTAGAATAATATTTTTTTGCATGTCTATTAACTTAAGGGATAAAATGTAGTTTCTGTGACTATAAGGAAGGTAGCTTTTGGTTTTGACAATACTTATTATGCATGCCACTTAGAAGAGAAAGCTTCACTGAAATAAAAGTAAAAAGTACCAGAAGTGAAAAAAATAGTATTGAATATTCTAAGATTATTGCTTCCTTTCTTATAATTAGATATACTAACATTTTACTGATTAAAGCTAGAATATATTTCAATTTTCTTTTCTAAATTAATATGTGAATGGGTATGTGATAGATGAAAAATAATGTGGCATTCTATTAAATGTTCGATTTCATTCTAAGTTATTTCACTTAAAGAATGAATTAACTAAGAGAAATTATATAACATCCTTGATTTTGTATTCTATAAGAAGTGATTGTATTTACACTATTATCATCACAAAGACATTATGAGGAGAGTTTTAAAAATACAATTTATTGATGCTTTAAAAAAATGAACTTTAGAATGACAGAATGTGCAGGCTACAAGTGACTATGGAGCATATTTACTCAAAGTCTTCATTTTATAGAGGAAGAAAATAAGACTTAAAGAGTTAGACAACTTGTCCAAGATACAGCCATGGTTAGTTTTTAAAAGAGTTCTATCTAAGAAATTGTTATCTTATTCCAATTTAACATGTTTTCCATTATATGGAATTTTCTTTTTAAATGATTTTTCTCCATTTATGAGATTATAATTAATTTTGCTTAAACAAACAAGATTATTAAATTCCTAGGGTATAATTCTACTCCTTTCAGTGTATTATCTGTGTAGTTGATGTAGCATCTCTCCCCCTCCTCATGTGTGAATAATCATGTGCTAGTTGAATAAATCAGTAATAAGAATATTTCAATCACTGGTCAGAACAACTTCAAATTCTAAATGGAACATTGCAACTTTGTTTCTTGCTGTCCTCTATACACGACTACAATTTGTAACACAACGTTTCAAGAGAATTATTTTGTAGGCTTTTATTTCTAGCAAAATGTGCTAGAAGAGATTATCTCTTGATATGTCATTTATGTTTAAAATTTGGTAAACTTCTTTTACTTATATTTAACATCTCCCACCCATTTTAATGCACAATTATGTCACTCATATAAATCTTAACTTAATAGTACTCATTGTTCAGTGCAATAAAAACGTCTGAACTCAATTTTACAGTGTTTTAGTAAGGAATTTCTCAGTTGGCATATATAATTTCAGGATCGTATAGCTCTTATGGCAACAAGAAAAATTTCAATATTATACAGTGCCCTATAAATTCACAATGACAAACTAATTATATGAGATGAAACAGCACTGCAGTAAAGGTTATTCTGGTATTCCTTTAGTCTGGAAGTTCATAAATTCTGACTACATAGATTACAATTAAACAATGAAAAAAATGAGTAACAAGAATTGCACTGAAGTGAGATTTGCTAAAACCAAATTTTGTCCAAAGTATAGAATTTTTAAAGTGGAATGTATCATAATAATAATGCAGAGCAAATTATGGTAGTTTTATATTAAGAATATTTTCTTAGAAGATAAAATTAGATTGCTGAAATTTAGTGTCTGTCTTTATCCAAAAATATTTCATTTTTTGCTATAATTCCAGACTTAAATAACTTTATGTGATGTGACATTTTCCATGCAATTACATTTCAAAATATCTTTCCATAACCAATATTTCACTAATAAAATGAAATTAATTTTTATAACAATTATTGTTATCATAGTTTCAATTTGTACCCAACTGTGTGTGTGTATATAAATTCTTCCCTCTTTTGACCAGTTCAAATGAGAGTGAGGTTTAGTTTTAGCCACTAAATCCACCCTCAGGGGTTTGTAAAAACTCTGCTTGCATTCCCAAAATATGTGAGAAAATTTTACCCCAGCTACTCTTTCCTTTCTCCTTACCCAATATTTTGCTATTCTCCTCCCTTTCAAACATCCATACATAACAGAATGAGTCTAAGCCCTTCTCTCTGATTAGACAGTATTCTATGACTTTTATAATGTCAGGGTTCAGAATAACACATTATTTCCTTAAAAATTAAGCAAGTCATACTTGCTATATCACTTAGCATTTCTTGTTTGCATTTATCTTTTACATTTATCCTAATTCCCGAGTCTGATAAACTAAAGTTCTAATATCTTTATTATTGTCTTCAGGAATGCTTAGATGTCCTTCAGTTTTTTCCCCCTTGTAAGACTATTCCCTTTTTTCTGTGCATGGTTATTCTTGACTGTGATTTAATACCTATTTCCTTCAGAAATATTTTGTTCCAAGACAGTGGTGGTTGATGCATAGTTTCTGGTTCTGACTTTATGCTCACTGCTTGTAAAAAGTATGGAATTTTTTTTTCATTTTTATTTATTTAGTTGGTTAGTTATTCTTATGTTGTACAAATGATGTTTTTATACATTACTAAAATATTCTTGTTTAAGAGTAAACATAATAACCCCCCAAATATAGACCCACATGAGTGATAAAGGAAAGGAAAGAGAAAAAAATAAAAATAAAAAATAATAATAATAGGTGGAGCCAGGTGGCACAGTGGATAGAGCAACAGCCCTGGAGCCAGGAGCACCCAAACCCAAATCCCAAACTCCTAACAATCACCCAGCTGTGTGACCCCAGGCAAGCCACCCCAACCTCATTGCCCTGCACAAACCAAAAAAAAGAGAAAGACCCAAAATAATAATAATAATAATAATAATAATAATAATAATAATAATAGATAGGGGTGGCCAGGTGGCATAGTGGATAGAGCACTGGCCCTGGAGCCAAGAGCACCCAGGTCCAAATCCGGCCTCAGACACCCAGCAATCACCCAGCTATGTGACCTCAGGCAAGCCACCTAGCCCCATTCTCCTTGCAACCCAATAATAATAATAATAATAATAATAATAATAAATGTACTTCAGTCTGTGTTCCAACACCTCCACAGGTGGATCACATTCTTTATGATACATCCATCACAAAAGGTACTTCCATATTTTTCCACCATTGCCATTGCTGATCTCAACTCCCTCCATTCATACTTCCTCACTACTATATACTATATTTTCTCTCTCCTTTCACACTGTCCCTCTTAATAAATGTGCTGTAAGGTAGCTGAGTGGTGCAACAGACAGATCCCTGGCCCTGGGGCCAAGAGGCCCCGAGCCCACATACCACCCCTTGGGCCCAGCATACACCTGGCCCTATGGTCCTGGACAGGCCATCCAAACTCAGCCCCTTGCAAGAAATAAAAATGAAAATGTGTTATATCTAACAACTCTCCCCCCAGGATCCATCCTCTCCTCTATCATTCACATCCCCACCCCTTCCCCCTGTTCCCCCTTCCTCTCCTTCTTACTCCAGATGTCTATATCCCATTGAGTGTATATGTTGTTTCCTCTCCTAGCCACCTCTGATGAGAGCGAAGTTTCCCTCATTCCCCCTTGCCTTGCCCCTTCCCTCATCATTGCAATAGCTCATTGTAATAAAAAAAAATCTTATTAGATGAAATATCTTAGCCTATTCTAGCTCTCCTTTTTCTTTCTCCCATTACATTTCCCTTTGACTCCATTTATACACTATATTATATCTTTAAATTCAGCTCTCTCCAGTGCTTCATCTATAAAAATAGATTCAGGAAAGATAATTTTAAAATTATTGGAATACCTGAAAGTCATGATCAGGAAAAGAGCCTTGACATCATTTTCAAAGAATTACTACAGGAAAATATCCCAGATATCCTAGAAGCAGAGGGCAAAATAGAAATTGAGAGAATCCACCAACCTCTGGAGAAAGAGATCCAAAAAAAAAAAAAAAAAAAAACCCAACCCCGCTGAATATTATAGTCAAGTTCCAGAACTCCCAAGTCAAAGAAAATATTACAAGCAGCCATAAGGAAACAATTCAAATATTGTGGAGCTGCAGTTAGGATCACACAGGACTTAGCAGCAACTACATCAAAAGCTTGTAGGGTTTGTAATATAATATTCCAGAAGTCAAAAGAGCTCGGAATGCAACTGAGAATCAACTACCCAGCAAAACTGAATGTCCTCTTCCAGGGAAAAAGATGGACTTTCAATGAACCAGGAGAATTTCAAATGTTCCTGTTGGAATGGCCACAGCTGAACAGAAAGTTTTATCTTCAAATACAGGACTCAGATGAAGCACAGAGAGTGGAGGAGAAAGGGAAAATATGAGGGACTTGATGATGAACTACATGTATTCCTGCATAGAAAAATCATACTGATAATACTCATATGAACCTTCTCTTTTAAAATTTCTTGAAATTATGTCTAGGTTCTTTTTCCATGACTTTCAGGTAATTCAATAATTCTTATGTTTTAGTATTTGATTTTCAGGTCAGTTGTTTTTTGCTCTATGATTCAAAATGTTTTATTCTTCTGTCTTTTAATTGTATATTAATAAGTCTTGTGCTTTCATGGAGTCATTTTTATTCATTCTATTTGAATTTTTATTTTGATTCATTTGATTCATTTTTTGATTGGATTTATTTGATTCATTCCATTTTAGGTGATTTTTTCCCTTTGGCGAGGGAGTAAGTGGCCTTGAGCTCAGCTAGTATTTCACTTTCAAAAACTTTTCCCTCATATTTCTTTTTCCAATATTTTCTTATTAGGGCTTTCATTTAGTTAAAAAAAATTATAAACTATTTTAAAATTCTAGTAGGTTGAATTTGGACCCAATTCGACTTCTTCTGAGATTTTTTTCTAGTAGTTAATTTGGAGTCCATCTTTTCTTCTGATATATTTGTTAAACAATCACTTTTTATAAAGATATTCTATAGTTATTTATGTATTCATAAAGTAGTCTTTTAGATTTTAGATCACGCACAATTCTTAAAATAATATTGCTTCTGCTATATTCAACATTCTCTTGGTTTTGCTCAGTTGCCTTTTCATTATTTTACACAAGTAGATTAGTTAGGTGGTACAGTAGGTAGAGCACTAGCCTTGGATTCAGGAGGACAGGATGTTCCATTCTGGCCTCAGACATTTGAATTTAACTAGCTATGTGACCTCGGGCAAGTCACTTAATCCTGCTTGCCTCACATCCAGGGCAATGTCCAGTCATCCTGATTCATATCTGGCCACTGAATCCAGATGACTATGGAACAGAAAATGAGACTGGTAACATAGCACCTCTCCTCCTCATTCAAATACAATTCACATGTTTTTCATGGTATCACATTCCTGATGTCATGGTCTTCTTTGAAAATGAAGGACAAAAATTATTATTATTTTACACAAATCCATTTGTTCTTTTTTCCAGTATTAAAATTCACTTGGGTATCAGAATAAAGAAATTTACTTCATTACCTTAGTAGGGATGGAAGTAGTTCTACTCAACCTGAAGAATATCAATGAACTTATTCTTATTAAAGTTCTTTTATTGTGAAATTAGAGTCTCAACATATAAACCTGATGAGACAAAAACCAAGGGAAAATCCTATAAACTCATAACTTAAATGGATACTGACATAAAATGTTGAATGAGATAGTAGGATGTTAAAATAATTTAATATCTCTTGAGCACCCATATATTCCAATAATATGCTAAACTTTGGGAAAACTAATAAGGAAAAGAGACAATCTTTGCTCAAAAGGATATTAGTCATTGTTAATAAGTTTCTAAAATTCTTAAATTAGGTCTCTTGGATCCATTTTCCAGGGAAGATAATTCTTATGAGATATTTAACCTTTTCCTCTATTTTTTCATTCTTTTGATTTTCTTTGATTATATCTTAATGTCTCATAAAGCAGTTAACTTTCACTTGCCTAATTGGATATTTTCCTCTTTTTTTTCTTTTTTTCTCTTTTTTTTTCTTAATTGGATTTTTTTTAGAAATTATTTTCATCAGTGAACTCCTTATTCATTTGGTCAATTAAGTTTTTCAGTGAATTTTTATACTTTTCCCCATCAAACCAATTCTATTTTTTAACTTCTCTTCAATGAATTTTTTAAGGTGTTACTTTCTTCCAATTTTCTCTCTCCCCTCCTTTTACTACATTGTGAACTTTTTTCCATGATCTTCTTCCATCACTCTCATCATCTTTCCAATTTATCTTCTACCTCTCTTAGTTTACTTTTAAAAGCATTTTGAGCTTTTTTTATAGTCTGAAATAAATTCATATTTTTCTTTGAGGTTTTTCCTGTAAGGGTTTTCATTGTGTCTTTTTCTGAATTTATGCTTTTGATCTTCCCTATAACTATAGTGACATTCCATAATCAGAATGTGTTTCTTCTCTTTTCTTATTTTTTTACCTTTTTCTTGACTTTTAACTATGTTAAAGTGAGACTCTGTTTCTGGAATGAAAGTTCCAATGTCCCAAATTTGTGAAGTTTTTACAGAGATCATTCTGGGAAACTAAGTTTTTTCATTCTTCCAAAATGTTATGATCTAGAGAGAGTGTTTTTAATCTCTTCTAGGCTATACTCTAGTCTGTGAGTAATTATAAGCTGTCTTTCTTGCTGTGAAACTGTGATCAGATCCCCAACTTTCCTCCAATAATAAGCTCTGGAGTATTAGTTCTGTTCCTCACCCTGGGACTGAGACCCAGTATTTTGATTCCTATTGAAGTAAGCACTGCAACACAATTCTGCACCCAGTGACAACCAAAGGACCCCTGTACCTTCCTTCTGGCCTGCTGTTTTCTGATCTCTTTGGCAGATGTTTGAGAGGTCTAGAAACCACTATTACCAGTTGCTCACAAGGTTTAACACTGGCTTGCTGGGAAGAGGTCAGTATTACACTGCATTCAACTTTCATCTCTCTCTATAACAGAAATTTGCTACCAACATTATAAGTTGACAAGTTAGAAAATTGTTTTTCCCCACTGTTTTGTGGATTCTGTCACTCCAGTATTTTTTGAGGTATTTTTAAAAGGTATTAGAAGGGGTTTTGGAAAGATCTTAGTTGAATTCCTGCTTTTTCCCCACCATCTTGTCTCTTTTCCTTCATGTGAAGCTTAGAAGGGAGTTGGGGTGGGGCGACAGACAATTCACAAAAGATAGATGAAAATTGACTGGAATAAAATGGAGCATTAGAGGGTATCTTAAATTCAATATCATCATCCAGGTAGTGGGAGCCAGTAGAAATACTAATAGAGAATAGAGCTCATAAGTTAATAGAAAAACTTTTAATAGTTTGGGTTCTCCCTCTATCATATTGTGCTAGATATGCTAGCTATAATAATAAAACAAGAAAAAATGTAATAAACAGATTTAGGAAAATAAAAAATGAAGTAATAACTCCTGCATAGTGATAATATATAAAATATACAAAAATAATCAGTATATCTGCATATTAAACAGAATGCACCTGGAAGAGCTAAAAATAGAGATTCCATTTAAATTCTTAATTCTTAAAATACTTGGGAGTTTATCTACCCAGACAAATAATAGAATTATATGAATTAAATTACACAAAGACATAAAGATTATATATTTAGCAGAAATTGTATTGTTCATGGTTAGGATGAATCAATTAAAAATAATTAAAATAGGAGGCAGCTAGGTAATATAGTGGATAGAGAAACAGTCCCAGAGTTAGGAGGATGTGAATTCAAAAATAATTAAAATATTATTTAAGCTAATGTTGCTATTCATTGATATTTAACTAAATTTTTTAAAGATCACTTTATTAAGCTAGAAGAAATAATGACAAAATTCAACTGGAAGAACAGAAAGTCAAGAATCTCAAAGGAGAAATAATTGAAAAGATGTGGGAAGACAGTATAGTTAGTATCAGATCTCAAAGTTCATTACAAAGCAGTACTCATCAAAATGATTTGCTGTTGGATTTAAAATAAGAAAGGTAATCAGTATGTGATAAATTTTACATACACACCAAATAAAAGAAAGTAAGCAAAGAAGTCTTTTGTCCTATAAACTCAAAGATCTGAGTCTCTCTTAAATAAGGACTCATTGTTTTAAATTGAAATGTTGGAAAAATGCAAGTCTGTCTGAAAGACATTGGGTATGACAATATATTGCACAAGGTTCTAAAATAAATTATCCTACAAATGCAAGAATTCATATCATAAAGTAGAGCAAGAAAGAAATTGCTCAATGATAGAGACAAGATGTCAGAGTAAAGGCAGGAATTCATCCCCAAATCCCTCCAAATACCTTTAAATAATGAATGACTCTAGACAAATTATAGATCAAAAGAAATAGAAAATTCCAGAGTGAAACAATTTTTCAGTTCAAGACAACTCAGAAGTTCAGAATGAAAGATCTGTTGCACCAGGGTGAGAATGGAGCATGGACCTTGAAAGTGCAGAGTTGGAACCTCAGCAAACTGGGAACATGTCTCAGGGTGACTGAAGCAGTAGTAGCAGTAGTTTCCAGACATCTCCTCCTTGTTCCAGGGCAAAAGAGATTGCTTGTGATCATTCACAGACCAGGTCTCATACTAGGAGAGAAATATGTACCTCTCTTTAAATCATAACACCTTGAAAGAATTGAAAAATCATTGGTACCTAGAAGTATCTCTAAAAACAGTTGCATAAAACCCCTGAAGCTTGAGAGAATGCACTCTCCACCATGGAAACAGCACTATTTTAACAGTTAAAAGTCAAGCGATAGGCAGGGTAAATAAGCAATCATAAAATAAATCTGACCATAGGAAATTACTATGATGACAAGGAATATCAAAACACACATTCATAAGATAACAAAGTCAAAGACAATACATCCAAATTCCAGAGTTCCCAAGTCAAAGAGAAATTATTGCAAGGAGCTTGAAACAATCCATGTGTAACAGAGCCATTGTCAGCATAACACAAGATTTAGCACCTCCTACATTGAAGACCTCTACAGAAGGAATACGATATTGCAGAAGGCAAAACAGCTTGGCAACCAAATATCAACTACCCAGAAAAATTGCCTGATGAAATTCCAAGACTGAATGGAAAATTCCCTTATGAAATGAAAATATCACTTGCAAATGTAAGAATTAAGAGAAGCATAAAAAGATAAAGAGGAAGGCAAATCATAAGATACTTGTTAAGGTTAAACTGTTTACATTCCTACATGAGAAGATGATACTGGTAACTCATTTGAACTTTCTCATTATTAGAACAGTCAGGATTGTACATAGACAGAGGGCACAAGTGTAAATTGAATATGAAGGGATAATAGTTAAAAAAGTAAAATTAAGATGTAGAGACACATGTGTCAGAAGAAAGGGAAAAGGAGAGGAAACCTGGGGTAAATTATCTCACCTATAAAGAGTAGAGAAGAAGAGGGGGAAAATAAGAGGGAGTTACTGAGACTTACTCTCAGAAGAATTAACTCATAGAGGAAAAAACATACACCTTTCAGATGGATGTAGAAATCTATTTTACCCCATAAAAAATAAAGGAGAAGAGAATAGAAAGGAGTGATAGAAAGGAGGGAAGATTGTGGCATGTGGTAGTCAAATAAAAAATACTTTTGAGGAGGAAAAGGATGAAAGGAAAGAAAAAAGAATAAAAGGATGGAGAGAAATAAAGTTAGAAATAGTAACTGTGAGAAACAAATTAAAACAGATTTTTGTGATAAAGGTTTCATTTCTTAAAGATATAGAGAACTGAGATTTATTTAAAAAATAAGTCATTCTCCAATTGATAAGTGTTCAAGACATAACTGTTTTTGGATGAAGTTATAAAGGTTATCTATAGGTATTTGAAAAATTGCTCTTGCTCACTATTGATTGGAAAAGTGCAAACTAAAACACTTTGAAAGTACTAGATTCACTAAGAAGACAGAAAAGGAAAATGACAAATGTTTGTGGGAATGTGGGTAAAAAATTGATTTT
Source organism: Macrotis lagotis (assembly GCF_037893015.1). NCBI lineage: Eukaryota > Metazoa > Chordata > Mammalia > Peramelemorphia > Peramelidae > Macrotis > Macrotis lagotis. The sequence continues at coordinate 365,944,981 of NC_133666.1, read as the reverse complement.
TTCAAAAAATATTTATTTAAGATAATGTGTTAAGGGACTTGCCCAAGCTCACACAGCTAGGCAATTAAGTATATGAGTCTGGATTTGAACTCAGACCCTCCTGAATAATGGGCTTTAACCACCTAGCCACAAGATGCCCTCCCAATGGGATTGTTGATGTAGTTGTGATCTGATTCATCCATTCTGTAGAACAGTTTGGAAATAAGACCAAAGTGCTGTGCTTTTAGGTCCATATCCTTGAACCTAAAAGAGATTTAATAAACAAAAACAAAAAAAAGACCTATTCAAACAAATATATATATATATATATATATATATATATATATATATATATATATATATATATTTCTAAGGGCATGGAATATATAATTGAAGGGATTTCCAGAAATTGGTAAATGACTGGACAAAATGCCATTTGGGATTGTGATGGAATACAACTCTCCTGTGGCAAATGATGAGCAAAATACTCTCAGAAAAATATTTGAAGGACTTATGTGAGTTTATGTAAAGTGAAATGTATTGTGTATAAATTACTAGAAATATTTTAAGATGATCACCTGCAAATGACATAGAAATATTCTTCAATACAAAAGGGATTCATGATTAAAAAAAGCTATCCACACTTATGGTGTCTGAATACAAACTGAAGCACAATTTTTTTTTCTACTTTTCTTGAGGTTTCCTATTTTTTTAAAATCTGTGTTTACTTTCACTATGTGACTATAATGCAAATGTTAGGCTTCGCTACACATTTTTCACATATATAAAATTGTTACCCTTCTCAGTGATGGGTTTTGGAAGGTATGAAAGAGAGTAAGAGAGAAAATTTGAAGCCGCAAATTCTAAAAACCATATGTCAAAAATCGTCTTTTACATGTACCTGGAAAAATAAAATGTTAAATATGAAAACATAAAGAAGTTACCTTTTTCTCTGAGGTTTAGAGGAAAATGTATGTCTGGAAAAAGAAATTATCACTGTGAAAAATAAAACTTTTGCTTGTATTAATATTTTAAAAGTTTTTTGTTATTTTATAAACAAAAGAAATGCAATTAAAATGAACAGAAATCGCTAATTAAGAAATAAAATATTTTTAACAAATTTCTTTGATAAAGATATCATATTCTAGTTATTAAAGTAAATGGTTAAAATATGGAAGGATAACATTTGTAATAAAATCAACAGTTATTCAAGAATATATACACATGAATTTATCAAAGTGAAATCTTTATGAAAACTCATGAAAATGCTGCAGATTAACAATAGTTAGAAAATATAACTGATATTTTGTCTAATATCAATTAAATGGGAAAAAATGAAAAAATCAACATGAGGAAATACTCATGAAAATATAATAGATTAATAAATGCACTATTGGTTGAAATATGAATTGTTTTGTCCATTCTTGAAAACTATTTGAATTATAAACCCCAGTGTCACTAAACTCTGTATGCCTTTTGAGCTATATGCTACTAAGCTTATACCCCAAAGATATAAAACAAAGAAGTCATGTATCCAAAAAATATTATAGTTGTAGCAAAGAAGTTGAAACTAAAGGAAAGGTGTCCAGTAATTGGGAAGTAAGTAAATAAATTATTACATGTGAATGTAAAATAATTTTGTTTTCCATAAAATTGACCAAAGATTGAGAGAAATCCAAGAGTTATATGTACTGATAAGGACTGAAGAAATAACATCTAGGAGGACAATTTACAAAAAACCAATACTTTTTAAAATTAAATTAACATTGAAAGGCTCAAGAGATATAATTGCAATAAGCAGCTATAATTCCAAAGAATGTAAAATGAAATATGCTCACCATGGCCTATAATACAGTAGAGTTCTCGAAAAAGCCATACATATTTAGGTATAAGTGAGGTTAGGATGTATTTGGCTTGCTTATTTTCACTTGTTACAAAGCAGGTCTATTTATTCATTCATTCATTCATTCATTCATTTATCGATTGATTGATTGATTTTATTTTATTTCTTGCTTTCATATATCTAGAACTGGATATCCAGTACATAAACTCAGTTTATCCTAAATGGAGTAAAGTATCTATATCGTCACTGTAGAAGGCAACACTGTGCTTTTAGTTCTTCAAACTCTCAACAGAGTCATTCTTTACTCCTTACTATCTCTCAGCCCGATGTCCAGTCTTTTTACTAAAGTCTTTCAATTTTATCTTTTTTTAATATATCCCCAGTTTGTTTGCTTCTCACTTCTGAACTTGGCACCTCATACTTGGATTACTGCAATAGACTGCTGATAGATCTGCCAGGTTTATATTTCTCAACACTTCAGTTCATTTGCCACTGAGACATCAAAGTGATTTCTGAAAGCACAAGTCTGACTATATCAACTTTTACTTAATAAATTCCAATGGTTTTCTATTATCTTCAGGAGCAAATACAAAATATTGTTATTCAATGTTCTTGGTCACCTATCGTCCTTTTAATTTCCAGACTTCTTATATCAAATTCTATGATATGGAATCTTAAATGTAATGACACTGGAGTCCTCACCTAATTGGTCAATTAAAAATAAAAACAAGAAAACAAACTGGGCTTTCTCTCTGACTGCCCTTTCAGCCTACACTAATAATGCCCTCCTTATTCCTTATTCTTCTCTAACTACTGACTTCCCTAACTTTGATTGAATTAAACTTCAACCCCTACAGGAAGCCTTCTCAAGCCTTCTAAAATCCAGTGCCTACATTTTATCATTTTTTTTTAAAAAAAAATTTCACTTTATCATTTTTAATATACATTCAGCTTTCCTTTTATATATTTGGTTGCATGCTGTCTTCCTCCTAAGAATGGAAGCACTTTTGATTGCAGAAAGTGATTTTTTTCAGTTTTTCATATCCCTAACATTTAACATAATGCCTCACACAACTGTTAATTGATTGATAATTGTGTATAAATTTGACCTAGTAATTTCACTACTAAGTCTATATCCCAATAGATGAAATAATAAAGGAAAGTCTCTCTCTCTCTCTCTCTCTCTCTCTCTCTCTCACACACACACACACACACATGCACACACGCACACAAACACAAGATACACAAGGGTAATTATAGCAGTTCTCTATTAGTAAATAATTAGAAATTGTGAGGATACCTATCAGTTAGGGAGTGGCTGAACAAATTGTCATATGTGATTAGGATGGAATCATATTTTTCTATAAGAAATGATCAGCAGGATGCTCTCGGAAAAATCTAGAAGTTCCAAAAGAGTTAATGTAAGGTGAAATGTACTATGTACAAAGTAATAGCAATATTGTACAATGGTCAGCTGGGAATAACTCAGTTTATCTCAGCAATACTGTGACTCAAAAAAACTCAGAATGATTTTTGATAAAGATGACTATTCTTCCCAGAAAAAAGAGTTGTTGAAATCTGAATAAAGATTGGGGAACACTTTAAAAAAATTTTTCTTGAGATTTCTTTTTTTGAGGTGGAAAAACTATGTTTTCTTTTATAACATGACTATTATAGAAATGTTTTTCAGTGCAGCACATTTATAATCAATATAATATTTCATTGTTTTCTGGAAGGGATGACATAGGAGGAAGGGAGAGAATTAAATGTCAAAAATTTTTAAATGCTTGTTAAGAATAGCATCAGTGAAGCAAAGAAGTAATTAGGAGGTTCAGAGGGAAACTGATGATACAGACAGCTTTGTGGTTAAAATAGTAAAGTAACTGTACAAGATAATAAGTATACAAGCTAGATATAGTAGATATTTGATACTTTTAATGATAAAATATTTATTTTTTATATTTGTTAAGTTCAGTGTAACTTTTTTTAAAAAAAAGAAAAGTATACCTCAAATTGACTTTAAATGTTTTAGTGATTGTCTTACATTATTTTTCAATTAGGTCCTTCCTCCTAAAGATCACTTTGTCATAAAATTTGAACAATGTTGAGCCTAATAAACTAACAAAGCAAATAAGCTTAACATACTAAGTCATATTTTGCATATCAGTTTTGTCCACCATATCTACCAAAATTAAGCATATGGCATTGTGTATCATAATTGAATTTGTATTATAGGGTCTTTTCCATGAAGGAGGAAGCATAGGTTTTTTGGAGAGATGATTTTCTCCTCTCATTACATCAGACTACTTTTTTAACCATGACTTGCAAGATTGAATATGCTACAATAGGTTTTCCCTTGTTTTATTGGAAAGTGGGATGGGTTAGAGAGAATAGGCTTTGAGTATGCACCCCAAAAGCCACATAATAGAACAATATAAAAGGGTGAATTTGTGTGGAGTTAATGTACTACTTTGGCAAAATCATAATCCTTTCTCTAATGGGACTGTAGGAAAGCCAGAGGATCAGGATGGATATCAAACCCAGTATTCAATAAGATGAGGGATATAAGAAGACATTTGGGAGAGTGATGTAAGTACAAAAATTTGCTTGGCTAAGGCTCTCAGCACCTGCCAGCTGTTCAAGGTACCTGACAAGCTCTGGTGCACCTCAAGAGTACAAATGGAGAGCAGCACTTGCATGCCAGCTTCTGGCCATTGGCAGTGTGCCTCTTTCTGGCAGCTGTTCTGGGAGTAGCTTCAATATTATGATTGATGCTAGGTAGTAGAGAAAACCAGGAAATAGAGCAGTGTGCCCTTTTGAACTTCCCTTAGACTTCTAGTTCTCTCTCAATCAGCCATCACTGAATTGGGCAAAATATAAAAAGGAAAAAAAATCACAAAGGTTGGTCTGGTGTATTCTATAAAGACTGCTTAATCAATTGATTGGGATTCTATTTTTGTCAATGGTAAAAATGTGATAACCATAAATGTGAACTTTAATTATGGAAAGTAGAATAATAAAATATCACTTTCATATTTAAAATCTGGGATAAGTATCTAAAAAACAGTAAATGTAATATTTTGTCATCATCACCAATCTGGACCAAAAAAATTATATTTATTCAAGCTTAATACCTTAAAATTTCTTCTGCAAATATGAAATATATAATTTTTGTTTTTAAAGATTCCATGAAATTGATATTCAAAGAAATAACTAGATGAAAGTTTCATAACTGACTTTTAAAAATAGCTACCCTTAGTGAACTGTCAGTCTTAAGGTAATTTATTCTGCCTTTCACCTTCAGTTTGATATATAAATTATGCAGTATATAAAATCTATTAGAGAATATGAGAGTTGATTAGAATATTCTAAATTAATTGTTCTTTTCTATCTCCAAATAGAAAGCAGAATTTCATTCAAAGACCACTAGATTATAGAGTAAATTCTTCAAAATGAATTAATAAGGACCCTCAAATAGTTAATTAATTTTTTATACTATACTATTTAATAAAAAAATTGAGTCCAGAAATAATATCAATTTGTAATTTAATGCAATTCATTAAAATGTTTTATTTACCTCTTATTTGCAAGGAATTATGTTAGGTGATAGGAATAAAAAGAAAATAGTCAATTCCTCACTTCAAGGAGCTTATATTGTATAGGAAGATACAAAAAAAACCCAAAAAATTAAATACAAAATACAGCATATTAAAAACATACTGCATATATTAATATATTAAATAATTTCTATGAAGAAACTTGAAACTGGAAGATAATAATATTAATGTAGCATTTATCTAGTATATACTATGTTCTAGGCACTATAACAACTTTGAAAGGCAGATGTTTTCTCCCCTTTTTATAGACAAAATTACTGAGAGAAAACAGACATGAGTATATTAGGAATCAGAGAAGGGTAAAAACAGAAGAGAAATAATAAGCCATATTTTTCCTGATGAAATGAAGAAAATACAGTTAGAGATGTTTAATAGGTGATTGTTAAGTTTAATAAGCAGTTGCTGATCTAAAGTTAGACTTCAGGCAAGATAGTGAGATAGAATTTTTAGATTATCTTGTTATTTATCTTGATAAAGATAGCCATAGAATTCACAGAGCTCAGATAAGATCATAAAGAGAAAAAAAGAATAGAAAGTAAAAGAAAAGGGCTCAAGAATAAAACCTTGGCTTCAGTCTTACATAGGGAATGAAGCATCATGATCACCCATCAAAGGAGACTGAAGAATCATAAATGATTTAGAAGGGAAACTAATGGCAAAGTCATGAAAATCCAGAATAGACAAATTCAATATTTATAACTATAAAAATATCTTCCCTATTGGACTTCATATCAGTGAGGATGATGTAGAATTTCTTCATACTATTTTATTTGATTAACTGTCTAGGGTATAACATTTCATTCAAATTATATGCGAACATAAAAATCAAATGAGGAAGTAAAGTGACTATTTTTATAACTGGTCTAATATGCACCAATTGAAATTTAATGCTGAAATTCTACTTTTTTAGTCATATTATGCATTATTCTCTAGTCAAACTGGTTTTATTGCTTTTTTACACATTATTATCTATTTACTATCAATATTTCTTCATATAGAATTATCACTGTATCTGTAATAAAGTATATTCTCATATCTGACAGTAAGAAACCATGGTTTCTTTCAAGTCTCAGTTCTAACACCACTTGATATATATGTTTTCATCTCATCAGTTTATAGTACCGATTTTCTTGTATTACTTTCTATTTATTTCAGAAAGCAAGTGTTATTTCATCCAATAGAATGTGAGCCATGTGACTATTTAATTTTTGCTTTTGTTTGAAAAAATGCTTATTACAGTTGCTTACAAAGTTGTTTAACATATACTTTGATTAAAACATATTCATTTTTAACATAATGAAAAAATTAACATTGTATAGAATCATAGATTTTCCAAGTTTAAGATGCCTTGCAATGATCTTAAACTACATCTTTCTGTTATAGATGAGAAACTCAAAGGACAGAATAGAGAAATTAATTGTCCAGTGTTAATTGCAAATTAGTTACACTACACAAACTAAACCTAATCACCTGGCTTCTAGTCTACTGCTATTCTACCATCTTTCTTCTGAATCAACCAATCTATCAATATTTAATTAGCACTTTGTGATCATATACTGGGAAAAAATGAAATAACCCTTCAAGGATTAATATTCTAAGAAGTAGAGGAACGATACATGATTCATATGCATCTAAAAGTATAATAAACATAATAGGAATACAGTAAAATTTTAGAGAGAATGCCCTGGCAGCGAGGTCAGTCAAGACAGGACTTATATAGAAGATGACATTTAAGTAAATCTTGAAGGAAACAGTATTCCAAGTAGTATAGGTGTAGGTCTACAACCCAGTGCAAAAGTATGGAAAAAACAAATTATTAAATGTGGGAAAAAGTGAATAGGCCAATCTAGCTTTGCAAGGAGAGGAAAGATTTTACAGTAGACTAAAAATCTAATTATGTGGTTTGTTATAAAGAATTTCAAATGTTGAAAAAAATATTGATAAACTTATTTGATTTCTATGAATTATATGATTATCTTTATCAAGATAAATCCTAAGAAAACTCTAAAAATTCTATCTCACTATCTCTCCCGAAGTCTAAGATCTATTTTATCTCAGAGGCAACATGGAACTACTGGAGCTAATTGAGATAAGATTGACATAATAAGACCTGAATTTAGGAAAATTCTTGGGTAGCAGTGTGGAAGAAGGATTGAAGAAGGTGAAGCTTAATGGAATTAAATCATTTGAAGCTATGGCACTAATCTAATTGAGACAATATTGGAACCTGAACTATGAATGGATGAAATTGCATGTGTGTGTATATATATATATATATATATATATATATATATATATATATATAATTATATATGTGCATATGTACATGTACATTTTATATATATATATATTATACATATAACCAATTTTATGGAGCAAGAAATAAGGTTTGCTAATGGACTGTATATCAGATAAATGAACATGAGGGATAGAAGATGACATATATGTTAGGAATCTGATGAATAGAAAAAATACTCACTTCACCTTCATTGAAGAGGTGGGAAAGATTATTACTTTTCTTAAGAGCATGTTGAATTTGACATGTTTATGTGAAAGCCAGTTTTAAGTGTCCATTGGAAAACTCAGTGCCTACTAACTTGGTTATTATCCTTCATTATTGCAAAGGATCAAAAGGAGATGACTATATTACATTTGTGTCCAGCTGTGGCTGATCAGAAAAAAATAGGAAAGCAGAGTGTTCTACCACAGATCATATAAAAATAGTCTAAGTGAGCACCAGGGTTGGGTTTTCTTAACTATCTCATCTGATGCTTCCTTTGAACTGTTTTCATTCTGCTTTGCCTATAGAGCATATCATTCTCTTTGAGGAGGGCATGCCATGCTAGGATGTCTTGTGTCAGTGTCACCTATGCTGCACAATCAATTCCAAAGTTCATAAGAGAGACCTTAAAAATATCCTTGCATTGCTTTTTCTGACTACCTTGTGAATGCTTTCCCTGTGTGAATCTTCATAAAAATAGTCTTCCTGGCAAGTGTATATATTTGACATTTGAACAATATGACCAGCATAACATAGTTGTACTCTGTGTAGTAATATTTGACTGTTTGGAAATTTAGCTCAAGGAAGTATCTCAGTGTTTGATATCTTATCCTTCCAGGTGATCTTCAGGATCTTTCTAAGACAATTCAATTGGAAACTATACAGTTACCTAGGTTGGCCCTGGAAGAAAAAAAAAAACAAGTCTTCAGTTGCACATTCGATTTAATGCCTCCTCTCTCACACATTCTTTTGGAACCTCCCAATGTGTACTTCCCTTTACTTCCAATTGTATTTCCAATGTGTACCTCAAAGTAAGTGAATTTATACACAGTATTAGAAACTTTTTCTATTTGCTGTAGCCAAAATTTACATACATGGATGGGGTGGTGCTGGCTGATGGAACACATGTCTTTTATTTGGAGGGGTATTGATTGTTAGGTGAAAATTACAGAGAATCAACCAATACTTTGCTGTATCTCACTTACAGAGGCCATATTACATGCAAAATCATCTGCAACTGGAAAAATCATGCAACGATACTTCCTTTACTTTGATGTTGATGTGTAGCCTTTTCAAGTTGAAGAATTTGCCATCAGTATTGTAGTATGTTTATTTTCAGTAAAGGCTTTTGATAATATATCTGAAAACTTACTAAAAGCATAGGATCAAAGACACAGCCTTGTTTCATGACAGAAAGTACATACATTTTGTGGAAGAAAGTACAAGAGCATCATCCTTTATCTAGAATCTAGAAAGCATTCCATCATGAAACTGATGTACAATGCTGAAGAATTTCTCCAGGTGATCATATTTTGACATAATTTTCCATAACCCTTCAATACTGATAGTAGTATAGGCATTGAGACAATCAACAAACATTTTATACAGACTTCTGTTCTGCTTCTGACATTTTTCTAGGAGTTGTCAGACAACAAACTGACCATACTGACTGCTCCTTGACCTTTTCTTAATGACACTGGCACTCAGGTAGGTGAACATCTTTCAGGTAAATAATCAGTCTATTTATAGGCAAGAATCTTTCCTTAAATGACTCTAGGAGACACCCCCCCCCCACAGTGATTGTCATAGGATAACCTATTCACTTTTCCTTTATAGAGATGGAGGCATCCTTGAACTCCTGGAAGATAACTTCCTCATGCCATATAATGTAGAAAAATTTCAGTCAGCTTTCTATAAGAAATGGACACACCATGCAAATCTCAGTTGAAATAAAATCAACACCAGGTACTTTGTCATATCAAAGAAGTCTAATGACATTCAAAACCATGTTTTTCAGGTTTTGAGGTAAAGAGTCAAGGGCTTCCACATTGACTGATGTTTAGAATACTATGGAAGATTTCCAGGCAAGATAGCAGAGAGAAGCCAGGCAATGTCCTAAGTTCTCTTGGCTTTCCCTCAGAACTAACATGAATCAAGGCTCTTAACAGAAAACAGAATTAAGATACACAAAACCCAGTAAAGAACATAGGAGAAGAACATCTACCACCAAGTTCTGTCACAGGGGAGCATAGGTGAGTAGGGCACAGAGAGCAGAGACTCAATACAAGGGCATTGGGGTGAGGCTTAGGGAGTTGTCTGAGATCAGCATCAGATTCTTTGTCTGTGAGCAGCAGCCAGGAGAGTTCTAATGCATCTGGCAGGAGAGTTCCAGGGTAGGGGGCAGAAGAACTCCAAAGTAGGAGCTAGAATCCAGTCAACTCAGCTGGTTTGGAAGATCAGGGACATGAACCCCCATGTTTTCGATGGAGTCCCCTTGTTTCTGGTTTAGTCCCCATCACTCCATCCCTGTAGGAGAAAATGACTCTCCCGAGAACAAATGCAGGAACCCCACCACCACCAGGCTCATGTGTGAGCAGCAGATCTCCCTCAGTGCTTTGTGAGGAATAAGGAGATAATAAACTATGCAGCCTGAGAGTCCAGCACACATTGTTTATGAATAATCCAGATTCTGTTACCCTTCTACCACCCTCCCCCTGGCGTAGTCTGTAGGCCACAAATCAATTTCTCAGACACTCCAGAGAAAGTGTCTAGCATCCACTACTGGCTAGCCCACTTGGAGGTACTAAGCACAGTGAGCAAAGCCTCTTAGAATTCCAACACCAAAGGTCTGTGAAACAATCCCCCCCCAACACAAGATCCTAAGAAAATGAAGAAAAGCCAGAAGAAAGGGGATCCATTGAAAGCTACCTTGAAGACAAAGATGATAACTCAGAGAGATCTAGAACTTCTGAGGAGAATATGAATTGGTCTCCTGTCCAGAAAGCCTTCTTAGAAGAGACCAGGAAGGAGTTTAAAAATTAATTGGAAAATTAGGAAAAGAAATGAAATAGAAAATTAATACATTGCAAGAGAAAAATTATCATCTGGCAACAAGAAAATGAAAACACAATTGGAAATTTGAAAAAAAAAAATAATTCCCTCAAAACTGCAATTGGGCAAATGGAAAACTCATTCAAAAATAGAATTGATCAATTGAAAAAATAATTTCAAAAGAAAAATGAAAATTCTTCTCTAAAAATAAGATTGGAATCTGTGAAAGCTAAAGATTCCATAAGACAAGAAGAATCTGTTAAACAAAACAAAAAAAGTAGAAGAAAAGATACCTTATCACCAAAACAGCTGACCTAGAGAATACATCCAGGAGAGGCAACTGAAGAATCATTGGGCTTCTAGCAAACATTGTGGATTAAAATAATCGATGCTTCAGGATACAGTGAAGAAGTATTGCCCTGATATCATGGAAACAGAGGGGAAAATATTTATCGAAATATCAATCTCCTCAGGAAAGGGATCTCAAAATGAGAACACCAAGGAATACTGTGGCCAACTTCCAGAAATATCAGACAAAAGAGAAAATTCTGTAAGCAGCCAAAAAGAAACAATAGATGCCAAGGAGCCACAGTAAGGATTACACAGGACCTGGATGCATCAACATTGAGGGATTGAAGTTCTTGAAATATGATATTCCAAAGAACAAGGGGGCTTAGAATGCAGCCGAGAATTCACTATCCAACAAAACTGAGCCTTTTCTTAAAGGGGAAATGATGTACAATTAATGAAATAGAAGACTTCCAATGTTTTCTGATGAAAAGAACAGAGTAAAATAAAAAAAAAATTGGACTTCAAACAGGAGGCCCATGAGTTACATGAAAAGATAAAAAAAGGGAAAAGAAAAAAAAATCCTGTTATCTAATAAGATGAAACTGGATTTATCCCCACCTAGGAGAAATATTCTCATAACTCTTGAGAATTGTAGCTCTATTAGAGAGAATATCCTTAGAAAGAAGTAATGAATGCTCATGACTTCTTTGTGACTCTGATAGAGTGAATTAAAAATAATATCTCTTTATAAAGGGAGGTCATAAAAGAGATGGGGGATGGAGTATATTACATTACATGAAGAGGTGCATGTGGTATAGTACATCACATGAAGAGGTACAAAGAACCTATTGCAAAAGAGGGACAGAAGGGAGGAGGTGAGAATCTTACTCTCATTTTATCTTCCTCAAAGAGGGATTAACATACAGACTCAGTTAAGTTAAGAAACTTATCTTACCTTTCAAGTATTAAGAGGGGGAAAGGGAGAGTGGGAGGAAAAGAGAAAGTGACAGAAGGAAGGAAAGGAATAAGGGGCAAGCGGAAAGGGGAAAGACAGGGAAGAATTTGGATATAAGGGGGGAAACACATTGAAGGAAGTGGTATTCAGAAGCAAAATATTGGGAAATATGGATAAGTTGAGAAAAGGGAAAAACACAGAGAGAGGATTACATAGAGTGCAATATAAAAATTATAACTTTAACTGTGAATGAGATGACCTCTATTATAAAATGCAAGTGAATAGCAGAGTGGATTAAAAACCAGAATCATACAATATGCTGCTTACAAGAAACTCATTTGAAGCAGAGAGATACATATAGAGTAAAGGTACCTAAAATGTACCATAGACAATGAAGCAATTTCAATACTAAATGTGTATGCACCAAGTGGTATAGAATCCAGATTTTTAGAGGAGAAGCTGAATGAGTTACAGGAAGACATAGATAGTAATGATCTAATGGTAGGTGGCCTCAACCTCCCTCTCTCATAATTAGACAAATCTAACCATAAAATGAACAAGAAGGAAATTAAGGAGGTAAATAGAATGTCAGAAAATCTAGACATGATAGACCTTTGGAAAAAAATTGAAAAGGAATAGAAAAGAATACTTTTTTTTCTGCTCTACATGGCACCTACATGGCACAATAATTGACAATGTGCTAGGTCATAAAAACTTCATAATCAATAGCAGGAAGGCAGAAATAGTGAATTGTTCCTTCTCAGACCATAATGCCATAAAAATAAAGTGCATTAATGGGCTATGGAGTGACAGACCTAAAGCTAATTGGAACCTAAACAACTGCATTTTACAGAGTGAATGGATCAAACAACAAATTATAGATAGAATTGATGATTTCATCCTAGACAATAACAAAAACGAGACAAAATACCAAAGCTTAAGGGATAGAAACCAAGCAGTTATTAGGGGATATATTATATCTTTAAATGCTTACATTAGGAAGAAATCAATGAACTAAGCATGTAACTAACACAATTAGAGAAAGCACAAATTAAAACCCCCCAATTAAATGACAAATTAGAAAGGAGAATTTTTTACAGAAGAAATTAATAAAATTGAAAGCAATGAAACTATTGGACTAATAAATAAAACCAAAGATTGGTTTTATGAAAAACAAATAAAAGAGACAAATCTTTGATAATTTGTTAAATTAACAAAAAACAGAAAGAAAAAACCAAATAATGAAAAAGGGGAACTCACCAAAAATAAGGAGGAAATTAAAGTAATAATTCAGAACTATTTTGCCCAACTGTATGCCAATAATTTTGATAATCTAATTGAAATGGCTGAATGTTCATAAAAATATAGGTTGCTCAGGATAAATGAACAGGAAATTAAATACCTAAATAACCCTATCTCAGAAAAAAGAAATTCAATGAGCCATCATTGGACTCCCTAAAATCTTTGGTTTTTTAAATTATTTTTAAGCTTTTCAATGAGTTTTTGTATTTGACTCTAGTTTATAGATTACTTTTGATACCTCCTTGTGAGTGAGTTTTCATTGAATTTTTTCTTCAGACATGGTATTGCTATCAATTTTGTCTGCAAGGTTGTTTTCCGTAGTGAGTGCTCTTTTAGTTTTTCCTGCTCATTTTTGATGTTTTAGTTCTGCTCTGGGGATATAGGGAGTATAGATTTAAGCTTTTTTTTTTTTTGCTGGGGTCTGATCCCTGACTTATTGGGCTTGTTGTTGGCCAAGATGTTGCCTTACGCAGTCCAAGGCTTGCCTTTGCAGAGTTTTGTTTCCTCCTTTAAGTCCAGGTTCTGACTTAGGAGTGGTTTGCTCCTGACTCAATTCTGTCTTTTACCCTGGTGTTCCCAACGGTTTGGTTGGGGTTGGGATCCTCCCTGCTGGCTTGCTGTCTAGCTGCCAGGACCTCTGTTATCATTAAGTTGTTGGGACCTTGAATGCATTATGGCTAAAAGCAAACAAATATATATTTATAGCTAAATTTGTGCATATTCCATTTGTATCTTATTTTAAAAGGATCTAAATGTTCTCTTTCAAGGAAGGGGATATTGTCTGAATTTTCTGCCCAATATCTTTTTTTGATGTTCATATTTTATGACAAAATGAATATATATATATATAAACTCTATTCTGATCTGAGCTAAGAAATTACTTCCTGATACTCCCAGGACAGCTAATAAGACTAACCTTATTGAGTGCTGCTACAGAGAACAGTCGACATGAATTCCTAGCTCATGTCACATTGCCATTTGGGAGATTTTAGAGGTGCTAAGAGATATAATATCTTGTGCTATTAGTTTGTTTAGACAGTAGGTTGAGCACTGATTATGCCATTTTTAAAAAAAGTTTGATAATCTAAAATCTACTTCAAAGGTACATTTTTCTTCATAAGGAAGAAGACAGATGTTTAAAAGTTTCAAGTTATAAAGGGCATTAAAGCCAAACAGGTGAAGAAAAAATCAACGGAATATATATCAGAGTCTTTCAGGAAAGTGTAGTGGGGACTTATATTGTATATTTTAAAGGTTTCTCGTAGAAAAAAAAAGTCCTATACGTCTAAGGAAGGAAATATGTTAAAGAATATATAGATGAAAATCAAAGGAAGAAGAAATAAGTTGATTTTGTTATTGGAGTACCAGCTAGCAAAATATAAGGAAATTTGGAAATTGACCACAAGAGTAAAAGAGGCATGACATAATAGTGACAGGGGATTTTAGTTTTACAGATATCTAATAGAATGCCCTGCCAAAAGCAGATTTGCCTTAGTGATAGCAAATTCTTCAAAGAGTGAAGGGAACAGCAGTGAAATTCTCTTCTGAATATAATTCTTATTAACAACCAAGTAGTAGATTCTGAGGATCAAATAATAGAACCTTGGGGAAAAATGACCACACCATTCTAGAATTTATGATCTAAAAATGAACCAAGAGCCAGATAAGACTGCTCAAATTTCCTTTTTTTGACAGGGCTAATCATTATTAAATCAGGAATGCTGTGTATATTAATTGCCTACATTTTAGTAAAGCATGTGATAAACAATACCACATAAATCTTGTCATGAAGAGTGACAGATATGGTTTAAAGAACACAGTCAAATGGATGATACATAGTATACTGAACTCAAAGAGTAGCTACTAATAGTTCAGTGTCAATATGACAGAAAGTCTCTTGTGGATACTCTTGGAATATCTACTTTATCCCACACTATTTGGTAATTTATCAATGACTTGGATAAAAAAGTTTTGTTATGTTCCTAAAATTTCCAATGACATAATTCTAGAAGGGATAACTAACATAGAATACATAATCAGGTAGTTGAGAGGCAAGAAAATTGAACTAAATTAACTTGGATAAATGTAATTTTGAACTTGAAAAAAATCAACTCCATAAATATAAGATGAGGGAAAGATAAGAATTTAGCATTAATTCTGAAAAGTATCTGTTGGTTTTATTGGACTACAAGATCAATGAGTCTTGGGGGCAGATAGGTGGCACAGTGGATAGAGCACCAGCCCCAGAGTGAGGAGTAACTGAGTTCAAATCTGGACACAGACACATAATAATTACTTAGCTGTGTGACCTTGGGCAAGCCATTTAGCCCCATTGCTTTGCAAAAAAAAAGATCAATGACTTTTTAGTGTGATGTGGTAGCCAAAATAGCTAATGAAATTATGAACTTTATTAGCAGAAGTATAGATTTGAGCCATGAGGAAGCAATAGTTCTACTGTACACAACATTTGTAAGAATTCATCTAGAGTATTGTGTTCAATTCTATTTCATGATTTATGAAAGACATTGATAAACTAACAAATGTTCAGATGAGATATAAAATTTATGATTATAATCATAATCATAGAGTTTATGATATATGTAGGATTATTTATAGGAGATGAGGATGTTATGTCTGCAAAAAATGATTCTTGTCCTTTGATATCAAAGAAGACCAAAATTACATCACTATGATGTACTCAAAATGCTTCAGGACCAGTTCTCTATCCACTGTGCCAACTAACTGCCCATGATGGAATTAAATGCTGCCTTCTTAGAAATGGCTGAACTATTCTTCTGGTCAACCTATGGAATTCTCATTTTCCATTTGGCAGTTTCTGCATTTCCCATAATTTTTCAAACCTGTCTTAATGATTGTGAGTGTTCTGTTACAGATAAGCAAATGGAGTGCTGCACACTAAATATTTGAAAGCTGCCCACTCATTTTCTGCTCTACTGTTGTCAACTGTCAATCCCGCCCCGCCCAAGTTAGCGAGGAACTTTTTCCACTCAGAGAGAATCTCTACTCTCTTGACATGCATTTTTCTAGCAGTCTAGAATTCTTCTAGTTTTGCAGTGTGTGTGCCACCACTCCTGTTGAATGTGAATATTTAGCTAGGAGAGAATGAATCTATGATCAGTCCAAAACTCTGCACTACATATTGCATTTTTCACTCTTACATTTTGGCTCTCTCTTCTCCTTGCAATCACATAGTCTTAAAGATGCCAGTGATTGCTATTGAGGTGTATCCAAGAAATTTTACTGTGTTTAGATAAATAAAAGATAGGGTTTTGATGGGAAGGTCATGAGGTGAACCAGCCTTCAGGAATAGAGGATCATTGCAGTTGTTTCAAACTCCATTCCATCAAGGACCCCCAACATCTCTGTCAGGCTGAATTTATTTTAGCAGTAAAGTCACCTAGAATTATAAATTTGTTCTCTTTTGGTATATTGATGATAAAAATATTCCATGTCTTCATAAAAGTTTTCTTTGACTTTATCAGGGTTTATCATGGTGGTAGCATAGGCAATGATGATGTTGGCATGGTACTTTCCTGGAAGTGGTAATCCCATTGTGATGAATCTGTCAATCACTTCTTTTGGTAGGCATTCAAATTGTTGAATAGATTAGTTCTGAATGCAAAATCTACTCCACCTTTAGGATCCTCTCTTTCTACACTGTGGTCACTCAAGAAAGATGCATCACCAGCTCTGACTTCAGTAAGCTTGCCTTCATTCGCAACCCTTGTTTTTTTCAGGGTTACTATTTGAATATAAAACCTAAAATTTTCTTCCAACAAGAGTTGTTCATCTTTCAGATATATTGGATTTTATGTTATTTTATGTTGTCTATGATTGTATGCATATTTCACACTCTGAAGGTGAGTAGAATCTTCTTTGAAGAAGTTTTTGTGGATTTGTGTGTGTGTGTGTGTGTGTGTGTGTGTGTGTGTGTGTGTGTGTGTCTCAACCACAGTGTGAGATTCCCATCTGCCACAGAAATCAGGCCAGGTGTGGGTAAGCAAACAATCTTTAGAACACCTTTTCTAACCCCTTCCTGACACAATAAAATATGTAGTGCAATCCTTAAAAAGACTTCTCAGTAGGGGTGGCTAGGTGGCATAGTGGATAAAGCACCAGCCCTGGAGTCAGGAGTACCTGGGTTCAAATCTGGTCTCAGACACTTAATAATTACCTAGCTGTGTGGCCTTGGGAAAGCCACTTTACCCCGTTTGCCTTGCAAAAACCTAAAAATAATTGCTTCTCAGTCACTCAGAGGGCTGTCAAATCCTATTGCTGCTTTCAGTGGGGAAACGAACCATGGCCTGGGATGCCTGTGTACAGGATTGAGACTATAGCTCCCAGTGTATCCCCACCTGTTGCTTTGTCACTTGCCTGTTGCCACAGAATTTATGAGATAAGAATGGTAAAGTGGTATGAATATTGTCTTGTGATGTATGTGTACATTACATTTAAGTGAGGCAGAGCTACATGAAGTCTTCAGCCTCACTCTCTATTCAAAAGTCATCATAATTGAGTGGCAAGAAGAGTCAAGATAACTGGGGATGACTCCAGTTGTAGTAGTTGACATTGGTGTCCTCTATGTCTAATCAGTCTCTAACTTCTCCACAGCACCTTTTTTAGTTGCCTTCATGACCACTAGTGTTCTTATCCACCTATTCCACCAGTGGAATACTTCACATGTTTGGCCTGAAACTTACTGATGATTTTGAGATTTCCTCAATCTGGTTTAACTCACCTACTGAAATGATTTACAGGGGTGTGGCTACTGTGCATGTTATAGCTTCTTGGAGCCCCAGGTGAGAGTTAGGTGACTCTGGTAGACAACAAAGGTGGAAAGCAACCTTGAAAAGAGCTCAACAGCCCTCACTAGTTTTGTTCAAAGAATACATCCTACACCCCACCTGGATAAAATAACATTGAGGTGGAGGTGAGAACTATCTTTAAGTATTTACAGACCTCCCCCTGTGGAGGAAGAATTAGATTTATTCTGTTTGCCCTCAAATGTACAGAACTAATAGCTAGAGTTGGGAATTGAAAAGAAGTAAATTTAGACCAGGTGTCACAAAAGAAGCTAAATAAACATTTGTACTGACCAAAAGTGAAATGACTTCTATCATGGTAAGTCCCTTTTCCTTTAACTCTCTTAAGTGAAAAGCTGTGCAACAACTTTTTCTATTATGCTTTAATGTACATTCCTTCATATATGTGCTTGATTAGAAACATTCTCAGGTACTTCCCAACTCTCAGATATGTTACTCTGCAATAATTATTGGGTTGATGTCAACATAAAGAAAGATTTCTATTGATTTGATCAAAGACATATTTGCTGTCACCAGTTCTGTTTATACATTTGAAAATAACACAGACTGCAGTAAATGACAAATAATTCCCC
Source organism: Macrotis lagotis (assembly GCF_037893015.1). Lineage (NCBI taxonomy): Eukaryota > Metazoa > Chordata > Mammalia > Peramelemorphia > Peramelidae > Macrotis > Macrotis lagotis. The sequence goes on along the minus strand of NC_133666.1, from coordinate 365,926,246 downwards.
TTTGGGAGCTTATTTATTTATTTACCAATTATATGCAAGGATAGTTTTCAACATTATTTCTTTTGCAAGATTTTGAATTCTACACTTTTCCACTACCCTCCCTTCCCAACCCCCTCCCTATGGCAGCAAACAATCTCATTTAGGTCGTACATGTGAAACTCTGTTTAACATAGTTTTATATTACTCAAGTTGTAAAAGAAGAAGTAGAACTAAGGGGGAAAAACATAAGAAAGAAAAAAAAACAAAAAAGAAGTTTTTTTATAAAAAAGTGAACATAACTTGCTTTGCTCTGGATTGAGAATCCATAGCTTTAATCTGGATGTAGAAGGCATTTTCCTCATGTTTTTCAGGCATGTCTTTGATCACTGAACTACTTGAGAGGAGCTGCAACGATCATAGCTGATCATCTCATAATACTGCTTTAATATGTATAATATTTTCCTGGCTCTGATCACTTTTCTCAGAATCAATTCATGCAAGTCTTTCCATGTTTTTCTTAAATTAGGTCATCATGGTTTCTTTCAAAACAAAAGTACTCATAACGGTCACTTATTATAATTTATTTAACCATTACTTAATTGATGTGTTTCCCCTCAATTTTCAATTCTATATGATTAATAATTTCAATGGCTGATAAAGTATATAAATAGTTCTGATAAGTTAGAATGATGAGCTAATTGTAATAGAAATCAAAAGGAAGGAAGAAAATGTGTTTTTAAATGGCTCAAGCTAATTTAAAGAAATATCTTAGTTTGGAAATTATGATCAATACTTTATAAAAGTAGTAATGTGACAGTTTTTTTAAAAAAAATATCAAAGTATTTTATGTGAAGATGATTATGTGAAAAGGATATCTTAAGTGTTCTTTCAGAGTTGATCATTGCCTTAGTCAAACTACTAATTTTCCTGAAAAATTTATTACACACTTTATGTGGGGAAGCTTTTCAGTAAATAAATCATCAGTTGCAAGCTGGAATAATAGGGTAGGAAATCCCAACCTATTTGAAAGGAAAGGTGCCTCCCTCAAAATATAAAACAGATTTAAGTTGCACTCTCAATCTATCCATCCATATGTGGGAAAATTCATAATTTGGAAACAAGACTAAGGAAGACTAGACTTTGCTTTTCACATGTTCTAGTGCAAGAGCTGCTTCTACTATGCTAATAAAGCTGGGATGAATTACAATGGACAGAGACAAAAAATTCTAACACTAGAATTCACCTCTGGATCTGTTTAGAACTGAAAGGAAAGCCTATCTCTGTTTTCTGTTTCTCTTTCTTTATCTGTCTCTCTATTGTATATATGTTGTGGCTTGCTTCACCTTGGGGTTCACAGAAGTGACCTCCCTCTGGGAGGGGAGCTGAGAATAAGGAGTCAAGCCACTACTGCCTTATGCCTCCAGCTCAATTTTATTACTGCTTAGCTGTTACATATATACTGTTAGGTCCTCCAGGTTAGAACAAAGAATAATGAGGGAATGGGGGAGTCCACAAGCGGGCTATGTACAGCATCTTGCGTTACCAGATAAAGGGGTATGTTAGGGAGGAGGTGATAAAACACAGCTGTGTCTAGTGCCCTTGGTTTGTGGGGCAGAATGTCCAGCTCCCAAGGACTCCGGCGCACCTTATCTCTAAGGGTGGCCTGCCAGCTCCTGAGACTGTCCAGGTGGCGGTCCGTTAGAATAGCCTGTGTTCCCATATATACAGATATACAGATGTATATCTATATCTATATCTATATCTATATCTATATATATATATATATATTTACATTGTAATACAAAAAAGTTACATTTTAATACAAAAAAGGGATTTTTTGCCAGTCTAAACTATATCATAAGGAGGAAGTATGAATAGTCAACAAGAGTCTGACTGAAGCACTTTTGCAAAAACTAAAGGTTCTTTTTTTGCCTTTTTGTCTCCTTATTATCAATGGGTAGAAAAGAAATGTTAGGCAGAAAGCTGCAGCTTTAGAATCACTTGTTGCCCACATTACACTATAATTTGAAAATAATTGTCAGCTAAAATGACCAGTCTGTTTCATTTAAATTCTATCTTCTAGTTAATGTCCATTTTGTCCACTATTATATCTTACATTGCCAAATCAGTTTTACATACCATTGATATTTTTAATTGATTTTAAGATTGAAAAATAAATATTGTAATGCCTAGTAACTTCACAAGATTTTGAACCCATTTTGAAGAAAATATACAGAATCATCTTTTAAACCTTTCATCTTATTTTTTTTTCATAGGAGGGAAGTGTTCAGTTGTTTTTCAGTGATGAAAGCAGTTATTTTAGTGTATTTTGCATTCATGCATGCAAAATTTATTCATGGATACATAGTCAAGAATGCTTATTTCTCCACACAACAATATTCATTTGGATGTGATAGAAATGTAATCATTTTGGAATAATCTAAAAGCTGAGTTGATTTCCCTAAATATTGACTATTGAAATATAAAAATAACTGTGAATTTTTGAGAGCTTGTTTTACTTTATTTTACTTCTGCTGATGAAAGGGCAACATGTTAAGAGATTTTAATTAATTCTACATTTGGGAAAGCTTATCAGATATTTAAACTATAGATTATTTCTCTATTAATGACTTTTACTGTAAATTATTTTTTTATTTTTTAGCAAAGGAAACTCATTTATCTAAGTGTATGACAAAACAGAATTCAGAGAGAGCTTATTCAGTAAAACATATATCAACCAAAACAAATGGAAGTAGTTTTCCAACTGGAAGAAAGGTAATTTTGCTCCACTTTTTTTCAAAATTAGATTATTTAGTTTCCAATTAATGCTTAATTTATCTTTCTATGGTCAGGTAACCTTAATTACATCGTGATATGGAAAGTATGTGTTTACTATTTCTGTCTTTTTGCATTTTGTGTAGATTCAATGTACCATCCATAAACAGTTTATTTATTTATATTTCCATTCAATGTTCTTCACAGATCTATCAAAACTTTTCAAATTTTCTGCTCATCTTCTTCACTTCCTTCTTGTTATTTTTGTGGTTATATTTATCTTATTCTGAGAGAGAGAAGTTGAGGTCCTCCCCACTGATATAGTTGTGTTGTCTATGTCTTCCTCTATCTTATTTAGTTTCTCCTGTAAGAATTTGCATGCTTTAACATTTGACTCATATAAGTTAAATATTGATAATTCTTCATGGGATATGATGCCTTTTAAGAAGATGAAATTTCAGGGGCAACTAGGTGGTGTAGTGGATAGAGCACTGGTCCTGGAGTGAGGAGTACCTGAGTTCAAATCTGGCCTCAGACACTTAATAATTACCTAGCCATGTGGCCTTGGGCAAGCCACTTAACCCCATTGCCTTGCAAAAACCTAAAAAACAGATGAAATTTCATTTCCTATTCCTATTAATTTTTTTAACTTTTGCTTTTGCTTTGCCTGCAATCAGTTTTTTTTCCCTTGCTTCTTTAAAAGTTTATTTCAATTGAAACATAGTTTATTCTTCTCCAGCCTTTGACATTTACCATGTTTGTATCTCTCGACTTCAAATGTGTTTCTTTAAGGCAAACTATTGTAGAATTCTAATTTTTAATCTATTTATCTATCTACTTCTGTTATATGGCAGAATACTTCTCATTCACATTCACAATTATGATTACTATATTTGTATTTCCCTCCATCATATCTTCCCCTTTGTACTTTTCCATCTCCTCTCACATTATTTCTCCTCACCAGTGTTTTGTTTCTGAATACCTTCTCCCTCAACATGACCTCCTTTCTATCAGCACCTTCACTTTTCTTCTCCCTTTACCCCTTTACATTTCCTGTCTTAGATCAGTCCCTCCTTCTTTCTTTCGCCTTTGCCTTTATAATTCCATGTAGGGTAGGATAAATTTCTTTTTTTTTTTTTTTTGATTTTTCAAGGCAATGGGGTTAAGTGGCTTGCCAGGCCACATGGCTAGGTAATCACTAAGTTAAGTGTCTGAGGTCGGATTTGAACCCAGGTACTCCTGACTCCAAGGTCGGTGCTCTATCCATTGTGCCACCTAGCCGCCCCTTTGGTAGAATAAATTTCTAAACCAATTTGAGAATCCATGTTATTCCCTCTTTGAGTAAAATTAATTGAAATATTTATTCAGTTCTCATACTCTCCCTTCTTTCTCTTTAATATAATAGGTATTTTGTGATTCTTCAGATGGTAGTATTTACCTTCTTCTACACCCCTCCTTGTTCTCCCAGTAGGATCCTTTTTTTATAATAATTGATACCTGTCTTATAACCATATCCTCTAAGTATACTTCCTTCAACTATCCTATTAGAAATACAGTCCTCATGAGTTATAAGTCTCATCATGTCAGGAACAATTTATCTCCAAGTATGGTCCTTTCAATTCTCCTAATAGAAATAAAATTCATCGATTTATAGCCACACCCTCTCTCTAAGTATACTTTTTGTAATTATTCTAATATATATACAATTCTCAATAGATATAAATATCACAACACAATTTATACAAACACTCTCTGCCTATGCATGTTACTTTCAATTATCATAATACAAATACTATTCTCAAGAGTTGTGAATATTACCTTCTTTTGTTTATTGACTAACATATCTTTTTTTCGATCCATTTATCTTTTCACTCATTTCTTGAGTCTTGAATTTGAAGATGAAGTTTCTGTTGAGTTCTGGTCATTAATCAGATATGTTTGAGTCTTCTGTTTCATTGAAAATCTACCTTTTCGGGGCAGAGCCAAGATGGTGACATGAAGGGATGATTCTTAGAAGCTCTCTGATAAAAACTCATAAACTTAGGGCTCTAACTAAACTTTCGAGAGACAGAACCCACAAAGGGACCCAGTGAGGCAGTTCTCCTACTCAAGGTAACCTGGAAAACAGCAGAAAGGCTCTGCTCCCCGGGGTCGGAGGGGTGGCCCACCAGAGGGGTGGCCCACCAGAGCCAAAGAACTTCAGCCTCCAGGAGGCAGCCCCAGGGCACTGAGAGCCTTGGGTCACAGCAGCGGGGGAGTCTCCTGAGCTGCACCACAGGGAGCACCGGCACAAAGTGGGGGAAAAGAGGGGGACCTCTGCCAGAGGGAGCATGTGGAGCCCAGCCCTCAGGGAACACAGCCAGCAGCTAGGTCTTTTGGCAGCCCAAATCCAGGAAACAGAAGCAGGCAGAGCTGTTAAGCAGGAGCCCCCAGGGCATGAGCCCATTGAGCTGAGGATGGGGAGTGAAGAGAGAGAGACTGCCAAGCTCTGTCCTCTGACTCTGGAACAGGACTCTGGGGCTCTGACCACATTCAGATCCTGATCCCAGTCTAGGCCCCCCCATATAACAACAGGGCCCCCCCACCTCGGCCCCCGTGGCAGAGGGGGGGCGCTTATGTTCATTCACAGACCAGGAGGGAAGACAGAGCCTCACACACTTAGACCCTTGTGGGAGTGTCCCAAAAGCTCAGGAAGCACCCCCAAAAAACAGGCTTAGGCTGGGAAAATGAACAAGCAAAGAAATAAGAGGAAGACCATTGAGAAATATTTTGCAAATGAGCCCAAGAAGGATCAAAATATTCAGTCTGAAGATGAGGAAGCACAAGCTCCTACATCTAAAGACTCCAAGAAAAACAGAAATTGGGCTCAGGCTATGATAGAGCTCAAAAAAGACTTTGAAAACCAAATGAGGGAGTTGGAAGAAAAACTGGGAAAAGAAAGGAGAGACATGCAGGAAAAACATGAAAATGAAGTCAGCAGCTTAGTCAAGGAAATCCAAAAAAAAAATGCTGAAGAAAATAGCATGCTAAAAAACAGCTCAGGTCAAATGGATAAAACAGTTCAAAAAGTTATTGAGGAGAAGAATGCTTTAAAAAGCAAAATTGGCCAGATGGAAAAAGAGATAAGAAAACTCTCTGAGGAGAATAAATCCTTCAGACAAAGAATAGAATGCAGGGAGACTGATGAATTTACCAGAAATCAGGAATCAATACTTCAAAACCAAAAAAATGAAAAACTAGAAGAAAATGAGAAATATCTCATTGAAAAAACAACTGATATGGAAAACAGACTTAGGAAAGATAATTTGAAAATTATTGGAATACCTGAAAGTCATGATCAGGAAAAAGAGCCTTGACATCATTCTCAAAGAATTATTACAGGAAAATTGCCCTGATATTCTAGAAGCAGAGGGCAAAATAGAAATGGAGAGAATCCACCAATCCCCCCGAGAAAGCGATCCCAAAAAACCAACCCCTAGGAATGTTATAGCCAAGTTCCAGAACTCCCAAGTCAAAGAGAAACAAGCAGCCAGAAGGACACAGTTCAAATATCGTGGAGCTGCAGTCAGGATCACTCAGGACTTAGCAGCATCTACATTGGAAGCTCGTAGGGCTTGGATTACAATATACAGGAAGGCAAAAGAGCTTAGAATGCAGCCAAGAATGAACTACCGAGAAAGGCTGAATGTCCTCTTCCAGGGAAAAAGATGGACTTTCAATGAACCAGGGGAATTTCAAAGGTTCCTTTTGGAATGGCCAGAGCTGAACAGAAGGTTTGATCTTCAGATATAGGACTCAGGTGAAGCATGGAGATTGGAGGAGAGGGGGGATATATGAGGGACTTAATGAGGATGAACTGCATGTATAGAAAAATGATACTGATAATATTCATATGAACCATCTCAGTTAATAGAGCAGGTAGAGGGAGCTTTTATAGTTGAAGCCCAGGAGAAAGCTGAATTTGAAGATAAAATATGGTATAAAAATGGAATCAATAGAAAAAAAGGGAAATGGAAAGGGAGAAAGAAAAAGGAGAGGGGGAATAGTCCAAAATATTTCACATAATAAGATTTTTTTTTATTACAATGAGCTATTGCATTGATATGGAAGGGGGGAGGCAAGGGGGAATGAGGGGACCTTTGCTCTCATCAGAGATGGCTAGGAAAGGAAACAGCAAATATACTCAATGGGGTATAGACATCTGGAGTAAGAAGGAGGGCGGAGCAGGGGGAAGGGGTGGGGATGTGAATAAAGGAGGAGAGGATGGACCATGGGGGGACAGTGTTCAGATATAACAAATTTTCTTTTTTATTTCTTGCAAGGGGATGGGATTTGATGGCCTGCCCAGGACCATAGGGCCAGGTGGATTTTGGGCCTAAGGGGTGGTATGGGGGCTCAGGGCTTCTTGGCCCCAGGACCAGGGATCTGTCTGCTGCGCCACTCAGCGACCCTACAGCAAAGTCAGAGTGAAAGGAGAGAGAAAATATAGTACACGGTAGTGGAGAAATAAGAAAGGAGGGAGTTGCGATCAGCAATGGCAACATTGGAAAAATATGGAAGTAACTTTTGTGATGGACTTATCATAAAGAATGTGATCCACTCACGACAGAATTGATGGAACAAAGACTGAAGCACATTTTTTTGTTATTATTATTTGGGGGAGGGTGCAGGGCAAGTGGGTCTGGGTGGTCTGCCTGGAGCCACATAGCAGAATGATCTTTGGGTGTCTGAGGCTGGATTCGGACCCAGGTGCTCCTGGCTTAAGGGCCAATGCTCTGTCTGCCACCCAGCCACCCCTACTATTATTACTATTTTATTTTATTTGGGGTCTTTTTTTTCTTTCTTCTTTTTGGTTTTTGCAGGGCAGTGAGGATCAGGTAGCTTGCATGTCACATGGCTGGGTGATTATTGGGTTTACAAGGCTGGATATGGACTCAGGTGCTTGTGGCTCCAGGGCTGGTGCTTCGTCCATTGCGCCACCTGGCCATACCTACAATTATTACTATTTTTTTTATTTTAATTTTTTTTCTCTCCCCTTTACTTTTTCACCCAAGCAAGTCTATCTATATTCGGGGGGGGGGGGGGTATTTTGTTTACTTGTAAACAAGTATATTTTATTAATGTAAAAAAAATTTGTACAAAAATGAGAATAAAAAATTAGAAAATAAATAAATATTAAAAAAAAGGAAAAAAAAGAAAATCTATCTCTTCATCCCAAGGAAGATACTGAATTTTTCAGGCTAGTTAATACATTGCCCTTCACAATATCATATTCTAGGTCCTCAAATCCTTTTTTATTGATATTTTATTTTTCCAAATACATGTTATGAAAGTTTTTCAACATTCATCCATATGCAGTTATATATTTTTTAAGTTACAAATTTTCTTTCCACCACCCTTCTCACATCCCTCCTCTTACAGACCAACAGTCAGGTTGATATTGTATATACATAGCCACATTAAATATGTTTACAAATTAGTCATTTTCTATATAAGGAATAAGGATTAAGAGAATGAAATACATAAGAGATATTTTTAAAAACTTAATACAGTGTTTATCAGTTTCTGAAGGTGTTGGATTGTTTTTGTTTTTGTTTTGCTTTTCTTCCTCTGAATGAGGATAACATTGTCTATAACTGATCTAATAGGGTTGGACTAGCTCTGTGAACTGCTGAGAGCAAGTGGAACCATCAGGGATGATCATCTCACAATGTTGTTGTTAATGTGTATATTTATCTCTTGATTCTGCTCCCTTCACTCAGCATCAGTTTTTTTTTTTTATTTTTTCCATGCTTCTCTAGAATCTATCCATTTATGTTTTCTTATAGAAAAATAGCATTTTATTATATTCATATACCATAACTTGTTTAACCATTCCCCTATTGATGGGCATTCCCTTAATTTCTAATTCTTTGTGACTACAAAAAGAGCTGCTATGAATATTTTTGAACATGTGGGACTTTTTTCATTTTTATGATTTCTTCTAGATATAGGCCTAGAATTGGAATTTCTGAGTCAAAGGTCATTTTCCTTGCTCTTTGGTAATAGTTCCATATTGCTCTCCAGATTGTCTGGATATGTTCAAAACCCCACCAGCAAAACATCAATGTCCAAATCCTTTCACAACCTTGCCAGCATTGATCATTTTCCCTTTCTCTCATGTTAATTAATATGATAGGTTTGAGGTGATATCTCATAGTTGTAATAATTTGCATTTCTCTTATCAAAAATGATCTGTAGCATTTTTTCATATGATGATACATTGCTTTAATTTGTTCAATCAAAAATTGTCTATTCTTATTCTTTGACCATATATGAGTTGAGAAATTACTTGTAACCTTATAAATTTGGTACAGTTCTTTGTATATTTTAGAAATGAGACCTTTATCAGAACTCCTGATTGTGATGATTGTTTCCCAGCTTTTAGTTTTCTTTCTAACTTTGGCAACATTGATTTTATTAGTGCAAAAACTATTTAATTTAGTATAGTCAACATCAATGATTTCACAGTTTATAATGTACACTATTTCTTGTTTGTTTGTGAATTTGTCCCCTTTCCATAGATCTGATACAGTATTTCTTGATCTATTCATTTATCTATGGTGTCACCCATTATGTCTAATTCCTATACCATTTTGACCTTGTTTTGTAATAATGTGAGATGTGGGTCTATGTCTAGTTTTTACCAAACTATTTTTTCCAATTTTTCCAGTAATTTTTGTCAAATAATGAGTTCTTATCCCAGAGTCAATTTCTTTGGGTTTGTCAAACAATACACTACTGTAGTCATTTACTACTATTTATTTTGAATCTATTCTAATCCACTGATCCATTACACTATTTCCTAATCAGTACTGGGAAATTTTAATGTCTGCTGCTTTATAGTATAGTTTTAGATCTGATAAAGCTAGGACACCTTCCTTTACATTTTTTTCATTAATTCCCCTTATATTATTGACTTTTTTTGTTTCTCCATATGTGGTTTGCTACTATTTTTTCCAACTTAGTAAAATAGTTATTTGGTAGTTTCATTAGTATGATACTGAATAAGAAATTTAATTTGTGTAGAACTGTCATTTTGATTACACTAGTTCCACCTAACTGAGCAATTGACATTTTCCCAAATATTTAGATCTGAATTTATTTGTGTACAAAGTGCTTGTAATTGTGTTTATATATTTTCTGGATTTATTATGAGAGGTAGATTCCCAAGCATTAATATTGTCTGCAGTTACTTTAGATAAAATTTCTCTATCTCTTGATCTTAGGTTTTGTTATTCATATAGAGAAATGCTGATGATTTATGTGCAATTATTTTATATCCTGCTGCTTTGCTGAATATGTTAATTGTTTCAAGGAGTTTTTAGATGATTTCCTCAGGTTCTATAATCATACCTTCATATCATCTGCAAATAGTGAAAGTTTTGCTTCATCATTGCTAATTCTGATTACTTCAATATCTCTTTCTTCTGTTATTGCTAGAGTTAATATTTCTAAAACTATATTGAATTTAATGGTGATAATGAGTATCCTTGTTTCACCTCTGATCTAATTTGCAATTCTCCATTTATTCCCATTACACATAATATTTGTGGATGGTTTTAGATAGATACAGCACATTATTTTAAGGAAAACTCAATTTATTCCTGAAATTTCTAGTATTTTTAATAGGAATAGATGTTGTATTTTATCAAAGGCTTTTTCAGACTCTATTGAGATAAGCATATATTTTCTGTTGGTTTTGTTATTATGTTGAGTATTTTCAAAACATTGAAGCATTCCTGCCTGCCTGGTATAAATTCTACTTGATTATGGTATATTATCCTTGTAATAACTTGCTGTAATCTCAGTGCTAAAATTTTATTTAAGATTTTTGCATCAATGTTCCTTAGGGAAATCTTTAATATTTTTTGTTTTGATTTTTCCTGGTTTAGGTATCAGCACCATGTTGGTATCATCAAAGGAATTTGACATAACTACTTCTCCTATGTTTTAAAATAGTTTATGTAGAATAGGGATTAATTGTTCCCTAAATGTTTGGTAGAATTCATTCAGATCCTTTTATCTTGAAGTTGACAAGTACAGCATAAAACTAACTTGTGGCTTTCAGGTATTTAAATTCATTTATTTTGACTGTTTGCAATATTTTCACCTTTAACTGTTGCTTATGTAATTCTGCTACAATATGCTTTGGAATTTTTATTTAGAATTTTTTTTTCTGGAGATGATCAATTAATTCTTTCAAGGACAATTGTTTTCTTCTGTTTCATGACATTATTGCAGTTTTTGTTAATAATTTCCTGAAAAATATTGTTGTCTCTTTGTTTTATCATGATGTTCAGATAGATATATAATTCAAAAATCACTTCTCCTGAATCTATTTTCCAGGTCAGTTATTTTTCCTATGGATACCTTATGTTTTTCCCTACTTTTCTAATCTTTTGTTTTTCTTTGACAGAATTTTGATATTTCCAGAGAGTCATTTGCTGCCTCTTATCCATTTCTACTTTTTAGGGTTTTATTTTCTTTAATTTGATTTTGTGTTTCTTTTTCCAGTTGATCAATTTTACTTTTAAATGGTTTGTTTTCTGTTTTTTTTTCAGTTTGTCAGTTTTACTTTTATGAGAGTTATCTTTTTATTTTGTCAATTCTAATTTTTAATATTTTTGTTTTATTTATTTTTCTATTTTTACAATGTTCATATTGAGAAAGTAAACATAAACACCCCTCCTCCCCAAAAGATAGATAAACATAAAAAGAAATGAAGTGAGAGAAAAAAATGTACCTCAGTCTATGTTCAGGTTCTATCAGCTCTGTCTCTGGGAGGAGTTACCTTCTTTATCATAAGTCCATCAGAGAAGTTGCTTCAATATCTTTTCTCACAGTTGCTATTATCAAATGCATTTTCCTCCATTTTATTCCTCCTCACTCCCATTTAACCTGTTTTCTCCTTTCACCCTGTCTTCCTCAGAATTGCATTGTATCTGACTACTCTCTCCCACAATCTTCCCTCTCTTCTATCACTTAGTCTTCCCCAGCCCCTCCCTTGTCTCTCTTATCCCATCCTTTGCAAAAGTTTTTTCTTGATTTTTTATGTAAAATATCTTGCCCATTCTAGCTCTCCTTTCACTTTCTGCTGGTACTTTCCCTTTTCACCCATTGACTACATCTTCATACTATATTATTTCGTTATATTCAGTATGCTCGCTTATAGATGAAAATATTCATATGGGTTGTCAGTATCTTTTTCCCATGCAGGAATACAAACAGTTCAACAGCTAAAGTTGTACATATACATTTGTATTTAATGTGTTTACAATTTAGTCATTTTGTGTATGAATAATTGGGATGAAGGGAAAACACAAAAAAATCATGGGATAAGACAGAAAAACATAAGAGAAGTAAAAAATAACTTTTTAAAGGAAGAAACAAATTCATGGCACTTCATTTTGCCTAATAAATATTTGTTTATTTTATTTTTTAATCTCAGCTCCCCAAGAATTTTCCTCTATTTTTGAGATTACAATGTCAAGTTCAAGTCAATTCCAAGAGGTGCCCATCTTTATTTGCCTCTACTGTGAAAATCCTGCATGGTCAAAATCTTCTGTAATAAATCCATCTCCATTTGAACAGGGAAAACAAGAGTTTCCAAAATCAAACACCCTCTCCTTTTTTACTGAGTTTCTTCTTTGTGCTTTAAACAATTGGTGGGAGGGGGTGAGGAAATCAAGAGAACTATAAGGCAGTCTCTGCCCCTCGGGGAACTTAGAGACTAGTTTAGTTGTGGATAGAACAGGAGGCAAAAGGAACATTTTTTTTGTTGGGCATGTCAACATTTTTGCATGCTTTTCTTTCCATTTTCTTATTCTAAACTTGACAAAAATTAAATAAAATGAACATAATCTACATTGTAGAGCAGAAGGAAAGGATTGTTCATGAAATTACAAATCCCTATTTTGCAGGGTAATGGTATAAAGCTCAAGTAGTGTATCACTAAGTCACATGTGAGGATCTCTTGAGGTGGAATATTGATTTGGTTTTAAAATATAGCATTGCTGAGGTAGTCCCAAGGTGGTGGAGGAAAGGTAGCATTTCAGCCAAACTCTCCCAGTACTACCTTTTATTTGCTCATTTTATTTTGGTTTATTTATTTTGTTATTACAATAATCTTGATGTAAGAATAAATATAACCCTCCCCCCTAGAAGATGAGAAACCTCAAGAACAGTGAGAGCAAAAAAATGTACTTCAGTCTATGTTCAGATTCCAATGGCTCTGTCTTTGGCATGAGTTGCCTTCTTTATCATTAAGTCCACCAGAGAAGTTGCTTCAATATTTTCCCCACAGTTATGATTTTATTCCCTGTATTTCCTATGACTCTATTGCTCTCCACTCTGTTCTCTCTCTCTCTCTCTCTCTCTCTCTCTCTCTCTCTCTCTCTCTCTCTCTCTCTCTCAATCTCCTTTACAGCTTGTCCTTGTCCAAAAGTGAGTTGTATCTGAGTACATCTCCCACATTCTTCCTTCTCTTCTATTACCTATTCCCTGCCCATTCCCCCTTATCCCCATCCCTTTCTTCTCATTTTTGTCCAGGGTGTGATAGATTTCTATACAATATTAAGTGTGTATGTTATTTACTCTTTGAACCATTTCTAATGAGAATGACCCCTCACTTTCCTCCATCCCACTCCACTGAGAAAGCTTTTTCTCGACTTTTATGTGAAATATCTTAGCCCCTCTTCCTCTCCTTTCTCTTCCTCTCAGTACTTTTCCTTATCACCAATTGACTCTATCTTTTTTACTGTATTATACCATTATATTCAGCTCCTTTCTGTGCCCTTACTATATATGCTCCTTCTAACAGCTCTTATAAATGATAAAGCACATATGAGTTATCTGTATCTTCTTACCATGAAGGAATACAAACAGTTCAACATTAAGTTCCTCATACTTAATCCTTCTGCTCCACCCGCTCTATGGTCTGGTCCTATATTTGAAGATCAAACTTTCTGATCAGCTCTGGTTGTTTCAATAAGAAAGTTTGAAAGTCCCCTGTTCATTACAAATCCATCTTTCACCCTGAAGGAGGATGCTCAGTTTTGCTGGGGAGCTGATTCTCTGTTGTAAACCAAGATGTTTTGCCTTCCAGAATATTATATTCCAATCCCTAAGAGCACTTAATGTAGATGCTGCCAGATCCTGTGTAATCCTGACTATAGAGCCACCATAGTTGAATTGTTTGTTTCTGACAGCTTTTAGTATTTTCTCTTTGACTTGGGAGTTTTGAACTTTAGCTATAATATTCATGGAATTTTTTTTCTTTTGCAATCTCTTTCAGGAGGTAAATGGTGAATTCCTTCAATTTCTATTTTGCCCTCTGCTTCTAGGATCTCAGGGCAACTTTGTTTACTATTTCTTGAAAAACGAAGCCTAGACTCTTTTCCTGATCATGACTTTCAGATAGTCCAATAATTTTTAATTTATTTCTACTGGATCTGCTTTCCAGGTCAGCTGATTTTCAAATGAAATATTTCACATTTTCTTCTAATTTTTCATTCTTTAAGTATTGATTTATTGTTTCTTGATTTCTTGCAAAGTCATCAGCTTCCTTTAGTTCTGTATTCTACATTATTCAGAAAGCTTTTATATCTCCTTTTCCAGCTGGACAGTTCTGCTGTTTAAGGCTTTGTTCTCAACATTTATCTTTTGAGTTGCTTTTTCCAGTTGACCTAAACTTGTTTTAAAAATATCATTTTCATTTGTAATATTTATTTATTTTTGGGCAGTTAGGTGGTGCAGTGGATTAGAGCACTGGCCCTAAATTTAGGAGTACCTGAGTTCAAATCCAGCCTCAGACATTTAATAAGTACCTAGCTGTGTGGTTTTAGGCAAGCCACTTAATCCCATTTGCCTTGCAAAAAAGAAAAAATAATCTTATTTATTTTCATCCATATGCACATGCATATTTCCAAGATATTAAATTTGACTCCACCATCCCCCCAGTAGTTGGGTTAGCATTTTAAATACATATTTTGGCAAACATGTTTATAAATTAGTAATTTTGGCATGAGGAATTAGGAAGGAGACAGATAAATTTTTTATAAACTGTTCATCAGATTTAGAATGGTTGTTTTTTCTTTTTTCTGTGTGTTTTGTTTTGTTTTGTTTTGTTGTCTTTTGTTTTTCTTCTTCTACTTGGGGATAATATAGTCCATAACCAGTCAAACAGTTGTCCTAGCTCTTGGAACTGCCAAGAGGAGTTGCTTCCATCAAGGTTGTTCATCTCATAATATTGTTGTTGATGTGTTTGTATTCATGTACCATAGCTTGGTTAAGCATTCCCCACTTGATGGACATACCCTCAATTCCCAATTCTTTGCCACTACAAAAAGAGCTGCTTTGAATATTTTGGAACACGTAGGAGTTTTCCCACTTTTTTATAATTCCTTTTGAATATAGAGCTAGAATTAGGATTGCTGATCAAAGGGTATGAACACTTTTATTGCTCTTTGGGCATAGTTCCATATTGCTCACCAGAAAAGTTATTCACAACTCCACCAGCAATGCAACAATGTTCCAATCCTCCCACAACCTCTCCAACATTGATTATCTTCCCTTTTTCTCATCTTGGCTAATCTGTTAGGTGTGAGATAATACCTCCTTGGTCTTTGAATTTGCATTTCACTAGTCAATAGTGATTTGGAGCATTTTTCTTGATTACATATAGCTTTAATTTCTTCATTTGAAAACTGTTCATATTTTTTGACCATTTATCAATTGAGGAACAAGATATTTTCTTCAGTACTTTTTTGTATTTCATTAACCAACATGTTGACTTGGTTTTCATGATTTACATGCATCGCCCTCATTTCTCTTCCCAATTCTTCTTCTACTCCTTACTTGATTTTCAAAGTTTTTTTTTTTTTTTTTCTGAGCTCATCCATAGCTTGAGCCCATTTCCTATTTCTCTTAGAGACTGGATACAGAAGCTTCAATTTTGTCATCTGCTGAGTGTGTATTTTGATTCTCCATGGGATCAAAGTAATTTTCTGTGGTCAGGTTCTTCTTTTTTTCCTTGTTTGGCCATTTCCTCAATCTATAACTGATTTACCACACTTCCACTTTTGTAACACTACATAGTGACCTTAATTCTTCTAAGGTTTTATGAGAGGCTCTGACTGCATTCTTGCCTGTTCTCTGGTCTGTGGATGGCCACAAGCACTCCCCTCTGCCCTGGAGCTGTGATGAGAGTCCCTGGTCCTCTATAGTAGTAGGTGCCCTGGACTGCAACCTGGATTTGAGTGGGGGAAACAACAGAATCCAGCCCCAGGGTTAGCAAAGAGAACCCTGTAGTCTCTCCCCTCCCCCTTACTATCTATGGGCAGAGCACTCTGGAAGTGTTAGATGTCTTCTTCTCCTAGGACAGTGTTGACTCAGATTCTGCAATCATTGTGGTGTGGTAGAGGACTCTCATAGGTGATCCCTGGACCAAGAAGTCTGGAAACCACCCCTCTGTCATGGACTCAGGTGCCCCCAGGGACCTTGGTGCCCCAGCAGCTGTTCCTGGAAGACTGAAGCTGGTTTACTACCACCCTGATGTGACTACAACCCAGCTGCCCTGTGGTTCATTTCAACACCTGGTCCCTCTTAAACAGACCTTTCCCATTGAATTCCTAAGTTCCCTTGGAATGGATAATTGTATCACTCAATATTTCTGTGGGATCTGCCCCTTTAAAGATTTTTGAGAATCATAATTTGACAACTTTTGCAGTTTTGGGGGGAAGAGTTTCTGGGAAATCCGGCCCATACCACCAATTTTACTTTTTTTAAATTTATCTTTATTAAAGATATTATTTGAGTTTTACAATTTTCCGCCCAATCTTACTTCCCTACCCCCACCTCCCCATGGAAAGCAATCTGTCAGTCTTTACTTTGTTTCCATATTGTACCTTCATCCAAATTGGGTGTGATGAGAGAGAAATCATATCCTTAAAGAAGAGACAAGAGCTAACAAGATCAGATAATAAGATATCAGTTTTTTTCTAAATTAAAGGGAATAGTCCTTGAACTTTGTTCAAACTCCACATCTGCTTATCTGGATACAGATGGCACTCTCCTTTACAGACAGCCCAAAATTGTTCCCGATTGTAGCACTGATGGAATGAGCAAGTCCTTCAAGGTTGATCATCACTCCCATGTTGCTGTTAGGATATACAGTGTTTTTCTGGTTCTGCTCATCTCACTCAGCATCAGTACATGCAAATCCATCCAGGCTTCCCTGAAATCCCATCCCTCCTGGTTTCTAATAGAATAAGAGTGTTCCATGACATACATATACCACAGTTTGCTAAGCCATTCCCCAATTGACGGACTTTTACTTGATTTCCAATTCTTTGACACCACAAACAGGGCTGCTATAAATATTTTTGTACAAGTTATGTTTTTACCCTTTTTCATTATCTGTTCAGGATATAGACCCAGGAGTGGTATTGCTGGATCAAAGGGCATGCACATTTTTGTTGCCCTTTAGGCATAGTTCCAAATAGCTCTCCAGAAGGGTTGGATGAGTTCACAGCTACACCAAAAATGTAGTAGTGTCCCTGATTTCCCACAACCCTTCCAACTATGATCATTAATCTTTCTGGTCATGTTGGCCAGTCTGAGAGGTGTGAGGCGATACCTCAGAGAAGCTTTAATTTCCATTTCTCTAATAATTAATGATTTAGAGCATTTTATCATATGGCTATGGATTGCTTTGATCTCATCTGTAAATTGCCTTTGCATATCCTTTGACCATATGTCAATTGGGGAATGGCTTTTTGTTTTAAAAATATGACTTAGTTCTCTGTATATTTTAGAAATGAGTCCTTTGTTAGAATCATTAGTTGTAAAGATTGTTTCCTAATTTACTACATTTCATTTGATCTTGGTTACAATGGTTTTATCTGTGCAAAAGCTTTTTAATTTGTTTATTTATTTGTTTGTTTGTTTGTTTGTTTTAGGTTTTCGCAAGGCAAACAGGGTTAAGTGACTTGCCCAAGGCCAAACAACTATGTAATTACTAAGTGTTTGAGACCAGATTTGAACCCAAGTACTCCTGAATCCAGGGCTGATGCTTTATCCATTATGCCACCTAGCTGCCCAAGCTTTTTAACTTAATGCAATAGAAATCATCTAATTGTTTTTTGGTGATGTTCTCCAACTCTTCCTTAGTCATAAACTGCTCCCCTTTCCATAGATCTGACAGGTAAACTTGTCCTTGATCTTCTAATTTGCTTATAGTATTGTTTTTTATGTCTAAATCCTGTAATCATTTGAATCTTATCTTGGTAAAGGGTGTTAGGTGTTGGTCTAATCTAAGTTTCTTCCATACTAAATTCTAATTATCTCAGCAGTTTTTATCAAAAAAGGTATTTTTATCCCAATTACTGGACTCTTTGGGTTTATCAAACAACACCTTACTATAATCATCTCCTTTTACCCCTAGTCTATTCCACTGGTCCACCACTCTATTTCCTAACCAATACCAAACAGTTTTGATGACTGAAGCTTTATAATAAAATTATAGATCAGGTAGGGCTGAGCCATCATCTTTTGTACTTTTTTTCTCATTAAGCTCCTGGCAATTCTTGACTTTTTATTTTTCCATATGAATTTACTTACAATTTTTTCTAACCCATTAAATTAATTTTTTTGGAATTTTAATTGGTAGGGCACTAAACAGATAATTTAATTTTGGTAGAATTGTCATTTTTATTATATTAGCTCTACCTATCCATGAGCAGTTGATACTTGCCCAGTTATTTAAATCTGATTTAATTTTTGTGAGAAGTGTTTTATAATTGTTTTATTTTTAGGTTTTTGCAAGGCAAATGGGGTTAAGTGGCTTGCCCAAAGCCACACAGCTAGGTAATTATTAAGTGTCTGAGACCAGATTTGAATTCAGGTACTACTGACTCCATGGCTGGTGCTCTATCCACTTTGCTGCCCCTATAATTGTTTTCAAAAAGATTCTGAGTCTGTCTTGGCAAATAAAGTCCCAAGAATTTTATATTGTCTGAGGTTGCTTTGAATGGGATTTCTCTTTCTAGCTCTTCCTGCTGTATCTTGCTAGACATATATAGAAAACTTGAGGATTTATGAGGGTTTATTTTATAATCTGCAACTTTGCTGAAATTGCTAATTGTTTCCAGTAGTTTTTGGATGATTTCTTGGGATTCTCTAGGTAGACCATCATGTCATCTGGAAAGAGTGAGAGTTTTGTCTCTTCCTTCCCAATTCTAATTCTTTCAATTTCTTTTTCTTCTATAATTGCTGATGCTAACATTTTTGATACAATATTGAATAGTAGTGGTGATAATGGGTACCCTTGTTTTACCCCTGATCTTATTGAGAATGCCTCTAGGCTCTCCCCATTGAATATAATGCTTGTTGATGGCTTCAGATAGATACTGCTAATTATTTTAAGGAACAGTACATTTATTCCTATACTCTCTAGTGTTTTTAGTAGGAATGGATGCTGTATTTTGTCAGAAGCTTTTTCAGCATCTATTGATAAGATCATATGATTTCTGATAGGTTTGTTGTTGATATAATTGAGTATACTAACAGTTTTCCTAATATTGAACCAACCCTGCATTCCTGGAATAAATCCTACTTGATCATAATGTATTATCCTAGTAATAACTTTTTATAATTGTTTTGCTAAGTTTTATTTAAGATTTTTGCATCTATATTCATGAGGGAAATAAGTCTATGATTTTCTTTCTCTGTTTTAACTCTTCCTGTTTAAGTAAAAGCACCATATTGGTTTCATAGAAAGAGTTAGGCAGAGTTACATCTTGCCCTATTTTTCCAAAGAGTTTATATAGAATTGGAACCAATTGTTCCTTAAATGTTTAGTAGAATTCGCTTGTGTATCCATCAGGCCCTGGAGATTTTTTCTTAGGGAGTTCAATGATGGCTTCTTGAATTTCTTTTTCTGAGATAGGGTTGTTGAGGTATTTAATCTCCTCTTTATTTAACTTGGGCAACTTATAATTTTGTAAACATGTGTAAAATTTCACTGAGATTGTCAAATTTATTGGCATAGAGTTGGACAAAATAATTCTGAATTAGTACTTTAATTTTGCCCTCTTTGAGGGTGAGTTCACCTTTTTCATTTATACTAGGAATTTGGTTTTCTTCTTTCTTATTTTTAATCAAATTGACCAGAGGTTTATCAATTTTACTGGTTTTTTCATAATACCAACTTTTGGTTTTATTAATTCAATAGATTTTTGCTTTTGATTTTATTAATTTCTACTTTTATTTTTAGAATTTCTAATTTGGTATTTAATTGGGGATTTTTGATTTGTTCTTTCTCTAATTTTTTTAGTTGCATGTTTAGTTCGTTGACTTCCTCTTTCTCCAATTTATTCATGTAAGCATTTAGAGCTATAATATATCCCCTGATAGTTGCTTTGAATGAATCCCATAGGTTTTGGTATGTTGTTTCATTATTAACATTATTCTAGGATAAAATGGTTAATTCTTTCTATAATTTGTTTTCTGATGCACTCATTTTTTAAAATAAGGTTATTCAGTTTCCAATTTGTTCTGGGTCTATATCTCCTTGGCCTAATATTGCATATGGCTTTTATTGCATTGTGATCTGAGAAAGATGTATTCACTATTTCTGCCTTTCTGCAGTTGATCATTAGGTTTTTATGTCCTAGTACATGGTCAATTTTTGTATAAGTCCCCTGTACTGAAGAGAAAAAGGTATATTCCTTTCTATCCCCATTCAGTTTCCTCCATACGTCTACCATATCTGATTTTTCTAATAATCTGTTTACCTCCTTAATTTCTTTCTTGTTTATTTTATCATTCAATTTATCTAGATCTAAGAGCAAGATGTTGAGATCTCCCACTAGTAGAGTTTTGCTATGTCTTCCTAGAGTTCTGCCAGCTTCTCCTCTAAGAATTTGGGGGCTGTCCCACCAGGTGCATATATATATATATATATATATATATATATATATATATGTATATATATATATACATATATATATATATATATATATATATATATATATATATATATATATATATATATATATATATATATATATATATATTCAGTATTGAAATAACTTTATTGTCTATTGTAATTTTTAGGAGGATATATTTTCCTTCCTTATTTCTTTTAACACTATTTTTGCTGCTGCTTTGTCTGTGATAAGGATTGCTACCCCTGCATTTTTTACTTCAGCTGAAGCAATATATCTTGCACCAACCTTTTACCTTTACTCTATATGTATCTCTACTTCAAATGAGTTTCTTGTAAGAAGAATATTGTAGGATTCTGGTTATTAGTCCACTCTTCTATGTGCTTACATTTTAAGGGAGAGTTCATCCCATTCACATTCAAAGTTATGATTACTAATTCATTATTGTCCTCCATGCTATCTTCCCTCCATTTGTATTTTCCCCCTTCACCACCCCTTTCTCCCTATTCCCCAGTATTTTGTTTCTGAATACCACCTCCTTCAGTGTTTGCCCTCCTGTATCACACCCTCCCCTTTCTTTTCCCTTTCCCTTTTTCCTTTTTCCCTTCCCCTTTCCTTCCTTTTGTTATTTCCCCTTTTTTCTCCCCACACCCCTTCCCTTTCTCCATTCCCCCCCTCCCCTTTTCCCCTTTTAATACTGGAAAGGTTAGATGTTTTATAAGTTTACTGAGTATGTGTAGGTTGACTTTAAGCCTAGTCTGATGAGAAGAAGATTCAGAAGTTTCTCCTTTGTGCCCTTCTTCCCCTCTATTACCATTGGTTTTTTGGACCTTTTAGTATAGTGAGATTTACCCCATTCAATCCCCTTCCTTCTCCCATCTCTTTCCTGTCCCCCTTTTTAAGGAGGTAGTGTTTTTTTAGATTATTCTAAGTCATAGACAATTCTGAGTGTCTGTCACTTCTAGTTCAGTATATTCTATCTAATAGAGTTAAAATTCTTGAGAGTTATTAGAGTCTTTCTCCCAAGTGGGGTTAAAGCCAGTTACATCCCTTTAGATAGCAGTTTCAGGGATAGATCATGAATGTTCATCATTTCTGGCTAGGTACATTCTCTCTGTTAGAGGTATAATTCTCAAGATTTATGAGAATCTTTTCCCTCATGCTGGGATATAGCCAGTTTCAACAGTTTTTTCTTTTACTGCCCTTTTTTTAAAACCTTTTCATGCATCTCTTGAACCTCCTGTTTTGATGTCCAAATTTTCTATTTATCTCAGCTCTTTTGATCAGGAATTTTTGGAATTCTTCCATTTCGTTAAATGCCCATCTTTTTCCCTGGGAGAGAAAGCTCAGCTTTGTGGGAAAGTAGATTCTTGGCTGCATTCCAAGCTCCCTTGTTCTTGGATATATCTCTTTCCAGGCCCTTCGATCCCTTAATGTTGATGCAGCCAGGTCCTGCGTCATCCTTACTGTGGCTCCTTGATATTTAAATTGTTTATTTCTGGCTGCTTGCAGGATTTTCTCTTTTATCTGATAGTTCTGGAATTTGGCCACAACATTTCTTGGTGTTTTCATTTTAGGATCTTTTTCTGGAGGGGATCGATGTATTCTTTCAATAACTACATTGCCCTTCAATTCCATGATATCAGGGCTGTTTTCCATCACTAGATCCTGTAATATTAATTCCAAGCTTTTTTTCTCTTCAATGTTTTCAGGAAGTCTTATAATTCTCAGGTTGCCCCTCCTCCATCTATTCTCAAGGTCAGTGGTTTGTTGATGAGGTATTTTACGTTTTCTTCTATTTTTTTCTGTTTTTTGATTTTGTTTAACTGACTCTTGCTGTCTCATAGATTCATTAATTTCTGCAGACTCCATTCTTTTTTTTAGGGAGGAGTTTTCTTCATTAACCTTTTGCAACTCCTTTTCTAATTTGTCAATTCTACTTTTGAAAGAGCTTTCCATTTGACCAATTGAGGTTTTTCAGAGAATTATTTTCTTTTTGCATTTGCACAATTGAGGATCTGAGAGAATTATTTTCATTTTTTTATTTGTCCAATTGATGATCTGAGAGATTTATTCTCATTTTGTACTTGTCCAATTAAGGATCTGAGAGATTTATTCTCCTTTTGTATTTGTCCAATTGTACTTTCTAAGGATTTGTTTTCTTGTTGCAATATATTAATTGTCTCTCCCAAATTTTCCAGTGGATTTTTAAGCTCCTTCCCTCTTTCTTCAAGGAAGTCTTTCTGTGCTGAAGACCAGATCGTAATCTCCTGAGAGGTTCTAGGTCTTTCTGAGTTAGGGTCTTTCCCTTCCAAGAATTTTTCTATGGATCCACCTTCCCACTGCCCCTTCTTCATTTTGGTAAGACCTTGAATTGGGGAGGGGCTGGTTCACAGGGCCTTGGGATCACTAGAGGCTTTACTCACTGAGTGCAATTTCTCTGGATGGCCAGTAGGAGGTGTTAGTTGCTTTCTCTGGAGTGTCTGTGACCTTGATTGGGGCCTTCTCCCTTTGCTTGAAGGGAGGAGTTGCAGCTATTGAATTCTTTTGCCTTCAATCAATGGTGCTCTTTACCCTGGTATGAGGTCATTCCTCAGCTGGGCTGGCTCTTCTGCTCACACACCTGGGCCTGAGGCAGAGGTCGTCTGCATTTGTTTTTTGGGGAAGAGGCCTCAGCAGCAATGGAGGCATGGACTTTGATTTTCTCAGACCAGAGGAGCCCAGGGATAGTTGTCAGTAGCTCTCCTGCACTGGAACTCTACCCCAAGCCTTGTCCACAAGCTCCCGAGGACCAGCACCAACACCATTGCCTCTGATCCCTAATTGACTCAAGCCCCTGCCATCTAGTCCCACCTCTGATCCAGCAGGTCCGTATCTCAGGCCCTCAGATTCCCGGCTCCAATTCAGCTGTTAATCTGGTTGACCAGGGCTGATCCTCCCTCTGAGCCCAGACTCACCCACCCAAATTTGTCCAGTGCTGCTGAGGGAGAAAAGTCCTGAGGTAGATGTTCTTTCTCCTGTCTTTTCTTTCTGGGTTTTGAGGGTGGGATTTCTTTTAAAGGGTTTGTTTCATATGATAGATGGGGAAAAACCAGGAGACTTTAGAACTGTGCCTGTCTTCTCTCCGCCATCTTGGCCAGAAGTCCAATTTTACTTTTAAATCGATTTTTTTTAGTAAATTTTTCATTAGTTTTTCTGCATGACTCTTATTCCTTTTACCAATTTTTCTTCTACCTCTCTTTATTTTTAAAATTCTTTTTCGAACTCTTCCATGAAGTCTTTTTTTGTTATGAGATCAATGCATAATCCCCTTTGAGACTTCATGTGTGGATATTTTGTTAAAGTTTTCGTCTTCTGCACTAGGATTTTTATCTACCCTAACTGCACAGTTTTTATTGTGAGCATGTTTTATTTTTTTTTTGGTTCATTAAAAATATTTTCTTAGTGAACAGGTTGTTTAGTCCCACATATTTTGTACCTGTGGCTAAAGTCTGTTTCCTGTCTATCCACTCTGTCATCTTAAATGCTCAACGTTTACTTCCTATGTTAGTGTAGCCCAACCAGTCCTGACTACTTAACTAATATTCCTGGACTCTTGGAGCTGCAGTTGGTTATCCTCACTGTACTATTGTCCTGCTGAGCTGGGACCCAAGTATTTTAGTTAATGAGTTATGCTATGGTAAGAATCTTCCTGGTTTCTTAGCTCCCCTACCTATGCTGGACTGTACTCCCTTTTACTTATGTGAGACCAAACTATCCTGAATTTCCTCCAAGATCTATTGAGTTGAAAAGTTTTTTTAACTATGTCTTTTAGACTCTGTCTCTTCAGGATTTGTGAGGAGGTTTTATTTGAAGTTCTTTTGAGGAAAGATCTAGGAGTGTTCTAATTTCTCACCACCATTGTAGTTCTATCCAGGAAATCCCCTCAAAAGGACTTTTATGTAATTTAGATGTGGTGGCTTTAAAATTTTATATTTCAGAATTCTGTTTCCTATAGAAAAGTTTAATATTTAAATCAATCACCCAGTCACATGTAAGTAATCTTCTAGACAAAATAATTACATATATCCACATGCTGAAATTTTAATTTATATTTACATTTTCTCTTTGCAACATGCTTTTCAAAGCTAATAGTACTTCAAAATATAACCACAAGGCAGAATTCTTATTAGATAATGCATTACCTTAATAATAAAAGAAAGCTAGGTGGTACAGTGGATAGAATGAAAGACCTGGAATCAGGCAGATCTGAGTTCAAATCTTGCCTCAGAATTTTAATAATTACCTAAGTGTGTGACTTTGGGTAAATCATTTAACCCTATTGCCTTGCAAAAAGAAAAAAATAAAATTGTTATGGATCACTGTATCAGTCTTGGGTAACTATATTAATTAGGTCAACTAAGCTTTTCTACATTGAGCATCATTATGATATTGCTGTCACTCTATCCATTGTTCTCCTGGTCATGTTCCCTTCACTTTTCAATAGTTCAAAAAGTTCTTCACAGATTTGATTTTTTTCTGAAATCACCCTTTGACATTTATTTAAATCCTATAATATTACATTGTTATATTCATACACCACAATTTACACACCAGTTCCTCAACTGATGATCATTCCCTCATTTTCCAAGAATTGTTATAAATATTTTTGTTCCAATATGTTATTCTCCCTTTGATATTCCTTTGGGATATAGAACTACTAGTAATATTGTTCAATGAAAGAGTATAGGTCTTTTGGCATAGTTTCAAATTGTTATCCATAAAAATCTGATGTTCAATTGGGTGAACCAGTTCAGAACTCTTGCAACAATTCACTCATGTATCCATTTTTTCTATATTTCCTCCATTATATTTTTCTCCTAAGTATAAAACTATGTCTCATATACTTTAATTTGCATTTCTCTAATCAATACTTTAGATGAAGCATTTTAGTTGTACTCCAGCCCTTCCCTCTGTGTGTCTTTTTTGTTACAAAATTCTTGTAAAAATGAATAAAATCATATTATTAGTTTCTAATTTCTATTCCATTCTTCACTCACTACTGTTTTACAGGTAAATTCATCTCAATCATATTCATAATTATTATTACTAGTTGTATATTGCCTTAAATCCTATTTTTATTTTCCTCTCTCTTTACCCTGTTCTTCACGAAAACTGTTTTATTTCTGAACACTGCTTCTCCTAACTTGCCCTCCATTTTATCACAACTCTTTCTCTCATTCCTTCTTACTTCCATGTTGGTTAAGATAGATTTCTTATACCCAACTCCTTATATTTTTATATTCTAACAGCTAAAACAATTCCCATTAGAGTGAGGTTCAAGCATTGACTGTCTCATTTTCTCCTCCAGTGTAAAGCTGCTTTCTTTTATGTAAGTTAATTTTCCCATTCTATTTCTCCCTTCCTCTTTCTCTCAATGCTTCCCTCTTTTTCATCCATCCATATGCTTGCAGTCATCTGAAGACAATCAATTCATATTTATGTCCTATATCTATGTAGATTTCCATAATAATGTTGATATCTTTAGAAGATACATGTATCATTTTCCATATCAGAATACAGTGAATCAGCTTAAACTTAATGAATCTACTATGATTTCACTTTTATCTTTACCTATTTATACTATTATTATACTATATATATTATACTATACTATCTTGAATTTGACAATCAGATTTTTTATTCAGCTTGAATGCTATTCAGTTTAAAATGCTTGAAAATTATCTATTTCATTAAATATTTACTTTTTACTCTGAAGATTATATTCACTTTTTCTTGATAGGCTATACTTAGTTTTAAATCAACTCCTTGTGCCTTCTAGGATGTTGTATAAGAAGTACTCTGCTTCTTGAACTTGGAAACTGCTAAATTCTGATTCTGACTGTCACTATTATATGTGAATTGTTTCTTTCTATCTGCTTGAATCATTTTCATCGTGATCTGGGAGCTCTGAAATCTGGCTATAAGATTCTTGGAATTTTTCATTGTAGGATTTTTTTGCAAGGGAGGATAGAAATAAAATTTCTATTTGACTTTGTGGAACTAATACAATGGGTAAGTTTCTTTTGTAATTTCTTGAAATACAAAATGTAGGTTCTTTTCTGTGTTTTGACTTTCAAGCAGTCTAACAATTATTATATTATCTGTCCTGGATCAATTTCATAGGTCTATTGTTTTTCCATTGAAATAGTTTACATTTTCTTCTTCTTTTTCATTCTTTGTTTATTTAGTATTCTTTTGCCTTTTTTTCTAAGTTTTCCCCATAAATTTCTTGTATTGTTCTTATTTTTAATCAATTTGCCTTCTATTACTCTTTTAATTATTTTAATATTTTATTCTTTTAGTATTTTACTTTTTCCTGGTTACATATAAAATAATTTTTATATTTATTTTTAAAACTTAAGCTCTAAATTATCTCCCTTCATCCCAAACATGTCATTGAGAAAGCAAGGAGCAATTTTATATATTACAAATCTATAACCATGCAAAGTATTTATGCAATAGTCATGTTATGAAAGAAAACATATTCCCCCTCAACAAAAAAGAAATTTCAAGAAAAATAAAGGCATTGAAAAGTATGGCTAAATCTATATTCAGACTCCATTAGTTCTTTCTTAGAGTATGCAAAACATTTTTATTATAAGTCTCTCATAGTTTTCTTGGGTTATAGTATTTCTAGGAAAACCTAAGTTATTTACAGTTGATTATCCACCAATATTGTTATTTCAGTTTGTATCAGATCATACAAACCTTTCTAAGTTTTCCTTAGAGTAACCTGCTCATTATTTCTTATAATTGAAAAAAAAATTCCATATAAAAACTACTACAATTATTTAGCTATTTTTCAGTTGATAGGCATTCCCTCAATTTCCAATATCTTGTCAGAAAAAAGATGCTATGAATATCCTTATACTTATTGATCCTTTCTTTTATTTTTCATCTCTTTGGAATTAGTGCCTTGCTGAATAGGCATAGATTTATAGTCATTGAGGCATAGAATAAAGTTGCTCTTTATAATCATTGATTCAGTTCACAACTTCACCAGCAATGCATTGATGTGTCATTTTTCCTACATCCCCTCTAATATGTTTTCATTTTACTTTTCTGTGCAATTATCTAATCTAATTGATATATGATTTCCTCAAAATTATTTTCATTTGCATTTTTCAATCTATAATAAGTTAGAAGATTTTGATAAAAAAGTGACTATAGATAACATTGACAACCTCATCTGTAAACTGTTCATATCTAATGATCATTTAGTAATTGGTGAATGACTTTTTACTTTATAAATTTGACTCAATTTTCTGTAAGAGTAATGAGCTTTTATCAAAGAAACTTGCATATAATTTTTATTTTCAGAGTTACAATTTCAAACTGTTTCCCCACTTTCATTTCTACATACCCTGAGATTCTACTGTCTCTTCTACATACCCTTTCTCTCTCTTTCAGGACATTTTTCTCTCATGCCTTAATTTTATCTTTTTAGATTCCATATTGAAATCACACCTAGGGGTGGCTAGGTGGCATAGTTGATAAAGCACTGGCCTTGGAGTCAGGAGTACCTGGGTTCAAATTCGGTCTCAGACACTTAATAATTACCTAGCCGTGTGGCCTTGGGCAAGCCACTTAACCTCATTTACCTGGAAAACCTAAAAAAAAAAACCAAACAACACAAAAAGAAATCACACCTACAACTTTTGTCTATACATACATCTTCTGATTACCCTGACAGTGATAATTATTCTTTAAATTTTTTTATTTAGTTTTTTCTTTTCCCCATTTACTTGTAAAAACAACTTGAACATTCATTTTTTAAACTTTAAGTTATAAACTCTCTCTCCCTTTCAACCCCCCACCTTATTGAGAAATCAAATAATTTAATATATAGGTGATAAATGTGTAGTTACACAAAATATTTCTATAATAATCATGCTATGAAAGAAAACAATAATCAGTATCTTCTCATGTTTTACTAGAAACAGTTCAGTATCATTAAGCCCTTTATGATTTTCTGTTCATGTTTATGTTTATATGCTTTACTTCAGTCTCACATGTTTTTAATCAGGAAAGTTTGCAAATTTCCTATTTCATTGAATGACTACCTTTTCCCCTGAAATGGCTACCTTTTCCTAGAAAAGGTGCCTTATGATAGGCTCATTACAGTGAGATTGCTACTTCCATGAAAACATCATGCCACCATCATCAATGCCTATATTCCCACCATGATGTATATTGATGAAGTTAAAGAAAAAGTTTATGAAGAAATGGAGACCCTTATCATCAATGTACCAAAAGGGGACAAGCTTATAATTATTTAATACTAGATTAGCATCAAATTACCACACATGGAAGGGAGTCCTTGTAAAGAATAAAGTTGAATACAACAACAGCAATGGTCACCTTCTACTGAAGACTTGTGTGCCTCATGACTTCTCATCACACTGTCCTCTGTTTGCCTAAAAACAATAAAACTTCCTGGATGAACCCTCTTGAAAAACACTGGCATCTCTTAGAAAATGTGATTTTCAGGAGAAGAGTGTGTAAGGATGTGTGTGTGTATGTGTGTATGTGTGTGTGTGTGTGTGTGTGTGTGTGTGTATGTGTGTGTCTGAAAGGAAGTCTGTAAGAGATTGTAAGGATGTGAGAGTGACAAAGATAATGTGTGGTTCAGAGTGTGTGGCTGATGACATACTCATCTTCTCTAAGCAAAATATTCATATTCATTCAAAGCAGCAACCTCAATTCAAAATGAATACAAGAGGAATTAATGTCAAGAGATTAGAGTGTCGAGATTTCTGGGGCAGAGCCTTTCCCTACCAAAGATAAATGAAGCCTCTACTCTGACATTCACAATACAGATCTCATCAAGAAAAAGAGAACATTCAAAGAATTTTTCTATGTAGATATTTTGGAGGATCTTCTGGGAAGGTCTGTCCCTTTGGGGGAAAAGGGGGAGGTAAATTCCAGGAGCTGTGGGAGTGGGGAAAGTCAGAAGGAGGCTTTTACCAAAGTGAAAACCAGGTCCTAACTGCTTAAAAATAGCAGATATTCCAGCAGTTAGAAAGCAAATAAGTAGGGAAGATCTCAAGCCTAAACAAAGTCTGAACCCTGAGAGTACATGGGTAAAAGACAAGATTGGGTTGAGAAAAATCCTCTGTTAAGTTAGAGTCTGGACATAAAGGAGGACAAAAGGGGAAAAAACCAAACCTCTGCAAAGGCAAGGCCTGAACTGCATAGGCACGATCTTGACCAACAATGAGCTAGGCATCAAATCCCAGATCCAGCAAAATAAAAGCTTGGATCCATACTCCATATAACCCAGGAGCAGAACTAAAACAGCAAAAATGAACAAAGAAGCTAAAAGAGCACTCACTATAGAAAACTACTTTGTTGACAAAGATGACAGCAATGTCATGCCTAAAGAAGAAAGAAGTGAAAAATCACTCACAGAGTAAGTATCACTTACAGGGTAAGTATCAAAACTCAATTAAGAAAGGTCATTGAAGAGCTTAAAGAAAGAATTTAAAAACTAAAGAAGAGAGGATGAAGAAAAATGGGAAAAAGAAATGAAAGTCATGCAGGAAAATTGTGAAAAGTTGACCAAAGAAATCAACTCATTTAAAAGTAAAAATAACCAACTGGCAAAGGAAAAAAAGAAGCTAATTGAAGAAAACCAAATCCTAAAAATTAGAATTGAACAATTATAAACAAATGAATCTACAAGACTGCAAGAATCCATCAAAGAAAATAAAAAGGCTGAAAAAATTGAAGAAAATATAAAATACCTTCTAGGGAAAACAAATGACCTGGAAAATAGATCCAGAAGAGACAACCTATGAATCATCAGACTACTAAAAAGCTTGGACTAAAAAAGAACCTGGAAAGTATCATGCAGGAAATTATAAGGAAAAACTTCCTAAAATTACTAGAACAAGATAACAATAACCTTTGGAAGATTCCACAGAACCCCTCCAGAAAGATATTGAGGGATAAAAACTACAAGGACTGTAATAGACATATTCCAGAACCCTCAAATAAAAGACAGCATATTGCAAGCACCAATACAAACACAAAGGGAACACAATCAGACTAACACAGGACCTATCAGTCTCAACACTGAGGGATTGGGAGAAAAGGAATAACATATTTTGGAGTACCACACTACAAAATTGAGCCTATACTGTCAGGGAAATAGATTGATATTCAATGAAATACGGGACTTCTAGAATTTCCCAGTACAAAGACCAGAACTAAAAAGAGAATTAAATCACCAAATATATGTTTGAAGAGCTACGTAAAAAGGTAAATGAAAAGGTATTGAAAGAAACAAAACTGTTTAAACAAGTGTCAGTAGACTATAAAATTATTTTCAACTCTAAAAGGGAAATTATGACACTTCTAATTCTTTAGAACTTTACTTCTCTAAGGATAATTATAGGGTAGAATATAATTGAAGACAACAAACCTAAGGTTATGGTATAATTGGGTCTTGTGTCTGAACTGAAGAGGTCCAAGATGGCATCAATATGTTCGAGACAAAAAGCCCTGAAAAAAATTATAGGGTTGTTAACTTTAACTTAAGCGTCTCATTAAATATTGACTCACTTTAATCACAAGATGCTAAACATTTTGTCTAATGAGGGCATCATTAACTATGTGGACTTGAGACAGTGTCTCTTTTGCAATCTTTGTAATGTTCTCAGGTAAGACCTCCAGAGCCTCAGTACTTAGAGATCTTCAGAGTTCTCTTAGTTAATTAGATCAATGTTTGAATTAAGCAGTGCTTCACTTAAAAAGGGGTTAAGTGCCCTGGGGGGGGGGGGGAAGTGGGAAAAACAATAGATCTTGTTTCACTTAAAAGGTATTAAATATCTTGGGTGGGGAGGAGGTAAAGTGGGGGGAGGGACACAAACAATTCAAGAAATATGGCTTTGAATGATATTATGGCTTGTGAGGAGGATTGTGTGTATTTAAAGATATTTGACAAAGATAAAAAATGATTCTAATTCTAAATTAATGCAGGTAATCAAGTAAGCAATATGTGATGATATCTTGATAACAATAGGAATTTATCAAACAATCAAATCATCGAACTATGATTGATGGTTCCTGATCAATAATATTAGAGTGATAAATTACACCAAGGGAGAAGGCACAAAGATTTAAAATTTTAGAGGGAAAGAAGGGAGAATGAATGCTGATTAAATTCAATAGATTTAGACTAATGGGGAATAAATTACTTTCACACTTGGGTTTAAAAATCTAACTTAACCTATGGGGGGGTGAACTTGGAAAGGTAAAGATAAGGGAAGAAGAAACTGATAAAGTACAAGGAAAGGAATATTTTATAAATATATTTACAGATTGGTAATTTGGGGTATGAGGCAGGATAAAGGGAAAGAAATACACAGAGATAATTTTTATAAAATGTTCACCAGATTTGGAAGTGTGTATGTGTGTGTGTGTTTGTGTTTTGTTTTGTGTTTCTTCCTTTGGACGAGGATAATATAGTCCATAGACAGTCTAATACAGTTATCCTAGCTCTCTAGATTGATGAGAAGAGCTGCCTCCATCAAGGTTGTTCATCTCACAAAGTCGTTGATAGGTATATTGTTTTCTTTGTTCTGTTCCCTTCACTCAAAATCAGATCCTGTAAGTCATTTCATGCATCTCTAGAGTCTGACCATTTATGTTTTCTTATAGAACAATAGTATTTTATACAATTTATGTACCATAACATGTTTAGCCATGTCCCAGTTGATGGGCATCCCCTTAATGTCCAATACTTTTCCACAACAAAAAGAGAAGCTAGGAATATTTTGGAATATGTAGGACCCTTACACATTTTTTATAATTTCTTCTGCGTATAGAACTAGAATTGGAATTGCTAGATCAAAGGATATGAACATTTTTATTTCTTTTGGAGCATAGTTTCATATTGCTCTCCAGAATGTGTAGATACATTCATAATACTACCAGCATTGTAGCAATGTCCCCATCCTCCCACAACCTCTCCAACATTGATTATTTTCCCTTTTTTTATCTTGGCAATCTGATAGGTGTGAGGTAATATCTCATTGTTATTTTAATTTGTACTTCCCTAATCCATAATGATTTGGAGCATTTTTTTATATGAATATATATATATATATATATATATATATATATAAAATAGCTTTATATATAATTATATATATAAAATATATTATATATGTTATATATAATATATTTTATATATATAACATATTTATAATAGCTTTAATGTCTTCATTTGAAAACCATTTATTCATATCCTTTGATAGTTTATCAATTGAGGAATGACTTTAACCTTAGAAGTTTGTGCAGTTCTCTATATATTTTAAAAATGAGACCTTCATCAGAACTCCTAGCTGTGAAGATTGTTTCCCAGCTTTCTGATTCCTTCTAATTTTCGCAGCAAAGACTTTTTTAATTTATTATAGTCAAAAATCATTCATTGTGCAGTTTATGATGTACTCTAATTCTTCTTTGGTCATAAATTTATCCCCTTTCCTTAGATCTGATAGTGTATTTCTTGGCCTATTAATTTTTCTTTTGGATCACTTTATATTTATATACTCCAGCCATTTTTTCCTTAGTTTGTTATAGGGTGTGAGATGTAGATATATGCTAGGTTTTGCCATGCTATTTTCCAATTTTTCTCACCAATTTTTTTATCAAATAATGAGTTTTTATCCTAGAAGCTGCTGTCTTTGGGTTTGTCAAATAGATTACTATAGTCATATACTGTTGTTTCTTTTGAACCTATCCTAATCCACAGATCCATTGCTCTATTTCTTAATCAGTATCAGGCAGTTTTGATGACTGCCACTTTATAGTATTGTTTGAGATCTGGTAGAGCTTGGCCATCCTCCTTTACATTTTTTTTCATAAGTTACCTTGTTCTTCTTGCCCTTTTGTTGCTCCAGATGAATTTAATGACTATTTTTTTTCTAGAACAATAAAATAGTTATTTGGTAGTTTGGTATGGCACTGACTAATTTAATTTGGGTAGAAATATCATTTTGATTGTTTAGCTCAACCTAACCATGCTTTTTGACATTTTTCTAATTATTTAGATGGGACTTTATTTGGGTATAAACTGCTTTTTAATTGTGCTCATATGGTATCTGGGTTTGTCTGGGAGTACGATTACCAAGTATTTAATGTTGTGTATAGTTATAATGAATGGAATTTCTCTTTCTCTCTCTTGCTCTTGGTCTTTGTTGTTCATATATAGAAATTCTAATGATTTAAGAGGGTGTATTTTATATCATGCTACTTAGCTGACTTTGTTAATTGTTTCAAGTAGTTTTTTAGATGATTTTCTCTGATTCTCTAAGGATATTATAACATCATCTCCAAAGAGTGAAAATTTTGCTTCCTCATTGCCAATTCTGATTCCTCCATTTTCCTTTTCTTCCCTTATTGCTACTGCTAGCATTTCTAATACTATATTGAATAGTAATGGTGAAAATGGGCATCTTTGTTTCACTCCTGATTTTATTGGAAATGCTCCGAGTTTATTCCCATTACACATAATAGTTGTTGATGGTATATATATATATATATATATATATATATATATATATATATATATATATACATATATATATATATATATGTATATATATATATATATATTTATATAGTATTTATTATTTTAAAGAAAAATCCATTTATTCTTAAACTTTCTAGTGCTTTCAACAGGAATGATATATTTTATCAAAGACTTTTTCAGCATATACTGAGATGATCATCTGGTTTCTGTTGGTTTTTCTACTGATATGTTTAATTATGTTAAGTATTTTTCTAATGTTGAATCATCTCTGCCTTCCTCGTATGCATCCCACCTAGTCATGGTGTATTATCCTAATAATGATTTAGCTAAAATTTTATTTAAGGTTTTTTGCATCAATATTCAATAGTGAGATTGTTCTATAATTTTGTCTGTTTTTGTTCTTCCTAGTTTAGTTATCAACACCATGTTGGTGTCATAATAGGAGTTTGGCAGACTTTCCTCTCTTAGTTTTTAAAATAATTTATGTGGAATTGGAATTAATTGTTTCTTAAATGTTTTTGGATGCTATACCACTAGGTGCATACATGTTTTGTAATGATATAGCTACATAACCAATGGTTCCTTTTAAGAAGATGTAGTCTCCTTCCTTATTCCTTTGAAAGAAATTGATTTTTGCTTTTCCTTCATTTGAAATTAGGATCCATACTCCAGATTTTTTTTCTACTTCAGCTGAGGCACAATATATTTTGTTCCAAACTTTTACCTTATGTGTATATCTCTCTGCTTGAAATGTGTTTCTTGTAAACAACACATTGTAGGATTCTGATTTTTAATACATTCTGCCATCCCTTTCCTGTTTATGGAATACTTCATGTCATTTACATTTACAATTGAGATTACTAATTCTGTATTACCCTCCATGCTGTCTTTCTTCATTTATAGTTTTCTCCTTCCTTTTCCTCTTTGATTTTTTAATATTTAATTTCAGTTGATATTCACTTATACCTTAGCCTTCTCTTTTATCCATCCCTTCTTCCCTTATCTTCATTTTCCCAGTTTCCCCCTTCCCTGTAAATTAGATTAGATTTTTAAACCCAAGTTGGAATGAATCCTATTTCCTCTCTGAGCTAAATCTATTGAATAGAATTTACTTAGCATTTACATTCCCCCTTCTTTCCTTCTAAAATTATAAATCTTTCCTTCTAAATTATAAATCTTTGTGCCTCTTCCCTTGGTATTATTTATTGTTCTAGTATTATTAATCAGGTGTCAATTACAGTCTGATTATTTAATTGATAAACTCATATTATCAAATTATCATCACAAATTGTTTGCTGGATTGTTTAATAAACAGCATTGATGCATATTGCATCAAATTATAATTATAATCATTTTGCCTTAATCCATTTTCATGTTTTTTCAAGTACATACAATCATCTTCATAAACTAGAATATCATGCAAAGTCATATCATTTCTTGAACTATTTTTACCCTTGTCCCCCAGCCCATTTTCTCTCACACATTGGCCCCCTCCCTCCCCCTTTCTAGGGTCAAGGTACTTAATCCCTTTTTAAGTAAATTAAAGCCTATTCTCTGTCCACCCAGGGTATTTAACCCCTTGTTAAATGAAGCAAGGCTTATTCTCTCTCCCACTTTGCACCCTTCCTGCTCACACAGGGTACTTAACCCCTTGTTAAATGAAACAAGGTTTATTCTCTCTTGCACTTTACCCGGCCTCCCTCCCAACCTCCTGACCCAGGGAACTTAATCTCTTGTTAAGTGAAACACAGGTTAAGTTAAACCACAATTAATTGAGGGCAAGAATCTTAAAGATCTCTAAATACTGGAAGGTTCTGGAGGTCTCAAGTGAGAACTTTTCTAATGATTGTTAAGTTATAGAGATCCTAATTCAGGATCTCATACTTTATAAGGCCCTTGTTAGACAGAGTGCTAAACACAGTATAATTAAATTGGGTCAAAGGATAATGAGGTACTTAAGTGTCTTTGCTTCAGGGTATTTGTCTCAAACATAATAATGCTACCTTGGGCCTTTTCAATGGAGAGATAAGATCCAATTACACCATATCCTTTACATTTTTCTCTTCAATAGTATTCCACGTTTATTTATCCTAAGAGAAATAAAACTCTAAAGAATTAGATGTGTTATATTTTCCCTTTTAGGGTTGCAGATAATTTGATTGTCTTGACCAACATTTATTTTGTTTTGTTTTCTTTTTTCCTTCCCCTTTTCAGTTATGTTTTTTTATGCAACTCCTGAGTTATGTATTTGAAGACTTAATTCTCTGTTCAGTTCTGATGTTTCTGTCAGGAAATTCTTGAAATCTTATATTTAGTTGAACATTGACCTTTTTCCCTCTCAGTATATGCTGAACTTTGCAGGGTATTACATTTTGGGCTATAACTCCAGCTCCTTTCCTTAGTATTTGAATTGTTTTCTTTTTGTTGCTTGCAATATTCTGTCTTATTTGAGAGTTCTAGAATGTGGTTATTATAGCACTTGGAATTTTTATCCCAGGGGCTCTTTCTGCAGGGGTTCTGTAGATTCTTTCAGTGGCTATATTGTTATATAATTCTAGTAGATTTGGACAATTTTCCCTTATAATTTCCTGCATGATGTTTTTCAGGTTCTTTTATTGATCCAGACTTTCTGGTTGTCTGATGATTCATAGATTGCCTCTCTATTTTCCAAGTCATTCATTTCCCCTAAAAGGTACTTTACATTTTCTTCAATTTTTTTCTGCCTTTTTATTTTGTTTTGGAAGCTTGTAGTCTTGTAGATTCATTGATTTCTATTTGTTCAATTATAATTGTTATGGTTTTATTTCCTTCAATAAGTTTCCGTGTTTCCTTTTCCAGTTGATTATTTTTACTTTTAACAGTTAATTTCTTTGGTTAATTTTTCATAATTTCCTTTCATGACTATTGCTTTTTCCCCATTTTTCTTCATCCTCTCTTCTTTGGTTTTTAAATTCTTTTTTAAGCTCTCCAATAATTTTTCTTTATTTGAGTCTAATTTATTGACTGTTTAGACACTTTTCCTGTGAGTGAATTTTCACTACTTTCTTCTTCAAATATGATCGTGTTATTATTTTTTTTCTGTAATGTAATTTGCTATAGTTTGCTCTCTTTTTTGCTGGGTCTGGGGTCTAATTCCTGGCTTGTCATTGGCCAAGATTTTACACGTGCAATCCAGGCCTTGCCTTTGCAGAGGTTTTTTTTTTTTTTCCTCCTCTATGTCCACTTTGTGTCTAAACGATGGTATGTTCCTGACCCATACCTGTTTTTTACCCCAGTGTTTTCAGGATTCAGGGGTCCTCCTAGCTCTCTGGCTGTCAGGACCTCTTCCTTAGTTAACTTGTCAGAACCTGGATTGCACGCTGGATAAAGGTCTCCTGCTGGCTTTCTAGATCTCCCATATCCTGGACTTTACTTCTCCTTTTTCTGAAAATCTTTTACAATGTCTAAAGTTGAAAACTGCATTGAACCTTCTCTTTTTCTTGGTGGAATCTGTAGAGTGAATGTTAGAG
This sequence comes from Macrotis lagotis, assembly GCF_037893015.1. Taxonomy (NCBI): domain Eukaryota; kingdom Metazoa; phylum Chordata; class Mammalia; order Peramelemorphia; family Peramelidae; genus Macrotis; species Macrotis lagotis. Next base: position 365,888,414 of record NC_133666.1, on the reverse strand, counting down.
AAAAGCACTGGGAGCATGTTAACTTCATGCCACTATCTTGGCTCTGCCCTGGAGTCAGCCTCAGATGGTTTATTTAGTTTCCAATTAGTTTAAGCACTATATCTCCATGATACATTATTGCATGTTATTTTTACTGCATTATTTCTGACCCTTTGATCATACCCTTAAAGCTGATGCAGCTTGGTCATGTGTAATCCTGACTATGATTCCTTGATATCTGAATTGTTTCTTCCTGAATCTGGCTTGCAGGATTCTCCTTGATCTGATAGTTCTGGAGTTTTCCCCACAATATTCCTTTGGGTCTTCATTTCAGGATCCCTTTCAGGAGGGTACCAGTATATTTTTTTCAATGACTATTTTGCCCTCTGGTTCCAGGCTATCTGGGAATTTCTCCTTCATTATATCCTGAAGTAGGAAGACCAGTATTTTTTTCTCTTCAAAATTTTCAAGAAGTCCTAAGATTCTTAAATTGTGTCTCCTGGATATATTTTCCAGATTTCTTGTTTTGTTGATGATGTATTTTATATTATCTCTTGTTTTCTAATTTTTTAAAAATTTGTTTAGCAGATTCTTAGAGTCTCATGAAGTCATTAGTTTCCACAGATTCCAAATCTTTTTTTAAGAGAAGAGTTTTCTTAATTTACCTTTTGCAATTACTTTTCCAATTGGTCAATTCTACTTTTGAAGAAGTTATTGTCTATTTCAATTGTCTAATTGTGCTTTTGAGAGAACTATTTTTTTTGCACTTGCCCAATTTTGTTTTCAAAAGAATTGTTTCTTTTATTTGTGTTTGTTCAATTTGCTAATTTTCTCTCTCCTAATGCTAACTTCCTCTTACATTTCTTTTCCAAATTTTTCCATTTGATTTTTAAACTACTTTCTGATGGAGACCAAATCATATTCTCTGGAACTCCAGTCCTCTCTGAGTTAGGATCCTTGTATTCAAGGTAACACTTAATGATTCCTGCTTTGTGCTGGCTTTTCTCCATTCTGGGCACTTTCCTTAGGGTATTGTGCTGGGAGGGTCACTAGTTCACAGATCATTGATGTTGAGATCACTTGAGATCTTGCTCACTGGACTTAGGAACTCAGTGGACTGGCCTATAAGAGATGCCAGAACCTTTCTCAGGATTGTTTGTGATGTTGATTAGTGGCCCACTCCCTAAGCCTGGGGGAGGGGATGGGTGTGTGGGGGTGAAGAGACAGAATGACAGAATCTTGGCTATCCTAGCATATTGTGGGCTGGGTCCTTAGGCTAGACTTAAACAATAATCAGCACTGGGAAAGATCTGAAGCTAACACCTGAACTTTGGGGCAAGGTACAAACACCTGGGTGCTGTTCGTTTGTTTGTTTTTTTGTTCTGGATAAATTCATGTTCTCCCCCAGGAATTTGTGGGGGAGACTCATCAGGATACGTGGGGACTCTGTTGAAAACATGGGGTGCTCATGGGCTTGGTTTTCCTGACTTGCTGAGCTGACCAGATAGATGTCTGGACTGTAGTTCTGGAGCTCTCCTGTCTGACACACACACACACACACACACACACACACACACACACAACAAATGCTTGTGCCTCTATTCTCAGATTAGTCCACTGTCCTTATCCCATTGCCCCTGTGCTGTGTTTCTGCTTTGTGACTCCAGAATAACCATGCTCCTCCATGACAGACTTTGCTTTGGGATATTCTCCTGTGGGCCCAAAATCTCTTATGAGACTTGATTCATGTTAGTTATGAGGGAAAACCAGAAGAAATTAAAACAGTGCCTGATTTTTTTCTGCCATCATGGCTGGAAGAAGAAATTTCTTAAGTATCACATCATTTATCACCTCAAGAAATTTCATCTTAGGAATTTGTATCTCATTGTCTCAGGAACTTTCCATTCATGACCTCATAAACTTTTATCTAAAGAACAATAAACAACTGAGTAAAGGAAGAATGAAGAACCTCTTGCTGTTTCCAGAAGCAAAGCTTAGGAGTGCTGACCACATATGAGACCTGGTTGTAAGCACGAAGGAGTTAGGACAAGTTCAGTAAAGAACTAGAACATTTTGGGGACTGCACGGCTGTGGCTTAAGGGAGAAATAGAGGAGTCTGAGGTTGAGCACTTGGATACAATTCAGAGAATAACTATTAAAAGGACCTGAGACCCAGGAAAATATTTCTGACAACTTGGGATTAAATTTTGTAACTAATAGTATTAAGCTGCAAAATAAAATAAAATCAAATAAATCAAATTAAAAATAGAAAGGATTAAAGTAAAGGAAAAAGAACATAACCATTGATAGTTATGTGCAAGAGAAAACCTGGATTCATATTCAAAGGAAAACAGTGAAATTAAAAAAGAATTCTTAACCTCGAGTAGCATCAGCTGGTCACAAATGGAAAAAATAATCTTGGAAGAACTTAAAAAGCAATTAAAATCAGAAGAAAAAGGGAAAATATAAAATAATAAAATCATTTCAAGAAAATTATAATAAAACATTGACCAATTTAAAAGATATGAAATTGCAGGGAAGATTTTTATTTCATAAAAGTAACTCCAAAAACAAATAATATAGAATGAGAAAAAAAATAGGGAAATATAAAATATAAAAAATAGAAAATAAAATAACCAATTAGAAAAACCTTAATGAAGAAAATTCTTGAAAATAAGAATTGATCCGGCCTCAGTCACTTAATAATCACCTAGCTGTGTGGCCTTGGGCAAGCCACTTAACCCCGTTTGCCTTACCAAAAAAAAAAACAAACCCTAAAAAAAGCAATTAAGAATTGGACAAGTAGAATTGGATGATAGTATAAGACATCAAGGTGTAAAAAGACTACAGAAAATTGAAGAGAATTTGAAACCTCTCAGGAAAAAATAATCTGAAGAACAGCTCAAGGAGAGACAATATTGGAGTTGCTGAATTACCTTAAAGTTATTATTAAAAAAAAATTCTGGATACAATACCACAGGAAACTATTTTTTTTTCTTTATTTTAATTTTTTTTGCAAGGCAATGGGGTTAACTGGCTTGCCCAAGGCCACACAGCTAGGTGATTATTAAGTGTCTGAGGCCAGATTTGATCTCAGGTATTCCTGACTCCAAGGACCAGTGCTCTATCCACTGTGCCACCTAGCTGCCCCACCACAGGAAATTATTAAGGAAACTTCTAGAACAAGGAGAAATAAAAAGAATTCACCAATCACTACTTGAAAGGGATCCTAAGAAGAAAACTTGAATAAATGTCATACTAATTTTTTTCAAAATTTCCATGTTAAAAAGAAAATGCTGAAAGAAAAATGAAAAAAAAATCTATTTAAATACTGTGGGGAAAATAGTTAGAATTTCACAAGACCTAGTAGCTTCTATAGTAAAACATAGAAAATCTTTTTTTTTTTCTTTTAGGTTTTTTGCAAGGCAAATGGGGTTAAGTGGCTTGCCCAAGGCCACACACCTACGTAATTATTAAATGTCTGAGACCAGATTTGAACCCAGGTACTCCTGACTCCTGGGCCTGTGCTTTATCCACTATGCCACCTAGCTGCCCCTAAAACATAACAAATCTTGCAAAAAAAAATTTGAAGAATAAAGGAGCTGATGCTGTATCCAACAACTTATCCAGAAAAATTGAGTTTAATCTTAAATGAAAAATAAATGGACACATAAGAACTGAAAGACTCTCATTTACTTGTAACAGAATTAAGAGGACCTAATGGAAAATTCAGCATAAAAGATCAAGAAGAAATATAAGGAAATCATTAAAGATTAATTATAAGGTGCTCATTAAGTTCAAACTATTTACTTATTATACAGATGAGTATGTTATCACTATTCTTAAAACTATCATCATTACTAAGCATTTTGAAAAAAAAGAGTTGCGGCTGGGTTTTGCATGATGGAATGATTCTAAAAAATTGGCAAGAAATATATCAATTTTCTTACAACATAGCTATGAAAGGAAGAATTAATATAGAAAAATAAGGTGGAAATGGCAAATTGCTGATGTTGTTCACTCTCATCTGTGTTGAAAAGGAAACAAAATTTATATCTGAAGAGGTTTGGAAGTCTGCTGAACTTCCAGAGAGGAAAAAAGCTGGAGTCTATGGTTGGAATACCTAAAAGGGTATATAGAATAAGATTGGGAGATGAGAAGATATTATAATGGAGGTAATTTTAGGGAAGTGATTAAAAAAGGAATTAGAAGGTAAGGGGAAAACATATTGTAACAGGGATAGGATAAAAGTTAAGAAGGAAAATAGTGAGTAAAAACAAGAAAGGAAATTCACAAATAATAATTAAAACTTGATCAGATAAATTAGAATATGAGTCATTCTTCAAAAGATAATTGCTCAAATGATATGAATGGAGAGATTTGTAATGGTGAGTATAAAATAACTTACAGTCACATAAAAATGCTATAAATCACCATAAATTAGACAAATACAGAATAAATCAATTTTAAGATAATATTTTATACCTTTTAGATGGCCAAAATAATAGAGGGGGAATGATAGATTTTGGAGTAGATGTGGAAAAATCAGAACACTAAAATTCATTGTTTGTGGAATTCTATAATCATCTAACCATTTTGTAGAAAAATCTGGAAAAATACCTACAGATTTAAACTGCTTATACCATTTGGCTTAGCAATAATATTACTAAGCCTATTTCAAAGGATGATTAGGAAAAAGAAAAAGAACCTGGAACCTGTATGTTTTAAAGTTTTTATAATGGTGCAACTAGGTAGCAAAGTAGATAGAGCACCGGTCCTGGAGTCAAGATTATAAACATTTTTTTTTTATAATGTTTATAATGATTCTCTTTGGGGTAGAAAATCACTAAAAATTGAAGGAATGTCTATGAAATGAGTAATGGTTGAACAAGTTGTAAAATATAATTGTGATGGAATACTTCTATGCTATAAGAAATGATGAGCTCTTGAAGGGCACTAAAGCTACAGGTTTTACCAAGAAAAAGAGAAGATTCAAAGACAATTTCAACAGTAGACATCCTGAAGAATCCTCTGTGAAAGTCTGTCTCTTTTGTGGCAAAAGGGAAAGTAAAACTCAGTAAGGCAGGAGAGCAGAAAAGTCAGTTAAGATTTGTAGGCACAGTGAATTGCAGGTCCAGTTTGACAACAGCATCAGCCCCAGCAGTTTGATAGCAAGACAGCTGGGAGGTTCCCAACCTCAAAAAAGTATGAACCCTGAGAACGCTGGGGCAAAAGATGGGACTGAGTTGGAAACAAACCCACTGCATAGTAAGAACCAGGGCATAAAAGAGGTAATAAACTCTGCAAAGGCTAGACCTGAACTACATAGGAATCATCTTGATCAATGAAAAAACAAGAGATCAGACCCCAGCTCTATCATAATAAGCTTGGATCTTTGCTCACTATACCCCAGGAATAGGAAAAGAATAACAAAGATGAGCAAAATAAAGGTAAAAGTATGCTCACTTTAGAAAACTATTTTGCAAATAAAGATGATAACCATGCCATGTCTGAAGAAGAAATCAGTAATTTTTTACAGGGGAAGTCACATAAGAGCCTATGAATTGCACTCAAATCCAAAAGCTCATATAAGATCTTTAAAAAAAAAAATTATAAACCAAAGAAGAGAAGAAAAGTGGAAAGAAGAAATGATAGCCATGCAGGAAAATTGTGAAAAATGGACCAAATAAATCAATTGCTTTAAAAGTAAAAATAGCCAACCGGGAAAAAATAATGTAACTCTTCATAAAATAAAATTATCCAACTGGGAAAGGAAACACAAAAGTTAATTGAATAAAATAAATAAAATGAATAAACAACAATGAATCTATAAGCCTACAGGATTCCATCAAACAAAATAAAAAGGCTGAGGAAAATGTAAAGTAACTTTTAGGAAAAGGAAATAACATGGAATACAGATGCAGGAGAGATCACTTATGAATCATTGGACTACTAGAAAGCCTAGATTAAAAGAAACTGGAAAATATCTTGCAGGAAATTATTAGGTAGAACTGTTCAAATCTACTCAAACTAGAAGACAATATGGCCATTGAAAGAGTACAGAGAACTCCTCCAGAAAGTGACTCCAGGATAAAAGCTTCAAAAGCTGTTAAGGTCAAATTCCAAAATAGTCACATAAAGGTGAAAATACTACAAGCAGCAAAAAGGAAACAATTTAAATATAAAGGAAACACAGCCAGATTTACTCAGGGCATATCAGCCTCATTCTTGAAGGACTAGAATACATGTAATACCATGTATCATGATCCTTGGGCAAAGGACCTCGGATTATAACCAAGAAATTATTACCTTGCAAAATTTAGCATATACTGTCACGGGAAAAGATGTGTGTTCAAGGTAATAGAGGACTTCCAGAATTTCTTGACAAAAAGAACAGAATTGAACTTATAATTCAATTGTCAAATATTCATCTCAAGAAATGCCTAAAAAGCTATATGAGAAGGGGAAAGAAAAAATGAATCAAAACAAAACAAATGTTAGTCAAGAACATCAAATTGTATACAACCCTATAAGGGAAGTTATGACACTTGTAACTCTTGAGAATTGTATTTCTCTTAGTATACTTAAAGGGTTGAATGTGATTAACAAGACTGGACTTAGAGGAAATATTGGGTCTTGTCTCTCCATCGAACAGGATGCAAATGACTTCACTATGTTTGGGACAAAAAGCTCTTTATGAATACTATGAAAATCATTTTTAATCATGTGATTTTTATGTAGACTCATCTTCCTCAAATGATTTTACTTATAAAATATATTATTTTTGTTATTTGAATCACAATTCTTATGTACTATTAACTATTTTTTGTGCTTTTTCAGGAAATTCATCAGAAATGATTTCTAGGAAAAAATCTACGTTGATGCAATAGTTTTATATATAGGGACAATGGATGCATATTAATTTCAAAAAGTAGAATGTGTAAAAAAATGAAATCTATTGTTTTTGTAAAGATATGTCTCAGTACCACATTCACCAATCTTTTTTGCCTTTTGGGGATAAAACACTTTGGTAGGTGTTATATATAATTTCATTCCAGAGAAAGCATAATATATTAAGTAGACCCCATACTATTATTAGAGTATGTCTTTTCAAGGTAAATTGGGATAAGAACCATAACTTCATATTTTGTAAGACTCCCTTCTTTGGTTATCATATATGCCCAAGAAAGAAATTTGTTATTCTTTTGAGGGACATGATTCTGCTGGAGTTTTAATAATCTACCAGCAGAGGTGTTATGGTTTGAATAAGAGGAAACTTTGCATATATGTTAGTGCCATTTGGTCAAAAAATGTCAGAAGGAGAAAAAAGGAAATTACCACTGAAATACATAATCTTCAAATTATAATTACATTGCAATTTGTATGAAGGAAAATATGCAAAAAATCTCTAAACAACAATAAATAACTAGAGGGGTAATTTAGTCAGGAAATGTGGTTTTGGATCTGGAAAGTATATTATATTAGCAGAATACCAAAATCCAGAGTGCAGAGCAGGTGATCATTGTCAAGTTATAAAATATAGATTAGATTCTGGGAAGGTTTCCATATTTAATTTGCTTTACATTTTATTTGGGAATCTGACACCAATTTCTATTCATCTGTTCACTTTAACAAATTTTAAAGTTTTGTATTAACTCTTTTAGTATATACTATGTAAAAATATGGATTTTTTGGAAGCTTCTATTAAAATATATATAACACATTATATAGGGGGTATTATGTTTTCAGAAATTAATGAGGGAAGTTAAAAATCTTTTTTGGAATCTAACTCTTTGTGTCTAAAGGACTGATCCGTTTCAGATACAGCAACGTTTCAATGAAAACAAGGGAAAAATCTTCCTGAAATTTCAGTGGATTTGACTGAATAAGTAGCAACAATGAATGATCATTTAAATGTATTGTGACTTCACCAACCCCCTGAAATGCGTATGTAATTAGTTCCTTGATTATATTTTATCTGATTTAAACTACTATGCATAAGCAGCATATGGTGCTAAATTTTAACACCTAAATTCACTGTGTCAAATAATTAAATGTATATCATATATTTGTTGAAGAGGATGAGAAAGGCAGTATGGTCTAATGGAAAGATAGTTTGGGAATCACATATATTTGGTTCTACTATTAGCAGTAACACTTACTATCTGAGTCATTATGGCTGATTCATTTCAATAATCCTGACTTTAATTCATCATTAGCAAAATTAGTGTATTGGTAATCTAGATTATATGGAAGGTCCCTTCCAACTCATAATTTCCATTTTATGAATTTATTAATAGGATTTCATTTACAGACATAATTCTTTTCATTACATGTTTAGTGGGTTGAATATTCTAATCACAGATAATTGAGTTAGTATATCTTTCTAATTTACTTTATTTTATCCTTTATAGGGATTGGATTGCTTAAAATAGGTATTAAATTGTCATTAATTGGTAATTGGAGACACTTCTGTAATAGCTGTACACATTAAATTTGAAGTTATTCTCTAGGGTAGAATTGTGTATACCAAGGCCTGTAAAATTTGGACTCATGGACACTGAATAGTTTTTTTCTATACTTTACTATTTCGTTGGTACATAAAAAATAAAGCAACTCTGGAGAAAAAAAGTGAATGGGGAAATATATGTATACATCTACATCTGCATGTGATTGTTTCTGTGTGTGAAAAATGATTGATGTAACAACCTTAATAGAAGCAGCTTCTCTCAAGCAGTTCAGAGAGCTAGGACAACTGTATTAGACAAGATATAGACTATATTATACCCAGCCAGAGAAAGAAAAACAAAACAAAATAAAACAACAACAAAAACATCTTCAGAATCTGAATCTGATGAGCACATTATAAAAAAGAATCTCTTTTTGTGTGTCTTTCACTTAGTCTTAAGTTCTCATACTTAAAATAACTAATTTGTAAACATGTTTATCAAAATATGCATGTACAATGCTAACCTGATTGTTCACAGCTGAGGGGAGGAGGGGTGGAAAGAGAAGAGGAAAGGAAATTTTGTAACTTATAAATATGCACGTGCATATGGATGAAAATGAATAAATAAAAAAGATTTATTTACAAAAGTTAGTTTATTTCATCTGCAAAGAGTGAAAGTTTTATTTCCTTATAACTTGTTCTAATTTGTTCAATTTATTTTTCACTTATTGCTACAGCTAACATTTCTAAAATAATATTGAATAATAGTGGTGATAATGGGCATCCTTGTTTCACCCCTGATCTTATTGGAAAAGTTCCTAGTTTAACCCAATTACATATTATCCTTGCTGATAGTTTTAGATAGATAATTCTTATAAGTTAAGAAAATTTATTCCTTTGCAGATGATATGATAGTATACTTAGAAAATGAATTAAAAACTATTTGAAACAGTAACAATTCTAACAAAGTAGAAAACGCACATACATCACCATCATGTCTATATTTTACCAATAAGGTCCAAGGGCAATATGTAGAAAGGGAAATTCCATTTAAAGTAACTGTAGACAACAAAAAATTCTTGGGGATCTATTTCCCAAGACAAATTCAAAGATTATTTGAACACAATTAGAAAATACTTTTCACAGAAATAAAATCAGATCTAAACAACTCGAAGAAATGTCAAGTGCTCATCTCTAGGCAGAGATAATAAATCAAAAATTTGTTATTCTCTCCAAAGTAAATTGTTGTGGCTTGCTTCACCTTGGGGCCCACAGAGACTATTTCCCTCCCAGAGGGGAGCTGAGAATAAGGGGTCAAGACACTACTGCCTTATGCCTCCAGCTCAATTTTATTACTGCTTAGCTTCTATATATATCCTGTTAGGTCTTGCAGGGGGAGAACAAAGAAAATGAGGGAATGGTGGTGTACAAGCAGGGTGTACGTGCAGCATCTTGTTTTACAGGTTAACAGGGCACATTAGGGGGGAGGTGGTAAAACACAGCTGTATCTTGTACCCTTGGGCTGTGGGGCAGAATGTCCAGCTCCTAAGGACTCCAGCGTACCTTATCTCTTAGGGTGGCATGCCAGCTCCTGCCAGGTGGCGGTACGTTAGAATAGCCTGTGTTCCCACAGTAAATTAATTATTCAGTACCATACAAATCAAGTTATCAAAAAACTATTTAAAGAGCTAGAACAAATAGTAACAAAATTCATCTGGAGCAAGGCAATTTCAAGAATATGAAGGGAACTGATAAAAGCAAAAAGCAAAGTAAAATGGCCTAATTCTACCAGATCTAAATCAATATAATGAAGTGGGAGTCATCAAAACTGTTGTTTGATATTGACTCAGATATGGACAAGTGGATCAGTGGATTAGGTTTGGTAGAAAACAAACAGTAATTAATTATGAAAGTAATCTATTGTTTGATAAACTCAGACAGTAACTTCTAGGGTAAGAACTCACTATTTGACAAAAGCTGTTGGGAAAATTGGCATTTTACATGAAAATAAGATCATAATAAGTACAGGATTTAGATATATAGTGTGATGCCATTGATCAATTAATATAATAATAAATACTCTAGCTAATGGATCTATGAACAGGGGAGAAGTTTATGGCCAAACATGAGATAGAGTACAATATACAGTGCAAAATGGATGATTTTGACTATTTCAAATTAAAAAAAGTTTTAGCAAAAAATAAAAACTATGCAGCAGAGCTTAGAAATTATATGGAAAAATGGGAAATATTTTCATAGCTAGTTCTGATGACATATTCATTTCTAAAATATAAGGAGAACTGAATCAAAATTATAAGAATAACTGTCCCTCAATTGATAGTCAAATGATACGTAAGGGCAATTTTCAGATGAAGAAATTAAAGTTATCCATAGTCATGAAAAAATACTAAAAGTCATTATTTATTAGAGAAATGCAAATTAAAACAACTTATACCTATTAGATTCACTAAGATGTCAAAATGGGATAAAGATCCATGTTGAAGCTGCTGTGGGAAAATTTGGACACTAATGCATTGTTGGTGGAGCTGTGAACTGCTTCAAGCATTTTGGAGAGAAATTTGGAATTACGCCTAAAGTGCAACAGAATTGTGTATACCCTTAGATCCAGGAAAATACCTATTATTTCTATATCTCTAAGAGATCATAAAAATCATAAAAAATGAATTAAAATAAACAACAATATACAATCAATCACATTTTATATGCTTATATTCACACATGAATGAAATAAGGTATCCATATATATTGGAAGTCTTAAAGAGCCCTGGTCAGGTTCTGCTTTTTAAACTTATCACTTAATCAGTAACATTAATGTCATTGACTTGGACTTCTGAAAGGAGAGTTGTGTGAATATTCAGATTCCTTTAATTAGCTCAAGAATTCTCACTTAATGAGAAAAATAACAGTGTTTATGAAGGAAAAAAAACAGTGAGGTAATTGTATTTTTTTTGCCATTTCAGTAGAAACATTTCACACTTTTGGGAAACTTAACATTTCTTTTGAGAGAACTGAATTAAAGTGTTTATTTCTCATAGAGCCTTGAGAAAAATCAGATATTCAAAAATATATTTCAGAATAATAAATGTTTTAAATACTCTTAAATTTCCAAATATTTTCACCACAAAAAAGAGTTTAATAAATATTTTTTCACCATTTGAGTCATTTTAGTGTTCCTTTGATTTTTTTAGAATAAAACCATGTTCTATGTTAGAGAACTATGTTCTCTAAAGGCTTTCAATAGAAATGGGTGCTGCATTTTGTCAAACACATTTTCAGCATCTATTGAGATAAGCATATGATTTGTGTGTATTTCATTATTGACATCATCAATTATGCTGATTGTTTTCATAATACTGAAGCATGCCTACATATGCTTCAATATACTTGGTCTAAAGCCTAATTGGTCATGGTATGTTATCCTAGTAATAACTACTTTTAGTCTCTTTACTAACATTTTATCTAAAATCTTTGCATCAAGATTCATTGGAGACATTGGTTTATAAATTTTTTGCCTATTTTGACTCTTCTGGTTTAGGTATCAAGATCATATTGGTGTGAAAAAAATAAATTTGACAGAATTCCTTCTATATTTATTTTTAAAATAGTTTATATAGCATTGGAATTAATTGCTTCTTAAATGTTGAGTAGAATTCACTTGTAAATACAGATGTATTGAGATTTTTCCATCATAGGTTTAATGATAATTTTTTCAATATTTTTTTTAGAAATGGGGTTAAATAAGAACTTTATTTCTTGTTTTGTTAATCTTGGTAGCATATATTTTTGTAAATATTGTTCTATTTTACTTAAATTGAATTGTAAAATTTATTGGCATATAGTTGGGCAATATAACTTCAAATTGTTATTCTATTTACTTCTTCATTGGTGATAAGTTCAACCTTTTCTTTTTTGATAATGGTAATTTGGTTTTCCTTTTTCCTATTTTATTTTTTCATAAAACTCTTATTTTTTCTTAGTTCAATAGTTTTCTTACTTTCAATTTTTATTAATATCTCCTTTGATTATTAGAAATGTTAATTTGGTATTTAATTGAGGATTTTTAATTTGTTCTTTTTTGAGTTTTCTTACTCGTATGCCCAAATTACTGTTCTCTTTTTCTATTTTATTCATATAAAATTGAGAGATGTTAAATTTCCCCTATTATCATTCCCCTATTATCATCTACATCCCACAAGTTTTGCCATATCTCATTGTTGTTATTGTCTTCATTTAAACTGTTGATTATTTCTATGATTTAGTTTTTCATCACTCACTCCTCAAAATTAGACTATTTAGTTTTCAAATAATTTTAGTTTATCTTTCTATAGTCTTTTGCTTCACATAATATTTATTACATTGTGATCTGAAAAGCATATATTGTTTTGCTAAATTTTATTGTGAGATTCATATGCCCAAATATATAGCCAATATTTGAAAGGTGCCATATACTGCAGAGAACCCATTCAGTTTTCTCCAGAAGTCTTATATCTAACTTATCTAAAATTCTATTGACCTCCTTAACTTACTTATTGTTTATTTTGTAGTTAGAGGGAGGTTGAAGTCTTCCACTCTTGGTTTTACTTCCTTTGCCTCCCTGTAATTCATTTAGCTTCTTCTCCTCTAAGAATTTGAATGATATGCTACTTGGATCATATATTTAATATTGACATTAGCTAATTGCCTATGGTACCCTTTTAAAAAAAGATGCAGTTTCTTTCCTATTCCCTTTTAATGAGATCTGCTTTTATTTTTGCTTTGCCTGACATCAGGATTACTATACCTGCTTTTTTTTTATTACTTTATCTGAAGCATTATATATTCTGCTCCAGCCTTTTACCTTTAGCCTGTTTATGTCTCTCTGCTACAAATATATTTCTTGTAAACCACATATTGTAGGATTGTAGTTTTAATTCACTCTGCTATCCACTTCCATTTTGGGGAGAGTTCATCACATTTACATTTACAATTACAATTACGTACTCTGTATTTCCCTTGATGCTATCTCCTCCTGTTTTTACTTTTCTCTTTCCTTTCCCTTTATCCTTCCACACCAAGGTTTTGCTTCTGACAGTTGCATCTCAATTAGTTCTTCTTTCTATCAGTCCTTATCCCTTTGCTTCTGTTTTCCCCCCTTTTACATTTCTTTTTAACTTTGTACACATTAACAACAAAATTGTGAAATGATCAACTATTATATATGAGCTCTTCTCAGTAGTTTTTTTCATCATGGACAGTCCTAAGAGTTCTGTTCTGGAAAACATCATCCATATCCACAGAGTTTGAATCCAGAGAAAATCATACTGTATCCAGCTTTTAAATTTTCCTTTATTTTTTTCCTTTTATTCTCATCTCCCCCCCTCCTTACTTTTAATTCTTTTCTTGCAACCCAGCTAATATGGAAATATGTAAAATACAATTTTATATGTATATGAGGAGCATGAAAATCCTGGGTGAGTAATAGTTCATTTTGTAAAAGAAAACAATTACATTAATATTTCATGATTTCTTCATTTCTGTATTTAGTAATGATCAATTAAAACACTGGTGATATGAGGAAAACAATTCATCAAAAGATAATTAAGCTAGCTCTTGCTTTAAGTGTGTGTGCTTTATTATAAAATTATTATACATTAGAATAATACATAGAGTAATGGAAAATGTAGAATAAAATATCATTTCTAAGAGTTGGATTATATATATATATATATATATATATATATATATATATATTGTTTTGATAGTGGAAGTTTGTTGGATGAGGTGGCATTTATACAAGGGTTTGTACTATTTGGGCAGCTAAGTGATAGAGCAGACAGAGTTTCAATCTGGTCAGGAAAACTTATTTTTCTGTATTTACTTCTGTTCCAAGACATTTACTGGTGTGACCCTCGACAAGACATTCAATACTTTTTGTTGGGAGCCAGGGGCTCTAAGCTGTTTGACAAAGTCGCAGCAAGAAGACTCAAGGCAGTCATACTGCCTGATAGAACAACATTTCCTTCATATATATACATATATATATATATATATATATATATATATATATATATATATATAAGGATTTCATGCATACCAATATTTATAGTTTTATTATTGATTACAATATTTAGTCACCTTAATACTGGAATGACTATAAAGGAAGGATTTCAGAAAAATTCTTCGAATAAAACAAATTGTGAAGTCTGTCCAAATTTTACAGGACTGCCTCTCCCTGAGGCATACAAAAGACTTCAACATTATGAAATCTATGGAAAACCCAACACTGGGAATTCCAAGGAGATACCAGAATATATACAGGGAAAACAGATACAAGATGGGTCAGATAGAATTCCAGGGAAATTAATAGTTTTGCCCCCCTTACCATACATGGAATATATGAAAAAGATGGTGAGAAAATAGTTAGTACAGGTGACCGATATGTGAACTCCAGCAACCTTAGTTTCATGGGAAAGAATAAAAAAGTCACAGAAACTGTGGCTTCTACCAACAAGGTCTGAAAGAATAAATGGTTATTGTAAGAGTTAATGGATGGGTGGACAAGCATAAAGACCCTATAGATTGTTAAAGGAGTGTATCAAAAAAGATTACTTACACAAAAAAATATAAAAAACTTTCCATTAAAAGAATTGTTTTAATTAATAACTTTAAATGAATTAACAATTATACTATAAATAAGGTAACAGACTAGTTTAAGGTCATCATGGTCTGAGTAGGGATAAGAAATCAATTAACTATATGGTTATTACTTAAACTTGTAATCACATGATTAAGACTTGTAACCATATGAACTATATGATTGATGATGAAAATTGTACACTTTTGTAACCAAGGAAATGATCTCAGCTTGCTTGCTTGAAACATACATGATTCTGAGACTATAAAAATAAATCCAAGCAGCTGACAGTCAGTCAACCTGCTCCTGCCTCTACCCCCTTGTTGACTCAACTCATTTTGCCAACTCTATCCCTCCTGTCAGGTATGAAGGACCCTGCCGAGGCTGGACCCCCACAACTTTTGTCTCTATTTCTCATTTCTTAAATTAGCTGGAGAAGGAAATACTAAACCACTCCAGTATTTTTGCCAAGAAAGCTCCAAGTGGGAAATAAGATATGACTCAAGTGAACAACAACCGAGAAACAACAAAAAATGGCATTGTATATGGCATAGAGTTTGATGTAGATTAAAGAAGACCCAGGTTTGTAGTAGAACTTTTGCTTATATGTATAAATGCAGCACAAAAGCGAGAGAGAGTGACAATGCTCTACAGGAATAGTAGCCATAGAGGAAGAGCTGATATCAATAGGACAAAAAATAGGTTGTAGTTGTCACTGTCTCCAGCTCCACATGCTCAGACCAATCCAAGTTCCTCAAGTCAGTTCAGCTTCAAATTTATAGAGATTCCTAGAGAACAAGTTGATATTAACTAATAGGAGGAGGTCCTGGATTATTATATTATGGACCATTAAAAACACATTACTTCATAAATGATCTAATAGGTATAGAGAAAAGACTATACCACATGTGTAAAGAAGCCTATGTATGATGAGAGGCTGTCCTCTTTTATCTTTAAGAGGTGTACCTGACCAAAAGTATATCTGTTTCCTCAAATATTATTTGTATACAGGAAATGACCATGTTTGAAATAACTTTAGATTGCTTTGTCATTTGGGGGCAAGGGGACAATAAGCTTCATATTAAATACTTAATATCTTCCCCATCTATGATGAACACACATAGAGAAGATAAAGTAAACCCATTTATCCAAATTACATATATAATATAAATATTTACATATATATATACACATATATACATATACATACATATATATATATATATATACATATATATATATATATATATATATATATATATACATATACATATATATACACACACACATATATACCAAACAACAGAGTGCAAAAGAGCTTTCCTATTGGGAGCAAGGTAATTCAGATCAACCAAGAGGGAATGTCCTGCATCCCATCTAAGGGCAAACTTCCCAAAGTCTATTGAGAAGCAAACTGTGACCAGGGTCTTGATAGAATTCCCACTTCTTTCATAACTTCCAAGAATTATATCCTTCAGAAACCCAAAATTAGGTTGGTCTCTTCTATTTCCTCTATTGAATGTGGAAGCCAGAAGCACCTAAAGTGACCACATATCAAAAATCCTTCACTTGAAGAGTTACCAAAGGAATTTTTAACAGCAAATTAAGTTCTCACCTCTCAACAACTCTGCATCCACCTTTATCCAGGCTAGAACATTCATTTCTACCAGTAAGAAGAATTTGTTAAACCAGTGCATTTTTTAAAAATAGTTGCATAAAGAATATGGATAAAAGATATACACTATTGATACATAAATTTTACTGTCTCATAGGGGAAAAAAGCTGCTGTGGAAAGGGTCAATGGCCTTTTCTAGCCTTCCATCTTGCATCTTGGTTGGGGATCATTCACTTACAATGACTCAGAATCTCATTTAACCTTGCGAATCTCTATATCCAAATCTGTAAAATGTTGAAAGACACAATTGTATTAGCACATTTACAGGTTAATTGTGAGGATATAATGAGTTATTCTATGTATAGAACTTTGATAACTTTTTTAAAAGACTATCTAAAATTGTTATTTCAAGTAGCAGATTTCAAAAGACCATATAATTAGATATGAAATAAACAGGAA
Organism: Macrotis lagotis; assembly: GCF_037893015.1. Classification (NCBI taxonomy): domain Eukaryota; kingdom Metazoa; phylum Chordata; class Mammalia; order Peramelemorphia; family Peramelidae; genus Macrotis; species Macrotis lagotis. The sequence continues at coordinate 365,871,278 of NC_133666.1, read as the reverse complement.
TCCAATTGTCCTGTTTCACAATTGGAACATTAAATGACTTGCCAAAGGACACACACACACACACACACACACACACACACACACACACACACACAAACATGAAATAAGTAGAATAATTAAGTTTTGAGTGCAAGGCTTCTGATTTTGAATCATGGATTCTGTCCATTAAAAAAGGAAATGGTAATGGGTATTCTAAATAAAGGCAATAGCATGAGCAATCATAAAAGTGAAAAGGTACTGAATCTATGTGAAAAACAGTCTGATTTTATATTCTGAAGGACAAAATTACCTATAAGTTAAATGTCTGGACAGACATTCTGGGCAAAAATATGACTCACTATTCCATGGTACTCATCTTACTTTTTCCTGGCAACATCTAGAATTATACAGCATAAAATTGCACGAACTATAATATTAATTGATATTGAACTAATATCTTGAGATATTTTTTAATGATCAGTCTTAGTGTCACCTCCCATCTTGAGCATTTTTTGATTAATATTTTCAACTAAAGTATAAAAAAGATATATTTATTCCTATTAAATATTTCATTCTTAGGTTCAAAAGAATTTATAGTAACTAGAGATCTTTCTTTCCTTGGCCTGAGCTATTTCCTGTATTTTTTTTTTCAGAATTTGATAAACAAAGTATCAATGACTCTTCAAACCCCAAATGATAAATAGCACAGTACTAACCACATTTTACTGGGATACCTACTATAGAATTCCTCCTTAACTAAAATTGAACCATTAATGATGTCTTTAAATCCAGGCTGATATATTCAATTCTCACTATCTTATGATATACCTGTTCCCATTTCAAATCATCCTTTCTCTTTTCTAAAATCTACTTTCCATCAGCAATTATGATTCAAAACCTAAGATATTTGCCAGCCTCTTCCAGCCCCTATTGCCATATAACATCACATACAAACACACACACACACACACAAATACACAAACACAGACTTATACACAAATACACAGATACACAGACCAGACAAGATTTACTTCACCTTTTTTATTTGAAATTTAATATATCCCTGATAATCCAATGTAATAAGTATTTTAAACATTTATGAAGCACTTTGGATGATAGGTAACTTCTTTTAGGCAATGTGTTTCCAAAAAGAAACAAGTTAGATGCCCCATCAGAAGGAAACATAGAAACCACTGTAAATCCAATTAATCTCCTTGAATATATAGACTTACCTTGGTTCTCCTTCCCAGCCGACTTCTAGAAATAGCCTTATACTTTTCTGGCTGCTTGGCTTTCATTTTTATATAAAAACTATTTGTTTTGAAATAAAAGGTTTTTTAAAAAAAATTTTAGTTAAATTAACTCTTTTTGCAGATCAGAAAACTGATTCTCAAAAAGGAAAAAAAGGCTTAGCAATATCTTAGGGATTCTGAGATAAGAGCTTCCATCTGAACCTGTGTCCTCTGACTTAATTTGTTATTTTCTCCATTATACCATATTTTTTCTCTTTTAATGAGAAAGACAACTTCAAAGTACAACACATTCAATTGGAATGATAACTTAATGAAATAGCCTTCATGGACAAACATGTTATCCCTTTTTTCCAAACTTAAAACAATAAAAAATATCACATTTTAATGAAGATATATAAAATGTTTATTTGTTTAGTTAATTTTTGTTAAGGCAGGAAAAAAGCTACAAACTGAGGGTTTCCATTTTTTAAAATTTGAAGCTGCTACAGTTTTTCACAGAATATTAGCTCATATAAAAAACATCATGTCAACTACCTGACATATTTATTATGGTTTTAGTTTAATTTTCTCACAAAAATAATAGATTTTTTCAAATGCTGAAATACACAATATTTCCAAACACAATGATAATAATAATTTCCTTGTTTCAATAACCAATATTATTAATACATAATATTTTCTCTTTTTAAATACCAAAAGTAAATTTTATTTAGAATTTAGAATGATGAAAACTTTTAAAAAGTAATTTAATTTAATTTGACTTTCAGAAAGTAAGAGCTTTTCTCTTTTTCTTTTATTTATCTCCTTCTCTCACTGCCACACAGAAGGCAGTCTGTTAGACTTTACAATGCTTCCAAGGTATAATTGATCTAAGTAGAATGTGATGAGAGAAAAATCATATCCTTAAGGAAGAAAATTACAGTATAAGAAATAGCAGAATTACATAATAAGATAATGACTTTTTGGTTCATTTTTTCTAAACTAAAGGTAATAGTTATTGTTCTTTGTTCCAACTCCAGGATTCTTTCTCTGCATATAGATGGTATTCTCCATCACAGATAGCCCAAAAGTGTTCCTAATTATTGCACTGATGGAATGATCAAGTGCATCAAGATTGTTTATCACCCCCATGTTGCTATTAGGGTGTACAGTGTTTTTCTGGTTCTGCTCATCTCACTCAGCATAAGTTCATGCAAATCCTTCCAGGCTTCCCTGAATTCCCATCCTCCTGGTTAGTAACGGAATAATAATGTTGCATGATATACATGTACCTCCGTTTATTAAAAGCCATTACTTAATTGAAGTACATTTTCCCAGTTTCAAATATTTTGTCACAAAAACAGGGCCACTATGTATACTTTTTTGTAAAAGTAATGTTTTTACCCTTTTTCATCATCTCTTCAGGGTATATATAGACCGAGTAGTGATATTGCTGGGTCAAAGGGTATGCACATTTTTGTTGCCCTTTGGACATAAATCCAAATATCTCTCTCCAGAAAAGTTGGGTGAGTTCACAGCTCCACGAAAAATGTATTAGTGTCCCAGATTTCCCACATCTCTTCCAACATTGATCATTGACCTTTTTGGTTATGTTGGCCAGTTAGAAAGGTGTTAGATGGTATCTCAGAGATGCTTTAATTTGCATTTCTCTAATAAGTAATGATTTAGAGCAATTTTTATACAACTATGGATCACATTGATTTCTTCATCTGTAAATTGCCTTTCAGATATTCTTTGACCATTTGTCAATTGGGGAATGTTTTTTTTTTGAAAATTTGACTCAGTTCTCTGTATATTTTAGAAATGAGTTCTTTGTGAGAAATACTTGTAAAAATTCTTTCCCAATTTACTACATTTCTTTTTATCTTGGTTACAGTGGTTTTATTTGTGCAAAAGCTTTTTTCATTTAATGTAATCAAAATTATCTAGATTGTTTTTAATGATGTTCTCTATCTCTTCCTTGATCATAAACTGCTTCCCTTTACAGAGATCTGACAGGTAAACTACTCCTTGATCTCTAAGTTTGCTTATCATATTATTTTTATGTCTAAATCCAATATCCATTTGGATCTTATCTTGGTATAGGATGTGAGCTGTTGGTCTAATCTAAGTTTCTTCCATACTAACTTCCAATTTTCCCAACAGTTTTTATTGAAGAGAGAGTTTTTATCTCAATAGCTTAACTCTTTGAGTTTATCAAACAGCAGATTACTATAATCATTTTCTGCTATTGCATCTAGTCTATTCCAGTGATTCACAACTCTGTTTCTTAGCCAGTACCAGACAGTTTTGATGACTGATGTTTTTTAGTATAATTTTAGTATAAATTTAGTATAATTTTAGATCTGGTGAGGCTAAACCATCTTCTTTTGCACTTTTTTCTGCTTTGAATCTCTAGAAATTCTTGACTTTTCATTTCTCCATATGAATTTACTTAAAACTTTTTCTAACTAATTAAAGTATTTTTTTTTGGAATTTTGATTGATAGGGCAATAAACAGGTAATTTAATTTTGGTAGAATTGTCATTTTTATTATATTAGCTTGGCCTATCTATGAGCAGTTATATTTGCCCAGTTATTTAAATCAGATTTTATTTGTGTAAGAAGTGTTTTGTAATTGTTTTCAAAAAGGTTTTGAGTCTACCTTGGCAGATAGACTCCCAGTTATTTTATATGGTCCAAGGTTACTTTGAATGGGATTTATCCTTCTAGTACTTTCTGTTGTATCTTGCTAGTTATATGTGGAAATGTTGAGGATTTATGAGGGTTAATTTTATATCCTGAGACTTTGCTAAAGTTGCTAATTATTTCTAGTAATTTTTAAGATGATTTTCTGGGATTCTCTAGGTATACCATGTCATCTGCAAAGAGTGAGAGTTTTGTCTTTTCCTTAGAAATTCTACTTCCTTCAATGTTGTTTTCCTCTCTTATTGCTGAGGCTAACATTTCCAATATAATAGTGAATAGTAGTGGTGATAATGGACATCCTGGTTTCATCCCTGATCTTATATATTGGGAATGCCCCTAGCCTATCCTTATTGAATATAATGCTTGTTGATGGTTTCAGGTAGATACTGCTTATTATTCTAAAGAACAAACCATTTAATCCTATACTCTCTAGTCTTTTTCGGAGGAATTAGTGCTGTATTTTGTCAAAAGCTTTTTCAGCATCTATTTATATAATCATGATTTCTGATAGGTTTCTTATTTGCTGTGGCTTCCTTCCTTGGGGCCCACAGCGGTGACCTCCCTCCAGGAGGGGAGCTGAGAATAAGGAGTCAAGCCACTACTGCCTTATGCCTCCAGCTCAATTTTATTATTGCTTAGCTATTACATATATACTGTTAGGTCTTCCGGGGTAGAACAAAGAATAATGAGGTAATGGTTAGGGGTGCAAGCGATGTATAGGTACAGCTTCTTGCATTACAGGGTAGGAGGGTTCGTTAGGGAGGAGATGATAAGGTACGGTTGTGTCTAGTGCCCTTGGACAGTGGGGTGGAATGTCCAGCTCCCAAGGATTCTGGCTCCCAAGGACTGGCGGCAAGCCAGATCCTGAGACTGTCCAGGTGGTGGTTTACTTGGAGATGATTTGTGTCATGGCTGTTAGAATAGCCTGTGTACCCACATCTCCCCCCTGTTTTTCATTTAGGACCTGGAGGGCCTGGATAGTCATGGCAGAGCTGATGAGGGCTTTTGCAGCTATGCGTCGGTTAATCAAAGAACAGAGGAGGAGTAATAGACAAATAAGAATGAGAACCCCGAGAACAATTTTGGTTGGGGAAGTCCAGCTAAAAAAATCATGTAAGAGCATGTCTATGGAATCACTATCTAGTCGTGGTCGGAGGACCGTGTCATTGAGGTCTAGGACCTTATATGTCATGTTGGCAAGCAGGGATTGCAAGTGGGAGTCCCATTGGGAGGAAAGCTGCCTATCAAGGAGAGTTTGGGCATGGGAAAGGTTTTTTCCAAGGAACGGTGTCACACAAAAGGAGGTATATCTTGCATCACACATGGTCCTAATTTGCTGTTCTACAAAAGAGATTCGTTCATTAGTGAGGGCTGGCTGTTGGTTTAGGTTACAGATAGCTCCTCTCAGGAGATTATTAACCTCATTTTGCTGGTGAAAGATTCCAGCCATTTGTCTGGCCATGTGCTCTACATCCTCCGGCCGTGGGGTGGTGGCAAGGGTGGTGGCTATAGAGGTGGCTATAAATGTAATAAGGGATGCTATGAGCAGGACAAGTAGGCCAATGGCTTGGGATTCCCTGTGATAGATTGTAACTTGCTGAGTCCACCCATCAGTGGTCACAGGTATCCATAGATACCTGGGTGTATGGACCAGGACATATGTGTCAGCATCAGGCAGGGTGCAGGAGGTAAGACAGCAAAAATTATTACTGGAGCAGTTCAGGATATCAGAGTGGTCAGGGGTCAGATTGGTAGCTACCCAGAAAAATGGGGGTGTGAGACAGGCCTGACTGTGTAAAAATACTGATTTTTCTGGCTGTATTGTAGGCTCAACCAGTGCTAGCTTGGACCGCCTAGGGTTTGTTTTTTTCCCCAAGTTCCATTGTACCAGACAAGCCCTCTCATGAAAAAAAGAAGTCTAATGTCTGTGCGGGCTGAAGGGCCACACAGAGGGGCCTGAGACAGGGTGGTGGATTTTATATATGTGTGGAGGGGGTCTATATCTCAATGGTGGTGCTCCAATCTCATCTAAATCAGAATAGATACTGAGCCAGGAACCGATATGGAATGCATAGGGGCCTCTGCATGGGGCCCAGGGGACTTGTGGAGACCAGAACCAGGGGTATGTCCAACGTTAGGGAGAAAAGGGCAGGGAGGGGAGTGTGGAATTTGGGGTGGTCCAGTATTCTCAGGTCCATAGTACAGTGTTCTAAAATCCTTGGGCCAGCACACACCAGTACCATTGTATCCCCATAGACTTCCAGCTGGGAATCTTATGTCAGAAAAGTCAAAAGCAAAAAGGTCCCCTTGAAATGAGCGGGTTAGCGGGACCCAGTATGGGTGTGCAAAGGACCAATTAAAGGTGAAACCAACAGAATTGGAAATGTTAAGAGTCCCGGGAAACGGTGTGGCTTCTTGTTCTTCCGGTGAGAGTGCAGGGAGACCCACAATTCCACTACTGGCAAAGAGCACAGGAAAGAGAGATGCATCATAACCTATGGGTAAAAGAATTGGGGGAGGAAGGGATAAGTGCCCATTGGGGGGGTGGCCCCTATTTCGGGGGTATTCAGCAGGAACAGCATAGTAATGAAGAGTTGGTGAAGAGACAAGTGTCCTCTGGGTTTAAAGTCCATTGCTCTTTTTGCCAAGGTGAGGAGCTGGTGCTGGAGCACTGTGGGAGGTTGGGGAAATTGCCTCCTCCCCCTCCGTCCTCTGTGTCTTGGGTCTCGTCTACTGTTGTTCAGCAACATTCTCTGCATCTCTTTGGTGAGGGCTGCGACGTGGGGCGTCATCTCGAGAGGCAGGCCAGATCAAACAGTCAGGAATCCACAGCGGGGCAGTGCAATCTGTGGGAAAAACACAAGCAAACCCTCTCCCTTGTGTTAGAATAGGGTCAGGTCCCCACCATTTGTTAGAAATAGGATCCTTCCAGTGAACCATGGACAAAGGTGTGGCCGGGAAAAGGGCCCTCCAGTGTTTAAAGGCGGGGGGAAAACCCTTCAGAATCAAAAGTCAGGAAGTTCATAGTAAAGAGGGGCCTGTGCAGGGCAATTTTCGGGCCATGCCAGTTGTGGGCATCACTGTCTTTTTGTTTTAGGAGATTGTTCTTTAACGTGCCCTGAGGCCATTCAACAATTGCCTGGCCTTGGGGGTTGTGAGGGATTCCCGTGACATGTTTAAGTCTCCACTGGGAACAAAATGTGGCAAAGGGGGAAGAGGTAAAGCAGGGGCCATTATCTGTTTTTATAGTGTGAGGGTCCCCTAGTGTGCAGAAGGCAGAAATCAAAGCAGTGACAACTGGTCTGGAAGTTTCAGAAGTCATGGCTTCAGCAAAAAAGAAAGTGAGAAAAAGTGTCAATACAAGTAAATAAGTATTTGTGCTGGCCAAAAGGCGCAAAATGAGTGACATCAGCCTGCCACAAAGAGTTGGGTCGGAGCCCGCGAGGGTTGACTCCTGTCCTAGTGAGTGGGCCGAGGGGTAAAAAGGGTGCACACTTACTGCACTGTCAAGAGAGGTGTTTGCATGCCTCAATAGTTAGATCAGGGTAAAGATGGTGAAGGGATGCTGGGGACAAATGAAACCTGTGGTGGAGCTCCTTTGCTTGCTGCAGGGGGTCAGAGGGGGTAGTTAACAAGATAAGATTGTCCAAGAGACCATTGCCTGCAGACAAGGGGCCTGGCAGCCCGGTATGTGAGCGTATGTGGGAGAGGAACCACGGTGCTGCTCTGCTGTGTAGAAGTGACTGGCAGGAATGAGTCAGAGCGGAGATGAGGTTGGCCTCTTCTGGGGGCAGGGATGCAAAGGGGAGGCTAGAAAGCATCTGCACAGCGTAAGCACTGTCACTGAAAATGTTGATGGGATAGAAAGGGAAGCGGGCAAGGACCAAGGCTAGGGCCTGCAGTTCTCCCCATTGCACAGACTGGGTGTGAGGGCTCTTATGAGTGAACAAAACAGAGCCATTTTTGTAGATAACATAGCCCAGGTGCTTTCTGTTTGCATCTGTAAAGGCTATATAAGCCTGTGGAATGGGTCAAGGCGAGGGAAATGAGAAGGGGAGTGTGCTGACAGGGAGTGCTGAAATCCCCTTGAGGAGAGGGGAGGGCAAGTAATGGTTGCCAACTGACCCCGCAAAGCCCAGGAGTGCCAAGGCGAGATCAGGGGAGTCAGAAAAGCCGTGAGGGATATGGTGAAGGGGTATGGGGAGGGCAAGTTCATCAGGGTCGGTTCCGAAATGAACTTTGGCAGCCTTCCGACCCTTTAGGATGAGATGAGCCAAGGACAACACCAGTGAGGCTATACAGGGAAGGGAGGATCGTGATAGGTGTACCCAAAGCAGGGGTGCACTCTGCCAGAGGAGGGCAACGTGTGGAAAGACAATCAGGGAGAAGGGTTTGTGAGGGTCCCTTCGGGAGATGTTAGCTAAGCGTAAAGCTGAGTTAACTTTGTCAATGGCTGCCACGGACTCTCTGGTCAGCACACAGGGGCTAGAGGGATCAGGGGAGCATCTAAGGCAGTTGAAAAGAGGCTGCGAATCTTTAGTCAAGACAGGCAGGGGGGGCAAAGCCAGTTAATGTTCCCACAAATCTCCTGGAGGGAAGTAAGAGTGAGGGTCTTTGGAATGGTAATGACTGGCCCGCCTAAGAGGGCAGAGGAAGAATGCATTGTAAAGCCCAGGTAGGTAAATGGGGGGTGCTTCTGAATCTTTTCCAGAGCTATTTTCAGGCCAAAATTAGAAAGGCTCTCTATAACCCAGGCCTCTGTTATCTTAACGGTGGCCTGAGAGGGGTGGGACAATAATATATCTATCGTCCATGTAGTGGATGCAGGTTAGATGTAGGTAGGTACGGATGGGTTTGAGGGCTGCAGTAATGTAAGTCTGACAAAGGGTGGGGCTATTTGCCATGCCCTGAGGCAGAACCACCCAATGAAAGTGGTCATTTGGAGATTCATAGTTTGTAGCGGGAAAGGAAAAAGCAAAGCGGTGAGCATCCTGAGAATGTAGGGGAATGCTGTAAAAGCAGTCTTTAATGTCTATTACAAAAATGGGTTGGTTTTGGGGTATAGCTGATGGGTGAGGGAGACCTGGCTGTAATGGGCCCATGGGGACCAGCCAGCTGTTGGGTCCTCGGAGGTCATGTAAGAGAGGGTATTTTCCTGGTGTCTTTTTTTGGGATAACAAAAATCGGGGAGTTCCAGGGACTGGTAGAATGAACAATGTGTCCCAAGGAAAGCTGCTCCAAGAGAAGGGAGCAAAGAGCAGTCAATTTAATAGTAGGTAAAGGCCACTGATCTGTCCATAAGGGGGTCTCATCCTTCCATTGCATTGGGGTAGGCGGGGGGCAAGGAGGGAAGGATGGCAGGGGCGGAGCAGTGTAATCTCTCATCTGGCAGGCTTCCCTGAAGTCATTAGTAGGTGCTGAAGGGGCAGGGGAAGCATCTGGATGTTTCAGGCCCCAGGGGTTATCATCAATGGGCTTGTCAGGGATTTTACTGTGTGTCCAGGGTGGCTCTGGGGGAGAGTGTTGGGAGAGTTGGATCCAGTCATCTCCCCGAGGCAACTCAGGATAGAGAAGAGGAGGCTTTTGGGGGGGGGGGTTGTCTGGCGGAGGATCCGGGGAGGGCTTAGGAGGAGGGGGTGAGTAGATTTCTCATCAGTTTGAGTGCCCTCATCCCGGACTTCAGTGAGGTGGCATGGGCTCTCTGCTCTGGCATTTTCTGCATCTAAAGCTGCCTGTTAAATATCTTGAGGTTTTTCCTCTCTCCCTGAAAGGCAGGCATGTATTGCAGTGACGATATGATAGAAGGGCAGAGGGGGAGAAAAGTTGCCATGGACCTCAGCTCTGCAGGCAAGTGTCAAAACACGCCCCCAAATATTGGGATCCAGGGTGTGGCCAGCTTCAATCCAGGGGGCCAAAGTCAAAACTGCCTGGAGTGTTATCTTACATTCTTTTTCAGTGCATTTCAGGCGACGGGAACTTAGGAGTTGTTTAAAAACCCGTACTTGCGTATCTTGGGAAGAAGGGGGAAGATTCCCCATTAGGATAAGGGACTACAGGGGGCTCTAATAGCCGTGGGGCCCCTGGGGTGGGGGTCTGTCGAGAGACCAGCCCGAATGGGGCACTTACTTTGGCCAGCAAGGAGGAGTGCGAGTCTGAAGAGCTCTTCAGAGGGGGATCCTGGGTTTTTGGCACCATTTGTTGTGGCTTGATTCCTTGGGGCCCACAGCGGCAACCTCCCTCCAGGAGGGGAGCTGAGAATAAGGAGTCAAGCCACTACTGACTTATGCCTCCAGCTTAATTTTATTATTGCTTAGCTATTACATATATACTGTTAGGTCTTCTGGGGGTAGAACAAAGAATAATGAGGTAATGGTTAGGGATACAAGTGATGTGTAGGTGCAGCTTCTTGCATTACAAGGTAGGAGGGTTCATTAGGGAGGAGATGATAAGGTACGGCTGTGTCTAGTGCCCTTGGACAGTGGGGCAGAATGTCCAGCTCCCAAGGACTCTGGCTCCCAAGGACTCCAGCTCACCTTATCTCTCAGGGCGGCAAGCCAGCTCCTGAGACTGTCCAGGTGGCAGTTTACTTGGAGATGATTTGTGTCATGGCTGTTAGAATAGCCTGTGTACCCACAGTTATTGATATATTAGTTATACTAACAATTTCCCTAATATTGAACCAACCCTGCATCCCTAGAATAAATCTTACTTGGTGATATTGTATTATCCCAGTGCTAATTTGTAATCATTTTGCTAATATTTTATTTAGGATTTTTCCATCTATCTTCATCAGGGAGATAGGTCTATTAATTTCTTTCTCTGTTTTAACTCTTCCTGTGTTAGGTATCAGCATCACATTGATGTCATAGAAAGAGTTGGGCAGAGTAACATCTTCACCTATTTTTCCAAAGAGTTTATATATAATTGGCATCAATTGTTCATTAAATGTTTGACAGAATTCACTTGGGAATCCAGCTGCCCTGGAGATTTTTTCCTTCGGAAGTTCAATAATGGCTTGTTGAATTTCCTTTTCTGAGTTATGGTTATTTAGGTATTTAATTTCCTCTTCACTTAACCTGGGCAAATTATATTTTTGTAAATCTTCATCCATCTCACTTAGATTGGCAAATTTATTGGCATAGAGTTGGGCAAAATAATTCCAAATTATTACTTTAATTTCCTGCTCATTGTTTGTGAGTTCGCCTTTTTTATTCATGATACTAGCAATTTGGTTTTCTTCTTTCTTTTTTTAATCAAACTGACCAGAGGTTTATCAATTTTATTGTTTTTTTTTCATAAAAGCAAATTTTGGTTTCATTTATTATTTCAATAGTTTTCTTGCTTTCAATTTTAATAATTTCTCCTTTAGTTTTTAGAATTTCTTATTTGGTATTTAATTAGGGGCTTTTAATTTGTTCTTTCTCTAATTTTTTAGTTGCATATTTAGTTCATTGATTTCCTCTTTCTCTTATTAATTCATGTAAGCATTTAAAGATAGATCTGCTGACATCTGCCTTGAGTGAATTCCATATGTTTTGGTATATTGTATCATTATTGTCATTATCTAGGATGAAATAATAATTTTTTTCTATAATTTCTTGTTTGATCCTCATTTTTTAAAATGAGGTTACTTAGTTTACAATTAGTTTGGGGTCTGTATCTCCCTGGTCCAGTATTGCATATGATTTTTATTGCATTAGGATCTGAGAAAGATGTATCCACTATTTCTGCCTTTCTCCAGTTGATCATTAGGTTTTTATGCCCTAGTACATGGTCAGTGTTTGAGTAAGTGACATGCACTGCAGAAAAAAAGCATATTCCTTTCTATCCCCATGCAGTTTCCTCTATAAGTCTATTATATCTAGGTTTTCTAACAATATATCTATCTCTTTATCTTCCTTCTTGTTTATTTTGTGGTTAGATTTTTCTAAATCTGAGAGTGGAAGGTTGAGATCTCCTACTAGTAGGGTTTTCTTGTCTATGTCTTCCTGTAGATCTTTCAACTTCTCTTCTAAGAATTTGGAAACTATAACATTGGGTAGATTCATATTTAGCATTGAAATCACTTTATTGTCTATGGTACTTTTTAGGAGGATATAGTTTCTTTCCTTATCTCTATTAAGGTGATCTATTTTTGCAGCTGCTTTGTCTGAGATAAGGGTTTGCTTCAGCTGAAGCAAAATATATTTTGCTCCAACCTTTTATCTTAGCTCTATATGTATCTCTCTACTTCTAATGAGTTTCCTGTAAACAGTATATTGTAGGATTTGGGTTTTAATCTACTCTGCTATCCACTTACATTTTGAGGGAGAGTTCATCCCATCCACATTCAACGTCAAAATTACTGACTCTCTCAAATTGGCTTGGCTTGGCACGGCTCGGCTCGGTTCAGCACGGCTCGGCTTGGTTGGGCTCACCTGGGCCGGGCTGGTTTGTGCCAGGTGGGGCTGGGCCGGTCCGGTCCGGGCCGGGCTTTATTGGGCCGCGCTGGCCGGGCTGGGCTGGGCTGAGCCGAGCAGGGCCAAGCCTCCCCCCTCCCCCCCTCCTCCCTCCCCCCTCTTCTCCCCTTTCTCCAGTCTCGGCCCAGCAGAGCTGAGGCCCAGGCCCTCCTCTTCTCTTTGTGTCACCACAGCCGTCTCTGCAGAATGCCTTGATCTTGAACATTTTACAAGAGGAAGTTGCAGTGTATGAGGTTGTTCAAATGGATCAAATGATGAGACATGCAGCAGACTGGAAGCAGGAGCAGCCAGAGAGCTTTTGGAATTGCCTCCAAGCAAGGCCTGTGGAGGATCGTCATTGTCACGTATCCCTCACGTCTTTCTCTGCCAGCCTCTTTGGGGTGTTTGTGGCAAAGATTTGCCTTATACACGCATTTTACTTCTCCAGCTCATGCTACACATGAGGAAACTGAGGCAAACGGAGTTAAGTAGCATTCAGTGTCAATGATTATATTTGAAATAGCCAAGAAAATATTCCTATCGACAGACCTCACAACTCTATCCACTATGTTATCTAGCTTTCCCATAAGTAGGATCATATAAGATAAAATAAACAGTTTGACTATATAAAACTTAAGTTTTCACATTAAAAGCAATTAAAATTAAAAGGGAAATTAACTGGGGAAAAAAGTTTATAGCAAGTTACTAGAATAAAGATCTCACATCCATGAATATACAAGGACTTGATTCAATTTTATAATAATAATGATAATCATAAATATAATATATAATATAATATATAAACATATAATAATATATAATAAATAATAATAATAATAATAAAACTATTCTCCAATAGAAAAAAATATTTTACTGATTTGTTTTCCAACTACATAAAACAGTAGCTTTTACCAGGAAAAAAAAGGCATTGGAATGAATTAGTGGTGGTGGTGGTGACAAGATCAGACTTAGGAACTTCACTTTAGTGCTTTGAATGGAGGATAGATTGAAGTGGGGAGGACCTAGCAATAGGCTAATGCATGTAGGAAGTTATGAGAGCCTGCACCAGAGTGCTGACAGTGTCACAGGAGAGAAGGGAACATATTTGAGAGAGGTTGCAGAGGTGAATTGATAGGTTTTTGTCAATGGCTTGAGAGCTAGGCTCAGATCCCATCTCTTGTCCAGCTATGTAACCCTAGGAAAGAATGACCAGAAATCACTTGTCCTTGACTGATACTTAAATCTATTCAGTCAATCAGCTATTGAGGACCTTGCATGTCAGAGCAGCTAGATGGCATAGTGGACAGAGTTCCAAGCCTGGAGTCAGGAAGATCTGAGTTCAAATACAGACTCAGGTTCTTTCCTAGCTGCATGACCCTCAGCAAGTCACTTATCCCTGTTTCCCTCTGTTTCCTCATCTGTAATATGAGCTGGAGAAGGAAATAGCAAATCAGTTCAGTATCTTTGTCAAGAAAACCCCAAATGAGGTCATTAAGAGTAAAATATGACTCAAATAATTGAATAAATAACACATGCCATGCTCTGTTCTATTTGCTGTGGATACAAATACAAACAGAACAATCTCCATTTTCAAGGAGCTTCCATCCTATGCTATCACCTTTATATATTCAATCTTTGCATGTCCTCAATCATTTCAGGTCTTTTTGGGGGGTCATGCTGAGCCGAGCCATTCCATGTAATTAGGCCATGACCAAAGGAAAAAGCTATTAAATTTTAACAATTTCTTCTGACATTGAATTTAAAAAAATCTGACAACTGAATAGATTATTCCTGAGTTATTGATGGTACTTTGATTCTGAAAAAGGTGTCTAATGAATGCAAACAAACAAAAAAAAATTACTGACTTTTTATTTCCTTCCTTGCTATCTTCCCTCTTTTGGATTTTTCCCCTTTCTTCTCTTTATCCATATTTCCCATCATTTTGCTCCTGGATACTTGCACCTTCATTGTGTTTGCCCTCCTATATCAACCCCCCCCCTTTCCCCTTTCCCTTTTCCCCTTCTTCCCTCCATTCATTCTGTCAGTTTCCCTTTTTCCTCCCCATCCTTGTTTCCTCCCTTCCTGTATCCTTCCTCAAATTTTCCCCTTTAAATACTTGAAACTTAAAATAATTTTCTTAACTGAGTGTTTGTGTTAATTAATTTTAAGCCAAGTTTAATGAGGGGAAGATTCAGGTGGTTCTCATATCCTCCCTTCTTCCCCTCTATAATCAATAGACCCTTTGTACCTCTTAATTTAATGAGATGTATCCCCATTCAGTCTCCTCCCTCTTTCAGTCTCCTTCCTGTCCCACTTTTTAAGGAGGAAGTGTTTTTAAATCATTCTATCTAAGCCATAGAAAATCCTGAGTATCCATCACTTCTAGATAAAGTATATAATCTCTAGTAGAGTTAAAATTCTCAAGAATTATGGAAATCTTTCTCCAAAGTGCATGTATACCCAGTTTCATCTTATCAGATAGCAGTTTTTTTCCCTTACCTCCCCCTCTTTTTTAAATAACTTTTTCATGTGTCCCTTGAGCCTCCTGTTTGATGTCCAAATTTTGCTTTAAGCTCTGGTCTTTTCATCAGGAAAAGTTGGAAGTCTTCCATTTCATTAAATGTCCATCTTTTCCCCTGGAAGAGAAGGCTCAGCTTTGCTGGGTATTGGATTCTTGGCTGCAGTCCAAGCTCCCCTACTCTTTAGAATATCAAATTCCAGGCACTTTGCTCCATTATTCTTGAGGCAGCTAGGTCCTATGGAATCCTTACTGTAGTTCCGTGGATCTAAATTGTTTCTTTCTGGCTGCTTGCAGGATTTTCTCTTTTATCTGACAATTCTGGAGTTTGGCCACAACATTCCTTGGTGTTTTCATTTTAGGATCTCTTTCCAGAGGGGAGCAATGTGTTCTTTCAGTAATGATTTTGCCATCTGGTTCCATGATAGCAGAGTAGATTTTTCTGATGAGGCATTTTTCATTTTCTTCTATTTTTTTTGATTTTTTTTGGTTTTGTTTAA
This sequence comes from Macrotis lagotis, assembly GCF_037893015.1. Taxonomy (NCBI): domain Eukaryota; kingdom Metazoa; phylum Chordata; class Mammalia; order Peramelemorphia; family Peramelidae; genus Macrotis; species Macrotis lagotis. The sequence goes on along the minus strand of NC_133666.1, from coordinate 365,855,902 downwards.
TAGGCTCTTGCTGTCTCATGAAGTCATTGGTTTCCAGAGACTCCATTCTTTTTTTCTTTTAGAGAAGAATTTTCTTCATTTACCTTTTGCAACCCTTTTTCCAAATGGTCAATTCTATTTTTGAAAGAGTTTTCCATTTGACCAATTGAGGTTATGAGAGAACTAATTTCTTTTTTTATTTGTATTTTCCAATGATTTTTTTTCTAGTTGCAATATGTTAATTGTCTCTTCCAAATCTTCCAGTTAATTTTTAAACTCCTTCCTGATTTCTTCAAGGAGGTCTTTCTGTGCTAGAGACCAGATCATATTCTCCTCAGAGGTTCTAGGTCTCACCAAGTAGAGTCTTTTCCTTCTAGGAATTTTTCTATGGACCTCACCCTTTCTTCTGGCCTTTCTTCATTTTACTAAGACCTTTTGCTGGCAAAGGGCTGCTTCACAGAGCTTTGGTGTTAAGCTCCTTAGAAGCTTTACTTACTGGTTTTAGTAACTCCAAGTGGGCTGGGCAGAGGACTATGTTGGTTGTTTTCTCTGGATTGTCTTTGACCTTAATTTGAGACCTCTCCCTTAAGTTGGAAGGCATGGATGAAGCTGTTGAGTATTTTTATCTTTGATTAATAGTGGATTTTGCCCTAGGGCAAGGTAATTGTTTTCCCTATCACATTGGAGGGAGGTCTTCTGTTCATACTCTTGGGGCAGAGGTGGACTGTAATTGTGTTTGTTCTGGTTTTTTGTTTTTGTTTTTTCAAGGCAATGGGGTGAAATGACTTGCCCAAGGCCATATGGATAGGTAATTATTAAATACTGTCTGAGGCCAAATTTGAACTCAGGTACTCCTGACTCTAAGGCCAGTGCTTTATCCACTGTACTACCTAGCTGCTCTGTGTAATTGTGTTTGTTCTGGAAAGAGGCTTCAGCTGAAATGAAACCCCGAAACTCTCCCTCCAGCTCTTCAGACAAGCTCCAAACCTTCACTGCCACAACCAATGCTTCTGCTCCCTGGTTAGGTGATCAGGCTTGCCCCACTTTTAGGCAGTCTTTAGTCTGTCCCCACTGATCTGGCTATTCCAGCTCTAAGATTCTTGCCCACCCTGTATCTGATTAGATTGGTCTTACATTCAGGGTCTCATGATCTTGCCCACCCCGCCAATCAGGCTAGTCTAGTTCTCAGACTTTGACCCTGTCCTGTGCTCCCCACAGAGTCTGCCCTCTGGGACAAGTTTGCCCACAATCCTGGAGGACGGACCTTCAGGTAGATCTCCTAGTTTCTCTTTTGTGGTTTTGTGGTTCAGATTTCTGTTATGAGGTTTGTTTCATACTATTTATGAGGGAAGATCAGGAGATTAGCACTGTGCCTGTCTTCTCTTTGCCATCTTGGCTGAAAGTCCCAAGAGTTTTTTCTTAAAAGACCACTTTACTTTCTCCAAATAAACATAAAATTTATACCAACTCAATGATACAGTTATGAAAACATCTTTTGTTTCCTTTCAAAAAACCAGAAATTTGATTAACATAAGTTATTCAAAGACTATGTCATTTTCTTGACTGGTTATGAATAAGAGTTTAGTGAAGATATCTACTCAATTTTCTCTTTTACAACAGCATAAAAAGTCACATTTTTCTCCTCCTTTTCATAAACTTATATTCACCTTCAATCTTTCAATCACTAGTGATAGTCACAGTGTTAATAAAATGTAATATTAAATAAACTTGAGCAAACTAGTTTCCCTATTTTGGCTCATTTAAAACAAAGAAATATAAATACAGTAATAAAAAAAGGAAATCTAAAAAAAACCCTTGAGTTTTCTAGCCTCTAAAATTTATATAGTTGTAAATTTATATGATTTATATACATTTTACATATATATATAATTATGTATATATTGATAATTTATATATTTATGAAATAATATGTTGATTTTATTGCATTGAAAATTGAAGCAAAGTTGGAAAATTAGAAATGTGCATGCATTCCAATTTTGTTAGTTTGTTTTTAATTGAAGGGAATAATGTTTATTCTTGGATTGATAGTTTAGGTGAAATGAAGTCAATTTATAGGGAAATTAAAAATCATTATTAATTTTTTAGTTTATAAGCACTCAAACAAATAGTGCTCCTTACCAGCCAGAAAAGTTTCATCAAATCTAAATTATATTAGTCTAACTTCATTTTTTTCAGATAAGATTAATAAATTGATATATCTAGAAAATGCAATAAGAAACATCTCTATTTTATTAAATCATTTGACAAAATATGTTCCAATATCATAGGAAAATATGATAAGGTTTGAGCTATATAATGTAGATTAAAAATATTTGAATTATTATCTTAAAGATTTGAATTATAATATTGAATTACAATAATATGAATTATTGTAACCTTATTCAAGCTCTCTAGCTTCAATGTTTATATTCTTATCAACATTTTCATCAGCAATTTTGGATGAACTGACACATTTTCTAATCTTCCTTGAAAGACAATTTGAAGGCACAGGCAACAGATGATAGAATTATTATCTAGAATTAGATCATAGTCTAAAATCACTTAAATCTACTATGAGAGCAAATTTAATGTCTAACATTTAAACCCAAGAATCATCTGAAGACATTGAAAGTGTAATTTTGAAAAATTCTATCACAGAAATACAATGAAAATTAAAGTAACTCTTTTGCAATTATAAATGTATATGCATTATTTTGCCAAGATTTGCATGAGCAAATTTGTGAGTGTTAAATGAGTGCAAGTGTAGGCTTCTACAACTAATCAGAGTTCTGTTTTTCATAATTAGGCAAGGATTTTTTGTTTGTTTAGTTTTTTTTTAAGTCATGCCTAACTTGTGACCTCATTTGGGGTTTTCTTGGCAAAGATAGTGAATTGGCTTATTATTTTTTTTTTCCGGCTCATTTTATGATGAGAAAAACTGAGAAAAGCAGAGTAAAGTGATTTGCCAAGAATCACATATTTAGGCTAAAATTGACTCAAGAAGAGGAATCTTTCTGACTGCAGGCCTGGTCAAAACACTGTTCTACCCAGCTTCTCTTATTTCAGTATCTGAACCTTATTAGATACCACAATTTATCTTTCTACTTGTGTTTCAATACTGACATTTGTGGAAACTTGCAGTTTTGAATCAATAAGAAAGAGGAAAAAGAACAGCTAAAAATAAATACAAATTAAATGAAGACAGAGAACCCTGTCTAAATTAGAATGTTATTGGTGATTCTGAATGATAGGTCTGGTATTCCAAATGCTAGATAGCAAATACTAGACACATTCCTAGACTATTTAGAAACAGCAGAGGAATGAACCTTGTAGATGTTAGGGGCCATTATATTGCTCTTGGCCAAAGATTATATGTACATTATAAATGGATATGTGCAAACACTATGTATTATATCTATCGATATCGATATAGATATAGATATATAGATATAGATAGATATAGGTAGATAGATATAGATATAGATATAGATATAGATATAGATATAGATATAGATATAGATATAGATATAGATATAGATCTAACTCTCTCTCTCACTCTCTCTCTCTCTCTCTCTACATATATATATATATATATATATATATATATGCCAAATAGTATATAGAAAGATGTATAAACTTATATGTGTGTAACAATTAATGTATATGTATATGTGTTTTTATATAGAAACATTTTACTGGATATATATATATATATACATATATATATATATATATATATATATGTATGTATGTATATTCAAATAGTAAGAGGTTGTATATAATGAAATCTTCAGAGTGAAAGGGGACCAGGATGAGAATCTCTCACAATTATTAGTTGACCTAACCATATTCAAGCAGGAATATTTTCAATCGTTTATATCATAATTTTTTAATTCGAGTTTTTAGAGAATGATTCTTAAATTTTCTTTGCATTTCATGCATTTCCCTAGCAGTCTGCTGAAACAGAGTATGATTCTCAAACTACTGTATAAAAGAGAAAACATAGGATTAGAAAGGAAACAAACTATATTGTGACCCCCCCACAATCAAAGACCCAACATTGCCCATCTTATAGAATTGTTAGAGGGAGTGTATGCATTTTGACTTTGCATGCATATATGTATACACAAGCACATATAGATACATATATTTCCACATATAAATAGAGGCGTATTTCATCAGGGACAACTATGTTAAATATCATCTCTGACACATTTTCAATGCGTAAAATAATCATGTTTCCTTCAGTGCCTTAGTAACCCAAGACAATCTGCCTTTATGGGAAGAAAGGAGGGTGAGAGAGAGAGAGAGAGAGAGACAGAGACAGAGACAGAGACAGAGACAGAGACAGAGACAGAGACAGAGACAGAGAGAAATATTAAATCTTTATCCATATAGAGAACAACAGGTGAATTCTTACTTATACTAATTAGGATGAATCCCTTTTGAGAAATTTAAAGTCTTAACAAATTGCCTAAAGCAGAGGTATCATATACATGAACCACAGCATTACTGTGTGCTGCTACTATCTGATTAAAATGTAATTTGGAGATAATTAACAAAAGTAAATGAAATATACTAAAACACATGTAATATTATTATGGGGTTCTCTTTGTCAATATGTAGCTTATATAACTTATATAACTTTTATAACTTCAGTGGGATCCATTTCTTGCTTTCTCCAACCTCAGTCTCTTTTGTGTCTATCTCAGGTCCTCTATGTTCTTGCTATGAATAATATACATACAGGAAAATAGTCCACTAATCATATCCATAAGTAGATATTTATTTCCATCCCATCTATCAAAATTGAGTAGTTCTTCCTCACATTTATTTTGATCATTCTACAACTTATATTTCTTCCCCATTCTGTAAAAAAAAGTTTGGAGAACTAATTTGGCTATCACTTTTATTTCTGTTTTACCAAAATAGTAATTATTCTAAAAGCCACTATTATTAGCACTTGTCTAAACTAATTTCTATTCCCTGATTGTCTTACAAATACTCCCTGGGTCCCTTTAAACTTTCCTATAACATGACATATTCATAGATACATGGATACATAGATACATAGATACATATATTCCAATATAATCCCTCAAGAGGACTCAAGGAACTTCAATCTTATTCACAAAGCAATCAGTCTCCCATTAATTCCTTCTCAGGTCTATGACATAGACATATGACTATATAATGAGTGCCATTGAAAGAAGAGTACTGACCAACTGTTATTCTTCTCTAAAGAATAGAAATGTAGAGGCAATGATTGAATTTCAAAGCAATTTAATAGATATACAAATAATAAATGAAGAGTTATTTAAAATAGAAAATGATCTGAAATGGGGATTTCAGATCTTCATTATTATATGTGACTAAGCAATCATTTATTTTACATTAAATATTTTGCTGGAAAGTATAATAAAAGAGATGATATATTGATGTTTTTCATTGTATGGATTCTACAGAACACAGATTTGCCCTTCATTTTTCCAATCCCTTAAGTATACACATTGCTCCAATAAAAGTGCAGCCAATATTGAAAACACATGAAAGATGGCCTAAATGTTTAAATATTATCAATACTTTAAAAAATGTTGTTTTAAAGATGGGGTTAAAAGTATGGACAGTTCTTCAAAAAGAAACACATATTGTTAACTCTATGAAAGTTTTGAGGAAGTCTTAATAAAAAGGGAAATGAAATTTAAATTTCTTTGAAATTTTCCTTTATGTTCAAAAATAGGGAAAAATTTCAAGTAGTTGTAGTGCTATATATCATGGCATTAACTTGAGATCTGTGGATCCCAAGGAGTCCATGGAAAGAATTTGGATAAACTCTGAAGTTGAATGTAGAATAAAACATCTCTATTTTCATTTGCCTCTAGCTGAAATCTATTTTCCCCTCTAATTATGATTTTAAAATTATACTGAGAAGATGTCAATAAGATAAACCATACTTCTAAAAGAGTTTATGTCAAACCAAAAGGTAAAGAAGAATTAGGAGGGCAGGAACATACTTACACTGTACATAGTGCTCTAATTTAAATTTAGTCCAGCCATTCTGGAAATTAATTTGCAATTATATTTTTAAAAAACCAAATTTAAGACTCATAGTAATTAAATTGCATTTTATATAATGTGTGCTGTATCTCTCTCTATGCATTGATTACATAACAAAGGAAATATCCTAGCAATAATAAGTGAACATTTCCAAATTTCACTATATATATGAACACATTTTTATCTTCTACTCTTACTTTCATTGTTTGCATGTATAAGAGCTACACCATTAAGCATTTTGTAAAAAGGATAAAAGGCAAGTTCATGTCGATCTAATATAGTGTTTATATCACTTGAAAGATTTATTATTACAAACAAAAGCTGAAGAACAGCAAATCAGTACCTTCAAAAAAAGGGAATACTCTTTTATTTCTTGTGAGCAAGCCATAAATATTACAAGAAGTATGTTACTAAAGTAAAAGAAAATTTCATTGTTCATCAAAATGAATTAATGAGTTTGTATGCAATTTTTCTGCTTCATCTTTACACACTATTTTAGTCTACATTATGATGGAGGCATCAATAAATTATGTCCTGAGTAAGGAGATCAATATGATTTAAATTCAAGCTTTAAGATGACTCAAACTGTATGTACAAAGAATAAGCAAGTTGATTATGGTACTGGAGTTTCTTGCCAACAAATCATTTTATCTATCAGTATACCCATAGATTAATTGATTTGTTTTGCTTTGTTTTCTTTAAGGAAATTAAATGTTTTGTATAACTGAATAGCCTAAATCAACATATTTTAAATTTTATTATATTTCCATTTACATACAAATATACTTTCCAACATTTATCCTTTTACAAGCTTTTGGGTTCCACTTTTTTCTGTCATCCTCCTTCCCTAGGGCAGCTAACAATCTGATACAATTTGGGAATGTACAATCATGTTTAGCATATTTCTAAAAGAGCCATAATGTAAAAGAGAAATTAGAACCAAGGCAGAAAATGAGAAAGAAAGAAGAAAAAACAGAAAAGAAACTTTAAAAATATACTGCTCAGCATTGAGACTCCATAGTTTGTTCTTGTTGTTTTCCTGAATGTGGTTGGCCTTTTCCTTTACAGATCTCTCAGTATTGTCATTGATGACTGAAATGCCGGAAACGACTGTCCAAAGTTGATCACCTTACAATATTTTTACTGTACATATTTTATTTGTTTCCCAATTATATACAATAGTGATTTCTACCAATCATTTTTTTTTGCAAGGCAATGGGGTTAAGTGGGTTGCCCAAGGCCACACAGCTAGGTAATTATTAAGTGTCTGAGGCTGGATTTGAACTCAGGTGCTCCTGACTCGAGGGCCAGGGCTCTATCCAGTATGTCACCTTGCTGCCCCCTTAATCATTTTTAATGTTATGAATTTTAAAATTTTTCCCTACCCCCACCCTTCATTCCCCCTTTTCCCCAACAGAAGGCAATCTTATAATATGATCTTTTTACAATGTTGCTGTTAATATATCATTGTCTTCTGGTTCTTCTTATGTTGCTCAGCATCAATTCATGCAAATATTTCCATTATTTCTAAATTTCTTTCATTGACAATTTCTTTTGAAACAATAGTACAGTTTCACATTCAGATACCATAAAATTTAGTCATTCCCATTTTATGGACATTCCCTCAATTTCCACTTCTTTTCTATTACAAAAAGAATTGCTAAAATATTTTTGTACATGCCACCTTTTATGATCTCTTTGGAACACAGACCTAGTAGTAGTAGTGTTAGATGAAAATGCATGGATAGTTTTACTGCCTTTGGTTAGAGTTCCAGATTACTCTCCAGAATGATTCAATCAATTCATAGCTCCGCCAATAGTCCATCAGTGTCCAAAATTTTCAACACTCTCTACAACATTGATCATTTTCCTTTTTTTGACATTTTAGCTAATCTGATAATTTGAGAGATATGTTGGCTATGAAGTGGTACAACAGGGATGTTTTAATTTGCATTTCTTTAATCAGTATTGATTTGGAGCATTTTATATGACTATAGTTAGCTTTAATTTCTTCATCTGAATGCTGAATATTCATATCCTTTGATAATTTGTGAATTGGGAAATGACTTTAATGGATATAAATAGCACTGTTCTCTATATATTTCAGAAATGAGTACTTTATCAGAAATACTTGCTATGAAAACTGTTTCCCAGATTTCCATGTTCCTTCTGAACTTGGTTTATTTGGCTTAATTTGTTTGTATTCAAATTTTTAATTCAATGTAGTCAAAATTATCTATTTTTGTGGTTTATAATCTTCTCTATCTCATTAGATAATGTACTCTTCCCCTTCCATAGTTCTGACAGAAAGATTATTTCTCATTCTAATTGGCTTTTGGTATCACCCTTTTATATCTAAATTTTGTACCTGTTTTGATTTTATTCAGGTATGCAGGATGTGAGTTGTTGATACATGGCAAGTTTTTGCTAAAGTATTTTACAGTTTTCCCAGCAATTTTTGTCAAATAGTGAGTTCTCATTCCAGAAGTTGTAGTCTTTGGGTTTATCAAGCAGGGGATTACTATAGTCATTTAGTACTATTTCTTTTATCCCTAATCTAGTCCACTGAATTTTTCTAATTCTTAGTGCCAAAAAGTTTTGATAACTGCCACTTTATTACATGATTTTAGATCTGGTATGGGTATACCACCTTAACTTGCATTTTTTTTTTCATTAATTCCCTTTATATTCTGGACGTTTTGTTCCTCCAGATGAATTTTGTTAGTATATTTTTTTATTTCCATAAAATAGATTTTTGGTACTGTAATTTGTATGGCATTGAATAATTAGCTTAATTCATATAAAACTCTCTTTTTTATTAAATTAGTCACAACTAGGAGAAGAACCTAGACTTCATTTTTTAAGAAATCATGCAACAAAATACCCTGAGATCTGTGAAGTAGAGGATTAAAGAGACATTGAAGGAATTCACTGATCACTTCCTGAAAGAGATCCCAAAAGAAAAATCTTCCAGGAATATTTTAGCCAAATTCAAAAACTCTCAAGTCAAAGAGAAAATACTAAAAGCTGTCAGAAACAAACAATTCAGCTACTGTGGCTCTATAGTCAGGATTGCACAGGATCTGGCAGTATCTACATTAAGGGCTCGAAGGGCTTGGGATATGATGATATTCCAGAAAGCAAAAGATCTTGGTTTACAACTGAGAATTAACTACCCAGGAAACCTGAACATCCACTTTTAGGGGAAAAGATGGACTTTCAATGAAATAGGGGACTTTCAGACTTCCTATTGAAACAACAAAGCTGAACAGAAAGTTTGATCTCCAAGTACAGGACTCCGGGGAACCATAGAGGCAGTGGAAGAGAAGGACTAATTATAAGGAACTTAATGATATTGAACTGTTTGTATTCCTACATAGGAAGAAGATACAGATAACTCATATGAACTTTCTCATTTACAAGAACAGTTAGGAGCATATATAGACAAGGCACAGGAAGGAGCTAAATATACTGGTATAATATAGTAAAAAGATGGAATCAAGGGGTAAAAAAAAGAAAGTATGAGGAAGAAGAGAAAGGAGAGGGAGAAGGGGCTAAGATGTTTCATATAAGAGTCAATAAAAAGCTTTTACAATGGAGTGGAATGGGGGGAGGCGATGAGGAATGATTAAGCCTTCATTCTCATCAGAAATGGTTCAGAGAGGAAATAACATACACACTTGATAGGGTTGAGAAATCTGTTACCCTAGAGAAAACTGAGAGGAAAAGGATGTGATAAGGGGGAATGGGGGAAGGGAATGGGGAGTAGGTGATAGAAAAGAGGGAAGATTTTGGGAGAGGTTACTCAGATATAACACACTTCTGAACAGCAACAGGATGAAAGGAGAGAAAGTGGAAATGATGAGAGTGGGTAGGAAAACAGTGGAGGGAAATGCAGCTAGTGATAGCAAAATAAAATAATAGAAAAAATCATTACTAATTCTATATTTCCCTACATCCTATCTTCTTCCTGTTTGTACTTTGCCTTTTCCTTTCTCCTTATTCCTTTTCACGAGTTTTGCTTCTGACTACTGTCTCCCTCAATTTTCCCTCCCTTTTATTTGCCCCTTACCTTTCCTTTTCCAATTACCATTTTTCTTTACTTTTACTTTCTCCCTCCTTTTATCAGAATCTCTTTCTCCTTTTTTTCTCTTTTCTTCTACTTCCCTGTAGAGTAGGACAGATTTCAAAATTCAGTTGGGAATATATGTTATTTCATCTTTGAGGCAAATCTAAGAGAGAAAGATTTTCTCAATGTTCACACTCTTCCTTCTTTCCCTTTACTTTTCCTTCTAAGAGGTCCATTATGCCTCTCCATGTGGCGTTATTTATCCTCTGTCTCCCCCTTATCCCAGGATATTTTTTTCATGTATTCATTGTTTTATACCTGTCTTGTACCCACATTCTTTATCAAAGTATACCCTTTTTATCTGTTCAGATAAAAGTACAATGCTCAATGGTTGTTTGATTTGTAATATCATCATATCATAATCAATTCATATCCTCAGCCTCTGTCCAAGTATACTACCTAAACTGTCCCATTAGAAATATTATTCTCCAGAGATTTAAGTATCATCACATTATAATCAATTTATATACACATCTCTGTCCAACTATGTCAATAGAAATAAAATAATCATGAGTTTAAGTATCATTTCATTATAATACATTTATACCCCGACCCTCAGTCTAAGTATGTTCCTTGCAAATGTTCTAAAAGAAAGTGCTCTCAAGAGTTACAAATATTGTCTTCTCATGTAGGAACAGAGATTGTTTAGAGTTGTTAATTAACATTATTTTCTTTATGTTATCCTTTTTTACATGCTCTTTTGCCTTGTCCTTGAAGATCAAATTTTCTATTCAGTTCTGGTCTTTTTAACAGGTAAGTTTGAAAGTCCTCTATTTCATTCAAAATTTATTTTCCCCCCAAAGAATATACTTAATTATGCAAGGTAGCTAATTCTTGTTTGTAATCCAAGCCATTTTGCCCATTAGAATATCACATAACAGCCCCTCTCCCTTCCCTCAGTGTTGATGCTGATAACTTCTGGACCATCCTGACTGGTTCACTGGTATTTGAATTTTTTTCTTTTTAGCAGTCTGCAGTATTTTCTAATTGACCTGATAATTTTGGGTTTTTTTGGGGAGGGGTTTGCAAGGCAATGGGTACTGTGGTCAGACTGGAACTCAGATGCTCTTGACTCCAGGGCCAATGCTCTATCCACTGTACCACCTAGCTACCCCCATTGACCTGATAATGATGAAATTTGACTACAATATTCCTTCAAATTTTTTTGACTTCTATTTCTGGGGAGTGATTGATGGATTCTTTCAAAGACTATTTTATCTTCTTGTAGTAGGATATTGGGAGAGTTTTCCATGATAATTTCTTTCATGATATTGTTCAGGCTTCTTTACTGATCAAGACTTTTAGCTAGACCAAAAATTCTTATATGATCTTCCCTGGATCTATTTTCCAGTTCAGTCATTGTTTCTTAAGAGGTAATTTATGTATTCTTGTAATTTTTCAGCTTCTTGGTTTTGTTTGATAGAATTTTGGTGTCTCATAGTATCATTACTTTCCATTTGTCCAATCCTAATTTTTAGGTTTTATTTTCTTCTCCTAGATTTTTATTTCTTTTACTAATTGGGTAATTTTACATTTTAATGAGTTACTTTCCTTTCCAGTTTGTCATTTTTTTTTCTTTTTGATGATATGGTTTTCCTTTTACAGTAGTACAATTTTACTTTTAAAGAAGTTAATTTCTTTCTTCTATTTCTATTTCTTCTATTTGACCAAATTTTTTTTAAAGTATTGTTTTTTTTCAGTCAATTTTTCATAATTCTCCTATATGACTCTCATTCCTTTTATCTATTTTCCCCATCTTCTTTGGTTTTCAAAATCCTCTTTTTTAATTTTTCCAAGAAGTTCTTTTGGATTTGGGACCAATTCATGGCCATTTTGATAATGATATCTTCATTTGAAATGACAGTTTTATCATCACTATAAGTTGTGGCTTTCTATCATTCAGTACTTTGTTGTTGTTTTTCTTACTCCTTTTGATAACTGAACTTTGTCCTGGAGGACAGGGGATATAGTCCTGAACTTTTTGTGCTGGGAACCAGGGATCTAATTCCTGGCTTTCTGCTGTGAAATCTCAGATACTAGCAGTTTTTTTCTCTGCATTAGGCTAGCCCAACCTAGTCCTACCTGCTATACCAGCATTCTGTGACTCCCCTTTTACCCATTTGAGATAGACCTTATCTGAAGGTCCTCCATAATTTCTTGAGTAGAGAACTTTTTTCACTCTTTTTTTAATAGTTGGGTTCTGTTGATTTAGGTTCTGTTTAGAGGTTTAATTTTATATTGTTTTTGGAAAACGTCTTGAAGCTTCTTAGCTTTGCACCACCCTTTTGTCTCCACCAAAAAAATTCCCATCAACAATTGTTTTAATGAAGTGTAGACTTACTGAATTAATCAGAGAGTCATTTTGGTCAATGCTAAGAGAAAATTTAGAGATCATACAATTCCTGAAATTCTCTAATTTTTGATAGACAGAGAGATTGAAAGAGAGAGAGAGAGAGAGAGAGAGAGAGAGAGAGAGAGAGAGAGACAGAGACAGAGAGAGAGAGACAGAGAGAGACAGAGAGAGAGACAGAGAGAGACAGAGAGACAGAAAGAGTAGTCAAAATAATATGGGTCATAGTTTGGATTAGGAAAATGAGTGGAGGCCAAGTTAGAAAAGGATAAGCTCACCAATCATCATCTAATATTTTGGAAATTGAATCTAAGAAGAGAGTTGAAAAGGTGGGAAGAAATGTAAACATGGAAATGTTGATTCTTGTGTACAGTGTACAGGTTTTTGGGTAACTGGGAAGGAAATTTAGGGTAATGAGTTTCTGAAGCACAGATTATGAACTAGTTCTAATTACCTAATATTAGGAAGTCAAACAAGTCTGAACTAGGACAAGTCAGCACTAGGACAAGAATTTCGTTTGATACTTGTAAAATCTTAATCTCTAGGTGCTAGAGGATCCTCAAAATCTAAGAAAAAATTTCCAAGAACAGAGGGAATCTGAACAAGAATCTAATTCCAAGGGCAAAATAATACTAATAAGACGAGCACAATGAGAAGTCAAACACATGTGCAGAAACAAAAAATACAATATTTATTTAGCCCATGGTCTCTTATTTCATGAAGAAGTCAAAATATGATTTAAACTTTGAATTTTGGCAAAAAAGCATTGTTTTTCGATAAGCTTGTCTAAGGAAACACAATTTCCCACAACATTCATTCACACTTTTTAAGGTGATGTCTTGCAACAATTTAACCTATGGTAAGATAAAGATGAGTTTAATGAGAAAAAAAATAAAGCTTGGAAATAAATTGGGAAAGAGTAAAATGGTTAAGACAAAGAGGTCAAATTGTAAAATTAAAATGAATTTGTTTGAGATAAACTTTTTATCTAGCATAAGACCTATTAAAATATACTGAAAAAAATCAGACATCCCACAAGGTGGGGGGTAGTGAAAGAAATTCAGCCATACTGAATAATAATGGAGAGAGAGAGAGACATATATTTGGTTTTCTTCAAGAAGAAATCCTTCATAAACAAATATTGTTTAATATTAACAGAAATATAAGATCCCTATTTTTAATATTTCCATGATGAAAATGTTTTTTTTTCAGCTCAAACTACTTTTAAAAAGGTGATAGAGAAACAAACATTCAGCAGGGGACCAGGGATTACAGAGAGCAGCTTTGCAGGTATGTTAATTTAGTTACAACTTTATTTCAAGTTGATGATACCTCAAATAGATATCAATCAGGCAAGATGCTCTATCAAACTGATCAGAAATACTTTACTATTTTTGGAGTATCTAGCTTATTATATGCTCCAAACCAGTCAATCTCAATACTCTAATTATTTTTGATACAAATATATAAAGTTTAATATTTTTAGAAAATTAAGCATTATCATTAAAGCTATCTATGATGAACTATCATGGCTCCCCTTCAAAAACTTGTTATGGGTCACTAGACATGATATTTGAAACAAAGTGAAATTTACTTATTTTTTTTCTCATGAACTGATGAGAAATATTTAAATTTGTCTTGGTTAAATATAATTTCCTCAGCTCATTAATATGATAATTTAGCAACATTTTTAGAGACAAGTATTTACACTTTAATTAACTGTAGAAAAGTGAAAATAAGTTTGCTCTGTATAAATTTTAGCAGAAGACCCAATTTCATTTTCAAAGAAAATATAAAATTAAAATATGTATGTTCATAAGGGATTGCTCTGCTTTCAGAAAGTAATGCATTTTTATGAAAGAATAATTTCATGGAAGTTAAATATAGTCATTCTTAATAATTGGATTTTTATATCAAATCAAAAGGTACATTTAACTAAAATATAAGGATGATAAATAAAAATTCAGAAAGCTAGGAACCCAAAGTTTATGTGTGTGTTTGTGATACTTATTTGCATGCATATGTGTATATATATATGTGTGTGATGTGTATTTTCTAAGATGATAGAATATTTTTGTTTGTTTTTGTTGTGTTTTCTTTACAATGCAACAAGATTTTCTTGTATTCTAATTTTGGTGGTTTGTAATAAATATCATTTGATTTCTGCACTTATTTTTATTTTTGTTGATTTTTCTGTACAGTTTCTTTTTTGACTAAGGCTTGTCATAGATAGCATGGATGAGTTGGTGTGATGCTCCTATGAAAAAACAATGTTCTTTCTATGAACATGCATGAATCAGCAGGTAAATTCACATGCCAGAACTCCTAACAACATAAAGGGTAGAAGAAAGTAGAAACTGAAACTAGGTTCAGTCAATGTAAAATCAAAATTTTGGAAATGAAAAGGAACTAATGAATCAACCTCTTCTATTCCTGAAAAGTGAACTAAAGCTCAGTGAAACTAAGAGATCTATCTAAGTAATTGAGTCAGGGCATGAATCCAAGTCTTCTGATTCCAAATAAAACATTTGTTACTTTCTTTTTCCACACATAAGGTAGATATCTATGAAGTAGAGTCAAACATATTTAAAATCTCTATTATTTCCACATCCCAAATTTCCACTTCAACTGTCTGACATTCTGAAAATTATTTGACCACAAAAGATGAGAAATTAAAAATATCAATATACCTATAAGAGGTAGGACAGTGACTTAGACTAACACAAATAAGAAATATCCCTCCTTTTTCTGAAAACAGACTTCATTCAGAAGAGAGGGGAAGGTGGCTTTGGAAGAAGGCATTGGATACATGGAAAAAGGAGAGAAGAATACATTGGAAAAAGAGAAGGGATATAGAAAGTGTAATTGAATATGTTAATAAAAGCTTTTATAAATTATTTCACCTTTTTCTACCCTCCAGTTATCTCTGGCCATGTTAGACTGATTCAATTTAAATTTTTTGAGCAGACTATTTTTAGAAACTTGCTGAAAATGGAGAACTGGAAAGCATCCAACCTAAAGAACTAGGTACAGCTATGGATTGTGATCTTCCTTGCTGTGAACTGGAATTACCATGGTGTTTGCTTCTTCACAGAATTCTCTCTTTTAAACAGACAGATCACATATATACATATTTATATATACATACATACACATACATGAATGTACACATATGTACCACAGGAAATGGCAGCAAATATTGGAGGAGAAAAGGATGAGAGTTTGAGGTGTGCTGTGGTCAAAAGTATCATTTCTTAGAGTAGGCAAGACCGAGGGGTATCTGTAGGCTGAAATGAAGGAACTGATAAAAAGGAAGAGACTGAAAACAAATGAAATAAATTATTTGTTTTCACTAAATTTTTATTGTGTCATAAAATCATCTGTTAATCATCTGTTCATATATAGGCTAAATTCATGATTTTCTAATATGACAAAATTTCATTTGGAAGAGATGGTAGGAAAGTAATGAATATTTAATTCTGACAGAAACAATCTCCAAAACTGGAAAAAATCAAACTAATATATATATATATATATATATATATATATATATATATATATATATATATATACACACACAGATATATATATATATATATATCTGTTCTTTGCACTCCCTCTTTTATATTACAAGTAATAACTTATGTGATTCCAATCTGTGAATGAAGATCAATTCGATTTTGTATTATTATAATTTCTATTAAGACTTTCATTCTTACTGAAGCATACTCTGTATTTCAAAAGAAATATATAATTTTAGTATTAATTTTATATTTGAGAAGACATTGATATCTCATCCAATGCAGCATAAAACTTTAATATTTATATTTTAAGAATCAATTATCACATATAATTATATATTAATAATTAATTTTATGTAAATACAGATAAGAATATAAAGATGAGTAAAGGCAACCAAAATTAAACAAAAATGTATAACAACAAAAAGTGTTAAACTAAGTTAGATTTGTGAGATGGGCTAAAGGACAATTCTGTATTAGCCTTATATGGTGAGGAAAATTAGAGGTTCTCCTCTTCTTGTTCAGAATAGGAGAAAACTGTTTCCCTGTAGTAAGGCATTGCTTTGTTAAAATGCGAGCCACATTTTGACAAAAAAGAAATATTCTATTTCCCTTTCATTATAAATTGAATTTTTATTCTTCTGTATTTATAAGCCTATGATACTTTGCTCTAATCTCTTTGAGAACTAAAGTTCGCATCCTTTTTCTATAGATGTTGAAATGAAACTGACCCTATGCTTTTGCCATTAATAGCATCACTTATTGTACTAGAGTATGTACTTTCCAGAATATACTGGGAGTAAAAGCCAAAAATAATGTTTCTATAAATTCACATGCCAGAACTCCTCAGTGTTGATGACCTTGGGGAGTCACATTTTACTAATCTAGGATATAAAAGCACAGGTGCCAAGTTGTTTTTTTTCTTGGGAAATTGCCAATAGTTAGTATCATTTTGAAAATTCTCTAAAATACAGTCTAAACTTCCTGATTTTATTTTTTGAGTTAATGATGATAGCATTTTAATTTCATGAGAAAAGTTTTTTTTAACATTAACAAAAGACATTTGGAGCACCTAGGTGGCACAGCAGACAGAGCACAGGCCCTGGAGTCAGGAGTATCTGAGTTCAAATCTGGCCTCACACTTATTAATTATGTAGCTGTGTGGCCTTGGGCAAGCCACTTAACCCCATTTGCCTTGCAAAACAAACAAACAAAAAAGAAATGCATTCAAAAGAAAATGGCATTCACTTACTAAGATTTAAACAAACATGCTTAACTGCCTCTTATATTTATGCAAAAATAAATAAATTTAGGACTGATAGAAAAACCCAAGAAAAACAATCCTAATTTTTCATTAATTTAGACACTCAAGCCACAAGCATTGTTTAGTGCCTATTTTGTTACTAAAACTGGAAATACTAGGAAAAAGAAAAAAAATATTCCTTCCCTCAAAGAACTTACAATTTAATTCATTGTTACTAAGGAGAAACTGGTTATAGTTTTAACTTATACTTAGATTCTCACAAAATTGATCATATTGTTAAAATATCCCCCAAAGTAACTGCTCTTTACTTCCTATTCCATTTTATATATTAATTTTATTTCAGTTCTAAATAATATGAATTGAAAATAAAATAAAATTTAAAAAACAACTCTGTTTAGCTTTAGAAGCTGAAAAAATTTAAAATATAGTAGTCATAAAATCGAAGAATTATAGATTTGAATTTATAAGTTACTTTGGAAGCTATCTCTAGACAGTTGTGGAAACTGAGGACCTAGCTGCAAGGGAAATAATGGGCAGAATTTAAATTTGAACAAGACCTCTAACTCTGATTACAAAATCATTTTGATTTCTCTATATTACCTGCCTAACAACTCTTAAGTAGCCTTAAGTGATTCTCATTCCCTGAATGTTCTCTTTTCCCATTTCTACCTCCTCACTTCCCTGTCTGTCTTCAAGTCCTACCCATATTCTTTGCCAATTTTCCTTAACTATGTTGTATCATTCTATTTATTATATTTAATTTGTCCTATTAGTTGTTTGCACATAATTGTTTGAATATTGTTTCTCCCATTAGATTAGGAAATTACTTTCATTTTCTTATATCCCAAATGTTTAGCAAAGTATCTTCATATAATTTCAGAAAGTAATCAGCATTTCTGGAAAAAATAATGATTTCAATTTCTACATTGCTTATATTTGGGTCATTAGAATATATATTGCTTATATTTAAAAAAACTTCCCCATTTGCCTTTCTATTTCCCAACCCACATCATGGAGTATTTGGCATGTAATAGGCATTTTAAAAGTTTTTATTAAATAATTTATTGCTAAATGTATATGAAATTGTTTTAACAATATTATTAAATTATTTTAAAACTGAAAATAGTATACGTACACATATACATTGCTATTATGAATGTTTTTATGTGTACATTTTTTAAAATACTTAACATCAGGGCATCTTTATTAGTATGGATAAAAGAACAATTGCTGATAAACTATAAACAAAATTGTCATTAAATGTAACATCATTGATGTAATGAAATTTATCTCAGAGATTTTGTTATAAAAACTACTACATGATACATATATTTGTGAATATTTATGCATCTGTGTCTAGCTGTATTTGTTTATATTTGAGTGGAAAACATTCCTAGCTCATATATGTGTATAGACACATGTACATCAAGATAAAATTTTATTGAAGAATCTAATTATATACATACATCACATACACATATACATGCAGACATATATAGATATATATTTAGTTAGATAGGTAGATAGATAGATACAGATATATATGAATTATCCTTTTGTGAGGTCTTTTTACCCTTATTCATTAAGATTTTATTAACAGAAAATATGTTCTAAACATTTAAAGATTTTTCCCTTCTGATTCCTATGTATAAAATTAGAAGAATAGCCAGAAATTATGAAGATTTTCAAACTAAAGCTGTCATCACTAGCATCCTGGATATGACTAATTTGACCCTAACAGCTGAAGTTTTGAAAGTGGCTGTTCTCCAAGCAGAACATTTCATCTAAATTTCCCCAGATGAAAATACTCAAAAATAGTTTGAATGTCTGGTTAATATTTGAATAACCTCACAGGCAGCCAGCACATACATAGCCTTTTTCCTCTCTAAAATGGCAATTTATAAAAAAAAAATCTCACAACTTTTGTAATTCCCTAAATAACTGAAATAAAGGACAATTCCCTTTTGAAAAAAATCAATTCAGGGCTGCTAGGTGGCACAGTGGATAAAGCACCTGCCCTGGAGTCAGGAGTACCTGGGTTCAAATCCAGTCTCAAACACTTAATAATTACCTAGCTGTGTGGCCTTCGGCAGGCCACTTAACCCCATTTGCCTTGCAAAAAAAACCCCTAAAAAAATCAATTCAATAAGTTTCTATTTAGTGGCACTTAAAGATCTTCCTAAGTTGACCCATCCTATTTTTCCAGTTTCCATAAATTTTACTCCCTTCAGCATATTCTATGATTCAGCTCTTTTTTATAGTTCTTCCAAGACAACTCTCCATCTCTTATCTCCAAGTCTTTGAATTAGCTCTTTACTTTGCCTGGAATGCCCCTTGTCCTTTGGCCTTTTTTTTCCTTAGCTTCCCTCAAAATTGAGTTAAAAATATATCTTCTCTGGGAAGCCTTATCTCTTATCTGAGATTGCTTTGCAACTATTTCACTACCCAGCAAAATCGAGTCTTCTCTTTCATTGATAAGATGGATATTTAATGAAATAGATGACTTTCAAACTTTACTGATGAAAAGACCAGAGCAAAACAGAAAATTTGACCTTCAAATAGGAGACTCAGGGGCGGCTAGGTGGAGTAGTGGATAAAGAACCAGCCTTGGGTTCAAATCCGGTCTTAGACACTTAATAATTACTTAGCTGTGTGGCCTTGGGCAAGCCACTTAAACCCGTTTGCCTTGCAAAAACCTAAAAAAACAAAAAAAAAAAACTATTGTTCAAATAGGAGACTCAAGAGATACTATAAAAGGTAAACAAGATAAAAGGAAAAAAAAAGCTGTTATTCAATTATATTAGTTACATATGCACCTGGGAGGTAAATTATCATAACTCTTGAGAATTATAAATCCATTAAGTGGGAACATACTTGGACTGAAGGTATGGTCATTCATGCTATTTCCATGATTTTGTTGGGATGAACTTTTTTTGTAAAAAGCAATCTAATTAATTAAAAAAGAAGAAATGTAATGAGACAGGAGCAAAGGGGATGTTGGAAGGGTTAAATTACATCAAATGAAGAGGTGAAAAAGATGTATTGCAATAGAGGGTAAGAAAGGAGGAGTTGAAATGACAATTCCTTTCAAATTAAATTACTTATTCAAGAATAGTTCCATCCCAATCAAACTACCAAATAACTACTTTATTCACCTAGAAAAAATAGTCACAAATTCATCTGTAGCAACAAAAGTGCAAAAATAGCAAGGGAATTCATGAAAAAGAAATGTAAAGGAAGGTGGCCTAGTTCTACCAGATCTAAAACTATAAAATAAAGTCGCAGTCATCAAAACTTCCTGGTATTGGTTAAGAAACAGAATAATGGATCAGTGGATGAGGATAGGTTCAAAAGAAAGCACAATAAATTACTACAGCAATCTACTATTTGACAAACACAAAGAAATCAACTTCTGGGATAAGAGCTTAGTATTTGATAAATATTGTTGGGAAAACTGGAAAATAGTATGGAAAATACTTGGCATAGACCCACATCTCACACCCTATGCCAAAATAAAGTCAAAATGCATACAGGATTTAGGCACAAAAGGGCAAAATCATGGATAAATTAATAGACGAAGAAATATCTACTAAATCTATGGAAAGGGGATGAATTTATGACCAAACAGGAATTAGAGTACATAATAAACTGCAAAATGAGTTTGATTATATTAAATTAAAAAAGGTTTTGCACTAATAAAATCAATGCTGCCAAAATTAGAAGAAAATCAGAAAGCTTGGAAACAATCTTCACAGCTAGGAATTCTGATAAAGATCTCTTCTAAAATATGTAGAGAATTGCATCAAATTTATAGGGTCAAAAGTAACTCTCTTATTGCTAAATGGTCAAAGAATATGAACAGTTTTCAAATAAAGAAATTAAAGTTATATAAAACAAAAATGCTCCAAATAGTTATTGATTAGGGAAATGCAAATTTCTACAACAATGATGGGGTGGCTAGGTGGTGTAGTGGATAGAGCACCGGCCCTGGAGTCAGGAGTACCCGAGTTCAAATCCGGCCTCAGACATTTAATAAGTACCTAGCTGTGTGGCCTTGGGCAAGCCACTTAGCTCCATTGCCTTGCAAAAACCTAAAAAAGAAAAAAACAACAACAACGAAGTATCATCTTATACCTATCAGATTGGCCAAGATGAGAAAAAGAGAAAATAATCAATGTTGGAGAGGTTGTGGGAGGATTGGGCATTGTTGATGCAGTTGTGAACAGATCCAACTTTTCTGGAGAGCAATATGGAACTATATCCAAAGAGCATTAAAACTGTTCATACCCTTTGACCCAGCAATTCCAATTCTAGGTCTATATCCAAAAGAAATTATAAAAAAGAGAAAAGTCCTAAATGTTCCAAAATATTCATAGCAGCTCTTTTTGTAGTGGCAAAGATTTGAAAATTGAGGAGATAACCATTACCTGGGGAATGGCTCAACAACTCATTGTACATGAATACTATGGAATACTACTGTTCTAAGCCTTTCTCCAATTGACAAATAGTCAAAGGATATACAAAGACAATTTGCAGATGAGGAAATCAAAGTGATCCATAGTCATATGAAAAATTGCTCTAAATCACTACTTATTAGAGAAATATAAATTAATGCATCTCTGAGGTACCACCTCACACATCTCAAGCTGGTCAATATGACCAGAAAGGAAAATGATCATTGTTGGAAGGGTTGTGGGTAATCTGCGACACTATTCCATTGTTGGTGGAGCTGTGAATTCATCCAGCCTTTCTAGAAAGCTACCCAGAATTACACCTAAAGGGATACAAAATGTGCATATCCTTTGATCCAACAATACCTCTATTGGGTCTATACCCTGAAGAGGTGATGAAAAAGGGTAAAAGCATCATTTGTACAAAAATATTCATATTAGCCTTATTTGTGGTGACAAAGAATTGGAAATTAAGTGAATGTCCTTCAATTGGGGAATGGCTTAACAAACTTTGGTATATGAATGTCATGGAACACTATTATTCTATTAGACACCAGGAGGGATGGGAATTCAGGGAAGCCTGGAGGGATTTGCCTGAATTGAAACTGAGCGAGATGAGCAGAACCAAAAGAACACTGTATACTCTAACAGCAACATGGGGGTGATGATCAGCCTTAATGGACTTGCTCATTCCATCAATGCAATAATCAGGCATGATTTTGGGGTTTCTGTGATGGAGAATATCATCTATATTCAGAGAAGGAATTGTGGAGTTCGAACAAAGACCAAAGACTATTACCTTTCATTTAAAAAAATTATCTTATTATTTAATTTTGCTATCTTTTATACTTTATTTTTCTTCCTTAAGGATATAATTTCTCTCTCATCACATTCAAATTAGATCATTGTGTACCATGGAAACAATGTAAAGACTAACAATCTGTCTTCTGTGGGGAATGGGGAAAGGAAGCAAGATTGGGGGAAAATTGTAAAATTCAAAATAAATAAAATCTTTCTAATATATATATATATGCATAGGGATGATGACAAAAAATAAATAATTTTTAAAATAAAAAAAAGTACTGTTCTATGAGAAACCATAAATGGTAAGATTCTAGAGAAGGATGGAATGACTTTTGGAATTTGATGCTGAGCAAAGGGAATATAACCAAGAGAACAATGTACACATTAACAGCACTGGGAGATCAACAATCTTGTTGGAAGCAGCTCTTCTTAGCAGTTCAGAGAGTTAGGATAAAAGTATCAGACTGGCTGTGGACATTGTCAACCCTATCCAGAGGAAGAAAAACAAAACAAAACAAAATAAAACATGCGCGCACACACACACACACACAGAGACACACACACAAAATAAAAATTAACCCTTCAGAATTGGATGAACACTTCATTAAAATTCTCTTATGTATCTTTTCCCCTTAATCCTAATTCCTCATAAAGGAAATAACTAATCTGTAAACATGTTTATTAAAAATATGTATGTAAAATGATAATCTTGCTATTTGTCACTGAGGTGAGGTGGGTGGAAAATACACATTTGTATATGGATGAAAATAATTAAATAATCAAATAAATAAATTGTAAAAATTAAGGGAAGAGGTGCAAAACCATCCTAATGTTTTAGTTTCATTGGGTTTGGCTCAAAGAGGGTTGGTTAGCACATATAATAAGTTGACTTTAGAAATGTATCTAACCTTTCAAGTATTAGGAGGGGAAGAGGGGAAAGGAAGGAGGGGCTGATAGAAGGGAGGGAAGAAAAAAGGGAAAAAGAAAAAAGGTAAAGAAAAGGGGTGGTATATAGAAGGTGAAAACATTGATGAAGGTGGTATTAAGAAGAAAAAATATTGGGGAGGAAGGGGAAAGAAGGGGAAAATACAAATGGAAGGGAAATAATTAGATAAAGACATCTATCTTATGGTACAGGGAATTAACTAGGAAAAGAGATTTGGAATAGAGAAATGATAGAAAGCATGGTAAAATAAAAGGCAGTGGTTAGACACAAAAGTCTGACTTTCATGAGGAAACAGAGACAAAAACAGAGAGAAAGAGAGAGAGAGAGAGAGAGAGAGAGAGAGAGAGAGAGAGAGAGAGAGAGAGAGAGAGAGAGAGACAAGGGGAAAGTTTTATGGGGGGAAAGAAGAAATGAATAATTCTAACAGTGAGTGTGAATTCGATTAACTCATCCTAAAAATGGAAGTAAATAACAGAATAAACTAATTTGGAAATGGAAAAAATATGTTTATGTGACAAAGAGAGACACCACAGTTAAATAAAAATAAAGAACTCAAGCAGAATCTATTATCTATCAGTTGAGGGGAGAAAATATATATATCATGAGATGTAATCATGAATCAAGATAAAACAAAAGCAAAAATACAGATAAGAGACCTAATTAAAAGAGATAAACAAAGAAATATCATTGACTAAGAGCTATAATATAAAAGCTATAACAGACAGTGACATGATGATACTAAACATATTAGTTGGCTCTTGCCATTCATTATTGAAGAAGACTAAAATGACATCACTATCTTTGAGATAAATTACAATGTGTCCTACCATGGCTGATCAGACCAATATGGGCTCAGAATGCTCTACCACAGGTTGGGCACAAATAATCCATGTGAACATCTTGGGTGGGTACTCTAAACATATGGATGTCATGTTTCCTTTGAGCTGTTTGAATTCTGCCTTCCCCATAGACTGCAGCACCCTCACTGATGAGGGTATGCTATGCTGGGTATCCCTGTGCCAGTCAGTATTTCCCATGCAATAGAGTCAATTCTAAAGTTCTTCAGTGAGACTTCAGGGTGTCTTGATACCTCTTTTTCTGACCTCCTTGTGAACTGTTTCCCTGTGTGAGTTCTACATAAAATGGGTTTTTTGGCAAGTATACATCTGGCATTCTAACAATGTGTCCAGCCCTTATTATCTAAATTCTCTGTAGTAATGCTGAAATGATGGGTAGCTTAGGTCAAGAAAGGACCTAAGTGTCTAGTGTCTTCTCCTGACAGGTGATCTTCAGATAGGCACATAGCAATGAGGTCAACACAATGGCTCTGTAGAA
The DNA here is from genome assembly GCF_037893015.1 of Macrotis lagotis. Classification (NCBI taxonomy): domain Eukaryota; kingdom Metazoa; phylum Chordata; class Mammalia; order Peramelemorphia; family Peramelidae; genus Macrotis; species Macrotis lagotis. Next base: position 365,831,066 of record NC_133666.1, on the reverse strand, counting down.
CCTCAGTTTAGTTCTCAGTCTAATACCTCTTCTCTACCATACTTTACTTTGAAGCCTCTTAAATAATGAATTAGCTCTGGCATTGTGAGTGTCAGCTTTGTTGTCAATGTATAGCTCCTTGGAAAGGACATTGCCAAGCTAAGTGAACTTGTCCACAGTACCCAAAACTTCTCCATTTGCTGCAATTGATGGTTCCACATATGACTGGTATAGTGCTGGCTGATGGAGCACTTGTATTTTCTTGGTGTTAATTATTAGACAAAAATTAGCACAAGTAGCAGAGAATTGATCCATACTTTGTTGCATCTCAGTTTCAGAGGCTGCATCGAGTGCATAATCATTTGTAAGCAGAAGATCATGCACAAACATTCCCTCTACTTCGGTTATGGCATGTAGCCTTTTCAATTTGAAGAATCTGTGATCAGTATGGCAGTTGGCCTTGAGAACATATTCCTCCTCAATGAAGGTGTTTGGTAACATGGCTGAAAACATCAGGCTAAAAAATTTGGGAGCAAGACCACATCCTTCTTTTACTTCATTGGTGACTGGTAAATCTGAAGAGAATTGTCCACTATCCAGAACCCAGGCATGCATGATGTCATGAAATTAGTTTACAATACTGGTGAACTTTTCTGGGTAACCAAATGTTGAAATAATTGTCCATAAGCCTTATTGACTGATGGTATCAAGTACCTTGCTCAGATCTACAAAATTGTTTACAGACTTCTGTTCAGTCATTGGCATTTGCCTTAAAGTTGACAGGCAGGAAGCACCACATCAACTGTTTTTCCATCTTTTCAGAAGCCACATTGGCTCTTAGGGAGATGATCATCTTCCAGGTGAAAGATCAGTCTATTGAGAAGAACTCTGGCAAGAATCTTAACAGCAGTGACTAAACGAGAAATACGTCTGTGATTGTCACAGGACAATCTATTTCCTTCATATAGATAGATGATGGACCCATGCTTGAATTCTTGGGGGAACAACATCTTTATCTCATAACCTGGAAAATTTCAGGCAGTTTTTGAATGAGCAATGGATACCCACCTTGTAGATCTCATCTGGAATAAAGTCAGTATCAGGAGCTTTTCTACTTGAATGGAGTCTAATGGCATTCAAAACCTGTTCTTCAATTGGAACTTTAGCTAAGGACTGATTGACTTCAACTTGAGGTAAATGGTCAAAGACCTCTGCAGTAATAGATGATGGTTTGTTAAGAGCACTATGGAATTGTTCAGTCCATCTCTCTAGGATAATTTCCCTATTCTTAATGAATGTGGATTCATTAGAATTGAGTAGCTGAGATGCAACATATTTCTTTGGCCCATATGTAGCCTACAGAGCATCATAAATGCATTTTGGTTTGTTACTGTCTGCATAAAATTGAATTTCATCTGCCTTCTTACTGAGCCAAGACTCCTATATCTCTCTAAGCTTTGCTTGGACTTTACTTTTGTGGAATTAAATGCTGCCTTCTTATAAATAGATGAACTATCCTACTGATAACCCTGTGGAGTTCTCATTTTTCATTTAACAGTCTCTGTATTTCCCCATATTTTTCCTCAAACCAGTCTTGGTGTTTGCAAGTGTTCTAGCCCAAATGAGCATATGCAGTGCTGTACACTAGATCCCTTAAAGCTGCCCACTTTTTTTTTCTATTCCACTGTTGACAACTGTGTTGGCATAGTTTTCCCCTCCAAATTAGCAACAATCTATTGCCACTCAGACAGACACCCTAATCTCTTGATGTTAATTCTTCTAGTATTCATTTTGCCTTGGGGGCCACTTCTTTAGGTTAATGTAAATATTTAGATCAGAGAGTCTGTGATCAGTCTAGAACTTTGTAGGACATGTTGCCTTTGTCACTTTCTCATCCTGTCCATCTCCTTGCAATCACATAGTCTAATAGATGCCAATGTTGGCTATGAGGGTGAATCCAGGAAGTTTTATTGCATTTAAGTAAATGGAAGGCAGTGTTTGTGATGTGATAGTCATGAGATGAACAAGTTTTTCTTGATCCTACCACCAACTTGTGAAGGTGACTACCTTCACCTTGTGACCCTACCTCCAAGCATGTGAGGTCTTCCTCTAGTGGAATGGGTGGGGGATAACAATTCATTCCAAACACCATAAACCCATCTGAAGACAGTCCTGTTGAGTGCTTTGAGTTTGGTTAGACATCAAAGACACAATGGTCATTCACTGTGTCTAAAGTCATCACAAGATCACTTGATCTTGCCTTGTTATGCTGCCTTTGGAAGAGAGTATGAGGTGGTTATTTCATGTGGCTCCACCTCATTTAAATCAAATTTATGCATGCATCAAAAAACATCACTCATAACCATTCCTCAAAGTCCAATGGTGACAGGCAAGTGATGAAACAGCAGATGCCAATACACTAGGAGTTGTATTCACAACCCTGCACAAGATGGCTCAGGCCATAGGGACATTTCTCCATTGAAAGCAGCAGTGGGTTTCAGCAGCCCCTTGGGTGACTGAGCAACCCTTTTAAGGATTGTACTACTAACTTTGTGATGCCAGAAAAAAATATCCTAAAAATTGTCTGCTTCCCTTACCCTGACCTGATTACTATAGCAGGCTGGGAATCCCACAGTGTAGTCAAGGCACAAAATCAATCTACAAAAACTTCTTCAAAAAAGATTCTTCTCACCCTAGGTGTCTGGAACATGGGCATACTCATAGACAACAACACAAAATCCAATAGACCTGAAAGATGTACAGCTCTTGTTGCAAGAGAACTCAGCAGGTATGATATCTAAATAGCAACCCTGAGTGAAACAAGGCTGGCAAAGGGAAAAACAAGCAACTGGGTGTAGGTTTTACCATCAAAACTTATCTAGTCAGGGCTGCTAGGTGGCACAGTGGATGGAACACTGGACCTGGAGTCAGGAGGACCTGAGTACAAATCCAATCTCAGGCACTTAATAATTACCTAGCTGTGTGGCCTTGGGCAAGCCACTTAACCCCATTGCCTTGCAAAAAACAAAAAAATAAACAATAAAAAACCTTATCTAGTCAACATTTTTGAATACTTAGCAAAAGGAGTGAATGACAGACTCATGAAAATGAGATTGCCACTTCTTGCACTTCTTGAAAATGCCATGCCAACACCATCAGTGCCTAACCTCCCACCAAGTTGAACACTGATAAGAAAAAGCTTGTGAAGACTTGAAGACTCTTATCATCAATGTAGCAAAAGAGGACATGCTTATAATTCTGGACGACTTTAATGCTACGGCTCAGATTACTAGTCATCCCTTGGGAGGAATGAAGTTGGAAGCTAAACATATATGTGCCAAATGGAATAGCATTCAAATTGTTAAAAGTTTAACTGAGTTAGAGTAGAAATGATTGAAAGTATACTAGTAGAAAACATTAATTTTCCTCTAAAAACTAATTCTAACCATAAAATAAACAAGAAAGAAACTAAGAAGATGAATAGATTTTAGACTAATTGGATATGAAAGATCTCTGAATCAGATTTGATGGGTATAGAAAGAAGCATAGCCTTTTTGTGGCTCTCAAAAAAAATTTCCATTAAATAGACCACAAAAATTGGATATTAAAAACTTCAACAAAATATTGAGAAGCAGGAATAATAATTTCATCCTTTATGACCATAATGAAATGAAAATATATACAAAAGTACAATGGAAACATAGATTAAAATAATTAAAATACTTGATCTCATCCTAAGGAATGAATGGATCAAACAACAAATCATAGAAATAATGATTTCATTAAAGATTATGACAAGAATTAGATAATATACCAAAATATTTGGGATGGATACAAACCAATTCTTAGATGAAATTTTGGATCTTTAAATTCTTAGATTAATAAATTGAGAAAGAGCAGAAAATGAATTTGAATGCAAGAAAATACCCTAGAATAATCACAAATTAAAATCCCCCAATTAAGCATAACATTAGAAAGCCTGAAAATCAAAGGAGAGATTAACAATATTGAAATTTAAAAAAAATAAAAACAAAAAATTTAAATAAGAAAATTAGATGCTTATTCTTTGAAAAAATTAAAATAAATAAACCACTGATTTATTTAATTGAAAAAGAAAGATAACCAAATTGCCAAAAAATTGAAAATGATAAATGCAAAACTAATGAAGATAAAATTTAATCAATTATTAGGAGACATATTTCCAAAATACATAGCAATAAATATAACATCCTAAGTGAAATGGATATTTACAAAATATACAAATGGCTCAGATTAACAAAAGAGACTATAGAATATTTATCATTAGAAAAAGAAATTAATCAAGTCAGAAATGAATGCCCTAAGAAAAACATTCCCAGGATGACATGAAATAAGTAGTGAATCCTACCAAACATTCAAGGGATAAATATTCCCATTATTATATAAACTATTTGAAAAACATGTATTTAAGTAAAAGAAGAATCCTACCAACTTTCTTTTATGACAAAGCATCATGCTGATACCTAGATTGGGAAGAGCAAAAATAGAGCAAGAAAATTATAGAAAATTTATTTGATGAATATGATTGTAAAAACTTTAAATATAGTAATAGCCTTGAGGAGACATCTATATATCACAAAGATTTATATATATTATTGAAAAGTGGAATTTATACCCAAGATGCCAAGCTGCTTCAATATTAGGCAAACTATGAACATAGCTGTCTATATCAATAAAAAACAATAAAAATCATATGATTACTTCAATGGAGACAGAACAAGTCTACAATAAAATACTATAATCATTTCTATTAAAAACATCAGAAAACATAAGATTCATGGAGATTTTTCTTAAAATTAAAAGTTATATCTACCTAAAACCAAGATCAAATATTATATGTATTAGGTATAAATTTGATGTTTCCCTATAAGATCAGAAGTGAACCCAGTATCAACAGCTCTTATAAATTATTTTACTGCGAATGTTAAGTATAACAGTAACACAAGAAAAATGAATTGTAAACATAAAAACAGAAAATTAGGAAACAAAAAATATCATTTTTTGAATCAAGTAAAAACCTAGTCTGAAGAAAAATTTCAGTTAATTTGCAGGACATAAAATAACCCCACTTAAATCTCAAGCATTCTAACAATATAGCACAAGAGCAAGAGATTAGAAGGAAATATTCCACTTAAAATAATTTAGATATTTTAAACTTCTAGGATTCTACCTACAAAACAAAACCATGGATCATTTCAACACAATTACCAAAACACCTTTTACACAAATAAAAACTAATCTAAACAATTGGAGATAGATTCATTGCTCGTGGATGGGCTGAGACAAAATAATTTTAATGTAATAATTCCACATAAGTTAACTTGCTTATTCAGTTATTTACCAATCAAAATATTAAAGAATTATTTTATAGATTATTTATTTGCTTTTCTATTATTTGTTTACACATTAATCCTCTTCTTTCACTGACTATATGATACATTCTATTGCATTCTAGATACTTTTCAAAATGGTCACTGATTATAACTAGCTTCATATCAAGAAAAATCATTAGGGCAGAGAGTCATTTTTTAAAATTCAGAATTGTATTTTAATTCCTTCTCTACTCAGAACAATGCTGTATATTTTTAAATTATTTCTTTTTAATTCAATAGTTGATGTTTTCTGGGGAGGTATAGCCAAAATGAGAGGGTAAAGCCAGGGACTTATCTGAGCTCCCTCCAAACACCTCCAAATGTCTTTAAGCAATGAAGCTAAAAAACATCTGGAGTGGTAATACCCCAAAAAAGGCAGAGTGAAATAATTTTCCAGGCAGTTTCCAAGACTTCCACTTAAGAATATAGTTTTAAATATGGTAGAGCTAGGTCACATTTTTTTTTTCCATCAGTTCTCTTGCTATTCTTGACATTTTGTTGCCATTTTTTCTAGCTTGGAAAAATAGTTATTTGGTAGTTTGATTCATATGACACTGAATTAGTAATTAAATTTGGATAGAATTGTGATTTTTATTATATTATTTCTACCTAACCATGAAAATTGACAATTTTCCAATTATTTAGATCTATTTTATTTGGGTGAGACATGTTTCTTAATTGTGTAGGAGGTAGATTTTCAAGTATTTAATGTTGTCTATAGTTTCTTTCTTGTTCTTGTTCTTGGATTTTGTTATTTATATTTATAAACACTGATGATTTATGAGAATTATTTTATATCCTGCTATTTGCTCAATTTTTTAATTGCTTCAAAGAGTTTTTTAGATGATTTTCATGGGTTATCTAAATATACTAACATATCATCTCAATGACAATTCTGATTCCTTTCATTTCTTTCTCTTATTGTTAAAGATAGCTTTTCTAATACTATATTGAATAGTATTGATGATAATGGGCATCCTTGTTTCATACCTGATTTTATTGAAAATGATTTGAGTTCATTCCCATTATAGCTAATATTTATTGATGGTTTTAGATAGATACTATTTATTATTTTAAGTAAAACTCCATTTATTCTTAATCTTTCTAGAGTTTTTAAGGGGATTGGATGCTATATTTTATCAAAAGCTTTTTCAGCATCTATTGAAATAATCATATGATTTCTGTTGGTTTTGCTATTGATATATTTGAAACATATTTTTAAAATTTTCTTTATTTTTCAGAATTAATTTTTGTTCTATAATTTCTTTTACAACCTGACTAATAATTAAATGTTTCAAATAACTATACATGTATAGTGTATATATTAAAGTGTATATGAGGAAGAGAATTTGTAACTCAAAGTTCTAAAAATGAAGGTCAAAAATTGTTTCTCTGTGTATCTGAGGAACAGCAAAATAATAGCTAAAATGAAAAAAACAACATATTTTTGGTGACAAAATAAATAGAAGTACTGAAGTTGTGAAGACTGTTTAATGCTTATTTATTTTTACATATCTTTGCTCCAATGCTGATGACCTATTCTTTCAAAGAATTTTCATACCTGTTAATAATCTTCTATTTAAATAATGATGATTTTACAAAACACTTTAATGTTTAAAAGAATTTTACCTTCCACAACTATGTGATATTAGTAAGTAGTACAATATTCCCAATATATAGATAAGTAAACTAAAGCTAAAATTTTTTTTCAATAATATGATATCCTAGTTTTTTCCTATAACTTGAATTAGGGTCAGATTGTCTAATAAAAGTTGTTGGTTAAGCAGCTCTTTATCTGTTCTTTCTGTAGTTTAGGAACCCTTTCTATTGAAATCCTCATTGTCATAATCAAATACTCTCTGTAGTATAATAGAATTGTTATTCTGAAATTCACAGCAAGATAGAGTAATGTGACAAATATAATTAGTATAATCATAGAAGCAGAAAATACCTGTAGCCAGAAAATACAAACAGATAAAGTATTGGTTTAGCCATTTTATTTTACAAATGAGGAACATTAGATACAGGGAATTTAAATTAAAGAAAAGCTATGTGTTTTATTTCAGTCCTTTCATTTGTGACTGCATCTGGGATTTCTTTGTCAAAGATGTTGAAGAGTTTTGCTATTTCCTTCTCCAATTAATTTTTAAAATTGAACCTGAGAGAAAAAGATTAAATGACTTTCCCAGGGTCTAGAAAATATTTCTTATAAGTGTGGCTCAATTCTCTCTCTCTCTCTCTCTCTCTCTCTCTCTCTCTCTCTCTATATATCTTCATATATATATATATATTTGAGAATTGAGGCCTTTTTCAAGGAAACATTTTTTTCAATTATTAAGGTTTCCTGCTTTCTCTCTAATTTTGACAATACTTTTATATATGCAAAAACTTTTCAAAATCTGATATAATCAAAATTATTAATTTAATATTTCATAATGATCTAAATCTCTTCGTTCATACTAAATTCTCCCCATTTCCAAAAAATTTCACAGATAAACTATTATATATCTCTTGAGATGCTTATTTTAGCACCATTTCTATTCAGATCATGTACCTAACTATTGTGACCTTCTCTTGAAATATACTGCAAGATATTGATCTATACCTAGTTGCTGCCTTTTGTTTTCCAGGCTTGCCAGTAGTTTCTATCAAATAATGAGTTCCTATCCCAAAGGCTAGAATCTTTGTGTTTAATCAAACAGGTTACTATGGTCATTTACTAATAAGTATTGATTAGTTTATTTATTCCATTAGCCTCCACTCATTTCTTATCTATGATCATATGGTTTTGATGACTATTTTATAATATAATTTTATAATGTAGTTTGTGATCCAATGTTGTTAGGCTACTTTCCTTTATATTTTTTCCATTGATTTCCTTGACATTCTGAACATTTTGTTCTCCCAATTGAACTATATTGTTATTTTTTCCTAGCTAGTTTTTTGGTAGTTTGATTGGTATGGCACAGTATAAATTAATTTATACAAACTTGTCTTTTTTATTGTATTGGCTCAATCTACACATAAACAACTGATTTTTTTCTAGTTGTTTATACATGGATTTATTTCATTTAAAAGAGTTTTGTGGGGCAGCTAGGTAGTGCAGTGGATAGTCAGGAGTACCTGAGTTCAAATCCAGCTTCAGACACTTAATAATTACCTAGCTGTGTGGACTTGTGCAAGCCACGTAACCCCATTTGCCTTGCAAAAACTAAAAAAAAAAAAAGTTTTGTAATTTTGTTCATATATTTCCTAAGTTTATCTTAGCCAATAGACTCCCACATATTTTATATTGTTTAAAGCTACTCTAAATGAAATTTCTCTATCTCTTCCTGCAGCATTTTGTTGGAGAGGTTATGCAAGGATTGGGACATTTAAATATTGCTGGTGGGGTTGTGAACTGATCAGACTTTTCTGGAGAACAATAGGGAACAATATGCCCTTTGTTCAATATGTCAAATTGCAATAAAACTGTTCATACCCTTTGACCCAGCCATTTAAATCTAGAAGAAATTATAAAAAAGGGAAAACTCCTACATGTTCCAAAATATTCATAGCAGCTCTTTTTGTAGTAGCAAAGATTTGGAAATTTGAGTGGATACCCATCAATTGGGGAATGACTAAACAAGTTATGGTACATGAATACTATGGAATACTTTTGTTCTACAAGAAACCATAAATTGTCGGAATCTAGAGACGCAGGAAATGATTTACAGGATCTGATGTTGAGTGAAGGGAGCAGAACCAAGAGACCAACATATGCATTAAGAATAACATTGTGTGATGATCAACCTTAATGGAAGTAGATCCTCTTAGCAGTTCAGAAAGCTAGGACAATCTTATTAGACTGGCTATGGTCATCATTATTCCCATCCAGAGGAATAAAAAGAAAAGAAAACAAAAAAGAAAATGAAAAAAAACCAACCCTTCAGAATATGAAGAACACTTTAGAAAAATTATCTCATGTATCTCTTTCAATTAATCCTAATACCTCATGCGAAAAATGACTAATAGGTAAACATTTTTTTCCAAAATATTTATGTACAATGCTAACCTGACTGCTCACTGATAAGGGGAGTGGGGTGGGAAGGAAATTTTGTCAGTTAAAAATATACATGTGCATATTGAAGAAAATAAATAAATTAATAAAAAAACCAAGTGTATTATGGTTGATTAGAAAACTTTGTTGTTGTTATGTGTGCCTAGTGTTCTGATTCTACTCATTTCCCTCAGTATCAATTCATACAAGTATTTCCAGGCTTTTCTGAATATAGTGTTCCTCTGATTCTAGTCATTTCCCTCAATTTCAATTCATGCAAGTCTTTCCAGGTTTTTCTGCTCACATCCCTCATGATTTCTTATAGAACAATAGTTTCATCATATATATGTACCCAATAATTTGTTCAGTCATTCCCCAGTTGATGGGCTTCCTCTCAATTTCAAATTTGTTGCCATTACTAAAAGAGCTGCTATGAATATTTTGATATATGTATCACACATTTCTTTTCATGGAATATATGATTACTGCTTGATGAGGAGCAGAAGAAAGGTCCATAAGACCTAACATTTCAGTTTCCTAATAGACAGAGTATCAGATCAAATATATAACAAAATATTTATCTTAAAGAGTATTGGGAAGCCTTAAACTTCTATCTAAAGCTTTGACTCCTTCCTTCTAAATGACAGGTACAAAACAAAATTAAAGACTCCAGAAGGCAAATGAAATTGAGATTAAAACCAGCAAAACTTTCAGGGGGCAATATGAACATTCCAAGAAATGGGTGACTTCCAAACTTTCCTGTAGAAACTTCCAGAATTGACCAGAAAGCTTATCTTCAAGTACAGGACTTAGATGAAACATAGAGGGGGTAGACAGGAAGGGCAAATTATGAGGGACATAATGATATTGAACTGCATGTATTCCTGCTTGGGAAGATGATATGACAATTCATATGAACCTTCTCATTTATAAGAGCAGTTAGAAGGAACATATATAGACAAGGCACAGGAGAGAGTTGAATTTGAAGGTATAACATATTTAAAAAGATAGAGTTCAAAGGCAAGAAAGGAATGTATTGGAAGGAAGGGAAGACAGAATGAGATAACTTACTTAAATAAAGGAGGGAAGAAAAGATTTTGAAATGGGGTTGAAGGGGGTAAGTGAAAGGGAATGAGTGAGCCTTTACTGTCATCAGAAGTGGCACAGAGAAGAAATAACACATACACAGCCTTCATTCTAATCAGAAATGGCACAGTTTCCACTGGTAGAATATACTGAATTTTGCAGGGTGGCAAATTCTTGGCTGTAATCCAAGGTCCTTTGCTCCCCCCATAAAAGGTATTCCCGGTCTTCCAGTGCTTCAATTTGGAAGCTGATAAGTCCTGTGTAAGTTTGATCTTATTTCCTTTGTATTTAAATTGCTTCTCTTTTGCTGCTTGCATTATTTTCCCCTTTATCTGAGAATTATTGAATTTGGTTATGATAGTTCTTGGAGTTTTTATCCTAGGGCTTCTTTCTGAAGGAGTTCTGTGTATTCTTTCAATGAATATTTTGCTTTTTTGAGCATTTGGATGAAATTTTATTCTGTTACAAGGAGTAGTTCAGTAGGTAGGAGAAGTAACTATTCAGTAGTAGCAAAAGATCCTTCATTTTTTAAGGATCTGGGGCATGGCAATTACTATCAATTTAGCTTAATTATTGGCAGGCTGACAGAAAAGGGAACTGGCCACAGAGCAGGTTTTTGCTTTGTGAACCATCCTTTCTCACCTTAGAAAATGGAGTGATGTGGCTGAGGCAAACCCTCTGTAGGGACCCTGCTACCTGGTGTGACCAAAGAAGGGTAGCCCATGCCAATGGGTTGAAAAAAGCAGTAATCAGACTGGGTCTCATAATACATGTGAAGAAGGGGCTGAGTGCTAAGAAGAAGAGGAGAGTATCCTTTTCAAATTAGGAGGTTGTATTTATTTTAGTCCAGATAAATGGGGATTAAAAGGATAATAAGAGACAAATATAAACAAATGTTGAGAATCCTAAGCACAGCAAAAAATGGTTTCCTTTAAAAAAAATATCTATGCCAAGGATAACAGTGAAGATGACTTCCAGTGCAGATTCTCAGCACTATGGTGAGGGAGTGAGAAAGCGGAATGGACAACAGGGAAAATCTTCAAAATTTCTGCCAAGCAGATGCCCCCACATTTTCAAGATGCTCTTGTTTCTCATGCTGAGAGTGGCCAAACACTTTGTGTGTTTAAAGAGAGATTGCTTTGGAGGAATATTTTAGACTTGCTGAAAACAGAATCAATTTGAAAACAGTCCCAGATGCAGTCTGAATTATTCTTCAGGCTGCTTTCCACTTCTTTCCATCTTTACATGTAGTCTTCTTCAGTCTGAGAGCTGTTCTTTTTTCCCTCAGTGCTATGAGGATCCATTTCATAAATTCACTGATATCTTGGGATGTCTGTGACCAAGGCTGGTTTTTACAATAAGAACACGTGTTGCTGCTTGGTCCAGACTCATGCAGAGCATCCAGAAGAAACTTTTCCATGGCACCATTATAGGCTGAAATTGAGGATGGTGCCACACTGTGACCATTGCCATTACTGCTTTAGTTCAGCACCACCCAAGTGACCTGAGGGAGGGGGTAGCATCAGTTGCCTGCTCTGCATCATGGCTGAAGTAGGCTTGTTTGGCAGAGAGCCTAACCCCCCATATCCCACCCCTCCCCACTGCAACCTTCTCTGCTCCTCCTGCTTGCTATTGTACAGCTACTGACCAGCTGACTTAGGAAGGTAGGACTAACCTGCAGCCAGAAGAGCTACCTTCACTAGATAGTCTATTTTGGTCATAAATTTCCTGCATGGCTGTTATTCCTTTTTTTCCATTTTACTTTCAGCTTTACTGTTTTTTAAATTCAAGGTCTTCTGTGAGGTTTTGGATTTGATTTCAATTCATAGACTCCTTTGATACTTCCCATGTACGCAATTTTTCACTGGTTTCTTCTTCTGAGGTGGCACTGTTATTTTTATCTGAATAGTAGTTTTCTATGGTTAGTGCTCTATTAGGGTTTTTTTTTTTTTTGGTTTGTTTTTGCTCATTCTGATAGTTTGAGCATAGAACCAAGCTTTTCATGCTGGGCATTGGGGGGGGGGTCCTAATCCCTGGCTTGCCCTTGGCAAAGATGTTGTCTTATGCAGCCCAGGTCTTGCTGTTTTAGAAATTTATTTCCTCCTTTATGTCTAGGTTCTCCCTCTGTGCTAGTTTGTTCCCTACCCAGTGGGATCAGTTGCCCAGCATTTCCAGGTTTCAGACTTTGTTTGAGGATCCATCCTGCTGGCTTGCTATCTAGCTGTTGGGATCTATACTGCTGTCAAGCTTTATCCTGCCTAGCTGGTCTTTATTTTCTCTTTTCCCCTAGACAGAACTCCACTGAAGATCCGCCAGGATGATGACAGTTGAAAACATGTTTTGATCTTATCTTTTTTTGGTGGAACCCAAAGTTGTAATGTCTCTGTAGAGGCTTCATTTGGCTTTAGTAAGGAAAAGTCCTGGGAGCATGCCATCTTGACTCTGCCCTGAAGTCTCTCACTAGAATTTTTTAAGAGAAATGGGTGCTACATTTTGGAAAGAGCTTTTTTTCTGTATCTATTGAGATAATCATACAACCTTAGATAGTATTGTTTATGATATTGTCAATTATGCTAATAGTTTTCCTAGTATTGATCCAGCCCTGCATTTCTGGAATAAATTCCACCTGGTCATATTATATTATCCTGGCGTTAAATTGCTGTAATCTCTTTGTTTACATTTTATTTGAAATTTTGCATCAATATTCATTAGACAAATTCCCACATATTTTGTGTATTTTGGGTCTTCCTGGTTTGAAATCAGCACAATATTTGTGTCATAAAAGGAATTTCAAGAATTCCTTCTTTGTCTGTTTTGCAAAATTCATATAGTATTAGGATTCATTTTTTAATTTGTGGAATTTATTTGCAAATTCATTTGGTTTTGGAAATTATTTTCATAGACATTTCCTTAATTTCTTATTCAATTTCTTTTTCTAAAATGGGGTTATTTAGTATTTTATTTTGTCTGCTTTTATTTTATGTTTCATAAATATTCAGACATTTTACTTGGATTATCAAATTTATTGCCATGATATTGGACAAAATAGTTCTGAAATTTTGCTTTAACTTCTTCCATGGTGGTGAATTCAAAGTTTTAATTTTCCATAAAAGTAATTTAGTTTTCTTCTATATTATTCTTATCATATTAACCAAAAGTTTATTTAAAAAAAACCTTTAACTTTCACTTTTTTAACTAAATAATTATATTACTTTTAATTTTATTTGTCCCCTTTTTTTTCAAAATTTCTAATTTGATATTTTGGGGGATTTTAATCTGTTCTTTTTAAATTTTCTGTCCAATTTATTAATATTTTTTAAAATTTTACTCATATAAGCATTTTGAGATTTAAAATTTCACCTAAGACCTGTTTGGCTATAAACATATGTTTTGGTATGTTGTTTCATTATTGTTATTTTCTTTGATTAAATTACTGATTTTTTCTATATTAGATTATTAGTTTCCAATTCTTTTTCAGTCTATCATTCCATGACCCTTGATTAAATCTAATTTTTAATTTCATAATGAGCTGAAAAAGAAACTTTTAATATTTGTATCTTTCTGCATTTGATTCTGAGGATGTCCTGACAATTTTTTTGTATATGCCATGTACCACCAAAAATGTATAACCATATACCTATTCAATTTTTCTCCAGAGGTCTATCCTATCTATATTTTTCTAAAATTCTAATCAACTTCTTAACTTCTTTCTTATTTATTTGTGGTTATATATATATTTTTTCTAATTCTGAGAGAGGAACCTTTGAGGTCCCCTACACATAGAGTATTACTATCTACTTCTTCCTGTAACTCATTTAATACCTTCTCTAAGAAATTTGATGCTGTACCACTTGTAGAAATATGTTTAGTATTGAAATTGCTTCATTGCCTATGGTACATTTTATTTTGTTGCTTTATATTTTTATTTGTTTAGGAGCTGTGTGTGGGCTTAAACATTATAAAGGATGAGAAATATATACTCTAGCTTTCTAGTGATTTTTTTGTCTTAAAGTTTTATTTGTAATGTTTTAAATTTTCTATTGATGTATTATTTTTCCAAATGCATGTTATGAATGTATTTTCAACATTTATTCCTATACAAATTTATATTATTAAGATATGAATTCTCCTTCCACACTTCCTCCCCCCCCAACAGTTAACATTAAGGTTAACACTGTACATACAAATTTTTGATAAAGATGCTTGTCATAGTCATAATGTTAACACATTAGTCATTAGTAAGAGGAATGAGAATTAAGGGAAAGAGATAAATAAAAGCTGATTTTTTATTGCATGTTCATCAGATTCTGAAGAGGTTTTTTTGTTTTATTTTGTTTTATTTTTCTTCCTCTAGATGGGGACAACATGATACACATGGTTATTCTAGCTCTCTGAACTGCTGGGAGGAGTTGCTTTTATCAGGGTTGATCATATCACAATGTTGTTGTTTTTATTGTGCATATTGTTCTCTTGCATTTGCTTCCTTCACACAGCATCAAATCCTTTAACTCATTGCATGCTTCTCTAGAGTTCAACCATTTAAATTTTCTCATACAACAATAATATTCCATAGCATTCCCATACCATAACTTGTTTAGCCATTCCCCACTTAATGGGCATCACCTCAATTCCCAATTCTTTGCCACTACAAAAAGAGAAGCTATGAAGATTTTGGAACATGTAGGACTTTTCCCTTTTTTTTATTTCTTCTAAATATAGGCCTAGAATTGGAATTGCTAGGTCAAAGAGAATGAACATTTTTATTGCATTGCTCTTTGAGCATATTTCCAAGTTGCTTTCCAGAATGGTTGGATATGTTCATAATTGCACCAGAAATGTATCGATGTCCCAAGCCTCCCACAACCTCTCCAACATTGATCACTTTCCCTCCTTCTCATTTTAGTCAATCTATTGGCTTACCTAATAGTTGTTTTAATTTGTGTTTCTCTAATCTATAAATATTTGGAACACATTTTCATATGATCATATATAGCTTTAATTTTTTCATTTGAAAACTGCGTATTCATATCCTTTGAGCATTTATCATTTGGGAAATGACTTTAATCTTATAATTTTGATGAAATTCTCTATATAGTTTAGAAATGAGAATTTTATCAGAATTACTAGGTATGAAGATTGTTTCCCTAGCTTTCCACTTTCCCTCTAATTTTGGCAGCATTGATTTTATTAGTGCAAAAAATTTTTGATTACATATAGTCAAAAATCATTAATTTTACAGTTTATAATGTACTCTAATTCTTGTTTGATCATAAATTTATCCCCTTTCTATAGATCTGATATAGTATTTCTTGGTATATTAATTCATCTATGGTGTAACCCTTTATGTCTAAATTTTTATTTTATTTTGGTATAGGGTGTGAGATGTTGGTCTATCCCTAATTTTTGCCATATTATATTCTAATCTTCCCCACAATTTTTGTTGTACTTCTTAGGCTAGAAGCTGATGTCTTTGGGTTTGTCAAAGAGTAGTTTGCTGTAGTCATTTCCTGCGGTTTCTTTTGATCTTATCCCACTCCACTGATCCATTACTCTATTTCTTATCCAGTACCAGGCAGTTTGATGACTGCTGCTTTATAGTATAGTTTTAGATCTGGTAGAGCTAGGCCACTTTCCTTTACATTTTTTTCCATCAGTTCCCTGGTTATTCTTGAAATATATTTCTTAGGCTTTTTTATCATGGCTTTCAGGTATTCTAATGATTATTGAATTATCCATTTTGCATCTATTTTCTCATTCATTCATTTTTGAAGCTATATTTTATATACTTCTATATTTAATTCTATTTATTTTATTTTGTGTGTCCAAGACTTGATGTCTCATGGAGTTATTAGTCTCCACTAGCACTAGCCTATTCTTTAAGGACTTATTTTCTTCAGTGAGCATTTCTATTTCCTTTTTCTCTTCTAAAATAATTATTCACTTCCACTTGACCAATTCTATCTTTTAAGTGTTTTTTTTTCAATTAGCTTTAGAACTTCTTTTTCCATTTATCCAATTCTACTTCAAAAGTTGTTTTCTTCAGAGTTTTTTTTTCTATTTGGTCAATTCTAGCTTTTTTAAAAGTTGCTTTCATCAGTCAATTTTCAAGTTGTTGACTCTTTATTTTTCATAATTTTCCCATACAACTCACATTTCTTTTCCCATTTTTTACCACTCTTAAGTGATTTTTAAAATCCTTTTGGAGCTATTCCAGGAGAATTTTTTGAGCTTGAGATCATTTCAAATTCCTTTTTTAGACTTCATATGTAGACATTTTTGCAATTGCTGTTTTTTTTTTTCTGACTTCATTTTTTTTATCTTCACAAATCCCATTGGATATTTTTTATAGTCAATGCTCTTTTTAGTTTCTGGCTCATTTTTAAAAGTTGAGTTGTGTTCCTGGGATGCCAAAGCCACTGTCTCCAGCTTCTTGTGTTGGGGATCAGGGACCTGGTCACTGGCTTTATGCTCTGGGGTCTCATGTGCTGATAGCTTGCTCACTGTATTTAGGTGACCCACCTTAGTTGTATGTGTTGTGCCAGGGTTCTGAGACTGGCAATTTGCCTTCTCTGCTGGGACTACAAGACTCACAGCTGCAGTGCTTTGCCACTGGTTGGTAGAACTAGAACTGAAATGCCTTGGTTGATGAGCTGTGCTGCTGTTAAAAGACTCCCACTAGCTTGTTTGCTTCCCACCTATGCTTGGAAGAGAGACAGACTTTTTCTGAAATCTTTCTAAGTCACCTTAAGTTGGGAAATTGTTTCACATTGGATTTTGTGGGTTCTTTCTCTCCAGAGTCAGTTTAGAAGCTTGAATTAACATTGTTTCTGAGGGAAACTGGGGAAATCTCAGGCGACTTCCTCTATCCTTTTGACTATATCTGCTCCCCTCAAACTATTCTTTTTTTTTTTTTTTTTTTTAGTTTTTTTTGCAAGGCAATGGGGTTAAGTGGCTTGCCCAAGGCCACACAGGTAGGTAATTATTAAGTGTCTGAGCCCGGATTTGAACTCAGGTACTCCTGACTCCAGGTCCTGTGCTCTATCCACTGCGCCACCTAGATGCCCCTAACAAACTATTATTTTAAAGATTCTTTGAAGAGTTTGACAAGAAGTCAAGCTTGTTTATCTATTGTTTGACGACAGCTCCCCATACAACTATCTCTATAGTTCTCCATTTACAAAGATCAGAAGCAAAGTTCATACAAATATTTTTGTTGGTTTTGTTACTGTTGTATTAGACCTTACAGGCTAAAATTCATTCTCTTTGACAGTGATGACAGAATTAATACGTAAATTTTTGTTGTTATTTAGTATCTTTATTATATATATCCTTTTTAGCCAAAATAAGAATTGAGTTCTTTTTTGCTGTCCTAAATATTTTGCCTCAATTCACTTTTTCATGATTCTAGAAGAACTTTGATGGGGCTACCATAACTGTATAGTGCATCACCTGAGGACTTTCCAGTGAATGATGGATAAAACAGGTCAGTCAAGATGACACCATTAATTCACTCAGAAACATTTACTAAATAGAAAGCAAAGCAAGAAGTAATAAAAAACATTTCACCTAAAACCCTGGTACATTATGTCTTATCAATTTATGGAGTGTTTTGTGAGAAGAGTGGGAACAAACATGAAATGCTAACAAAGCAAAATATGTGTAGGCAATAGAACTATGAAATCCTGAAAGCTAGTGGTCAGAACTCGAAAGTTCAGGAATATAGAAATGGAACAAGTGGTGGTTTAATAAGGCTAAAAGGTAATAGCAAATTGTTCCAATAAATCAAACTGTTGACAGATGGTTGCTGCTAAGGCTATTCTTTGATAAAATTGTATGGGGCTTCTCCAGATTCTAGAGCTCTAATCTACAAAGGAGGAGAATGTGTCTTCATAGGAGAAGTTATTTTATCCATTTTGATACCAATATACCTTATTTGTCTAAAGAAGTAATTCTGTATGTTCTCTTGGTTTGGAATTCTAAAAAGTTTACTTGAATGAAGAATTTCTAAAACCAGTGTTATCAAAATCAAATAAAAACAGAAATCACTAATTCATACATAAGGATCCCTGCAAGCTACATATTGATTTAGTTTTAAACTGTAATATTATCTATGTTCTGTTATTTTTGTATATATTTTGCTATATCTTTCCCAATAACATTTTAATTACTATATAACTAGACTGTTGAAGTATGAATTATTCTCCCTCAAGGTAGTGGAAAGGTGTACTATTGAATCTGAACACCTAGGTATGAGTTGGGTTTTATCAACTTCACAACTTTTCTATGGATCATCAAAAACTTTTAAATTTTATCTTCTTATCTAGAACATAGGCATAATAACTCCTTTACTCACAGAGATATAAGTACTTTTTAATAATTATTGTACTTGCTATCTTACCCTAGAGAAAAATGAGAACAAATGAATGGGATAAGGGGGAATGGGGGAAGGGAAGGGGGGGAATAAGTGACAGAAGAGAGGGAAGATTGTGGGAGAGGATACTCAGATACAACACACTTTTGGACAGGGACAGGATAAAAGGAGAGAGAGAGAATAGAATAAATGAGAGTGG
The DNA here is from genome assembly GCF_037893015.1 of Macrotis lagotis. Lineage (NCBI taxonomy): Eukaryota > Metazoa > Chordata > Mammalia > Peramelemorphia > Peramelidae > Macrotis > Macrotis lagotis. Next base: position 365,811,981 of record NC_133666.1, on the reverse strand, counting down.
GGAGGAATAGAGTGGAGGAAAAATACAGCTAGTAATAGCAACTGTGGAAAAAATATAGAAGCAACTTCTCTGGTGGACTTATGGTAAAGAAGGCAACTCATTCCAGAGACAGAACCATTGAAATCTGAACATAGACTGAAATACATTTTTGTTTCTCTCTCACTGTTTTTTAGTTTTCTCATTTTGGGGGCAGGGTGGGGGAGGAGGGTTTATGATTATACTTATAACAAAAATTATTGTAATAATATACAAAAATAAACCAAAAATTATTGTATTTTGAACATGTACATTATTATTATTGATTATAATTATTTATAATTAATACAATGACTTGTAATTAAAATTTATTAATTTAACATATCTGTTACAAACTATAATTTGGAGATACTCCCAGGCAAAAATAGTATGTATGGAATTCAAGAAAAGCTTCTTTCAGAAAGTAGGATTTTGGAAATATTTTAAGGAAGCCAAGTGAAAAAATATAGTTCACAAAAGATATGAAATTAATAATAATAATTATTACTTATTATTGTCATTGTAATTTTGTGAACAGTGTTGATATAACAAAATAAGGCTCAAATATTCTTTACATATATGATCTATTTTTATATCCCCAAAACACTAGAAATTTGGTGATATTACTCTGCTCATTTTATAGATTCTGTAAGGAATAGAGAGGCTAAATGATTCGCCCAGTTTCATATGGATACTAACTGTCAGAGGCCAAATTTGAACTTTTATTTTTCTTACTTCAGTTTCTGTTATCCCTGTGTCCCAAAACTAGGACTTTTTTAAAAAAAGCAGTCTTTTTTTTGGTAGGGGAAGAGGTTTAAAGGAATGTCCCAAAGAAAAGTCTAACTGGTTTAACTGAAGAATTTCAAGTGCACAGTTAAAAAGGAAAATGAGGAAAGGCTACCTGGTCTATCAGTTAGGACTACCATATCCACAATAAGGTTCATGAACATCAATGTTTATGATATATGACAAAATATTTTCACTGCAGATGAAGGCAATTCATGAATACACTGATACTGAAATGGAACAAATACCTTCAAAATTAGATAATTTTCTGATAAACAGCCATGGGTATAGTTGTCTTAAAACCATGCCAGAGAAACAGTGATAATAGTCTGGTACACCAGGGTATACTCTTCAGGGAAGCTCACTCAATTCAGTTGTCATGTCACCCCAGGTGTTCTTTAGGATAGGAAGGATTCCCACTCAGGTGGATTTGATTTAATTTCTACTGTATGATCATTGGGAAGAATACACCAACCAGTAGAAATTGAGTTCCTTGTATTGAAACTTCCTAAAAGAGCAGCTGCAGATATGGGGAGATTTCCAGACAATGGGAAGTCACAGGAATGTAAGGGAACAATGAAGAAGGAGGAAAGCTCTGAAATAGAAATTTTATAACTCAGAAGAAAAAGATAGGTTAGAGAAATCACAGTTTTTTCTGTGGGAGAACAGGATGATAGAGTTGTAAGGATTTAGAATACAACTGAAACAAATCTTAACTTTTCCAGATAGGAAATTTAGGATCACAAGGATCAATGAAATGACTTATTAAAGCACATATAAGTAGTACTATGGGTGGTATTTTAATTGGCCTGTTCCATATGCAACTGCTGTGAGCACTCCCCCAGATAAACACAGAAGAGAAGTATTTCTGATTTGTCTCTTTATATCTGTAGAAATAAAACTAGATTTGTAGGATTGGCTATATTTATTACATAATTCCCATTAAAATCATTCAGGCATCCACAGTTGTGGAAGACAACCTATTAACATAGAAAATCCTCTTTAAATTGCATAATTGAAATTTAACAAGTAGGTATTATTTCCTTTTTCTCTCTTCTGGTAAGTTTTACCAGAATTTTACTAGCTTTAAGATAGTTTTTCCCCAATAATTCTCAGAATTAAGTAAAACCTTTGCCAACCAAGCAGTCCATCCTGATTGGAGCCAACTCCCAAGTTTACTAATTAGGTGTCAACTTTAGATTAATTATGATGAATTTCTCATTTACTAACCTTCCTTGAAGATAGGTCACCTGTGTCATAAACTGCTGAGGATATTGAATATGTTTCCAGGTCAAGAGGCAATTATGAAGTTAGGCAACCATGAATTCAAAGTGATAGTCTATGATCTTATCCTTCAATATCCTGAGGATTGGTACTAATCAAAAAAAATATGAAAGGCAATATCATATTGATGTGACATCATATTTAAGGTTTTTTTTTATATATTACAACAAGTGTAACTCAGTCTCAAATCTTCCTATCAAAGATACAGCACTAGTGAAGATCTGTTGTTTTCTGCACATATGTGGGGCCTGAAAAAGTACTAATGTAGTCTCACTGTGATTACATTAGAAGCAATTATAACCCTTGGCCATTTTATATTTACTTGGATCTAGTCAGGTATGATATGTTGCTTTTGTAAATATGCCTTGAATATGAAAGTTATGTGTTTGCCTACTTGCCACCTAACTCTTACCTGCACTGCAGGAAGCATTTCAATGACCACACCCTGGTAAAGCATCTTGGTAGATGGGTTAAACTAGGTTGAAGGTAATCAACAAGCCTCAAGCAGGTGAAGACTTTCCCTTGGAAGAATGGTTGAATAAGACCAATGTTTTCAAATGTCCAAGAAGAGAAAAAAATCCAACTTCCTCTACTACATCCCAGGCCATCCCAGGCATATGTCATACATTCTGACATATAACTTGGCATTGGATTTCAAAGACTCCGGAAAAAAAGTGAGGTTGGCAACTTTATGAAAATCTGCCTTACAGATCCATTTCATGGGCAAGTCAAGACAACTCCCATGATTTAACTACTGCTCCCTGAAAATTACTGATGAATAATATTGTTTTTATTGATATTGTGTAATATTTACCTCTTTACTACTCATTTAGAGAGCACTTGCTGCTAAATGGTAAAAAAAATAATGAAATCCAATAGTTTAGTCTCTAAAATCAGCCCCTAAAATGAAGAGTAATGAATAAATGAAGTTAGGATCTGAATATAATCTTCTAGCTACCAATTCATTATTCATTCTACTATTTCTTGTGTTTTATTCATTTTCAATAAAATGATCAATTTATTGAAAATGACATGTGGGTATAGAAATTAGTATATTTAAATAAGAAAACTGGTAGGAATTTGTTTTTGAAAAGTTAATACTGACATTGTACAATTATAATTTGAAGTACTTTCCTTTCCTTGCCAGGAATTCAGATTACTTACCATTACAAAGGTCTGAACTATCTAAACTTGCTTATTATTTATTATTATTATTATTGCTATTATTTTGGTTTTTGCAAGGCAGTAGGGTGAAGTGACTTGCCCAAGTTTGCAAAATTAGATAATTATCATGTGTCTGAGATTGAACTTGAAATCAGATCCTCCTGACACCAGGGCCAGTGGTCTATCCACTGTGCCACCTAACTATCTCCCCTCAACATATTATCATAATAAATGGGAAAATAATTTGTGAAAATATGGATAAGCAGATTGAACAAAACAAATACAAATAATTAAGATGCAGGTTTTGTAATAATTTTAATTATCACAAAGCATCAACAACAATTTTGTTTAGTAGATAAGCAGAAGAGGAGACAGAACTCCCCATGATTTTAAGTAGTGAATTAGTAATGAAATCAAAGAAGTAATATTAACGTAGTATTAATTGTACTTCTTTTCATTCCCAAGGGCTTAAAGCATTTCACAAGCATTAATGAGAAAGTGAAGGTAGCATAATATATGTTTTATAGATTGAAACTTTAAGCATGTTACAGACAACAAAAAGCAAGTGAAGACACAAGGACTAACAACAGAATCTTGGAAACTGCACTTCAAAACCTCCCAGCTTATCATATCAAGCTCATCATATCTTCCTTACAGCACCTGGCCAGATATTTTCTAACCTCAAAGATGTTTTTTAATGAAATTAGAAAGTTTTTTTTTTCCCACCTGACCCTAACTTCAATTCCTTCAAACAATCCTTTTAAGGAGACCGAACTTAGGTTAGATCATTGTTTTGTTTTTCTTTTCCTTTTTTTTTATCTAAATAGAAGAATAAAAGAAGGAGCTATCAGAATTTATGCTAATGAGCTATTTTCTTCTTTAGGGCCATAAAAATGAGTCATGGGGAGCATTCTTGAATAATCCTTTTCCCCAAAACTACTGCTGTAACAATTCTTTTGAAGTTTGTGTTATTTAAACATGGTAGCAATAATAAGTATAGATTTCCTTGCAGTTTTATAACTAAAATAATCACAATGTCTAATATTCTTATATTGTTCTTGAGTTGTAGCTGTGATCAAAACATTTTAATCTAAAAGCAATACAAAGACATTCTTGGAACCCCAACATCAAAATTGTATTCAATTTTAGACATTTGGGCACATATACAAAAAATTGTGAGTAAAAGCTAAAATAAAAAAATATCAAAATAAAAATTTCTTTTTGCCAGGCAGTAGTTGTAAGGCAAATGAAGAACATCAAAATCATATATAAAAACAATTAATATGAACTAATTCACTGGTCATGACTTCTTCCATAATACATATAGAAGTTACTTCCATAAGGGTAGTACCTTGAAATTTATTGGATAAGCCTTCATTTGAGCCACAATATGTAATTTTTTTTCCTTAGTTATTGAAGACCAAAATGATGTCACTATGTTTGAGACAAATTATAGTGTGTCCCACTGTGACTGATCAGACCAATACAAGCTTGAAATGCTCAACCACAGGTTCGGCAGTACAATGGGAGTGTGTCCTTTAAACTTACTTTTTGTCAGGTTTCCTTTGAGCTGATTCAATTCTGCCTTCTTCATAGAGTGCAGCATCCTCACTGTTGAGGGCATACCATACTGAGCAGTCCTGTTCCATTGTCTCCCATGTTGTACAATCAATTCTATAGTTCTTAAATGAGGCCTTCAGTATGTCATGATATAATTTCTTTTGACCCCCCTTATGAGTACTTGTCTTTGCAGGAGTTCTCCCTAAAATATTTTTTGGGGGTTGGCAAGTGTATGTCTGGCATTCTAACAATTTATTTAGCCCATCATAGTTGAACTCTCTGTAGGAATATTGGAATGCTAGGCAGTTTAGCTCAAGAAAGTGCCTCAGTGTCTATTATCTTCTGCCAGGATCTGCCTAGGACAATTTAAATGGAAGCAATTCAGTTTATCGACATCTTGCTGGTAGACTATTCAGGTTTCACAGTTATATAGCAAAGAGAGCAGTACAATGACTGTAAAATTTCTGTCTAATATGTCTTTTCTCCCAAACTTTTCTATAGATCCTCCCAAATGCTGAGCTACCTCTGGCAATGCGAGTGTCAACCTCATTGTCAATGTGTACTTCCTTTGAAAGGACACTGCAAAGGTAAGTGAACTTGGTCACAGTATTCAGAACTTTTCCATTTGCTGTAATTGATGGTTTCACATATGGATGGTGTGGTGCCTGAGCTTTCTTAGTGTTAATTTTTAGACCAAATTTAGCACCATCGGCAGAGAATCAAACTGTACTTTGTTGCATCTCAGCTTCTGAGGTGGCATTGAGTGCACTATCACCTACAAACAGAAGACCATGAACCCAGATTCCCTCCACTTTGGTCTTGGCTTGTAACCTTTTCAAATTGAAGAAACTGACAAAGGGGGCAGCTAGGTGGCACAGTGGATAGAGCACCAGCCCTGGAGTCAGGATGTACCTGAATTCAAATTTGACCTCAGAAACTTAATTACCTAGGTGTGTGAACATAGGCAAGTCACTTAAGCCCATTGCCATAAATAAAATTGGAAAAAAAATTTAAAAAAAGAATTTGCCACAAGTGTGATATCCAACCTGGAGGCCATGTTCATTCTCAGTGAAAGTATGTGATAAAATGACTGAAAACATCATACTAAAAAAATAAGTGTTCAGGGATATATCCTTGTTTCCCTCCTCTGGTGATTGGGAAATCTCAAGAGTATCTTCTACTTTCCAGAACCCAGGCAGGCAGCCATCAAGAAATTGCCATACAATTCTGATGAGCTTTTCTGGGTAACCAAATTTTGACATAACTTTCTGTTACCTCTCGTGACTGATGGTATCAAAGACTTTGGTCAGATCTACAAATGTGTTCAGACCTCTGTTCTGTTCCTGGCATTTTTCCTGGAGTTGTCAGGCAGCAAACACTATATTGACTGTTCCTCTATCTACCCTTTCTGAACTCACACTGGCTCTCAGGGAGGTGGCCATCTTCCAGGTTAAGGATCATTCTATTGAGGAGGACTCTGGCATGAATCTTATCAGCGATAAATAAAAGAGAAATACCCCTATGATGGTCACAGGACAATCTATTCCCTTTACCTTTAAAGAGATAGACAATGGAGGTGTCTTTGTATCCTTGGGGGATAACCTCTTCATGCCATATATCCTGGAAAATTTCCAGTCAGTTTTTGGATGAGCAATTGACCCACATCTTGTAGATCTCAACTGGAATAGAATCAGCACCAGGTGCTTTGCCACTTGAAAGGAGCTTGATGGCATTCAAAATCTCTTCTTCAGCTGCAACTTCAGTTAGGGACTGATTGACTTCAATTTGGCATAAGTGGTCAATGGTTTCTGCATTGATTGATGATGATCTGTTAAGAACACTATGGAAGTGTTCAACCCATCTTTCTAGGACCATGTCCCTATCCTTAATCAATGTGAATCCATCAGCATTGAGTAGTTGAGATCTGTCTTTGGCCCATAAATGAGCTTCAGGGCCATTATTTTACTTTTCCCCAAGAAATACATTTGTTTAGAAAAAAAAAAGCATGGCTTTTACTTCATTGTATTTCCTTGATTTTTAACATGACAGTAAAAGGAAGTAAAGGAACATGTATTCAATAAACTTGCAATAAATATTTATTTATTAGATGGTTTCATTTTTATCTAGAAAAGTAAACTGAATGAGATTTAAGGATAAACACAAAAGAATTTTATCTTTGTGAATGGAATCTTTTTTTTTGTTTTCTTTCAAAATTCCAAGGAAAGGAGAAAAGGTAGGAAAGAAGGAAGGAAGGAAGGAAGGAAGGAAGGAAGGAAGGAAGGAAGGAAGGAAAGAAGGAAGGAACGAAACTAGAATTTATTACAAACAGTACTAATTTAGTTTAATTATTAAGAAAAAATAAAGACCATAAAAATTGAAAATATCAAATCAAACTGCATTATCTAGTAAAATTGTGAATATCAGTCCTTAAAACTTCAAAGATTGGTAAGCTAATTATTGTTAAATTATTAAAATTTTAATCTTAATTAGAAATAAAACAAAACCGGATGGAACAGATAATTCCATGAAGTGTGTTGCAGTAAATATAATATCCAACAGTAAAAATGGTGATATGTTGGAAGAGTAATACTTAATCCCTAATCTTAAGCAATTCATTCATTCATTCATTCATTCATTCATTCATTCATTATCCAGGAGATAATTATTAAATGCCACCAGATTATTGAATAACAAAAGATGTATTCAGTAACAGTCATTATTTGTAACTCCTAAAAGAACTTGTAGATCTAAGATATTATAGTGCAAAAGAACAAATTTAAAATATTATGCACATGAATTTCCCTGTGAATATAGAATACATACCATGGAGTAATATTTAATTACTCTGTAAAGAGCTTTATTGTGAAGGGGTTTAAGTGCTCTAATGTTTTCATTTTATTTTATAACTAATGCAAAGTCACTTTAGGTTTTTTCAAATAACCAGTGAGATGGGGAGATCTATTCACTGGAAATAGACTCTGATTGCTTCCTAAATGATGAATTGTGGAAGGCAGAAATTAGAATCAGAAGACTAATTAGGTGAGGATTGTAATATTTCAGGAATAAGGTGATGAGGGCCATAATTAAGATAGCTGAAATTGTAAGTTAAGAGAAGGGATTAGATTGAGTCTGTTATATAGTTATCATATGCAAATAAGAATTTGCAACTCACTTTTGTGAAAGATGAAGGGAAAGGGAAATAAAACCAAGGATGACTTTGAGATTGATAACCAAGGCAGGTATAAGAATGTGGCTACTTTATAGAGCTATAGAGAAGTTATAAAGAGATAATGGTTTTGAATGAACTACCCTTCAGATTTGGAAAGAAATAATTTTTTTGCATAAATTCAATTTCTGTTTTAGAAAATAGGAGCTCTCTATTTTAATGGGCATATGAAATAAGTCTTTGTTGTCTATACTCTCTCAAGGCAAAATAATTATATATTGTTATGAATTTTATGTATATTTTGCATCATATTGAAGAACCATTGACCTAGGAATTTAATGGATCACAAGCCCAAAACATTGAAAGATTAACTTTAAAAAAAATGTTCTGTGAATTTTCTTCCACACTCTTTCTAAAACTGAGAATGTATAGTTGTGGTACAATGCTATGATTCAAAGTGGATTATACAACTGTAAAAGTAATTATTACAAGAACCAAATGTGGGAATTTGAAGAATTTCCTTAAAATCAGTTGACAATATCATCTCACAATGTTGTTAATGTGTATATTGTTCTCATGGTTCTGCTCCCTTTGGTCAGCATCAGATCCTTTCACACATCCCATGATTTTCTAGAGTTTGTTTTTATGATATATGCTTTTTATAGAACAATAATATTCCATAGTATTCATGTACCATAACTTGTTTAGCCATTCCTCAGGTAATGAGCATCTCTTCAATTTCCATTTCTTTGCCATTATGAAAAGAGTTGCTATGAATATTTTGGAACATGGGGGACTTTTCTCATTTTTTATGATTTCTTCTGTTTATAGGCCTAGAATTGGAATTGTTGGATCAAAGACAAAGAACAGTTTAATTGCTTTTTGGTCATAACTCCATATTGCTCTCCAGAATGGTTGGAGCAATTCATAACTCCTCCAGCAATGCATCAATGTCCCAATCTTCCCATAACCTCTCCAAGATTGATAATTTTCTCTTTTATCTCACCTCAACCAATCTGATAGGTGTGAATGGATGATATACCTCATAGTTGTTTTAATTTGCATGTCTCTAATCAATAATGATTATATATATATATATATGGAGAGAGTGAGAGCTTTAATTTCTTCATTTGAAAACTGTCTGAACATATCCTTTGATTTTATTGAATAATTGGGTAATGACTTGTAACCATGCAATTCTCTTATATTTTAGGAATGATACTTTTATCAGAACACCTAGTTGTGGAGATTGTTTCCCAGCTTTCCAATTTCCTTCTGATTTTGACAACATTGATTTTATTAGTGCAAAAAGAATTTTTAATTTAATATAATCAAAATCATTTTTTGTTCATAAATTTGTCCCCTTTCCATAGATATGATAGAGAACTTCTTGGTATGATAATTTATTTATAGTTTTGAAATTTATGTCTAAATCCTGTACCCATTTTGAACTTATTTTGGTACTGGGTGTGAAATCTGGATCTAAGCCTATTTTCTATTATGCTATTTTCCAATCTATGCCAGTTTTCTCAAACAATTTTTTTTGTCAAATAGTGAGTTCTTATCTCAGAAACTGATGTCTAATCATTGTAGTCACTGTCTGTGGTTTGATTTGAATTTATCCTAATCCACAGATCCATTACTCTAATTAATAATCAGTGCCAGGGAATTTTGATGACTGCCACTTTAATAGTATAGTTTTAGATCTGGTAGATCTAGGCCACCTTCCTTTACATTTTTTTCATCATTTCCCTTGCTATCCTTGAACTTTTGTTGCTCCAGATGATTTTGTTACCTTTTTTTCTAGCTCAGTAAAATAGTTATTTGATAGTTTCATTGGTATGTCTTTGAATAAGTAATTTAATTTATGTGGAATTGCCATTTTATTATATTAGCTCGACCTAACCTAACCATGATCAAATGATATTTTTCCAAATTTTTAGATCTGAATTTATTTGGGTGAGAAGTGCTTTTTTATTTGTGTTGATATAATTTCAGTATCTATATTGGGGAGGTAGATTCCCAAGCATTTCATGCTTTCTATGGTTTCTTTAAATGGAATTTCTTATTCTTAAAAAAATTACTTATTTATTTTCATCCGTAAGTACATGTATATTTTTAAGTTACAAAATTTTCTTCCACTCTCCCTTTCCACCCCCACCCCCTCCTCTGTCAGGTTAGCATTTTACATACATATTCTGATAAATATGTTTACAAATAAATAATTTTTAAAATGAGAAATTAGGATCAAGGGAAAGAGATGCATGAGATAATTTTTATAAAGTGTTCAACAGATTCGTAAGGATTGTTTTTGGTTTTGTGTTCTTTTTTTCCTCTGGATGGGGATAGCATTGGTCACAGCCTGTCTAATAAACTTTCCCTACCTTTTTGAACTGCTGAGAAGATAAAACTTTTTTTTTTCTATCTCTTGTTCTTGAGCTTTGTAGTTCATTTATAGCAATACTGATTATTTATGTGGGTTTATTTTATATGATACTGCTTTGCTGAATTTGTTCATTGTTTCAAGGAGTTTTTTAGATAATTTTCTCAGGTTCTTTAAGTGTATCATCATATCACCTGCAAAGAGTGAAAGCCTTGCTTCCTTATTACCAATTCTGATTCCTTCAATTTCTTTTTCTTCTCTTATTGCTAGCATTTCTAATAGTATATTGAATACTAATGATGCTAATAGGCTACTTGGTTTCATTCCTGATTTTATTGGAAATTCACTGAGTTTATTCCCATTACATTTAATATTTCTTGATGTTGATAGATACTATTTATTATTTTAAGGAAAACTCCATTTATTCCTAACCTTTACAGTATTTTTAATAGGAATGGATAGTGCATTTTATCAAAGGCTTTTTCAGCATCTATTGGAATATCTTATGATTCTGTTGTTTTCTGCTATTAATATGTTCAATTATGTTGCGTGTTTTCCTAATATTGAATCATCCCTGCCTACCTGGTATAAATCCTACCTGATCATGGTATATTATCCTAGTAATAAATTGCTATTGTCTCATGGCTAAAATTTTATTGAAGATTTTTCATCAATTATTCATTAGGGAGATTGGTCTCTAATTTTCTTTTTTTTCTTTTTTCTTTTTTTAATTTAAATTTATTTTTATTAAAGATATTATTTGAGTTTTACATTTTCCCCCAATCTTGCTTCCCCCCCCCAAAGAGAGCACTCTGTCAGTCTTTACTTTGTTTCCATGTTGTACCTTGATCCAAATTGGGTGTGATAACAGAGAAATATTATCCTTAAAGAGAAGAGAACTCTAAGAGGTAACAAAATCAGACAATAAGCTATCTGTTTTTTTTTTTTTCTAAATTAAAGGGAATAGTCCTTGCACTTTGTTCAAACTCCACAGCTCCTTATCTGGATACAGATGGTATTCTCCTTTGCAGACAGCCCAAAATTGTTCCTTTTTGTTGCCCTGATGGAATGAGCAAGTCCTTCAAGGTTGATCATCACTCCCATGTTGCTGTTAGGGTGTACGGTGTTTTTCTGATTCTGCTAATCTCACTCAGCATCAGTTCATGCAAATCCCTCCAGGTTTCCCTGAAATCCTGTCCCTCCTGGTTTCTAATAGAACAATAGTGTTCCATGACATACATATACCACAGTTTGCTAAGCCATTCTCCAATTGAAGGACATTTACTTGATTTCCAATTCTTTGCCACGACAAACAGGGCTGCTATAACTATCTTTGTACAAGTGATGTTTTTACCCTTTTTTCATCATCTCTTCAAGGTATAGACCCAGTAGTGGTATTGCTGGGTCAAAGGGTATGCACATTTTTGTTGCCCTTTGGGCATAGTCCCAAATAGCTCTCCAGAAGGGTTGGATGAGTTCACAGCTCTACCAACAGTGTAATAGTGTCCCAGATTTCCCACATCCCTTCCAACAATGATCATTACCCTTCCTGGCCATACTGGTCAATCTGAGAGGTGTGAGGTGGTACCTCAGAGAAGCTTTGATTTGATTTCTCTAATAATTAATGATTTAGAGCATTTTTTCATATGGCTAGAAATTACTTTGATCTCCTCATCTGTAAATTGCCTTTGCATAGCCTTTGACCATTTGTCAATTGGGGAGTGGCTTTTTGTTTTAAAAATATGACTCAGTTCTCTGTATATTTTAGAAATGAGTCCTTTGTCAGAATCATTAGTTTTAATGATTGTTTCCCAATTTACTACATTTCTTTTGATCTTGGTTACATTGGTTTTATCTATGCAAAAAACTTTTCAATTTAATGTAATCGAAATCATCTAATTGGTTTTTGGTGATGTTCTCCAACTCCTCCTTAGTCATAAACTGCTCCCCTTTCCATAGATCTGACAGGTAGACTAATCCTTTATCTTCTAATTTGCTTATAGTATTGTTTTTTATGTCTATGTCCTGTAACCATTTGGATCTTATCTTGGTAAAGGGTGTGAGGTGTTGGTCTAATCTAAGTTTCTTCCATACTAACTTTCAATTTTCCCAGCAATTTTTATCAAAGAGGGAGTTTTTATCCCAATGGCCAGACTCTTTGTGTTTATCAAACAGCAGCTTACTATAATCATCTCCTGCTTTTACACCTAGTCTATTCCACTGGTCCACTACTCTATTTCTTAGCCAGTACCAAACAGTTTTGATGACTGATGCTTTATAATATAATTTTAGATTGGGTAGGGCTAAGCCACCTTCTTTTGCACTTTTTTTTTCATTAAGCTGCTGGCAATTCTTTACTTTTTATTTCTCCATATGAATTTACTTACAATTTTTTTCTAACTCGTTAAAGTAATTTTTTGGAATTTTGATTGGTAGGGCACTAAAAAGATAGTTTAGTTTTGGTAGAATTGTCATTTTTATTATATTAACTCTACCTATCGATGAGCAGTTGATATTTGCCCAGTTATTTAAATCTAATTTAATTTGTGTGAGTAGTGTTTTATAATTGTTTTCAAAAAGATTGTGAGTCTGTCTTGGCAAATAGACTCCCAAATATTTTATATTGTCTGAGGTTACTTTGAATGGGATTTCTCTTTCTAGCTCTTCCTGCTATTTCTTACTAGAAATATATAGAAAAGTTGAGGATTTATGAGGGTTTATTTTAAAACCTGCAACTTCGCTAAAATTGCTAATTGTTTCCAGTAGTTTTTTAGATTATTTTTTGGGATTCTCTAGGTAGACCATCATGTCATCTGCAAAGAGTGAGAGTTTTGTCTCTTCCTTCCCAATTCTAATTCCTTTAATTTCTTTATCTTCTCTAATTGCTGCTGCTAACATTTCTAATAGAATATTAAATAGTAGTGGTGATAATGTGCATCCTTGTTTCACCCCTGATCTTATTGGGAATGGCGCTAGCCTCTCCCAATTGAACATAATGCTTGTTGATGGTTTCAGATAGATACTGCTAATTATTTAAAGGAACAGTCCATTTATTCCTACACTCTCTAGTGTTTTTAATAGGAATGGATGCTGTATTTTGTCAAAAGCTTTTTCAGCATCTACTGATACGATCATATGATTCCTGATAGGTTTGTTGTTGATATAATTGAGTATACTAATACTTTTCCTAATATTGAACCAAACCTACCTTCCTGGAATAAATCCTACTTGATCATAATGTATTATCCTAGTGATGACTTGTTGTAATCATTTTGCTAATATTTTATTTAGGATTTTTGCCTCTATATTCATCAGGGAGATAGGTCTATAATTTTCTTTCTCTGTTTTAACTCTTCCTGGTTTAGGTAACAGTACCATATTGGTTTCATAGAAAGAGTTAGGCAGAGTTCCATCTTTCCCTATTTTTCCAAAGAGTTTATATAAGATTGGAACCAATTGTTCCTTAAATGTTTAGTAGAATTCACTAGTGAATCCATCAGGCCCTGGAGATTTTTTTTTTAGTTAGTTCAGTAATGGGTTGCTGAATTTCTTTTTCTGAGATAGGGTTGTTTCGGTATTTAATCTCTTTTTCATTTAACCTGGTCAACTTATATTTTTGTAAATATTCATCCATTTCACTTAGATTATCAAATTTATTGGCATAGAGTTTGGCAAAATAGTTTTGAATGATTACTTTAATTTCCTCCTCATTGGTGGTGAGTTCACCTGTTTCATTTATGATACTAGCAACTTCTTTTTCTTCTTTCTTTTTTTTATCAAATTGACCAGAGGTTTATCAATTTTATTGTTTTTTTCATAATACCAATTTTTGGTTTTATTTATTAATTCAATAGGTTTTTTTTGCTTTCAATTTTATTAATTTCTCCTTTAATTTTTAGAATTTCTAGTTTGGTACTTAATTGGGGATTTTTGATTGGTTCTTTCTCTAATTTTTTTAGTTTCATGCTTAGTTCATTTATTTTCTCTTTCTCCAATTTATTCATATAATCATTTAGAGCTATAATATATCCCCTGAGAGTTGCTTTGAATGGATCCCCTAGATTTTGGTATGTTATTTCATTATTATCATTATCTAGGATAAAATGGTTAATTTTTTCTATAATTTGTTTTTTGGTCCACTCATTTTTTAAAATGAGGTTATTCAGTTTCCAATTTGTTCTGGGTCTATATTTCCTTGGCGCAATATTGCATATGGCTTTTATTGAATTGTGATCTGAGAAAGATGTATTCACTATTTCTGCCTTTCTGCAGTTGATCATTAGGTTTTTATGTCCTAGTACATGGTCAATTTTTGTATATGTTCCATGTACTGCAGAGAAAAACATATATTCCTTCCTATCCCCATTCAGTTTCCTCCATAAGTCTACCATATCTAATTTTTCTAACAATCTATTTACCTCTGTAATTTGTTTCTTGTTTGTTTTATGATTCGATTTATCTAGATCTGATAGTGGGAGGTAGTAGAGTAGTAGAGTTTTGTTGTCTATGTCTTCCTGTAATTCTTTCAGATTCTCCTCTAAGAATTTGGGTGCTGTCCCACTGGGTGCATATATACTCAATATTGAAATGACTTTATTTTCTATGGTACCTTTTAGGAGGATAAAGTTTCCTTCCTTATCTCTGTTAATGCTATCTACTTTTGCTGCTGCTTTGTCTGAGATAAAGATTGCTACTCCTCCTTTTTTTAGTTCAGCTAAAGCAAAATATATTTTGTTCCAAGCTTTTACCTTTACTCTATATGTATCTCTCTGCTTCAAATGAGTTTCTTGTAAACAGCATATTGTAGGATTCTCGTTTTTAATCCACTCTGCTATTTGCTTAAGTTTTAAGGGAGAGTTCATCCCATTCACATTCAAGGTTATGATTGCTAATTCTTTATTGCCCTCTGTGCTATCTTCCCTCTGTTTGTATTTTCCCCCTTCCCCACCCACTTTTATCCATATTCCCCAGTGTTTTGTTTCTGAAAACCACCCCCTTTATTGTTTTTGCCCTCCTATATCACACCCTCCCCTTTCTTTCCCCTTTCCCTTTTTCCCTTTTCCCTTCCCTTCCTTTTGTTATTTCCCCTTATTTCCTCCACTTCCCTTCCCTTTCTCCATCCCCCCTCCCCTTTTCCCCTTTTAATACTTGAAAGGTTAGATGTTTTATAAGTTAACTGAGTATGTGTAGGTTGAATTTAAGCCAAATCTTATGAGAAGAAGATTCAGGTGTTTCTCCTCTATTCCCTTCTTCCCCACTGTTACCATAGGTTTTTCGTAACTCTTAGTGTAATGAGATTTACCCCCATTCAATCCCCTCCCTCCTCCCATCTCTTTCCTTTCCCCCTTTTTAGGGAGGTATTGTTTTTTTTTAGATCCTTCTGTCTAAGTCATAGAATGTTCTGAGTGTCTGTGCCTTCTAGTTCTGTACATTCTGTCGAATAGAGTCAAAATTCCTGAGAGTTATTAGAGTCTTTCTCCCAAGTGGGGTTAAAGCCAGTTACATCCCATTGGATAGTAGTCTCATGGATAGGTCATGAATGTCCATCATTTCTGGCTAGGTGTATTCTCTCTGTTAGAGTTACATTTCTCAAGGTTTATGAGAATCTTTTTTTTTTTACCCCCATGCTGGGGTTTAGCCAATTTCAACTTACTGGATTGCATTTTTTTTCTTTTGCTGTCACCTCCCTACTTTTTTTTTTTTTTTTTTTTTTTACCTTTTCATATGTCTCTTGAACCTCCTGTTTGATGTCCAAATTTTCTGTTTAGCTCTGGTCTTTTCATCAGAAATTTTTGGAATTCTTCTATTTTGTTAAATGTCCATCTTTTTCCCTGGAAGGGAAGGCTCAGGTTTGCAGGAAAGTAGATTCTTCACTGCATTCCAAGCTTTCGTGCTCTTCGAAATATCTTGTTCCAGGCCCTTCGATCCCTTAAAGTTGATGCATCCAGGTCTTGTGTGATCCTTACTGTGGCTCCTTGATATTTAAATTGTTTCTTTCTGGCTGCTTGCAGTATTTTCTCTTTTATCTGATAGTTCTGCAGTTTGACCACAACATTCCTGGGTGTTTTCATTTTAGGATCTTTTTCTGGTGGGGATCGATGTACTCTTTCAATAACTACTTTGCCCTCCGATTCCATGATATCAGGGCAGTTTTCTATCACTAGATCCTGTAATATTAAGTCCAGGCTTTTTTTTTCTCTTCAATGTTTTCAGGAAGTCCTATAATTTTCAGGTTGCCCCTCCTCTATCTATTCTAGAGGTCAGTGGTTTTGTTTATGAGATATTTTACATTTGCTCCTATTATTTCTATTTTTTGATTTTGTTTAATTGACTCTTGCTGTCTCATGGAGTCATTAGTTTCTGTAGACTCCATTATTTTTTGAGGGGAGGAGTTTTCTTCATTAACCTTTTTCAACTCCTTTTCCAATTGGTCAGTTCTACTTTTGAAAGAGCTTTCTATTTGACCAATTGAGGTTTGGAGAGAATTAATTTCTTTTTACATTTGCTCATTTGAGGATCTGAGAGAATTATTCTCATTTTGTAATTGTCCAATTGATGATCTGAGAGATTTTTTCTCCTTTTGTGTTTGTCCAATTGTGCTTTCTAAGGTATTAATTGTCTCCCCCAAATTTTTAAGCTACTTCCTTATTTCTTCAAGGTGGTCTTTCTGTGCTGGAGACCAGATTGTATTCTCCTCAGAGGTTCCAGGCCTCTCTGAGTTGGGGTCTTTCCCTTCCATGAATTTTTCTATGGATCTGCCTTTCTTCCGACCATTCCTCATTATGCTAAGACCTTGAGTTGGGTGGGGCTGGTTCACCTGGGCTTGGGATCTCTAAAGGCTTTACTGAGTGCAGTTTCTCTGCCTGGCCAGTAGGAGGTGTTGGTTCCCCTCTCTGGGGTGTCTGTGACCTTGTTTGTGAGGCCTTCTCCCTTTGCCTGAAGGCAGGAGTTAGAACTATTGAATTCTTTTTCCTTCAATCAATGGTGGGCTTTACCCTGGCCTGAAGTGATTCCTCAGCTGGGCTGGTTCTTCTGCTCACACACCTGGGCCTGAGGCAGAAGTAATTTTCCTTTGTTTGAGGAGAAGCCTCTGTGAAATGGACATGTGCCCTCAGAGTTTCTCACACCTGAGAAGCCTAGGGATGGTGTCTGCCTTCTCCTGCACCAGAATACTTCCCCCAGCCTGGTCCCTGATCTCCAGGAGGACAGCACCAACACCAGTGCCTCTGCTTCCCCGCCGACCCAAGCCCCTTTCATCCAGCAACCGCTGATCCAGCAGGTCCGGCTCTTGGGGCCTCAGACTCCAGGTTCCAATTCAGCTGTTAATCTGGCTGATCTGGGGCAGATCCTCCCTTGGAGCCCAGACTCATCCACCGGGATTCGTCCAAGGCTGCTGCAGAAGACTAATCCTGAGGTAGCTGTTCTTCTGGCTTTTCTTTCTGGCTTTTCTGGATCGGAATTCTTTTAAGAGGTTTGTTTCATGTGATAGATGGGGAAAAGATCAGGAGACTTTAGAACTGTGCCTGTCTTCTCTCCACCATCTTGGCCTGAAGTTGGTCTCTAATTTTCTTTGTGTGTTTTGGTTCTTCCTGGTTTTGGCAGCTATATCATGTTGCTGGCATAAATGGAATTTGGCAGAACTCTTTCTTCTCCAATTTTTAAAAAAAATAGTTTATGTAGAATGGAATTATTTGTTCCTTTAGTCTTTGGCAGTATTCATTTTAAATCCATCTGGACCTGGAGACTTTTTCTTAGGAAATTCATTGATATTTTTCAATTTGCTTTATTCTGAAATGCAGGCATTTAAATATTCTATTTCCTCTTCTGTTAATCTGGGCAGTTTGTATTTTTGTAAATATTCACCTATTTCCGTCAGGCTATCCAATTTATTGGCATACAGTTTGACAAAGTCGCTCCAAATTATCTCTTTAATTTCCTTCTCATTGTTAGTTAGGTCACCTTTTTCTTTTTGATACTGGTAATTTGACTATCTTCCTTTTTTATTCAGTTTAAACAAAGGTTTGCCTATTTTACTGGCTTTTTCATAAAATCAACTGAGTTTTTTTTATAAGGGCAATAGTTTTCTTGCTTTCAATTTCTTTACTCTTTCCCATGATTTCTAATTTGGTATTTATTTTGGGATAATTAATTTGTTCTTTTTCTAGTTTTTTTAGGTGTATACTCAATTCCTTAATCTCCTGTTTCTCTGATTTATTCGTATAGGTATTTAGAGATATAAACTTTTCTCTCAAAACTGCCTTACCTGCATCCTCTAAATGTTGGTATGATGTCTCATCATTATCATACTCCTAAATATAATTGTTGATTATTTCTATGATTTGCTGTATGACACACTCATTACTTGAGATCAAGTTATTTAGTTTCCAATTAGTCTTTTTTTGTCTTTTCATGACCCTTTGTTAATTTTTATTGCATCATGGTCTAAGAATTGTGTATTTATGGGGAGGCTATGTGGCATAGTGGATAAAGAACTGGCCTTGGAGTCAGGAGTACCTGGGTTCAAATCTGGTCTCAGACACTTAATAATTACCTAGCTGTGTGGCCTTGGGCAAGCCACTTAACCCCATTTGCCTTGCAAAAAAAAAGAATTGTGTATTTATAATTTCTGCCTTTATGTATTTGTTTATAAGGTTTATGTACTCTGATACAACATTGTCAATTTTGATATAGGTTCCATGCACTGAAAATTAAAAGGTATTTTCTTCAGTGTCCCCATTAAGTTTTCTCTAGATGTTTTTTTAACATTCATATCATCACAAAACAAACATTATCATTGTGACCTCAAAAACCAGATCAGGAATTCATGAAGCTCCTGAAATGAAAACATTTTATAAAAACTTGAGAGTACTACAATGATCTATGCAGCAATATTCATTTTCATATGACACAAAGTAATTTTGTTGTTCTAAAGTTAAATAATTTTTTTTGGAATTTTCACTGAGCATAAATAAGGCATATGGAATGACAATATTATAGCTTATATTTCTTGATAGTCCTAGGAATCCCAGATGATTTAGTGTTATTATTTTGCCCAAGTGGATATAATTAAGGTCTCTGTGTTTGCATATACATGTCTGTGAACAAATACATTCTTTTTCTAAGTTAAATGAAAGACATACATTTTAAAACAATATTTGGAACAAATAGTGTCTTTTATTTATAAGTCACATGTAAAGAAATATACACTGCAATGACTTATTTCATAAGAAATGTGACCAGGAGGAGGTTTTTATAGAGCCATGACCTAAACTGAAGAAAGATACATACATGTAGATGAAATTATAGATGGTCAAAATAGTCCAAAGCCAAAAGAACATGGGAGTACAAAAGTTAGAAATAAAAGAGTAATAGTTTTAGTTGTAATAATAATACAGTACATTAATAGTAATAATAATGTGTGAATTTCATGTATTAATACCAAGATATCAACAAGAACAGTGAAGAAAATTTTGAAATGATGATCATTTATGTAATTCACAATATCCCTTTTTGGTCATAATTGTTTCTATATTTTCACTTGAAAATGTAGAAAATTATTTCAGGAGGAAGTTAATATTATTACTTTCAGCTTTATTACCCAATTTAACTCTCCTTTACATTTATCCACGGAGTTCTGTATATTGTGCATGAACATCATTAAAGAACATATTTTATGGAAATTGGCAGCAAGATTAGTGATATAAAGGAGAAGGAATTATATTTAGGAAAAAAATATACAGGTGAGTTGAATGTAGAGCTACTCAAAATAGTGTAAAGAAAACAAATAAATTTGGTCTCAGATGAAACAAAGAGTACTACTGACTTTGACCATTTTACTTAATTCACTTTTGTCCTTCCTTATGTCTATTTTCCTGTGGTTTTCTTAATGAAACATGAGAGAATTTGATCAGTTTATTTTTAAGGTCACTTTTGACTTATAAGCTGCTGATGGAAATAAAGTATGATGTAATAAAATGTATATTTGTTGTTGTGAGCAGTTCGACTTTAATTATTTGAGTACGATTCATTTTCTGTGTATTTCATTAAGAGTCTTATTTTCTAAATGAATATGATCATTATTTTGGGAACTTCCTTAGATCATTATTTAAATTTGCATATTAACTTTTCTACTTAAATAAAAAAGTACAAAGGTAATATAGAGTTACAAATTATAAAATAATGTCAGAATATTGACCGAGGAACTATTAAATGCATTGAAATAATTCAACCCTTAAAAAGAAAACCCAATAAATTATTAAGGGACATTATACAGAGTTGACATTCCTAAATGAGTACCTTTTCCTTATAGGATTTGCATAATTCTGTAATTTATAAGCAGACTGATACACTAATATCTAATATCAAAACTCTCTAGATAAATTATACCAGAATTAAACTATCTAGATTCTGATGATTCTTCCTGCCCAGTTTAACATACTATATTAATAAAAGAATTATATCTTTCAAATGAAACCATTATTTTATTTTAACACTGAATTGTCAGTTTTTTCACAGCTTTCTGCAAGTGATGAGATTTTATTTCCTATAATTTTTACTGAAATAGTACTTTTTCTGTTATATCTTTTTGCTCATTCCACCTGAAATTATTTTCTTTTCCCCAGTTCTTCTGTAAATTTTCTTTTTTAAATACAGATGTTAAAATTAATTCTTTGTTGTTTGCTTGTTCATTAACTTTCAATTTTTTTTTAATTAATTGTGGTCCATTTACTCAGTTTTACACTGAGAAATTTCATCGGTTTTCTTTTGCTTTAGATTTTGTTGGAGGCAAGTAAGAGGGATGTGGGAATGAATGCAGATAGAGAGAATAGAATTATAGAATGTTAGAAGCCTGAAAGTTCCTTGGAAATCATCTTTTCTGATCACCTCATTTCAAGTGAATCAATCCACTAGAATTTGTTAAGAATCTACTACTGTGCTAAGCAATAGGAATTTAAAGAAAAAAGAAAAATTCCCTGGTATCAAGAAATTTATGGTTTCATGAGAGGGACAACAAAGAAAGTATGTATTAATAGGATAAAATGGAGATAATCCCAAAGATGAAATAAGAAATGATATTAGGAAAAAAACTTCTTGTAGAAGGAAGGAATTTAATTGACATTTGAAGGAATTCTGGGAAGCCAGAATGAAGTGAAGTTGAGGAGATAAAATGTTCCAAATGTGGAAGATTGGGTCAGGGCAGGCAGTGCAAAGACCCAAATTAGTCTGATAGTTTTTTGTTTTCTTTACCAGAGTAGCTGCAATAGCAAAGAGGCAGTGTCACTTAACAAGAGACATGTTGGAAAAAAATTGGGGGCAAGAAATATTTGAGAAGACTAGAAAGGTAAGAAAGTAATAGATTATGGAGGATTTTAAAAACCAAAGAAGACTTTATATTTGATCTTTGAAGCAATAGGGAAGCATTGGAGTTGATTAAATAGAAAGATCGCATGGTCAGACTTGTGTTTTTGGAAGTAATAGTCAGTGGACTTCCCCAACATAAAGAGATAATATGAGAAGTAAGTCTTAGCACTCCTGGTAGTTTTAAGACCTTACATAAATCAATTTAGCTTTCGCTATCTCCCTGAAATAAGATTCTATGGTGACATGTCTTTAGTCTATGCAAAAGCAAATCATTACTCATTAAAAATATAATCTGCATATTTATTCTTTCAATTCAATTACAATCAAAAACAAGTTTTCACTTTCACTTTCGTTTTGGTTTTGCAAGGCAGTAGGGTTAAATGCTGTGGTGAAGGCCACACAGCTAGGTATCTGAGTGTCTCAGGTCACATTTGAACTCAGGTTCTCTTGACTCTAGGGCCAGTGTTCTATCCACTGAGCAACCTAGTTGCCTTCACATTCAATTTTAAAACTCTGAATTTGGAATTATTCTACAACATGGTTAATTCATTTCACAAATCTATCAAACATGCATTAATGTCTCATTCTTTCATATTCCCTCCAACATTTGTCATTTTCCCCTTGTCCCATTAGTCAATTCAATAGTATAAAATAGTAGTACCTCAGAATTGTTTTCATTTGCATTTCCCCAATTAATAGCGAACATTTCTGTTAATATGACCATAGATTGATAGCCTGATCTGAAAACTGTTCGTATCTTTTGATGATTTATCAACTTATCTATATTAATTTTAATAACATTCTCTCCTCCCTTCTATCACTCCCCCTTTTTCCTATCTCTTTCCCCTTCTACTTTACTGTAGTGTAAGTAAGATTTCTGTACCCAATTGATTGTTATTCCTTCTCTGAGTCAATTCTAATGAGAGTAAGGTTCACTCATTCCTCCTCACCTCCTCACTCTTCCTCTCTACAGCAAAAATGTTTTCTTGTCTCTTTCATGTGAAATAACTTACCCTATCCTAACTCCTCTTTTCACTTTCTCCCATACATTCCTCTCTCTCCCATTAACTCCATCTTTTTATATATTATCCTTTCATATTCAACTCCCACATGTTCTGGTCTGAATATACACCTTCTAACAGAAAGAGTTTGTATGATTTATCAGCATCAACTTCTCATGATTAAGAATTCTCACGAATAATAGTTAGATATCACTAAGTCCTTATGATTACCCCTTCCTATTTACTTTTATAGGCTAAACTTGAATCTCATATTTGAAGATCAAGTTTTTAGTTCAGCTCTAGTCTTTCATTTGGAAAGCTGAAAGTTCCCTACTTCATTGGATATTCATCTTTTCCCCTGAAAGAATATCCTGTTTTCTGGGTGGTTTATTCTTGGTTGTAATTCAAACTCTTTTGCCTTCTAGAATATCATATTCCAAGCCTTGTAATCCTTTAATGTACCTGCTAAATCTTGTGTTATATTTACAGTGACCCCATAATAATTGAATTATTTCTTTCTGGTAATTTGCAGTATTTTCTCCTTGACCTGGGAATTCTGAAATTTGGTAATAATATTCTTTAGAGTTTTCATTTTGGCGTCTCTTTCAAAAGATGATTTGTGAATTCTTTCACATTGTATTTTACCCTCTGGTTCTATAATATAACAGTTTTCCTTCATAATTTCTTGAAAGTTGACAATTAAGTTATCTTTTTGATCATGGATTTTAAGTACTCCCATAATTTTTAAATTATTGCTTCTTGTTCTATTTTCTAGGTCAGTTGTTTTTGTAATAAGATATTTCACATTGTTTTCTTTATTATTATTATTTTGGTTTTGTTTCATTGTTTCTTGATTTCTCATTAATTCCTCAGCTTCCCTTTGTCCATTATTTATTTTTTCTCTTCCCAATTTTTCCGCTATCTTCCTTCCTTGATTTTCAAAATCATTTTGAGCTCTGCCATAGTCTGACCCCAAATGCTATTTTTCTTGAATGCTTTGGATACAGAATCCTGGGCTTTCTTATCTTCTGAGTGTGTGTTTTGATTCTCTATATAACCAAAGTAATTGTAAATAGATAGATTCCTTTTTTTTCTGTTTATTCATTTTCCCCATCTGTGCTCTGGTTTTGGTGTGCTTCCCAAGCTTTTGAGTATTATTGGGAGACCCCTGCAAGGACTTCAGTTCCTTTGAAGTCTTATGAGAGGCTCTGACTGCTCTCTTGGCCTATGCTCTGGTCTGTGCATGACCAAAAGCCCTCCCCTCTGCCCTGAAGCTGTGAGGAGGTTACCTGCTCCATAGCAATGAGGGGCTCCAAACTGGAACCGGGGACAAAGCACAGGATACCTGTCCCTGGGACATAGGAGAAACCTTAACAGTCTTCCCCCAACCCCTTATCTTCTGTGGGCTGAGTACTTTGGGATCAGCTGCTGGGAGGTTTCCTGCTGGGTGCCTCTGTAGGCTTGCTTCTGTTTCCTGGGATCTGGGCTGTGTTCAGAGCTGCGACTATGTTAAGAGCCAGGATGCCTAGGCTTTGTGTTCACTCTGGCTGAAGTTCCCCGCTTATCTTCCAAGTTGTGCTTGGTGCTTCGTAGGTTGGCAGGTCACTAAACTGTTTCTGCTGCCAGGAATTGGTGGTCCCAGGGACCTAGGCACCCCGTGGCTATTTCTGGAAGACTGGAACTCCTTTGTTCTGGCATGATGATCCTGGCTACCCTGCCATCCCCTCTAATCTTGTGGAACAGAGCCTTCCCCTAATCTTCCAGATTGCCTAGGGCTAGAAACCTGCCTCACTGGATCTTTCTATGGGTTCTGTCTTTTTTTTTTAGTTTTTTGCAAGGCAAATGGGGTTAAGTGGCTTGCCCAAGACCACACAGCTAGGTAATTGTTAAGTGTCTGAACCGGATTTGAACCCAGGTACTCCTGATTCCAGGGCCAGTGCTTTATCCACTGTGCCACCTAGCTGCCCCCTGGGTTCTGCCTCTTGAAAATTTAGTGTCATAATTTTAAGGTTTTTGAAATATTTTGGGGAGAACTCCTGGGAAAGACTGTTCTCAGGCCACTGTTCTTAGCTCCTCCGCTCTCTCCATTCTATATTTTAAGGGATTATTTTCTTTTGTGAATTTTTGTACCATATTTTCCATTTGGACAATTCTGCTTTCTAAGACAGTATTTTCTTCATTTATTTCTTTGTACCTCTTTGTTAATTGAGTCCAGTCTGGTTTTAAGATGCTATTTTCTTCAGTATTTTTTGTTTGCCTCCTTCACCTAGCTGCTGACTTGTTTTTCATGATTTTCCCAAATCACTGTCATTTATGTTCCCAATTTTTCTTTTACCTACATTACTTGATTTTTCAAACTCCTTTGTGATTCTATATCCTGACACCTATTGTATTTTTCTTGAAGGTTTTGGATGAAGAATTTTGACTTTGCAATTTTCTTCTGAGTGTGTATTTTGATCTTCCCTGTCACCTTAGTAACTTTCTAGGATCAGATTTTTTTCTTGTTTGCTCATTTCTCCAGTTTATGACTTCATTTTACTTCTTTGTTAAGATAGGATTCTACTTCAAGAGAGGAAATTATACAGTCCCAAATTTTGGAGAGGGTTTTTCCCAACTGTTTTTAGTGATACTTCTAGGGACACGCACATTTTTTGTCCTTTCAAGATGAAATGATCTAAGAGGAGATTTTTACTATTCTACAGACCTGTGTTTGATTCTGTGCACACAAGCAATCATTTCTGCCTTGGAAATGCCACATAGCTTTTAATTTCTATAATTTTGACTCTGTTCTCTGTGTTTAGAAAGGCCTTTCTCAGTGAAGCTTGTTTCAACATTTTTCCACCTTTACTACTTTGAACTGCATTTCTCTCCATCCTATCCTCCAATCCCCATTATTCTCTCTCTTCTTTTACCCTTTCCCTCCTCAAAAGTGGCAACAACCTCTGTTATGGTATTGTTCCTACTCTTCCTAGGATTACAAACAAGGACTGAAACTAAGACCCAAATAAGGGAAAAGCAATAGTCCTGCCTCAGAGAAAGTAGAGATTCCTATAAATCTCCATCTGAACCTTTTACTATCTGTGGATCAAGAGTTTCTGGCACTATTTCATTGGTTCACCAGGCCTGCTGCTGGTCCACAGGGATAGGGACAGACCTGCACTGGACCATGCTCCACTCTCACCCTGGCATGAAAGACTTTCCCTACTGACCTTCCAAGTTGTCCTTGGCAGTCTCTGGGCTTAGAAATCTGAAAACTTTAATTGCTGCTACTGATCAAATTGCCCTGATGCCTATTTTTAGATTGTTGGACCAGCTGTGGGCCATGTGCCTCACTGCTCTCCTCTCTCACTCTGGTGTAACAGATTGTTCCTGTTGATTTTCCATGTTTTCTTGGGCTGGATAATTGTTTCATTCAATCATTTTGTGTTCTGTCATTCTAAAATTTGTTTAGAGTCATTATTTAAAGGTATTTGGAGGGGTTTTGGGGAAAGCTCAGATCAGTGTTTGCCTTTATTTTACCATCTTGGCTCTGTCCCCCAATCTGTTCACTTTATTAAAGGATTAGATGTATAAAGGAACTCACTCATTGTGGAATAATTCTTGTTCTGAGAGTTCTGAGAACTTCAATGATTCTATTAGAATATATCACACTTATAGAGGTTGTTTCATTTTTTGTATTTTTATAACAAGCAGATAAAACAACGGTTGGCCCAGTGTTGATCAGTCCTTCAGTCCTATCTGACTATTCATATCTCAGTGGATGATAATATGACAGGTTCTTCTGTCCTCCACAAGTTCCCAAGTTTCCATGGTACTATATATCCATCTTACTCACTCTCGCCATCTCCCTTAACTTTCAGTTTTTCTCAGTATCAATCTTTTCCAATGAGACCTATTTTATCATTGTTTTCACAATATTTAAGCCTCAACTTCAATATTCAGTCTTTGCAATTGATAGTCAGAAGTGATTGCCTTTATGATTGATCTGATTTCCTTACTGTCCAAGGAATTCTCAAAATTTTTTCCAGCAGCAGAATTTAAAATAATTGATTCAGTGGTATTCATCATAGTACATCAATTACTACAGCTATACTGTACTGGGGAGGATAAAAAAGCAAAACCAAAGAAAAAAACAGCAAATCTTTGACTTTGTGGACCTTTTTTCAGAAAGATCATGTCTCCAAATTTTAGTATACTGTCCATATTGGCCATAGTTTTCCCCTCCAAGGGATGATTTTTTTTTTAAATTTCATGACTGTAGTCAGTGAAGTGATTTTTTGTACCCAATTAATACAAAATTTGAGACTGTTTGACTGTTTCCATTTTTCCCCTTTATTTTTCATTAAGTCATGAAACTGTTGCCAACATCTTAGGTTTGTTTTTTTTTTAACCTTTTAAACTAGTTTTTTTTTGCTCTCCTATTTCATTCTCATCAACAGGAATTTTGATCCTTCATTTTGTATCAGCAGAATGGTATCATTCACTTATTTTAAATTGTTATTTTTTTCATCATTCTGTTTGTCATTTCACATAGTGTAGGGGAAAAACCCTGTTGTCCGCCTTTCCCAATATTTAGCCTATCAGTTGTTTTGTGTTCAATTCTAACTTGACCTTCATCTAAAGAGGAAACAGGATCTTATTGAGGACTTGTCATAATTTGTTATGATTCACAAAGTTAAAGATTTTGGTGTAGTCAATAAAGCAAAAATAGACAATTTTCCCTAGAATATCCTTGTTTTATTCACAATGAAGTGCCTTTTGATTTTTGGTCTACAGTTCCTCTGACTCCAAAAAACCAGCCTACAATTCTGCTATTTCTTAGTTCACATATTTCTGAATCCAAGCTTACACAATTTTAACACATCCTTGCTGGTACTTGATGGTAAGTAAAACATGAGGACAATTGAACATTTTTTGATATTGCTCTATCATGCTATAATCAAGTTGCCATTGTTGAGTTTTCCAAATGTTGTAACGTATTGGTACAACACTTTAACAACATTAGCTCTTTGAGTTTTAAATAGTTCAGTTGGAATTCCATCACTTCCACCAATATTGTTAGTAATGCTTCTTAGGCTCCATTTAACTTTACTCTCCAAGTGATATTGTTCTTATTAACCAAATATTCATTGTTATCAATGATGTTAAGATCTTTCATGTGTGTGTGTGTGTGTGTGTGTGTGTGTGTGTGTGTGTGTGTGTGTTTTTCACCTTGTCAAATTGGACAGTTATTGTCTGGTAAGTACCTTACCATTTTTGTCTTATCATGCTTGGTTTTTGCATGAATTATTCAGTCAATACTTCCAATTTTCCTGAGAAATTCTCTTGTCTTTTTTATTATTTATTATTTTCTCTGCATATGATTAAGAATACTTTCTCATCTTTCTAACCTCTAGAATTTTGCATTCACTTGGTCATATTTTTCCTTTCTCTTTTGCTCTTCACTTCCTTGTTTTCTCAGTTATTTGTAAATCATTATCAGGCAAGTCATTTTCCTTTTTTTTTCCCTTTGCGGTGTCTTTTTTATATTTGTATTCTATAAATATTGTGAGTCTCCATCTATATCATAAGGAATGTTAATTAGGTCATAATACCTATATGGTTCAATGGTTTCCCTACTTTCTCCAATTTATAACTAAATTTTGAAATAAAAAACAAATGATCTGATCACATTCAGTTACTAATTGTAAAAATATTTTCCATTTTTGACTGAAAAGAATAGAATTAATCTGATTTGAGGCCTGTTGACTTGTGATGTTCAGGTGTAGAGTTGTCTTTTAGGTTATTGAAAAAGATTTTACTATAAGCACCTATGGTTTTACTATAGGTTTACTATAAGCACATATGGTTTTGCCTAGAACATAACACTTAGTCTCTGCTCTGCTTCATTTGTACTCTAAGGTAAAACTGGCCTGTAATCCAATGTTTTTTTTTTTCATTTCCTAATTTATACTCCTATTCCCTATAATGAATGTGACTTTTTAAAAAATAATTTCAAGTAGGTGTTGCAGGCCTTCATAGAACTGAGCAACTTTGACTGCTTTAGGATCAGTGATTTATTTCTAGGTTAGGTTACCATGATCTTAAATGATTTGCCTTGAATTTAAATAATTTTTGATATGACTCCAGTACTGTTTTTCTTTTTTATAGATATTTTGTTTTTTCAAATGCATGTTATGAAGGTTTTTCAACATTCGTCCAAATGTATATTTTTAAGTTTTTGTATTTTTTTTTTTACTTTTTTGATTTTTAAGTTAGAAAATTTCTTTCCACCCTCCATTCCCCACCCCATCTGCTCAGTGGCAAATAAACAGGTTAATATTGTACATATACATTTGTGTTAAACATGTGTATAGATTAGTCATATTCTGTATGAGGAATTAGGATTAAGGGAAAGAAATGTATGAGAGATATTTTTATAAAGTGAATGCAGTGTTCATCAGATTCTGAAGGTTTTTTTTTTTGTTTACTTGGTTTTTCTTTCTCTGGATGGGGATAGTATTGTTCATAGCCAGTCTAATAGGGTTGACCTAGCTCTCTGAACTTCTGAAAGGAACTATTGCATATGCGTCAGGGTTGATCATCTCACAATGTTGTTGTTAATGTGTTCCCTGTTCTCTTAGTTCTGCTCCCTTCATTCAACATCAGATCCTGTAATTCTCTTGAGTTCAATCATTTATGGTTTCTTATAGAACAATAGTATTCCATAATATTCATTTACCATAACTTTTTAACCACTCCCCAATTGCTGGGCATTCCCTCAATTTCCAAATCTTTGGCACACTGGGCATTCCCTCAATTTCCAAATCTTTGGCACAAAAAGATTTGATATGAGTATTTTGGAACATGGGACTTTTCCCATTTTTTATGATTACTTCTAGATATATTCCTAGAATTGGAACTTCTGGGTCAAAGGGAATGAACAGTTTTATTGTTCTTTGTGCATAGTTCCATATTGTTCTCCAGAATGTTTGGATCAGCTCTCAACTCCACCAGAAAAGCTGCAATATCCCACTCATTCCACAAGATTCATCATTTCCCCTTTTTTGTCATCTTAGCCAATCGGATAGATGTGAAGTGATACCTCATAGATGTTTTCATTTGAACAGTACTATTTTTTCTCATATTTTTATTGAGTATGAGGACTATTCCTTTCTTCTAAAGGATTCTTGCTCACAGTATTATATTTACTGATCACATGGACTAAATTCACCCATACTGGTCCAGGTAAGTTCAGTGACATAAAAGATGTCAAAGCAAAATCTTTATGTCTGTTTTCTTTTTTTCACAAACGGTTGCATTGTTCCATAGATCTTATATTCCACATTTCTGTGTAATACCGATTTTTTGCAATGCACACTTCCCTTTTGTCACCAGACATCTTGTCAGTTTTGACCTAGACTCTTCACTGTTACTGGAACTATTTGTAGTTTAGATCATAGTGGGTCCTTAATCAATAAGCTATAATTTATACCTTTCTTATTTGGTAATACCTTATTAGGCAGCTATATGTCCCCCAAAATAGAACACTGGTATTTGAGTCAGGTCATCCTGAGTTCAGATTTAGACTTAGTCATTCTTACTATCTTTGTGATCCAGGACAAGTAATTTAACTTCTGTACGTCAAGCTTATTTGAAAATACATTTCATGTGACTTTGCATGCATGTTCAATATCAAATAGTTTGCTTTCTCAAGGGGAGACTCTTAAAGGGGGGGAAGCATTGTGGGAAAGGGAGAATTCAGGACCCAAAATTTACTTAGAGGCAATTAGTTTGCTTAGTTAATAGAGACTGGGATTAGATTCAAGATGACCTAAATTCATAACTGACCTCACACAAACACTATCTGTGTGACTCTGGATAGCTCATTTAACTTATGTTTGCCTTAATTCACCGAAGAAGGAAATGCAAAGTATATTTGCCAACATAAGAAGAGACACAAAAAGTCAGATGTGAATAAATGACTGAACAGCATCAACAAAAATGTGCCATATTATATTAGAAATAATCTATTCCAATTCATCTTTCATTTATATTTTCATTGTCAATTGTTATCAATTTTTTTCTCTTATGTATTTTCTTCCCAAATAGATTATATCTTTCAAGGATGACAGCAAAGATTTTGTGTGTTCTAAAACACTCAATATATAATATGATGGATACTTGTTGACGTAGTACCTTTGTAGTGTACTTGAATCAAACTTATTTGAGATACCTAGAGATAAACTCTGCTATACATGACTATTCAGGATATATGTGTGTGTGTGTGTGTGTGTGTGTGTGTGTGTGTGTATACACATATATACACACATATATGATCAAAATGCAATAACACTAATTATCAAATAAAGAATATCACTTTTCTTATTCTTGACTAATCAATATGAGACTCCATTCTCCAACTTTGTCAGATTTAATGATAAATTCCATGATAAGAAATTATGAGATATTACAAATTTCAATGGTTTCCTTTTCTTAATGTTGTCAAACAAGTGTATATGTAATAATCTCTGATTCATCTTTAAAAAATAAATGCCAAGCTTATATGGAAATATGTTTTATGTAGTTTGATATGTATAATCAGTACCACATAGTTTGTTTCCTCAAGGAGGATTAACTAGTGGGAAAGATTAATTGAAACTCAAATTGGAAAAAAAGGAACTCATATTTTTTAATGTTGTTTAGAAATATTTGCCAAAATGAATTAAATATGTTAAAGAAAAATTAATAAATGGAATTGAACCTATCAGAGAGTCATACACATGGACACATGTAGATGGACATAAATAATTTGCACATTTTCACATATATACTCCATGACCAATATAGAGAATAAAATCAGTTTT
The DNA here is from genome assembly GCF_037893015.1 of Macrotis lagotis. NCBI lineage: Eukaryota > Metazoa > Chordata > Mammalia > Peramelemorphia > Peramelidae > Macrotis > Macrotis lagotis. Next base: position 365,780,415 of record NC_133666.1, on the reverse strand, counting down.
CTTTGCCACTTATTTTTGACCCACTTCTGTTGTCCAATTTGCTGGTACTAAAATCTCTCTTAACACCTTAATTATCAAAAATATCGTGTTCAACACTTATGATTTGAGTTTAGATAATAACCTCTTATGAAAACTTTTTTTATTGTTTTGTCATAATGAAGATAGTGCATTGATTTGTATTTTTATTCTTCATTATTTGAAATAAAATTATTTTAGTATATGATTAAAAAGGGAATATTCAAAAAATAAGTAAAATGCATCCACTATTCTTTGTATCTAAGGCTAGTTTTGCTTTCTTTTTTCTTTCATTCCACTCCATTTCTCTTCTTTTCTTTTGTCTTCTCTCCTTTCCCTTCCTTTCACTTCCCATCACATTTCCTTTCATTCCTCCTCTACCCCTTTTTATTGTTCCCTTCTCTCTTCTCTTTCAATTTGTTCTGTTCACCTAAATAAGATTAGATCTATTCACCAAACAATGTTATTTAATTACTTTTAGCTCATTTTCCCAGACTTTCTAAGTAATTTAAAAGGGAAATTTCAAGATAATGGAAATTATTCATAACTTCAAGCTCTATTTGGAAGAAGAAAAAATGAACTCCATGAGTTTTAAAACTCACTAAATTGAGGGTGCATAATTATGCAGTTTGACTATAAAAATATAATAATTTGCTTCTGCATTTTAGTACTTAATTTTAGAGCCCAATTTCAAATAAAATTCTCCCATAGCACTTCATGAAAATATTTTATCTTCCTTACTGGTATATAACCTCAATAGTAAAAAAAAAACTATCTATTATTACATAAATGTCATGCTACATATTTCAATTGAAGGATGTACAACTGGATTGTGCATGAATAATCTGTTTTTAGGTTATGAATGTACAATCCAGTTACACAAAAATATCAGAACAGAAATGGAAAACCACGAGAAGGAAAAATAAACAACAAATTTTAGAAAGTGAAAATGGTTTTCTTTGATATGCATTCAAATTCTTTTTCTAGATAGGGATGACATTTTCTATTGCAAGTCTTTTAGAATTGTCTTTGATCACTGTATTGCTGAGAAGAACTAAGTCTATTCGTATTTGTTCTCATGGTTCTGTTCACTTTGCTCAATATCAGCCCATTTATATCTTTCTAGGTTCCTTTTGAAATCTTCCTTCTTAGCACAGTTTTTAAATATGTAGTTAGTACATAATCAATACTTAGTGTTCATTGAGGTTGCACTATCATTATTTTGTAACTGAATTCATTAATATAAATTTCAGTGATACATTCAAGCAGGATATATTTTCCTCAGGAGTAACATAAGAATATGAAGCATTCAAGCTACAATACTCTATGAAAATGGTCAAAAAAAGAACCTAAATGTTTTTATTTTCAGATTATTTAAGTTTATTGTCCATTTTGGATTATTTAAATTCAATTTGTCTGGATGGAGTTTGGAAATTATTAAATTTTTGTTCTCTTTTAGTTGTGTAAATAAAATGAAAAAATAATTATAATTGAATGGCCTCTCCAATCATTCCAATTCACCAGGTCTTAGAATTAGACTCCATGTACAAATTTTGCTATAAAAACGACATGGAAATAATCACAAAACATAATAATGTCACTCCTGATTGATCTGTCAGTTAGCATTATGTCATGTAGTGACAGGTTTAAGTGATTTTAATACCATAACTGAGTGTTCTGATGCTGATTGGCAGTTTGATCAGCCATTGTCTGTGGAATTCAGGAACACTAAATAACATTGGATGTTTCTACTTTCCTATTTCTTTCTCTATCTACAATTCAACCATACAAATAAGTGTAAATTATTATGGTTCAATTAAAACACTGAAGTAGATAAATAATAAGTTTGTCTAGGTTATATGAATTACTCTTGTATATATCTAGGAATAAAGCGAATTGAAATTTCAACATGAGTTAACAATATAATATGGAAATTGAACAAAGCTGATGAAAACTTAGGATTATTAAAAGAAAAAAAATGGGGGCAGGTAGGTGGTGCAGTGAATAGAGCACCAGCCTTGGAGTCAGGAGTACCTGGGTCCAAAACCGACCTCAGACATTTAATAATTACCTAGCTGTGTGGCCTTGGGCAAGCCACTTAACCCCATTGCCTTGAAAAATCTAAAAAAAATATCCAAGAATAAGGAGGAAATATTTTTATTGTATTCAGCCCTTTAGAAAAAAATTTAATAAGCTGAAGTATGTGCAGAAAGGCATGGGATGCTGTCCTGAGTATATTTAGGCTAGAGAATAGAAGGGTTAATGAGGGTATCAAATTTTTTCCTTTAAGATTTTCAAAGGTTCAATTTGGAAAGAGGGACTATACTTGCTTTTTTGATACCAGAAGGCAAAACTAAGAACAACCACTGTATGTCAGAAGGCATAACTAAGAACAATCACTGGTAAATATTTTTTTGTTTGTAAAAGAAAGATTTTATTTATTTTGAATTTTACAATATTTCCCCTAATCTTTTTCCCTCCCCCATCCCCACAGAAGGCATTATGTTAGTCTTCACATTGTTTCCATGGTATACACTTAATCTAATTTGATTGAATCACTGGTAATAATTAAAATAAAAAACCTTTGTTTCCAATATTCAGAACTATCCCAAACACATATGGTATGACTTTTTAGGTAATGGATTCTCTTATGTAAATGCTGGAATATCACATATCCACTATCTTTATTTGATTCAGATAAAGTTTGAATTAAAATTTCATGATTTCATTCTTTCCTGACTTGAACACTCTATGAAGTATCTGAAATATCCTATGTGTAAAGAATAGGTTAAAATTCATTCTGACACTTTTTCAGTATTTCATATTCTGGATTCTATGAAATGGTGCAGCAAAGCTAGAAAAAGTCCTTTCACAATTAGATGGTAAGGAAATGCAAGATTTAGATAATATACTACTATATTCTTTATGAAATCCTTAACAGGATTTCATTTCTCTTTAATCATATTAGGTTTTTCAATTTCATAGCATTGCAGGGTACTGCAAAATTCTTCTTGAAGTTTTAAGCTTAAAAATAAAAAGTATACTCCTACCAAAATTGGTATTATAATAATGAAGATGATGATGATTATGATTAAAATGATGATGATGGACTTCTGGCCAAGATGGTGGAGAGAAGACAGCATAGTGCTAAAGGTCTCCAGATACTCCCTCATATATGATATGAAACAAACCTATTAACAGAAATCTGATTTACAAAACCCAGAAAGAAAAGCCAGGAAAAAGAAAATCCACCTCAGGATTTGTCTTCTGAGATCATGGGTGAGTCTGGGAACAGAGGCTGGTCTCTGCTGGGAGCACAGGACAGGACCTGTGAGACTGGGAGTCTGGATTAGCCTGAGATTAGCCTGATTAGTGGCAGGGCAGGAGACTGGAAGCATGAGGGTCTCAGAACCAGACTGGCTTGATCAGCACCTTGGCTAGAGCCTTGTCAGCCATGGGGGCATGGGCCAACTAGGGAGCAGAGGCATTGATTGTGGTGTTGACTATCTGGAGCTTACATTCAGTCAGGGTTGGGGGGAGAGTTCCAGTGCAGGAGAGCTGCAGACATCTAATCCCTGGGCTCCTCTGATCTGGAGGAACTCAGAGTCCCTGCCTTCATTTCAACTGAAGCCTCTTCGCAGAACAAACACAATTACAGCCCACCTTCTGCCATAGACTAAGGTGGGATCAGAAGAAACACTACAGCTGTGAATAAGGAGAGTGATTCCCCAAGGTATAGCCCACTATTGATCAAAGATAAAAGTACTCCTAAGTTTCAACCAATCCCTCCAGACCAAGGAAGAGGGTTTCAATCAAAGTCACAGACATTCCTGAGAAAGTACACAACACCCCCTACTGGCAAGCTGGAGACATCACACTCAGTGAGCAAAACCTCTAGCAACACATACAGTCCAACTGGAGATATTACACTCAGTGATTAAAGCCTCTAGGGATCCCAACACAAAACTTCTGTGAACCAGCCCCTCTACAATACAAGGTGTTAGGATTATGAAGAAAGGCCAGCACAAAGGAGGATATATAGATAAATTCCTGGAAGGAAAAGACACTAATTCAGATAGACCTAGAACCTCTGAGAAGAATATGTCCTGCTCTCCAGCACAGAAAGACTTCCTTGAAGAAATAAGGAAGGCATTTAAAAATCAATTGGAAAATTCGGAAGAGAAAATTAACACCTTGCAAGAAGAACAATTCTCTTCTGAAAACCTCAAATGGTCAAATGGGAAACACTTACAAAATAAAATTGACCAACTGGGAAAGGAGTTGCAAAATGTAAATGAAGAAAATTCTTCTCTTAAAAAAATAACGGAGTCTATGGAAACTAATGACATCATGAGACAGCAAGAGTCTGTTAAACAGAGGTGGCTAAGTGGTGCAGTGGATAAAGCACCAGCCTTGGAATCAGTACCTGCATTCAAATCTGGCCTAAGACACTTAATAATTACCTAGCTGTGTGTCCTTGGGCAAACGGCTTAACCCCATTATCTTGCAAAATAAAATCCTAAAAAAAAAAAAAGAGTCTGTTAAACAAAACCAAACAAAAATAGAAAAAGAATAGAAGAAAATGTAAAATACCTCATCAACAAAACCACTGACTTCGACAATAGATCAAGGTGATCTGACAATTAGAAGCCTTCATGAAAACATTGAAGAGAAAAAAAGCCTGAACTTAATATTACAAGATTTAGTGATGGAAAATTGCCCTGATGTCATGGAAGCAGAGGCCAAAATAGTTATTGAAAGAATATATCGATCTCCTCCAGAAAGAGATCCTAAAATGAAAACACCAAGGAATGTTGTGGACAAATTCCAGAAATATCAGATAAAAAAGAAAATCCTGCAAGCATCCAGGAAGAAAAAAATTAAATACCATGGAGCCACATTAAGGATCACGTAGGACCTGGCTGCATCAACGTTAATGGATTGAAGGTCCTGCAATAAGATATTCTAAAGAGCAAGGGATCTTGGAATGCAGCCAAGAATCCACTATCCAACAAAACTGAGCCTTCACCTTCAGGGGGAAATGATGGTCATTTAACTAAATGGGAGATTTCAAACAATTTCTGACGAAAAAGGCCAGAGCTAAAGAGAAAATCTGGACATCACACAGGAAGGTCAAGAGACACATGAAAAGGTAAAAAAAAGGGGGGGTAAAGAGAAAAAAAAAACTGCTATCCAATAAGATGAAACTAGTCATATTCCACCGTGGGAAAAAATTCTCATAACTGTTGAGAATTGTAATTCCATCAAAGAGATTATACTTAGCCAGAAGTGATGAACACACATGAATTATCCAAGAGCCTGCTATCGAAAGGGAAGAAACAGACTATATCCCTATTGGGGAGAAATACTCTAATAACTCTTGAGAATTGGAACTCTATTAGAGCAAATTTACTTAGCCGGAAGTAATGGATACTCATGACTTTCTATGACTCAGATAGAATGATTTAAAAACACTACTTCCTTAAAAAGGGTATCAGGAAGGAGATGGGAGGATGGAGAGGACTTAATGGGGTAACTCTCATTACATTAAGAGGTACAAAAGGCCTATTGTATTGGAGGGGAAGTAGGGAAGAGATGAGAAACACCTGAATCTTCCTCTCATCAGACTTGGCTTATAGGTAACTTACATAAACACTCAGTTAACTTAAGACACATTTTACCTTTCAAGTATTAAAAGGAGAAAAGGGGAGGGGGGGTGGGGACAGGGATGTGGAGAAAGGGGGAACTAACAGAAGTAAGGGAAGGAAAAAGGGGAAAAAGGAAAAGGGCAAAGAAAGGGGAAGGGGTGGATGTATGAGGGCAAACAAACTTAAAGTGTCCATATTCAGAAAAAAAATACTAGATAATATGGATAATGTATAAAAGGGGGAAAATACTATCACAGAGAAGACAGCTTGGAGGGCAATAAAGAGTTAGTGATTATAACTTTGAACGTGAATGGGATAAATTCTCCCTTAAAACATAAGTGGATAGCAAAGTGGATTAAAACCAGAATCCTACAATATGCTGTTTACAAGAAACTCATTTGAAGCAGAGAGATAATATAAAGTAAAGGTAAACATTTGTAGTGAAATATATTTTGCTTCAGCAGAAGTGAAAAAAAAAAAGCAGGGGTAGCAATCCTTATCTTGGACAAAGCAGCTGAATAAATCGATAGCATTAGAAGAGATAATGAAGGAAAGTATATCTTCCTAAAAGGTATCATAGACAATACAGTGATTCCAATACTGAATATGTATGTACCCAATGGGACAGCATGCAAAGTCTTAGAGAAGTTGAAAGAGCTACAGGAAAACAGACAGCAAAACTTTACTACTGGGAGACCTCAATCACCTACTATCAGATTTAGAAAAATCTAATCATAAAATAAACAAGAAGGAAGTTAATGAGGTAAATAGATTATTAGAAAACTTAGACATAATAGACTTATGGAGGAAACTGAATGGGGATGGAAAGGAATATTTTTTTTTTCTTCAGTATATGGCACTTACACAAAAATTGACCATGTACTAGGGCATAAAAACCTAACGATCAATTTCAGAAAGGCAGAAATATTGAATACATCTTTCTCAGATCATAATGCAATCAAAATCATATGCAATATTAGGCTAGAGAGATATAGCCCTGAAAGTAATTGGAAACAAAATAATCTCAATTTAAAAAATGAGTTGATCAACAACAATCTGTAGAAAAAATAATTATTTCATCCTAGATAATAACAATAATGAAACAACAAACCAATCCTATGGGATTCACTCAAAGCAGCTGTCACGTGATATATTATAACCTTAAATGCTTACATGAATAAATTAGAGAAAGAAGAATTAAATGAAATAAATAAGCAGCTAAAAATATTAGAGAAAGAACAAATCAAAAGCCACCAATTAAATATCATATTAGAAAGTATAAAAATTAATGGGGAAATTGATAAAATTAAAAGCAAAATAAATCCTATTGAATTAATAAATAAAACCAAGAGTTGGTTTTATGAAAAAAACAATAAAATCAATAAATCTCTGATCAATTTGATTAAAAAAAGAAGGAAGAAAATGAAATCACTAGTATCATATATGAAAAAGGTGAACTCATTACCAATGAGAAGGAAATTAAAATAATATTTCAGAATTATTTTGCCCACTTGTATACCAATAAATTTGACAATTTAATTGAAATAGATGAATATTTATAAATAATAAGTTACCTAGATTAAATAAACAGGAGATAAAATACCTAAACCACCCTATCTCAGAACAAAGAAATGCAACAAGCCATTACTGAACTCCCTAAGAAAACAATCTCCAGGGCCTGATGGATTCACAAGTGAATTTTATCAAATATTTAAGTAACAATTTGTTCTAATTCTATATAAACTCTTTAGAAAAACAGGTGAAGATGGAACTCTGGATACCTCTTTTTATGACACCAATATGGTCCTTATACATAAACCAGGAAGAGTTGAAACTGAGAAAGAGTCTTATAGACCTATATCCCTGATGAATATAGATTCAAAAATCTTAAATAAAGTCTTAGCAAAATGATTACAAATTATCACTAGGATAATATATTATGATCAAGTAGGATATATCCTAGGTATTCAGGAGTGTTTCAATATTAGGAATACTGTTAGTGTAATTATTATCATTAAAAAACCTATCAGATAATATGATTATATCAATAGATGCTGAAAAAGTTTTTGACAAAATCCTGCACCCATTCCAACTAAAAACACTAGAGTGTAGAAATAAATGGTTTGTTCCTTAGCATAATAAGCATTGTCTATCTGAAACCATCAACAAGCATTATATTCAATGAGGATAGGCTAGGGGCATACCCAGTAAGATCAGGGGTGAAACAAGGATGCCCATTTTCACCACTACTATTCAATATTTTATTAGAAATGTTTCCTTCAGCAATAAAAGATGAAACAGAAATTGAAGGAATTAGAATTGGGAAAGAAGAGAAAAAACTCTCACTCTTTCCAGATGACATGATGTTATACCTAGAGAATCCCAAAAAATCATCTAAAAAACAACTAAAAATTACTGGAAACAATTAGCAGCTTTAGCAGTTTCACAGGATATAAAATAACCCCTCTTAAATGCTCAACTTTTCTATATATGACTAGCAAAGTGTAGCAGGAAGAGCTAGAAAGAGAAATACTATTCAAAGTAACCTCAGACAGTATTAAATACCTAGGAGTCTATTTGCCAAGGCAGAATCAGAAACTTTTTGAAAACAATTATAAAACAATTCTCACACAAATGAAATCAGATTTAAATAACTGGGCAAACATCAATTGCTCATGTATAGGTAGAACTAATATAATAAATAATATTTGCAATTCTACCAAATATAAACTACCGATTTAATGCACTGCCAATTAAAATTCCAAAACATTACGTTAATGAGTTGGAAAAACGTGTAAGTAAATTCATATGGAAATATAAAAAGTCAAGAATTTCCAGGGATTCAATGAAGAAAAAATGCAAAAGAGGGTGCCTTAACCTTACCAGATCTAAAATTAAATTAATAAGCATCAGTAATCAAAATTGTCTGGTATTGGTTAAGAAATAGAGTGGTGGAACAGTAGAATAGACTAGGTGCAATAGCAGGAAATGATTATAGCAATGTGCTCTTTGATAAACCCTAAGAGTCCAGCTATTGGGATAAAAACTCTCTCTTCGATAAAAACTGCTTGGAAAATTGATAGTATGGAAGAAACTTAGATTAGACTAACACCTCACACCCTATACCAACATAAGATCCAAATGGATTTAGGATTTAGACATGAAACACCATATTATAAGTAAACTAGAAGATCAAGAATAGTTTAATCTGTCACATATATGGAAAGTGAAGCAGTTTATGACCAAGGAAGAGATGGAGAACATCACTAAAAAACAAACTGGATGATTTTGATTACATTAAATCAAAAAGCTACTGCACAGACAAAACCACTGTAATCAAGACCAAAAGAAATGTAGTAAAGTGGGAAACAATCTTTACAACTAGTATTTCTGAGAAAAGACTCATTTCTAAAATATACAGAGAACTGAGTCAAATTTTTAAGAAAACACGCTATTCCCCAATTGACAAATGGTCCAAGGATATGCAAAAGCAATTTACATATGAGGAAATCAAAGTGATCCACAGTCATAAGAAAATTTGTTCTAAATCATTACTTATTAGAGAAGTGAAAATTAAAGCATCTCTGGGATACCACCTCAACACCTCTCAGACTGGCCAATATGACCAGAAAGGACAATGATCAATGTTGGAAGGGATGTGGGAAATCTGGGACACTAATACATTGTTGTTGGAACTGAGAACTCATCCAGTCTTTCTGGAGAGCAGTTGATCCAGCAATACCACTACTGGGCCTATACCCTGAAGAGATGATGAAAAAGGGTAATAATATCATTTGTACAAAAATATTCAGAGCATTCCTGTTCATAGTGGCAAAGAATTGGAAATTGAGTGACTGTCCATCAATTGGGGAATAGCTTAACAAACTGTGGTATATTTACATATATATATATATGTATATATATATATATATATATATACATATATATATATATGTATATACACACACACATACACACATAACATATACGTATACATATATATGTGTATGCCTATGCATATAAGTATACATATACCTATATACACACACACACACACATATATATATATATATATATATATATATATATATATATATATATATGTATGTATGTATGTCATGGCATACTATTGTTCTATTACCATGAGGGATGGGAATTCAAAGAAGCCTGGAGGGATTTTTATGAACTGATGTAGAACCATAAGAACATAGTATACCCTAACAGCAACATGGGAGTGATGCTCAACTTTGATGGACTTGATCCTTCCATCAGTGCAACATTCTGGGATAGTTTTGGGCTATCTGCGATGGAGAATGCCATCTGTATCCAGAGAAAGAATTGTGGAGTTTGAACAAAGACCAAAGACTATTACCTTAAATTTAGGGAAAAAACTATCTTATTATGTAACTTTGCTATTTCTTATACTTCATTTTTCTTCTTAAGGATATGATTTCTCTCTCATCACATTCAATTTGGATCAATGTATACCATGGAAAAAATATAGACTGGCAATTGTCTTCTCTGATGTTGTGGGGGTAGGGAAGCAAGCGTAGGGGGAAAATTGTAAAACTCAAAATAAATAAAATCTTTGATAAAAATGGTGATGATGATGATGATGATGATGATGATGATGATGATGATGATGATGATGATGATGATGATGATGACCATGGTAGACACATATAGGGCTTACTGTGCTCCTGGTGCTATGCTTATTACTAACAATTATCTCATTTGATTCTCACAACAGCAGTACAGTTAAAGAAGCATCCTACTCTGACCAATTTAACCAATCTCTACCCTATCCATTGTTCAACCCAACAATACAAAAGGTACAATAACAAAATGAAACTTACCAAGCTTTACTAGAATATATGAAATTCCACAAAAATCATTTATCAAAATAAACCAAATAAACAGCTGCACACATGTTAAAGTATACTTGCCAAAACTGTGAAACAAGAGCAAGACAATGTGTTTTGCATCTGGGCAAGACTGTTCTGTCCATATATATAAGCACATTTATTTGAAAATTGGCAGATCCTGCAGAAACACACTTCATTATGATTTCCCTTTGTAGCAAAGTGGAATCGGAATTCTTTGCAATCTCTTCAATTTGAAAAATTGTTCTCTGTGAAAAAGGTAGAAAATATATTGCTGCAGGCTTATTATACTCTGTTTTAACAATGATGAGCAATTTTTAAATGGTCTGAATATTTACACATATTAGGACTCAAACAATGTTCTGTTTTCTTTGCCTAATTTTACTAAACTAAAGTAAAACAACTCAGAACAAGGAACTTATCACTTGTTTCTAGGTAAGTACTTGCATCATTGATGAGGTGCTTAGCATTAATTATGACCTGCATATTGATGTAATGACTAACTGTATAATTTGATAAACAAAGTTTATAAGTGTTTTCATATTCTTATCATCATAGATAAGGATATAACATTGAGAAAAGATAAGAATCTCATTTTTAGAGAAGTACCTCTTGGTAGATTTTTATAAAGTTTTTATATTTCCTTCTGATTCTTGTGACAATTGTATATAGAAATCATGTATACAAGAGGCAATAGCATAATTTCCTGACATCTCTAGGGTTTTCAGCAGCTGTTTGAAAAGATAGTGTCATCAGGACACAGTAAGGCAGTTACAATCTCCATATCCTAAAGTAAATCATGATCTCACTTCTTAAGTGAAATACTTCTATATCAATAATTTTCCCTCTAGTTCATCTGAAAGGTATTTTTATAACACAAACTAGCAACACCAACAATAACAGCAAAAGATCTTCTGTTTCATACATGAAGCCATTTTCCCTGGGAAAAATAACAATTTATGTGAGATAATGAATATAATTTCAAGTTTATTATTTATGTGGGACTGAGAAGAGCATAGGCAAGTAAAAATAATTTGCATTCTAATAATTGCAAATTTCATTTATGAATTTCTCTCTCTCATCTTTCCATATATATGACTATTTGATCATGAACTGATCTTTGCTTTGTAACATGAGGTGTTATTTTCTTGAATAAGTCCTCCTTTTAATAAAGTTAAAATGAATTATCAGTACAACCCACTTGAAAGCATCACTGCTAAATTTGGAGACAATATCTATTATTTTCCCTTTCATCATGAGATAGATTCACATTAATACTGATGTTATAAAAATACCAAAATGAATTTGATTCTAGTGATGAGGGAGTAACAAGTAATTAGTTATCAACAACTTCTCACATACTTCCACTTTTGATTTAGAAGTAGGTAATGACTGATATGTAAATTTTTTGCATGATTGTGCATGTATAACCTATATTAAATTAGTGACTGTCTCAGGTAGGGGGCAGGGAATGATGGGAGAGAATTCAATTATAAAATGTCTTTTATACGTAATAGGGAAAATAATAAAATATTCAAAATTTGAAAATGCAATATATCTTGTTAATGCATTACACAAATTATTCTAATTAATTTTCTTTCTCATCTCTTCTGACCAAACATTTAGAGTGACTAGAATTCTTGTTAATCACAGAATTCAGTGGAGTGATAAATTTTCTATGAGTATTCACACAAATATGTACCCCCCAAAAGTCTATATATATAATAAACTGGGAAAAATAGAGAAGGTGGGTACTAGAATTTAGAGAGGTATAGAAAGACTTCAAAGATTTCTCTTTCTTTAATATAATCTCAAAGTACATTGTAGTTCCTATTATGTCTTTGTTCTGTTCTCATTTGTTTTATGTTTATTTGTATACATGTCTTGTCTTCTATATGAGGTTAATTTTTTTAAAGAGGATAAACGTATGTTTTATTCCTCTATGGACTTTCTCATTAAAAGCACATTACATTGCCCATAGTTAAATATTTGCTGGAGTTTTTTCACTGAGTTTATGTAGTTTTATTTTATAACCTGCAACTTTACTAAAATTTATTTTCTTTTAAGTACTGTTAGTTTATTTTCCTTTAAAATCACATTCATTTCCCTCCAAACCCTTATCAGGAGACTTCTTTTATAGCAAAAGAAAGAAGAAAAAAAATCACAAAACTAAATGAAACTTACTGAATCTGACAGTATATTAAACCTCACATAGCTATCTCCCCCTCTATTTCTCCCAGTGAAAGAGAGGAGATCCAAATCAGAATCTTGGATTTGGCATCAAGATGATTCTCTATTTAGATCATTTAATCTGCTTACCTCACTCTGATCAGACTATCTAAATTTTTTCCTAGTTTTTTTCTGATTTACTCACTCATCAACTGATGTGGAACAATAATATGTTGAGGCAATGATGTATCTCAGTGTTTTTAGCAGTTTTCACAGTAGATGGTCATTTTTTCTCAGTTTTTGAAAGACTCTGCTTGACATCATATTATGGAAATTTTCTCTCTGCTAAACTTTGCCAAAATTTTCTTTCCTTAGATAAAAGAAAAACCTTATATTAGTAAGAACCTTCATAAACTCCCTTACCTTCCTCCTTAAATGCCTGCACTAACATTATAGAACCCCTAGTAAGTTTTTATTTTATCACTTTGAACTCTAGGTACTCCTGGGGACATAATAAAAAGTAAGATTCTAACGTGACTAAATTTTAGAGAAAAAAAATATTCTTTAGTGTCATTGAGAATATGACTAGTTCTCTTAAAGGCATATTAGACTTCATATAACAATTTTATAAATTGCACTTGAGATACACTCAAGCAGTTATTTATAGATAATCATAGAATATTCTGAATCAAAGCTGTGTGAAAAACTTGATTAGAGCAATATTCCCCAAACTGATATTTCCAGATCCCTGCTTCTTTGTTCTTGGAAAAGATATTTTATGAGAATTTTGATGGCAGAGACATGACATTTGACATTTGACAAATTTTCAGAGTGAAAATATAGGCATACATTGATATATTTTGGCCCCCAATTTTTGAGATCTCTTTTTTTTTCCCTAGGGAAGAGGAAGAATTATTCTGGAACTCCTTGACCACCAGGCACAGGCATTTACAATATTTATTTTCTAAATTGTCCCAGAGATTTCCATAAAAGTTTTGATAATACTGATCTTGTCACCAGTCCTTGCTCCAGATATTTTACCATTAATCTGCAATTGTTTGGAATTTTTTACTAAACAAGAATGGGAAAAAATAGCAGAATGCAACTGACACACTAACAAGGGGATTCTTGATGAGTTACAGAGTGAACAATATGATTTTTGATAAATCTCACAATTGCAAAATTGTGAATTGAAACTGAAATAATAATCATTCATTACTCTGACCAATGAATTGCTTATTGTTTGACCCAATAATAAAATGGGCATGAATCACAAAGGTAAGACTTCCTGTGGAAATAAATTGGATGAAGGAAAAGATGGTAATTTACCAATATTTCTTAGCTGTACTATATATGGTTTGGTGGTATAAACCATGTATCTTTATATATTTGTGTTATAGAAATATATATACAGAACTTTGTTTCTGTATACTGTAAAATTTGAATTTATGATTTTTTCTTCAGTCTAATTTATTTTCCAATTCTAAATACTAATTTTTTTTATGGCATGAAATTCTCCTGATTGGACTGGGATGTTGAAACAAGAGCAAAACCATGAACAGAAGTAGAGTCTCTGACTACTATTACTACTAGTCTTATTAGGTCTACTAGATCTTGACAAAATTCTGTTTCATGTGGTGATTGACTGTGATGTCAATTGAAGGTGAAGAGGCTAAGAGGCTTGAAATTTTCTCTTAATTCTGGAATACCAGCTGTCTTGATTTTGGATATGCTTAGAATAGTATGAATTAGATAATTTGAAAAGAAATTCCAGTTTTGCAATTATTCACATACTTTAACATTACTTAACTGTGTAACTTTGGAAAACTCACTAAATTTCCCTTGGATTCAGATTAGACATCTGTAAAATATAGATTTTTTTAAATTAAATGATGCCTGAAGTCACTCTTAATCCTGGAAGATTCCCTTTCTTACCAGGCTTTAGTGAACATTTCACTGATAATATATTTGGTCAGAACCAGTGATTTTTATCAGAGTTGCTCATGCTTGTCATTAGCCATTTAGTGTCTAAGGCAAGATTTAAATCCATGTATTCTTAATTCCATGTTCAATATTTGATCCACTATATAATGCTACATTCCAATGATAGTACAGGGCAAAAAGCCCCCAAAAAACAGCAACAAAAGAAACTGGAAGTAAAGAATTCCCAGGCTCTTTCAATGAAAAGATAATGCTAAGGATTACAGTTATGGAATATTCTGTTTAAACATAATAATGTTTAGAGATAATATTTTTAGTTTTTTTCTCTAAAATAATGGCAAGGTTAACAGTTTGCTATAGTGAATAGACCTGCAATCAAAGAAAACTTGGATTCAAATCCCAACTCTGAAATATAACAAGTTTTATGATGAAGATATGACCAAGATTTTCCCTGCCTCAGGCAATTCTATGAAACAGCAATCTTTAAAACTATATCTAGTGGTTCTTGAAACCATTTTACTCCATCTTCAAAGTCAGACCTATTTTTAACAATACAAAATTCACAATTATAACTTTATTTACTCTATGATATATGTGAATAAATATGTATTATATATATATATATATATATATATATATACATATATATATATATACCTATATAATATAATATATGGGGCAGCTAGGTGTTACACAGGATGCTCAGAACCTGGAGTCAGAAAGTATTGAGTTCACATTCAGACTCAGACTCTTACTAACTCTATGACCCTAACAAAATTACTTAATCTTGTTTGTTGTCTCAGATTCCACATCTGTAAATGTACTCGAAAAGAAAATGGCAAGCTACTCCACTGTCTTTACCAAGAAAGTTTCACATGTGGTAACAAAGTGTCAGAGATGACTGAAATGACTGAACATGAACAAGAAATTTACATTATGTATATATATATATATATATATATATATATATTAGCTGAAATATATATGTATATATACACATGTATGTATATGTACACACACATACATATCTATGTGTGTGTGTGTGTGTGTGTGTTCCAAAAAACAAGTTCTTTGAAAAGATGATTAATAAGTTTGAATTCTGTAAAGGTGTTATGAGAACAAAAATATTCAGAGCTGTTCCTTTAAAACTATAAATTGCATACATGTTTAACTAACTGTAATAGTTCTGGTAGTTTCCAAGATGGTCTGTTTTCTGATGAATTATTTCTGAATTCTAATATATCATTTCCTAAAAAGATACCTCAAAGAATGATTGGCCAGGTCCTCATGCCCCATTAAGTATTAAAGTCAAATTTGAGTTCCTTTGAGGGCATAGAAAATAAAAAACCAAACCTTTAAAGCATAAAAATGATTTCATGAACAAATTCGAATATGTTAAAATGAAAAAATAAACAAGAAGAAACTTGCAGATAGTATTTACAACTCATTTTCAAACTTGAAAGGCCCTCTGCTTCTCAAAGCTACTATACATTTTAGTGCAATCACATTAAAGTCTTTACATTATTAATATTCAATGAACTGACAGAAAACTAAATCCTAGTCTTCACCTCTCAATCAGTCTATAAGATTCAGTATTATTTCAATACAAATATGTAATTCATATTTTGGAAAAAACACAAGTTAAAAAGTCACAAAGTCTTCTCTTTCTATTCCTCTTTATAAGCATCTTTGTCACTACCAGGTTTTTATTTTCAAGAGGTCATTTTTTTCACTGAATTTTATTCATACTAATATTATTTGGAAAAACTTATGACTCTATATCCACTTTTAAAGTTATTGCTAATAGTTTAAGACTAACCCTAATTAGGAACATGAGCACATAATAAATAAAATGAGTATCTGGATCTACTTGACCTCTACAATATTTCATTTTGATGGGAATCATCAGCAAAGAATAATAATAATAGATTATAGGTATATAGCATTTTAAGGTTTTTCAAACCTTTCTCATAAATTATTCCATTTTAACCTCAGCAAGATTGAGATTTTGGGTCTATTTTCATTTTACAAAAGAGAAACCTGATGGTGAGTGACCTGTCCGGAATCACATATACATTTTGTCTGAATTGGATTAAAGCAATTTCTTCCTCTCAATCTAGTACACTAATGACCATGCCACATTCTGTCTGGGGTCTTCTTCCCCGGACTCCCGAGTGAGCTCCTCAGTGGGCACTGCTTCAGGCGTCCCTGGTATTTCCCTCCCCCAGGGATCAGCGAGGAGGGACTCAGGCAGACACTTCTTCAGGAGGCATATGTTTTATTAGGTGCAGAGGGATCCCCGAATAGCTCAGGGCGCTGGATAATATAGGGAGTTATTTCCGGGCTGCCACCCCAATCCGCCCCAAGGGCAGAACCTACCACCCGATTGGAGCAATGGACACAGGCCAACCAGGCGAAGCCACTGCTCCCCTTAAGGAGCCATGTCTTCTCTGGGTTGGTCTGACCTCACTCCCGGGGAGGTCCTATCCACCCAGGCGGTCAGGGCCGACCCCCGACAACTCCCCCTTTTTGTTTGACATGAGTATGTCTGCCTTGAGTTGCTCAAGGGCCCAACGCCCCATTTTTATAAACAGAGAAAAAAGAAGGGGAAACAGGCAACATAGCAATAAGGCCATTAAACACCAAGCACCAAGAATCAACAAATAATGCATCCAATGATTAAGGTCTATCTTATTTATCCAATCAGGGAATAGACCGTGATCATCCTCCATATCTTTCTTATACTGATCTGTGATATTCCTTATGGTATTGATTATTTTGTCTAACTCATCTAGATAGATAGGTAGGACAGTCACTGCTTGTGTGGTAAAGACATTACACCAATAGTCTGTCCTCTGTCCTTCGGGGCACACCCAATATGTCATAAAATAGTTCAGCCCAAAGGTTCCAGATGGTGTTGTTCACTTTGGCAGGGGCAGTGTTGTCCGTAGAATGAATGATGACATCGAAGGCTGCTGCGGCTTTCCAAAGGTGCATCTGTGGTCTGGTACTGTTGTCTTTCATCACATGCGGGACCGGAGCAGCAAAATAGGGGCCTGGGCCGCCATCCAGGAAATACACTTGAGTGCCGTTCACGTTGGGACCGTAGACTGGAACTCCTGTAGAACAAACCTGTACGGCTTCAAACATAGTTGGTGAAGGAGAGCATGGTGGTAGAGGGGAATGGGGTATTTCTTGGTTAGGGGACATTCCTGCAGCCACTCTAATCCTGTCCATAAAATTACAAGGGCCATCAGTTTTATTACTTTCCCAAGAGGCTTTAGTGGTATTGCATCCACCTCCCAGAATCCAATGCCACGTTTTATTGAACTCGCTCAAAGCCATTCTCCCTATAAAACTGTTATTGGGCAGAGGGAGTGACGAGACATAGTGTATATCTCCTTTGGTCTTATCAACTGGCGTCAGATAGGCCACAGGCATAAGATGTTGGATCATAGAAAAATGCAAGAAGTCACCATGCCCAAGATTGCTATCTGGTCCATGAGGGGTTTCTTTAAGTGTTCCATTTACCACCTGAGCACAGAGGGGGTGAGAGCCTGTAGTAAGGCATATCAGAAGATGCAAAGAAGTCAGAGTTACAGGGCTATTCAGATCATGTTTCTTTTCAGGAGGAGCCCCTTTAAGTCCTCCTAGCACTAGGTAGGCAGAGCCTGCTAACTGTAATTCCACTGGATCTCCTATCCATGTGGCTGGAACAACCATAGGAAACCCTGGTATTACTGTCCAATAAGTAAAATGAGTGGCCTCAGTAAGATTTTTCCAATGAAGGGGAATGGATCGGGAGTCAATGGGTTTTAATCTGCTTAATATTCCTAGTATACTTAGCCATTTATGTGCCATCTTTGCTTTCTGCGTCCTGTTGAGGCGCTTCCGTCTGCTTTTTTGGTGGTTTCTCTTTATCTTCTGTACAGGTCCTGGTCCACCTGGTGGGCACCCAGCGTGTCCCTTCACCTGTGTGGAGACACAAGAATCCCTTTCCCCATACCATCACCTGGGCGGGACCATGCCACTGTCCTTCCTCATCTCTCCACCATACTGTCGTGGGTTTATTTTTTGTTAGGTTTTTTGTCTGTGTGTGTATTTCTTGTGTTAGTGGAGTTTGTGGAGGTAGTATTTGTTTCATAGCAGGGGTAATGCCCTGATCATCACCAATCAAGTAATTCCTGGTGAAGACCGCAGTTGCTACCTGAACTGCAGTGAGTCTACCACGCACTCCCCCTTTTTGTTTAATGAGAGTGCGCTTCAAGGACTGATTGGCACGCTCCACAATGGCTTGACCGGTGGGATTGTAAGGGATACCGGTAACATGAGTGACACCAAATTGGTGGCAGAAGCGAGCAAAAGCAGAGGAGGTATAGGCCGGGCCGTTGTCGGTTTTTAACAACCGAGGTATCCCGTGGGTGGCAAAGCAGTGAAGACAATGAGCTATCACATGGTGTACAGCCTCACCAGGCTGCAAAGTGGCCATAATAAAGTTAGAAAAAGTGTCCATAGTGACATGAATTAAGCTGGCCTGAAAGTGGGTGACATCCATCTGCCAAATGTCATTAGGGGCCAGGCCCCGGGGGTTGGTGGTATGTACAATCGGGGCAGGCCGAAAAGGGACACAATGCCTACATTGTCGGACTATGCGATGAGCCTCTTCCTTAGGAAGACCATAAAGCCGTGCAAGTGTTTTTGCTGGGAGATGAAATGTGTCATGAACAATAGAAGGATCTGCATACATGACTATCTCACTTTTGATATCAGGGTCAAGGAGAGCCGAGTCAGCTATGGCATTCCCTGAGTAGATTGGGCCAGAAGTGGACACATGAGATCTGACATGTAAGACATAGAGGGGGTCAGAGCGGTGTAGGAGAGACCGTTGTGCTTGGTGTAAGAGATCTATGACTGCAGAATTGGACAAAGAAAGATCTGCTAGAGCTAGCTGTTGCAATAAAACAAAGCAGTAATAGCTATCAGTGATTAAGTTAAAAGGCTCATAAGCACACAGTTCTAAGGCTATCACAATGGCCTGCAATTCATTCTTTTGGGCTGAGGCATATGGAGTTTGTAACACCTTCAATATCTTCTTGTCTGGAATATAAATAGATGCTCTATGGTGTTTGGTAGCATCGGTAAAAACATTGACTCCCTGTACTGGTTGAGGAACTAATGGGTTGGAGGGATACTTCAAAGGGAGTTGCAACCATCCTCGTAATGAGGGAGGTGGATGACCCTGAGAAGTGGGATAAGTAGACAATAACATGGCCCACTCCTCTGAATTCTGTGCTAGATGAGTAAGTATTGCAGGATCTTCCTGGAGCAGTAACATAGGAATGGTGCCAAAAATAGTGATCGCAGCTTCTGCTGCTTTCAAAAGGAGTTGTGCATCCACTTCAAACTTGGAAGGTATAGACTTAATGGGTTTTGATGAATGTACCCATTGTAAAGGACCTGTAACTTGGAACACTACTCCGGCCTTACCCAATGAAGGATGACACACCAAAGTTACATAAACCGGAGCGGTTGGATCTAATCGGGCAACAGTTGATGTGGATGCCAAGTCCTGTATCTGGGTAACAGCTTCCATGGCTGCAGGGGTCCATGTACGGGGCGAGTTCAAATCAGATGAGCCTTTTAAGATATCATACAATGGATACATCATATCATTGGAAATAGGAACTACATTCCTTAGCCATTGGATTGAACCAATTAATTTCTGAAAGTCATTTAATGTAGAAACTTGAGCTGTATCAATCTTAGGATATTTCTTCACTAAATCCTTGTATACCTGATGTCCTAAATATGTGTAAGGAGGTTCTGTTTGTATCTTTTCAGGGGCAACTTGTAACCCATATGCTGCTAGGGCTGAGGTAATCTTTTTTAAAATAAGCGAGACAACAGTCCGGTGGGATGCAGAAATTAATATGTCATCCATATAATAAATAATAATGGCTCCTGAGTGTTCTCGCCTAATGGGCATCAAAATCTGTGCAACATAAACCTGACATAGAGTGGGACTGTTTGCCATGCCTTGGGGAAGGACTTTAAACTGAAAACGCTGAGCAGGTTCTTGATAATTTACAGCAGGTACACTAAAGGCGAAGCGCTGTCTATCTACAGGGTTAAGGGGTATACTATAAAAACAATCCTTTATATCTATAACAGTTATGGGCCAAGCCTTTGGAATGGCAACTGGAGAAGGTAACCCAGGCTGGGTGGTACCCATAGGTTGTAAGGTGGCATTTACCTTTCTTAGATCTACTAACATTCTCCATTTCCCACTTTTCTTTTTGATTACAAAAACTGGGGAATTCCATGGGCTGGTGGATGGCTCTACTTGTCCAGCCGATAAAAGTCCTTGTACTATGTTAGCAAGGGCCTGTAATTTCTCTTTGGTGAGGGGCCACTGATCTACCCAAACCGGTTTGTCAGATCGCCACGTCAGCGGTATGGGTTGCGGCCCTCCAGTGACCCCTAGTGGTTTAAAGCTGTGTCTGTAGTTAGGGACAAGCCCAAGGTTTGCAAAACATCCCTCCCCCATAGGGACATAGGAATAGGAAGTACCAAAGGGCGGAAGATCCCTGCCACATCATCACTTTTCCATTTTAGAAATCTTAGGGACCTTTTCGCCAAAGTACCTCCTGAAACTCCCGTGATGTCTTGGGGAGTTTTTGAAAGTTCCCAACAGGGCTGCCAATCTTTTGTGGATATCACCGAGACATCAGCACCTGTATCAATTAAACCTACAATCTCTCTTCCCTCCACTATAAGTGGTAAAGTGGGACGGTGGGCTGATATAGCCTGTGTCCAGGCCACAAATGTGTCCTCATGGGTACGCTCTCTCCAATCCTTATCTATCCAGGGGAGGGAAATAGCAAGAGCAACAGGCTCACCGCCTTTTAGCTCTATTGGGTAATGATGGGGATTTGTAACAGTTATAGAAGTCTGGCCTGGGCTTAGGAGCTGTGTGTGGACAATGACCTGGGGAGCGAGAGCAGTTCCAATCACTAAACGGTGGAAGTCCCTAGGGGAGGCTTTAACAGTAGTCGTAGTCCATGGGCTCAATTCTGTGCTCTCTGAGAGGGGAATAGTAACCGAGGGATTTAGCAGATCAGCCCTGGGGTCGGGCCCTCGGCTTCTCGACCCCTCTTCCCATTTCCCTGTGGCCCACCATTGCTATACTTCTGGTTTCTGTTTTTCTGCCTACAATGCTTTGCTATATGACCAGGTTTACCACAGACAAAGCACTTCATTGCACTCTTCTGGGAATTACGGCACTCAGCTTGAAAGTGACCGGTCTTTCCACATCGGAAACAATTTCCTTTACCCTTTGATCTAGGCACTAAGTTTGTGGTTTGTAAAGCATTAGCGAGGAGATTAATAGAGGTTTGGAGAGGGTCTGGGGGAGGTTCCTCATCTAGGGCCTTATCAATTATCTCCTCTAAGGAGGGGTCAGCAGGCAGAGTAGCTAGCAAGCCTTTTGAATGAGTTAGTCCTCCCTTTATTAACTGAATGATTAATGGTTGTGCTGCATTCCCTGTCCCGAATTTCCCTTCCACGGTGGTCTGCACTCTGCTGATAAAATCTACAGCAGACTCCCTATTCCTTTGTTTCAGTTGTTGCAGGGGGGTCGTGGCTGCTCGAGCCAATTTGTTCAGGGCATTCAGTCCTGCTATCTGCACTGCCCTGACAATGGGTTCTGAAAGTTGTAATTGAGCGTCCACAGTGTTAAATTGGCCACCTCCAGTAAGTTGGTTAGTGATTAAGTCAGAGTTATTTGGGTCTATGATCTCAGCCTGTAGCCTGGCCTCTCTCCGCCAGTAGGCAGCCCAGGCGGTGTAATGAGATGACTCCAACACCGCCTGTAAAGTTTCGTCCCAATCTGTGGGGAGCCAGGCGGCGGTCTGAATGTTAGAACTTATGAGCCGTTTTACATAGGCAGATCCTGGCCCATAATTATGAACTGCCTCTCTGAGATCTTTGATAAATTTGTACGGTATTGGGCGGTGAACTCTAACCTGTTGGCCATTTTCTCTTTGCACAAATACTGGGTAAGCAGCTGCTGAGGAAGTAAGATAGTCTAGGTCTTCTTCCTCTACTTCCTCCCCATCCTCCAAAGCCTTATGATGGCCTGCTGTAACCGAGTCCGGCGGGGTGTCTGGCTGGGGACGGTCGCCCCAGACCCTTCCTTTCCTGCCATCAGTGCATGTCTCCAGCCATCTGCACCCAGACCGCATATCCCTTGCTTCTCTGTGTGTATATTCATTTGTTTCACTATCTTAATTTCACTCTTTACCGGGGCAGGCAGCCGACTCGCGGCAGCCAATTCCTCCCAAGGGTATTTGGGGGCTGGTTCCCTCAGGTCGTCAAGCCCCTCATCTGGGGGCGGGGGCCATTCAGGTTCCCCTAGTAACGAGGGCCCTGTTTGTGTTTCTCCGGGCACGGCTCCCAGTGGGGGCTGCGGGTCAAGAGCCGCAGCCACCACGGAGTAAATCACAAAGTCCGTGTCCGATAGAAAGCCAGGTTTTTCTGTGTTATAAGAGGCCATTTGAGTTCCTACCACTCTCCATTTCTGAGGGTCAATGCCGGTGTGGGAGACCCAAGGGGAGACAACCAATATTTTTTCCACCCAATCCTTACATTCTTTTATACGGACTCTTATGCCATGAGTCTTTACTAGTGCATGTACTTGACATGCTAATACTCCTGAATCCTCTGGCTGTAAATGCTTAGACATTCCTTTGCCCATGTTTACTCCCTCTAGGTGTCCCGTGGACCTAGGGTGTCTGCCTCTTCTGTTTTTACTTAAACAGGCTTACCTCACTCGGCGGGGTCTTCAGGTGTCCCTGTTCGGGGGCCAGTTCTATCTGGGGTCTTCTTCCCCGGACTCCCGAGTGAGCTCCTCAGTGGGCACTGCTTCAGGCGTCCCTGGTATTTCCCTCCCCCGGGGATCAGCGAGGAGGGACTCAGGCAGACACTTCTTCAGGAGGCATATGTTTTATTAGGTGCAGAGGGATCCCCGAATAGCTCAGGGCTCTGGATAATATAGGGAGTTATTTCTGGGCTGCCACCCCAATCCGCCCCGAGGGCAGAACCTACCACCCGATTGGAGCAATGGACACAGGCCAACCAGGCGAAGCCACTGCTCCCCTTAAGGAGCCGTGTCTTCTCTGGGTTGGTCTGACCTCACTCCCGGGGAGGTCCTATCCACCCAGGCGGTCAGGGCCGACCCCCGACAACATTCTCCCTTGGATTATCAGAAAACAAAATAAAAACTCTTTGCTATGAGAGACAAAGAGAATATGGCAAAGAGAACCAAAAGATCAATGAAAATCTGAGGGATCTCACTTTCAACTCAAAACCTTAGGGAAGATATGCTTTAAAGAGGTCAAAGTTAACCAACAATGATATTTGAACAGTATTTTTCCCTTCCATACTGAGACTTTTCTAAATTAAACCACCTCTTAATAATGAGTGGATTCACCTTCAAATTTCAAAACTCTTTTTATGGATCTAATAATATACACATATGTGGATAAGTACATACACACCTTTCATGTGCTGATACTGCTCACACATTAATCCTGCATATTTATTGACAACTTACTGACATTTCCCATGTTGTTTTGTTAAAGTTGGTGCTGTTTACTTAGGATTTACTCAGTCACTCCTAAACTGATGCAGACATTTCCAGTCTTCAGGTTTTTTTCCTTTTTTTTTACCCTAGAATAATAGTCAACATTGAATTTAGTGAGTTTCAAGGAGAGACATCACAGAAAACTAGGACCAAGAATGTAAATAGCTTCAGTGAATTACATGGTGCTATATTGTTATGGCCTTGAAGGACTTGGTAGTTCATGCTTACTCTTTTCAAACAGTGTGCTTTAACCTTTGGTTAATACAAAGTGTACTATACTTGCAAAATATTTTATATCTGGCTATTCAGTGACAGGAGTTAGCCTCCTTGAAAGGGTCCTTAGCCTATCACTTAGTCAAACAAAGTAGTAGAATGTGTGACAAATAGTTTTGTTGTTTCCCTCACTGTTCAAATTAAATAATTAAATTTGCAAGCATAGATAAGATTAAATCTTAATACAAATGCAATAATTTTATGTGGACAATACTAGGTAGGCTGACTTGACCCAATGATATTCATATGTAGCATGTTAAGGAATTAAGGGGCTGATTGACATATCCACAGTCATGAAACTTTTATAATAATAAAAACGATTTTGACTCAAGATGTGCTTGATCCCAAGGCTGGAACTTTATCCTTGATGGTATACCGTAAATGCTGCTAAAATGTCAGAGGATTAAAAAATAAAGAAAAAAATCAAAAATAAAAACCCCATTAAAATACTATCCTTCAAAAATTTTTATTGTTTCAAATAATATCTTTGTTCCCTAGTTTCTCCCCTAGTAACATTCTGAAAAGAAAGGATGTGCAGTGAACTTAATAGGAATAGGGATGACTTCATTTCAAGCCCTGTCTCTGACATATCATGGAAGTGGAACCATGGACATCACACACTGACAAAATCATGGGTCCTCACCAAAATACATTACCATTGAAGCCTAAGGAAGGTAATAAACTAATAAAATAAAACAAAATATGTTGTAATTGCTAATGTTTATAAAATGTAATGATATTTCTTAAGTTTGTAAAGAATTTTACTGATACTAGGCATTTAACAAACCCATGATTTTAGATTTAGAATCTCCAGAGGCATTTGTATCCAATTCCAAGTTGGTTGGTCATATAGGCAGACAGGTTGTCAGTCAATACACATTCATGTAATACTTCCTATGTGCCATTAATTGTATTTTCTATGGAATTAGGCAAAACAAAAGAAAGACATAAAATGGCTTCTGCCTTCAAGGAATCATTTTCAAGGGGGGGGGAAGAAAATATGCAAATAGCTATATGTATATAAGATAAATATTGCATAAATATGAGATAATCTTAGGGAAAAAGACATAAACAACTTAAGGGTAGGGAGAGGATTTGGGGGTGAAAAGGAAGTTGGAAAGGGCTTCTATAGAAGATTTTCAGGAGTTCTTCAAGGACATTTGTGAAACTAAGAGGTAGAACTGTAGAGAGGGAGAACATCCTAGGAATGGCTAAAATATTTTTCAAAGTTAATGAGCTGTGAAACAGTGGGTTGAGGAACTGCAAAGGAACTGCAAACAGGTCTACAAAGCTGAGAGTGGAAAAATAAGAAGAGAGCCAGGACAGAACACCATCCTGAATAAATAGAGAATAAAGTATCTAGGAGGAGATGTTGATTAACTGTATCAAAGGCTAGATTAAGGTGTAGAAAGACAAAATTTTGAAAATCCCATTAGAATTGATAAACAAGAAATAATTGTTTCTTTGGGAAGAATAATTTCAGTTCAGTGATATGTTCTGAAACCAAAATGCAAATGATATAAAATTAAGAAGTAAATTTGATAGGATATCTTTCCATAGGACTTTAGTCAGGAATGTAGGAAGAAACACTGGATGTTATCAAATGGGTGTGGTTAGATCAAGTGAGGAACTTTTTTTAAGGATAGAAGAGACATGGACATTTATGTATGAAATAAGGGAGGATCTGTTGAATATTTAGAGATAAAGTATTAGATACCTAGAGACTAGGTATTTTATTCAGGGCAATCTAATTGAGAAGATAGAAGATGGAGAGGAAAGAAATCAAGAATGGATTTTGTAATGTTTCTACTTAAATTTAAAAGGGATGTCCCAGGAATTAAGGAAAAAAATATTGAGAGAGGATGTCTGAGAAATTTGAGCTAATGAAGGGAGGAGAAGAAGGAATTCTCAATAATTGACAGTTTTTTTGTGAATTATGAAGCATTGTTCTCTAATGAAAAGATAGGGCAAGGGATATTGTGGAAGGTTTGATAATTGAAGAAATTAGTTGAAATTGTCACTGTTGTGAATGTGATTGTGAATCAATTAAAGATGTTTAAAGGAATTTCCTTGTAGTGTGGATATGTTTGACATTATATGAAATAAATTTTGTTGTGAATTTTGCCTGTGTTATTATAAGTTCCTTGGGACTCCTTGGTATTTAAGCACTTCCATGATTCAACATTTAAAGATAGAATTGGGGAGCAGCTAGGTGGCATAGTGGATAAAGCACTGGCCTTGGAGTCAGGAGTACCTGGGTTCAAATCCGGTCTCAGACACTTAATAATTACCTAGCTGTGTGGCCTTGGGAAATCCACATAACCCCATTTGCCCTGTAAAAAACTAAAAAAAAGAAAGAATTGCCAGAGATAATTGTGTGCAGCTTCCATTTAATCAGTCAGCTAATAGGCAATTATTGAATATTTGCCTATAGCCAGTCACTGTACGTTCTATGGAATACAAAGACCAAAAAAAATATAAAAATGATTTGTGCCTTTAAGAACTCACTTTCTACTGACAAATACAAATAAGTAAATACTCACAAAATATATAGAGTGTAAAAGGGATTCCTCAACATACCAGTAGGAGCAATGGAAAATTGATAGTAGGAGTGACTCAGATTTGTATTTAACAAATTATGATCAGCAGGAGCACAAGAATTACAGGAGAGTTTGTAAAATTGAACTGCTTCAGGAAGGCATTGAGATAGAAAAGGTAATGACTTCAGAAAGAACAGAGCAGTGGAGGACTTAAAGATTATGATACAGGGCTATAATGCCTAGGGAAGGATAGAAAAAGAAAAGATAATGGTCAGATATAGAAACATTTGAATTTTGTGGGCCAGGATCAAAGGCATGACCATTTCTGTCTGTAGAAGAAGTAACATGAAATGGGACTATTAATTCATGGGAAATGAAGAGGTTGTGTAGTACAGGGGGAATTATAATTTTTAATGAAACTTCAGTCTATTCTTTAAGTGTTCTAGTAGAATTGCATATGTCCTCTAAATGGCTTACATGAAATCTTCCCAAATAGCAGATAAATGGGCTAAATGATTTCTCATTCCCAAAACTACTTTTATTTCTGTTTGTATGATATTAGAATTTTTTCATTTTAAAATCTAATAAATAATAAATATATCTATATATAAAGAGACTGTATGGTATAACTGATAGACAGATGACTATGAAGTCAGACAGACCTAGATTCAGAATTTATGTATGAAATATTCCAACTCTTTGATCTGAGCAGGGCCCTTAATGACCCAGTACTTTTTAAAGCCTATGACTTTCAGAGAAGGTATGACTTATATCAGAAGAAAACCTTTTCTCATGTTGGAATTTTGGTAGTAATGAAATCATAGTGCTAATCCCCCATTTCTTTACTATAACTATTGGACATTTCAATCTCTATATGTGGAAACTAGTATTTCATTGTACAATATAATTTATATTTTTCTGGGAAATAATATTTTTCAGTTGAAACAAAAGCATTAACCTTGTAATATTATTTTAAGTTAGAGTAATAGTTCTGTTTACTATATTTCTTCACCCATTTTAACTAAGCATGACTTTATTAAGTTAATTTTATTTTTGAATCAATGATAGAATTACCAAATAACTTCTGATCTAAGCACAGAACTTAATCATGGAGGTCCTGATGTGGTTCTTCAATTCTAGAACTTAAAAATTTCTTTTTTAGAGTACATATCAGTGAATTTTAAAAATTATAAGTTTAATCATAGTTTTTAATATAAATTGAATTGTTTCAAAGACTATTTTAAAATACAAACAGTTAAAACCTCAAAAACCAGTCACATAATGAAAACATTTGAAGTCAAAGGATTAGAAGAAAAGAGTAAAAGAAAAGAATTTGGAATTACATGGGAAATAAGATTCACATGAGCCTTCCTTTCCTGAAAGTATTATCCTCATATTAATTTAAATGAATATATAGTTATGTCAGATCCATCATTATGAATGTCATTTTTTTATTAAAATCACAGTATACCAAATAGATTAAGGAATGAGTAAAATGTGCTAAGCACACTACAACTATTACTAGTATTACTACTAGTACTACTACTACTACTACTACTACTACTACTACTACTACTACATAATTATAATTTCTCTCAAATAGCAGAATACTATTTGTTTCTCTCTTCACTATCAGGTCTAATACCAGTTGACCACAACATGAGTGAAATTGATTTTCTATAGATTGTACCATTAATCTTAGTGTTTTCTATGCTTAAGAATGTTCTTCAATTTATGAAGCTATTTCTTTTTTGTATAACAGATTTTGACCTTTTGCCTATTTTATTGCTACCGTCCTACCACTATTAATGGATTCAGTGCACATCTTCATTCTTCAATAAGTAGCCTAGCTCCTGGAGAGTATGAGCCAGATTTCCAATAGTTAATTTTCCTAAATCTATTTTTCTCAAGAAGATCAATGTTGTCTTGAGCTAATTATCTCATAATCTGACAAGATGAATACCTTAAGTTTCTTCCAGTGTTAACACATTTAACAAATTACAAGTTCATTCCAAATGTACTGATATTAATGCAGTCTCATCAAATACCTCATCATTTTACACTGCAGCATTTTATACATATTGAGATTCTGGAAAGATAGAGTCAGGGAATTTTTCAGTCTCTTTTCTTAATGCCATATGTTGAATCCCTTTCTGGGGATTTCTGGGAATTCCCTTTCTGGGAATCCCTTATCCTTTCCATAGGTGAGCATTGGAGGGGCAGGAGACAAGGAAGACAAAGATGACAATGACAGGACTGAGTTGGGTACAATCCTCTGTTAAGTCAGAACCTGGACATAAAGGAAGAGGAACAAAAACTCTGCAAAGGGCCAGACCTGGACTGCATAGGCAACATCTTGCCTAACAAACAGCCACGGATCAGACTATAAGCACCAAAAAAAGTAAAGCTTGGATCTATAATCCATATACCTCAGGAGAAGAGTTAAAACAACAAAAATGAACAAAAGAGCTAAAACAGTAATCACTATAGAAAACTACTTTACAGACAAAGATGACAGCCATGTCATGTCTGAAGAAGAACACTGAAAAATCCCTCACAGGGGAAGTTTCAAAACAGTCTATAAATTGAATTCAAACACAAAAGCTCATTGAAGATCTTAAAAAGAATATAAAAACCCAAGAAGAGAGGAAGGAGAAGAATGGAAAAAAAATGAAAGTCATGTAGGTAAATTGTGGAAAGTTGAGTAAAGAAATCAGATACATTAACAGTAAAAATACCCAACTGGAAAAGGAAACACCGAAGAAAATTGAAGAAAATAAAATCCTAAAACAGAATTGAAGAATTAGAAACCAATGAATCTACAAGACTATAAGATTCTATCAAACAAAATAAAAAGGCTGAAAGTTTTATTTTAAAAATGGAAAGTACTTTCTAGGGAAAATGAATCACCTGGAAAATAGATCCAGGAAAGACAACCTGTGAATCACTGAACTACTAAAAAGCCTTGACCAACAAAAGAACCTGCAAAACATCATGCAGGAAATTGTAAGCGAAAAATGCCCAAATCTACTGGAACAAGATAATAATATAACCATGGAAATAACCCACAGAACCCCTTCAGAAAGAGACTCCAGGATAAAAACTTGAAGGACTGTGATAGCCAAATTGCAGAACCCTCAAATAAAAGAGAAAATATAACAAACAGCAAAAATAAAACAATTCAAAAATAGAATTGACCAATTCCAAAGGAGGTACAAAAGTAAAAGAAGAAATTTATTCTCCAAAGAAAAGATTGGAATCTGTGGAAACTAATGACTTCCCAAGAAAACAAACCAAAAAAATGAAAAATAGAAGAAAATGTAAAATACCTCATCATCAAAACAACTGACCTAGAGAACAGATCCAGGAGATACAACTTAAGAATCATTGGGCTTCCTAAAAACAAAAAAAAAATACCTGAAATAATACTTCAGTATATAGTGAAGAATAAATGCACTGATATCATGGAACCAGATGGCAAAATAGTTATTAAAAGAATACATTGATCTCCTCCTGAAAGGGATCCCAAAATGAAAACACAAAGAAATATGGTGACTAAATTCCAGAAGTATCAGATAAGAGAGAATATCCTACAAGCATCGAAAAAGAAACAACTTAGATACCAAGGAGCCACAGTTAGGATTCAAGAGGACCTGGCTGTTTCAACATTAAGGGATAGAAGGGCCTGGAACATCATATGCTGAAGAGCAAG
Organism: Macrotis lagotis; assembly: GCF_037893015.1. Lineage (NCBI taxonomy): Eukaryota > Metazoa > Chordata > Mammalia > Peramelemorphia > Peramelidae > Macrotis > Macrotis lagotis. The sequence continues at coordinate 365,749,591 of NC_133666.1, read as the reverse complement.
AGAACTTGGAATATGCCAAGAATTCACTATCTGGCAAAATTGAGCCTTCCCTTCCAGGGGAGAAGATGGACAATTAGCAAAATAGGAGATTTCCAACTTTTTCTGATGAAAAGACCAGAGCTGAATAGAATAATTGGACACCAAACAGGAGAATCAAGAGATACATGAAAAGGTAAAAAAGAAAAGAGATAAAAAAAACTGATATCTAATAAGATGGAATTGACTGTATCCCCACCTGGGAGAAAGATTCTCATTAACACTTGAGAATTGTAACTCTGTTAGAGATAATATACTTAGCCAGAAGTAATGCATAATCATGACTTGTCTGTGGCTCTGATAGAATGATTTCAAAACAATATGTCCTTAGAAAGAGGTGACAGTAAAGAGAGGGGGAAATGGAGATTGAATGTAAATTACATTATATGATGAGGTACAAGTGACCTATTGCAATATAAGAGATGAGAACAAACTGAATCTTATTCTCATCAGATAAGGCTCAAAATAGGATTAAGATACATACACTCAGTTAAGTTAAGAAACTTATCTTACCTTTCAAGGATTAAGAAGGGAAAGGGGGAGGGAGGAGGAAAAGAGGAACTGACAGAAAGAAGTGAAGAAAGAAGTGGCAAAGGGAAAGGGGACAGAAAGTTGAGGGGGGGTTGGATATAAGGGGGCAAACACACTGCAGGAGGTGATATTCAGAAGCAAAATACTGGGGAATATGGATATGGATATGGATAAGATGGAAAAGGGGGCAGAGAACAGAGAAAAAGATATCATGTAATTAGAAGTTTGAATGTGAATGGGATGAACTCTCCCATAAAATATAAGCAAATAACAGAGTGGATTAAAAAACAGAATCCTACAATGTGCCATGTACAGGAAACTTATTTAAGGCAGGGGGATACGTATAAAAGTAAAAAGTTGGAGCAGAATATATTATGGTTTAGCTGGAGTGGAAAAGACAGGGATAGCAGTCCTTATCTCAGCAGCTACAAAATTAGATCTCATTAAAAGAGATAAGGAGGAAAATTATATCGCATGGTACCAAAAAGGTACCACAAAAAATGAAACAATTTCATTAATACATATGTATTCACCAAGTGTTATAGCATCCAAATTCTCAGAGGAGAAGCTCAATGCATTACAGGAAGACATAGACAGCAAAACTCAACTGGTGTGTGACCTCAACTTCCCTCTCTTGGAATAAGATGAATCTAAACATAAAGTAAACATGAAGGAATTTAAGGAGGTAAATATAATGTTAGAAAACCTAGATATTTTAGACTTCTGTAGAAAGCTGATTCAGGATAGAAAGGAATATACTTTTTTATTTCTATAATACATGGCACCTACACAAAGACTGACCATGTACTAGGGCATACAAATATTATAATCAAATGCAGAAAAAGCAGAAATAGTGAATACTTCCTTCTTAAATCATAATGCAATAAAAATCACATAAAATAATGGGAGAGATAGACCTAAAATTAATTGGAAAGTCCTTTTAAAAACAAGTGTATCAAACAACAAATTATAAATAGAATTAATGATTTTATCCTAGACAATGACAATATCAAGACAACATGTCGATTTTATGAGATACAATCAAGGCACTTATTAGGGGATATATACATACATATATATATATATATATATATATATATATATATATATATATATATATATGTGTGTGTGTGTGTGTGTGTGTGTGTGTGTGTGTGTGTGTGTGTGTATTTTCTTTAAATGCTTATATGAATAAAACAGAGAAAGAGGAAATCAGTGGACTAAGCATGCAACTAAAAAAATAGAAAGAACAAATTAAACCCTCCAATTAAATAGCAAATTAGAAATTCTAAAATTAAAAGGAGAAATTAATCAAATTGAAAGCAAAAAACTATTGAACATATAAATAAAACCAAGGTTGATTTTATGAAAATAACAATAAAATTCGATAAACCTTAGGTTAATTTTATTTAAAAAAGTAGAAAACCAAATCACTAGTATCATAAATGAAAAAGGCGAACTCACCACCAATAAGGAGGAAATTGAAGTAATACTTTGAGACTATTTTGACCAACTATATGGCAATAAATTTGATGATCTAAGTGAAAAGGAAGAATATTTACAAAAATTAAGTTGCCCAGGTTAAATTAAATTAAATAACTAAAAACCCTATCTCAGGAAAAATAATTTCAACAAGCTGTCATTGAATTTCCTAAGGAAAAAAATCTCCAGGAATCACAAGTGAATTCTATCAAACATTAAGTAACAATTACTTCTAATTCTATATAAATTCTTTGTAAAAATAGATGAAAATGGAACTCTGCCTACCTCCTTCTATGACACCAATATAGTGTTTATATCTAAACCAAGAAGAGTCAAAACAGAGAAAGAAAATTATAGACCAATTTCCCTGTTGAATATGGATGCAAAATTTTTAAATAAAATCTAAGCAAAGTAATTACAACTAGTAATCACTAGGATAATATACTATGACCAAGCAAGATTTATCCCAGAAATGTAGAGTTGGTTCATTATTAGGAAAACTGTCAGTATAATTACCTGTTCCAATAAGAAACCTAAAGGAAAACATACGATTATTTCAATAGCAGTTGAAAAAGCCTTTGGCAAAATACAGAACCCATTCCTATTTAAAAAAAATAGAGTAGGAAAAAATGTATTATTCCTTAGGGTAAATGGCAGTATCAGTCTGAAACCATCAACAAGCATTATATGCAATGGAAATAAGCTAGAGGCATTCTCAATAAAAACAGGGACGAAACAAGGCTACCTATTACCACCACTATTATTCAGTATTGTGTTAGAAATGTTAACTTCAGCAATTAATAAAAAAAAAGAAAATGTAGGAATTAGAATTGGGAAGGAAGAAACAAAAATATCACTCTTTGTTACTAACATGATGGTATATCTAGAGAACCATAAAAAAACTGAAAAACTACTGGAAACAATGAACAACTTTAGCAAAGTCATAGTATATAAACTAAACCCATATAAATCCTCAGAATTTCTGTATAATACTAGCAAGATACAGAAGCAAAAGCTAGAAAGATAAATCCCATTTAAATTAACTTCAGGCAAATAAAATACTTGGGAGTTTACCTGCTAAGGCATACTCAGAAACTCTATGAAAACAACTATAAAACACTTTTAACACATATAAAATCAGATTTAAATAACTGGGCAAATATCAGCAGTTCATGATTAGGCCAAGCTAATATAATAAAAATGACAATTTTACCTAAATTAAATTATTTATTTACTGCCTTACCAATCAAACTTCCAAAAAATTAATTTAAGGAGCTAGAACAAACTGTAACTAAATACTTATGGAGAAACAAAAAGTCAATAATATCCTGGTATTTAATGAAAAAATGTGCAAAAGCAGGTGGCTTAGCCTTATCAATTCTAAAATTATATTATAAAGCATAAGTCATCAAAAGTATCTGGTACTAGCTAAGAAATAGACTAACTGCAAAAGAGAGAGAGAGAGCAGGAAATGATTATAGTAATTTGCTATTTGATAGACTCAGAAAGCCCAGCTTCTGGGATAAGAACTCTCTCTTGGATAAGAACTATTGGCAAAATTGGAAGTTAGTATGACAGAAAAACGGACTTGCTCAATATCTCACACCTTATAGGAAGAGTTCAAAATGGGTTTGGATAGTTTTGATTATTTTAAATCAAAAAGCTTTTGCTCAAACAAAACCACCATAACCAAGATCTAAAAATTGGGAAACAATCTTTACAATGGAAGTTTCTGAGAAAGGACTCATTTCTAAAATATATAGATAACTGAAGCAAATTTATATTTAAAAAAGGCAAGCCATTCCCCAATTGGCAAAAAGTCAAAGGATGTGCAAAGGCAATTTGCAGATGAGAAAATCAAAGTTATCCATAGCCATATGAAAAATTTCTCTAATAAGGCAAATTAAAGCATCTCTGAGCATCTCCTACCTCTCATATTGGCCAATATGACCAGAAAGGACAATTATCAATGTTGCAAAGGATGTGGGAAATCTGGGACACTAATGAATTGTTAGTGAATTGATCCAACCTTTATCCTTTACCCAGAGCAATTAGGAATTATGCCCAAAGGACAAGAAAAATGTATATACCTTTTGATCCAGCAATACCACTTCTGGTACTTATCCTTAAGAAATCATGAAATAGGATAAAAATCATTCAGCAAATTATCAAGGAAAACTGCTCTAACATCCTAGACCAAGAAGATAAAACGGTCCTTAATAGATTCCATCAATTTCCTCAGATGGAGATCCTGGAATAAAAATTCTAAGGAATATTGTAGCCAAATTTCATAATTCTCAGGTAATGGAGAAATATTACAAGCAGCCTAAAAGAAACAAATTAATAATAGGCAGCCATAATCAGAATTATGCACTACTTGACAGTTTCGATGTTAGAGGTACTGAGGACCTGTAGTATGATATTCTGAAGGGTAACATAGTTTGAATGAGGACTAAAAATCAACTACCTTGCAAAATTCAACATATTCTTTCAGGGGAAAAAAATCAGGATTGTTGGGGAAAAAATTACTTTCAAATTTATCTGATAAAAAAGAACAGAACTGAAAAGAAAATTTGATCTATAAAAGTAAGATTGAAGGGATGCATAAAAAGGCAAATGGAAAGAAAGAAATAGTACATAAAACTAAATTGCTTGCATTCCTACATGAGAAGAAAATATTTGTAACTTTTGAGAATTGTGCTTCTCTTTGGAGAATGAAATGAACATACTCAGAGAGTGTGGATATAAATTGATAATGATGTGATTATACTTATAAATTTTGAAACTACTTCTATTAGAACAATTGAAAGGTATATACTTAGAGTATGTGGATGCAAAACAAGTATAAAACAACTGAGACATGAAAAAAAGGGTTGTACTAGGAGAATAAGGAAGAGGCATAAGAGAATAAATAAAATTGAATGAATTGGAAAAAAATGAATGAATTATAGAACAGGAAAATTGACAGAATGTGAACAGTGAGTAAATCTTCCTTTTTTAAAAATATTTATTTATTTTCATCCATATGTACATGTATTTTTTTTAAGTTACAAAATTTCCTTCGACCCTCCCATCCTACTTCCTTCCCCTCAGTGGGGAACTATCAGGTTAGAATTGTACATACATATTTTGAGAAACATGTTTGCAGATTAGTAATTTTCAGTATAAGGAATTAGGATTAAGGGAGATACACAAGAAATAATTTTTATAAATTGTTCATCAGATTCTGAAGGGTTTTCTGTATGTGTGTGTGTGTGTGTGTGTGTGTGTGTGTGTGTGTTTTGATTTGCTTTGTTTTGTTTTTCTTCCTCTGAATGGAAATATTATAGTCCATAGCCAGTCTAATAGAGTTGTATTAGCTCTCTGGACTGCTAAGAGGAGTTGCTTTTATCAAGGTTGTTCATCTCACAATATTGTTATTGATGTGTACAGTGTTCTCTTGGTTTTACTCCCTTTTGCTTGGCATCAGATCAGGTAAATCATTCCATGCTTTAGAAATAATGGAGCAAATGTATTCCATAGCATTCATGTGCCATAACTTGTTCCCCAACTGATGGGAATCCCCTCAATTTCCAATTCTTTGTATAAATCTTACTTTCAACAGATTTGACTAAAAGAGGAATTTAGAAATTTATCCTACTCTTTATAGAAGTAGGAAGAGAAAGGGGGTGAAACAGGAATGTGGAGCTAATAGAAGGGAGGGGAAGGAGTAGGAAAACAAAACAGAAAAAGGGGAAGAAAAGGGAGGGGAATGATTGAAAGGAGGGCAGATCAAAGCAGATGCTGCTCAGTAACAGAACACTGATAAGGAAGGATAAGATGAAAAGTGAGAGAAAAGTACAAACAATGGTAAAATAGGATGCAGGGAAATACAGAGATAGTAATCATACATGTGAATGTAAATGGTCTGATATCTCCCATAATATGGAAGTGGATAACAGAGTAAATTAAAAACAAGAATCCCTAAATTTGTTGTATAAAAGAAGCAGATTTGAACATTAGAAATACACTCTGGATAAATTTAAAAGACTGGATCAAATTTTATTATGCCTAAATTGAAATTAAAATTTTAAAAACAGAGGAAACAAGAAAAAAAACAAAATTAGATCTAATTGAAAGAGATAAGAAGCTATATCTTCCTAAAAAGCACCACAGGCAATGGAATAATATCAATATTAAACATATATGTGCAAAGTAGTATAGTATTCAAATACATAGAAGAGAAACTAAATGAGATACAGAAATACATAGTCAGCATAAAATATATTATGGAGGGATCTCAGCATCCATCTCTAAAAATTAGATAAATCTATAAATCTAGCCACAAAATAGACAAGAAGGAAATTTAGAAGGTGAATAGGATCTTAGAGAACTTAGATATTATAGACCTCCAGAAAAAAAAAAAAACTTAATGGGGATAGAAAGGAATATACCTTATTCTATGTGGTAAATGGCATCTAAACAATTATATATTAGGACATAAAAACCTCACAATCAAATGCAGAAAGGTAGAAGTATTAAATGCATTCTTCTCAGATTATGGTTAAAAATTTACATAAAATAAATGGCCACAAAAAGATATAATAAAAATTAATTAGAAATGAAATAATCTACCTTTAAGGAATGAATAAATCAAACAACAAATCAAAGATATAATCAACAATTTCACCCAAGAAAATGACAATGATAAGATAACATTCCAAAACATGTGGGAAGTAGATAAAGAAGGCTATTAGGGGAAGTTTTAAGTCTGTTTTTGCTACATTAAATTAAAGAGGATTTACACAAATAAAATTAAAGTACTGAAGTTTTGAAGGAATTCAGAAAGCTGGTGAAAATATTCATAGCTGGTGTTTCTGATAAATGACTCATATCTATAATATGTAGAGCACTGAGTTAAATTTATAGGAATACATTCTTCAAATGAGAAATTGTCAAATGTAGCCTTTAGGCAGATTTCAGATGAATAGTTTCATGCTATGTCTCATCATATAAAAATGATCCAAATCATTATAGATTAGAGAAATTCAAATTAAAACAACTTTGTGCTACCACCTCACACAAAATGGTCAAAAGTCACAAAAAAGGAAAATGATCACTGTAATAGCTATGTGACTCAATTGACAGTGGGAAATGCATTGTTGGAATTGAGCACTGTTCTGACCACTTTGGAGTTTTGAAAGCGAATTTGAGGGAAATTAATAACTTGACATATGAGATATAAAATATTGCCCAATCAAGAAAACTGATAAGTAAGTAACAGATCAAATGCAAACTAAGCATTTCATGGGCCAAGAAATATTAAAAAAAATAAGAAAGAATGAAAAAATGCTTATTTAGATTATTTAATATTAGAATTACTGATCTGAAAATAAGATTGATGGAGAGCTATTTAAGAATTATTAAATACACGAATGCCATTGTTTCTAGAAACCTTAGAAGAAATTGCTTAAATCTGTTAAAGAGAAGAAATAGGAAGTAGAAAGAATTCGACAGTCATCTCCTGACAGAAACTTCAAAATGAAATTTTTCAGTTAAAACTCAAAACTCCTAGGAGAAATAAAAGTACTGTGAATTGTAAAATAAGGTCAAAATGGGTACAGAATTTAGACACAAAGGGCAATACCAGTAGACCAAGAAAAAGTCTATCAGATCTATGAAAAGGGGATAAAGTTATGATAAAATAAGAATCGGAGCACATTATAAACTGCAAAATCAATGATTTTGGCTATATTAAATTTAAAAGTTTTTGCACTAATAAAATCAATGCTGTCAAAATTAGAAGGAAAACAGAAAGCTGGGAAGCAATCTCCACTACTAGGATTTTTTTTTAAGATTTTATTTATTTTGAGTTTTTCACTTTTTCCCCTAATCTTCCTTCCCTCCTCCCTCCCCCCTACAGGAGGCTGTCTGTTATTCTTTCCAGGGTTTCCATGGTATACACTGGATCTAAGCTGAATGTGATGAGAGAGAGGACTTCCTGCCAATATGGTGGAGAGAAGACAGACACCGTGATAGGTGCTCTCTCTTTCCCCTCAGAAATAACATGAGAGAAACCTCTAAATAGAAATTCAATCAACAAAACCCAGAAAGAGAAGGTAGGAGAAGAACACCTACCAAGATGGTGTGTCTCAGGGGACCATGGGTGAACTGGGAGACAAGAGCAGAGGGCCAGCCCTGGGGAAGGCAGCTGGGGGAGGCCAGAGGGTCTGCCTCAGCCATGGAGACACCAGTGAGTGGGGGGGTGCAGGATCCAGTTTTAACTGTGGAGTCTTTGGCCAGCGGGAAAAGAGTTATGGGAGGGTGAGTTCCAGCACAGTGTCAGAGTATGCCTGGAGAACAACCAGCTGGGCTAGGGACCTGAGATCCATAATTAGGTGGAGCTCTTTGCCAAGAACAAACAATAAACAAACCCGCCATCCCCTCAAAGTGGCAGAGCTGACTCAATAGAAAGATATTAACTCCCTCTCACAGGGCCCAGTCCAGTTTTCAAGGTCAACTCAGACCCTGCTGCTGAGCCCCTCACTCCAGAGAAAGCAAGCAGCACCCCTACTGGCTGGCCCTTGGAATTAATAAGCCAAGTGAACAAAGACTCTAGGATCCTCAAAAGCAAACCTCTGAGAGCCACCCCCCCCAGCACAAGATGAGAAAAGGCCAGAGAAATAGGGGGCTTGTAGAGAAATACTTAGAAGAGACAAATTTTAACCCAGAGAGAACTAAAAGTGCTGAGGACAACATGAATTGGTCTCTAGGACAGAAAGACTTCCTTGAAGAAATCTGGAAGGTGTTTAAATATCAATTGGAAAAGTGGGAAAAGAAACTCAAGAGAAAATTAAGACATTTCAAGAGAAAATTAACACCATGCAACAAGAAAACAAATCCTTGGAAAATACAACTAGACAAATACAAAATGAGAATAACTCTCTCAGATCTTCAATTGAGCAAATGTAAAAAGAAAATGATTCTCTCAAAACTTCATTTGGGCAAACAGAAAAATCCTTCAAAAATAGAATGGACCAACTTGAAAAGGAGTTTCAAAAGATAAATGAAGAAAAACTCTAAAAAAAAGAATGGAATCAGCAGAGACAAATGACTTTATAAGCAACAACATTGTGTTAAACAAAAACAAAAGATTGAAAAAAATAGAAAAAAATGTAAAATACCTCATCAGCAAAACAACTGACCTCGAGAACCACTCAAGAAGGGTGAATCTGATAATTATTGGTCTTCCTGAGAACACTGAAGAGAAAAAAAAAAGCCTATATTCAATACTGCAGGATTTAATGATGGACAATTCCCCTGATATCATGGAACCAGAGGGCAAAATAGTTATTGAAATAATGCATCAATCCCCTCTGGAAAAAGATCCTAAAATGAAAACATTAAGGAATGTTGTGGCCAAATTCCAGGACTATCAGATAAAAGAAAACATCCTGCCAGCAGTCAGAAAGAAAAAAAAAATAAATATCAAGGAGCCACAGTTAGTATTACACAGTACCTGGCCCCAGCAATATTAAGGCATCGAAGGGACTGGAATGAGATATTCTGAAGAGCAAGTGAGCTTTGAATGCAGCCAAGAATACACTACCTGTCAAAGCTGAGTCTTCTCTTCCAGGGAAAAAGATGGACATTAATGAAAAGGGATACTTCCAAGATTCCATGAAATAAAGACCAGAGCTAAATAGAAAATTTGGACATCTAACAGGGGGCTCAAGAGACACATGGAAAGGTAAAAAAACAAAACAAAACTGCTATACAATAAGATGAAACTAGCTACATGCCCACTTGGGAGAAAGAGTCTCATAACTCTTGAGAACTTCAAGTATATTAGAAAGAATATACATAGCCAGAAGTGATGGACACTCATAAATTTTCTGTGACTCATAGAATGATTAAAAAACAATACCTCCTTAAAAAGGGGGGCAGTAAGAAGAAAGGATGTTGGAGGGAGACTGAATGGGGTAAATCTCATTATGTCAAGAGGTACAAAAGACCTATTGTAATTGAGGCGAAGAAAGGAGGAGGTGAGAACCACCTGAATCTTCATCTAATCAAACTTGGCTTAAAATTAACTTAGACACACTTAATCAAGTTTAAAAAAAACTTATCTTACCTTTCAAGAATTAAAAGGGGAAAAAGGGAGAGGGGAACTCTTCCTTAAAACTTTAGGAGCTTTCTGATAAAATACATCAGCTAAGGACTCTAACTAAACTTTCGAGTGACAGAACCCACAAAGGGATCCAGTGAGGCAGTTCTCCTACTCAAGGTAACCTGGAAAAGAGCAGAAAGGCTCTGCTCCCCAGGGTCGGAGAGGCGGCCCACCAGAGGGGTGGCCCACCAGAGCCAAAGAACCTCAGCCTCCTGGAGGCAGCCCCAGGGCGCTGGGGGTCTCAGCTCACAGCAGCGGGGGAGTCTACTGAGCTGCACCCTGAGGAACACCAGGCACAAAGTGGGGGAACATTGAGGACCTCTGCCAGAGGGAGCACATGGAGCCCAGCCCTCAGGGCACACAGCATGCAGCATCATCTTTCCCCAGCCCTGATCCAGGAAACAGAAGCAGGCGGAGCCAGTAAGCAGGAGCCCCCAGGGCATGAGCCCATTGAGCTGAGGGAGGGGAGTGAAGAGAGACTGCCTAGCTCTGTCCTCTGCCCCTGAAACAGGACTCTAGGGCTCTGACCACATTCAGATCCTGACCGAAGTCTAGGCCCCCCCCATAGAACAGCAGCCCCCCCCCCCCCACATCAGCCCCGTGGTAGAGGGGGGCACTTATGGTCAGACCAGGAGGGAGGACAGAACCTCACACACTGAAACCCTTGTGGGAGTGTCCGAAAAGCTCAAGAAACACCCCAAACCAGGCCCAGGCTGGGAAAATGAGCAAGCAGAGAAACAAAAAGGAGACTATTGAGAAATATTTTGCAAATGAGCCCAAGAAGGACCAAAATACTCAGTCTGAAGATGAGGAAGCACAAGCTTCTGCATCTAAAGACTCCAAGAAAAACAGAAATTGGGCTCAGGCTATGATAGAGCTCAACAAAGACTTTGAAAATCAAATGAGGGAGTTGGAAGAAAAACTGGGAAAAGAAAGGAGAGAGATTCAGGAAAAACATGAAAATGAAGTCAGCAGCTTAGTCAAGGAAATCCAAAAAAATGCTGAAGAAAATAGCATGCTAAAAACCAGCTTAGGTCAAATGGATAGAACAGTTCAAAAAGTTATTGAGGAGAAGAATGCTTTAAAAAGCAAAATTGGACAGATGGAAAAAGAGATAAGAAAACTCTTTGAGGAGAACAAATCCTTCAGACAAAGAATAGAATTCAGGGAGATTGATGAATTTACCAGAAATAAGGAATCAATACTTCAAAACCAAAAAAATGAAAAATTAGAAGAAAATGTGAAATATCTCATTGAAAAAACAACTGATATGGAAAACAGACTTAGGAAAGATAATTTGAAAATTATTGGAATACCTGAATGTCATGATCAGGAAAAGAGCCTTGACATCAATTTCAAAGAATTACTACAGGAAAATTGCCCTGATATTCTAGAAGCAGAGGGCAAAATAGAAATGGAGAGAATCCACTGATCCCCCCAAGAAAGAGATCCCCCAAAACCAACCCCTAGGAATATTATAGACAAGTTCCAGAACTCCCAAGTCAAAGAGAAAATATTACAAGCAGCCAGAAGGACACAGTTCAAATATTGTGGAGCTGCAGTCAGGATCACCCAGGACTTAGCAGCAGCTACATTGGAAGCTCGTAGGGCTTGGAATACAATATACCAGAAGGCAAGAGAGCTTAGAATGCAGCCAAGAATGAACTACCCAGCAAGGCTGAATGTCCTCTTCCAGGGAAAAAGATGGACTTTCAATGAACCAGCGGAATTTCAAATGTTCCTTTTGGAATGGCCAGAGCTGAACAGAAGGTTTGCTCTTCAGATACAGGACTCAAGTGAAGCATGGAGATTGAAGGAGAGGGGGGAAATATGAGGGACTTAATGAGGATGAACTGCATGTATTCCTGCATAGAAAAATGACACTGATAATACTCATATGAACCTTCTCAGTTAATAGAGCAGGTAGAGAGAGCTTTTATAGTTGAAGCCCAGGAGAAAGCTGAATTTGAAGATAAAATATGGTGTAAAAATGGAGTCAATAGAAAAAAAAAAGGGAAATGGAATGGGAGAAAGAAAAAGGAAAGGGGGAATAGTGCAAGATATTTCACGTAAGATTTTTTTTTTATTACAATGAGCTATTGCAATGATATGGAAGGGGGACGGCAAGGGGGAATGAGGGAAACTTGCTCTCGTCAGAGATGGCTAGGAGAGGAAACAGCAAATATACTCAATGGGGTATAGACACCTGGAGTAAGAAGGAGGGGGGAGCAGGGGGAAGGGGTGGGGATGTGAATAAAGGAGGAGAGGATGGACCATGGGGGGAGAGTGGTCAGATATAACACATTTTCTTTCTTACTGCTTGCAAGGGGCTGGGAATCAAAGGCCTGCCCAGGACCACAGGGCCAGGTGGATTCTGGGTGTAAGGGGTGGTATGGGGACTCAGGGCTTTTTAGCCCTGGGACCAGGGATCTGTGTGCTGTGCCACTCAGCTACCCTACAGCAGAGTCATAGTGAAAGGAGAGAGAAAATAGAGTACATGGTAGTGGAGAAATAAGAAAGGAGGGAGTTGCAATCAGCAATGGCAATGGTGGAAAAATATGGAAATAACTTTTGTGATGGACTTATCATAAAGAATGAGATCCACCCATGACAGAGTTGTTGGTGTTGGAACAAAGACTGAAGCACATTTTTGTTATGATTATTTGGGGGAGGGTGCAGGGCAAGTAGGGCTGGATGGCCTGCCTGGGGCCACATAGTGAGGTGATCTTTGGGTGTCTGGGGCCGGATTTGGACCCAGGAGATCCTGGCTCAAGGGCCAATGCTCTGTCTGTCACCCAGCCACCCCTACTATTATTACTATTTTATTTTATTTTGGGTCTTTTTTTTTCTTTCTTTTTTTTTTTTTGGTTTTTGCAGGGCAGTGGGGATCGGGTGGCTTGCATGTCACATGGCTGGGTGATTGTTGGGTTTACGAGGCTGGATGTGGACTTGGGTGCTCATGGCTCCAGGGCTGTTGCTTTGTCCATTGGTCCACCTGGCCATACCTACAATTATTACTATTATTATTTTTTTATTTTAATCTTTTTCCTCTCCCCTTTATTTTTTTCGCCCAAACAAGTCTATCTATATTCATGGGGGAGGAGGAGGGGTATATTGTTTACTTGTAAAGAAGAATATTTTATTAATGTAAAAAAAAAATTTGTACAAAATGAGATTAAAAAAATAAATTAAAAAGTTGTTAAAAATTAAAAAAAAAACTTAAGGGGATAGCATTGTGGATTAAAAACCAGAATCCTATAATATGCTATTTACAAAAAAACTCATTTGAAACAGAAAGATACATATAGAGTAAAGGTAAAAGTTTAGAGCAAAATACATTTTACTTCAGCAGAAGTGAAAAAAGCAGGGATAGCTATCCTTAACTCAGACAAAGCAGCTGCTAAAATAGCATTAAAAGAGATAAAGAAGGAAAATATATCCTCCTACAAAGTACCATAGACAATAATGTAATTTCAGTACTAAATATGTACACACCCAATGGGACAGCATCCAAATTCTTAGAGGAGAATTTGAAAGAGCTACAGAAAGACAAAGACAGCGAAAACTCTATTACTGGGACAGCTGAACCTCCTACTCTCAGATTTAGATAAGTTAAATCATAAAATAAACGAGAAGGAAGTTAAGGAGGTAAATAGATTGTTGGGAAACCTAGTTGTGATAGACCTATGGAGGAAATTGAATGGGGATAGAAAGGAATATACTTTTTTCTCTGAAGTACATGGCACTTATAGAAAAATTGACCATATACTAGGATGTAAAAACCTTATGATCTATTGCAGAAAGGCAGAAAGAGTGAATACATCTTTCTAAGATAATAATGCAATAAAAATGATGCACAATACTTGGCCAGGAAGATATAGACTTCAAACTAATGGGAAACTAAATAAGCTCATTTTAAAGAATGAATGGATCAAGCAACAAATTATAGAAAGAATCACTTATTTCAACCTAGATAATGACAAAAATTATACAACATACCAAAACATATGGGGTACATTCAAGGCAGCTGTCAGGGGATATATTATATCTTTAAATGCTTACATGAATAAATTAAAGAAAGAAAAATCAATGAACTAAATATGCAACTAAAAAATTTAGAGAAAGAACAAATAAAACCCCCCAATTAAATACCAAATTAGCAATTCTAAACATTAAAAGAGAAATTAATAAAATTGAAAGGAAGAAAACTATTGAACTAATAAATAAATCAAAGAGCTGGTTTTATAAAAAAACCAATAAAATTGATAGACCTCTGGTCAATTTGATTAAGAAAATGAAAGACGAAAATGAAATTGGTAGTATCATAAATGAGAAAGGTGAACTCACCACCAATGAGGAAGAAATTAAAGTAATAATTTGTAATTATTTTGCCCAACTCTATGCCAATAAATTTGAAAATTTAAGTGAAATGGATGAATATTTTCCAAAATGTCAGTTGCCCAGATTAAATGAAGAGGAAATTAAAAACATAAATAACCCTATCAAAGAAAAAAGAAATCCAACAACCATTATTGAACACCCTAAGAATAAATCACCAGGGTCGGATGGACTCACAAATGAATTCTATCAAACATTTAAGGAACAATTGTTTCCAATTCTATATAAACTCTTTGAAAAAATAGATGAAGACAGAACTCTGCCTAACTCATTCTATGACACCAATATGGCTCTGACACCTAAACCAGGAAGAGTTAGGACAGAGAAAGAAAATTATAGACCTATCTCCCTGATGAGTATAGATGAAAAAATCTTAAAGAAAATCTTAGCAAAATGATTACAAGAAGTTATCACTAGGATAATACATTATGATCAAGTAGGATTTATCCTAGGAAAGCAGGGTTGGTTCTATATTAGGAAAACTGTTAGTATAATTAATTATATCATTAACATACCTATCAGAAATCATATGATTATGTCAATAGATGCTGAAAAAGCTTTTGATAAAATACAGTACCTATTCCTAATAAAAACACTAGAGAGTGTAGGAATAAATGGATTGTTCCTTAGAATAATAAGCAGTATCTACATGAAACCATCAACAAGCATTATATGCAAAGGGGATAAGCTTCAGGCATTCACAACAAAATCAGGGGTGAAACAAGGATGCCCATTATCACGACTACTATTCAATATTGTGTTAGAAATATTGGGTTCAGAAATAAAAGAAGAAAAAGAAATTGAAGAAATAAGAATAGGAAAGGAGACAAAACTCACCCTTTGAAGATGACATGATAGCATACATACAGAATCCCAAAAAAGTCCTCTAAAAAGTACTAGTAATAATTAGCAAGTTTAACAAGTAGCAAGATATAAAAATAAGCTGTCATAAATCCTCAACATTTCTATATATGACTAGCAAGATACAGCAGAAAGAGTTAGAAAGAGAAATCCCATTCAAAGTAACCTCAGCCAAAATAAAATACCCGGGAGTCTACCTGCCAAGGCATACTCAAGACTTTTTTGAAAACAATTGCGAAAATCTTCTCACACATATAAAAGCAGATGTATGTAACTGGGCAAACTTCAACTGTTCATACATAGGTCAGGCTAATATAATAAAAATGACAATTCTACCAAACTAAACTACTTGTTTATTGCCCCACCAATCAAAATTCCAAAAAAAACGTGAGTTAGAAAAAAGTTGTAAGTAAATCTATATGGAGAAATAAAAAGTCAAGAATTTCCAAGGATTCGGTGAAAAAAAGTACAAAAGAAGGTGACTTAGCCTTACCAGATCTAAAAGTATATTATAAAGAATTGTTCCTAAAAACTGCCTGGTATTGGCTAAGAAATATAGTTGTGGATCAATGGAATAGACTAGGTGCAAAAGCCGGAAATGATTCTAGTAATCTGTTGTTTGATAAACCTAAAGAGTTCACCTATTGGATAAAAACTCTTTCTTCGATAAAAATTGTTGGGAAAATTGGAAGTTAGTATGGAACAAATATAGATTAGACTAAAACCTGATACCCTATACCTAGATAAGATCCAAATGTATACAGGATTTAGACATAAAAAACAATATTATAAGAAAATTAGAAGATCAAGGAGTAGTTTACCTGTCAGATCTATGTAAAGGGAAACAGTTTATGACCAAGGAAGAGAGAGAGAGAGAGAGAGAGAGAGAGAGAGAGAGAGAGAGAGAGAGAGAACATAATTCAAAACAAACTAGATAATTTTGACTACATTAAATTATAAAGCTTTTTAGCAGACAAAACCACTGTAACCAAGATCAAATGAAATGTAGTAAATTGGAAACAATTTTTTCAACTAATATTTCTGAAAAAGGACTCATTTCTAAAATATACAGAGAACTGAATCAGTTTTCAAAAAAACAAACCATTTCCCAATTGACAACTGGTAAAAGGATATGCAAAGGCAATTTCCAACTGAGGAAATCAAAGCAATCCATAATCATATGACAAATTGCTCCAAATCATTACTTATTAGAGAAATGCAAATTAAAGCTTCTATGAGGTATCACCTCATGAATTTTAGACTGACCAATATGACCAGAAAGGACAATGATCAATGTTGGAAGGGTTGTGGAAAATCTCAGATGATAATACCTTGTTGATGGAGCTGAGAACTCATCCAAACTTTCTGGATAACAATTTGGAATTACAACCAAAGGGCAACAAAAATGTGCATACCATTTGATCTAGCAATATCACTACTGGGTCTATACCCTGAAGAGATGATAAAAAGGGGTAAAAACATCACTTGTACAAAAATATTTATAGCAGCCCTGTTCGTGGTGGCAAAAAAATTGGAAATTAAGTCAATGTCTTTCAATTGGGGAATGGCTCAATAAACTGGTATATGTTTGTCATGGAGCACTGTTGTTTTATTAGAAACCAGAAGGGATGGCAATTCAGGGAAGCCTTGAAAGATTTGCATGAATTGATGCTGAGTACAATAAGCAGAACCAGAATGTACACCTTAACTGCAGCATGGGGGTAATGATCAACCATGATGGATTTGTTCATCCATCCCCTGTAATGGAGAATACCATCTGTATCCAGAGTAAGAATTATGGACTTTGATCAAAGACCAAAGACTACTACTATCAAATTAGAAAAAAAGCATTATATCATTATATACTTTTACTATTTCATACTTTATTTTTCTTCCTTAAGAAATGATTTCTCTCTCATCACATTCAACTGAGATCAATGTGTAACATGGAACCAATGTAAACACTAACAAAATGCCTTCTGAGGGCATTGGGGGAAGGGGAAACAATAATAGGGTAAAAACTGTAAAACTCAAAATAAGTAAAATCTTTCTTTAAAAAAAATATGTGATGAGAGAGAAATCATGTCCTTAAGGAAGGAAAATAAAGTTTTATATAGTAAGATAACTGGTTTCTTTTTCTAAATTAAAGGTAATAGTCTTTGATCTTTGTTCAAATTCTACAAATCTTTCTCTGGATATAGATGGTTTTCTCCATCTCAGATAGCCCAAAATTGTCTCTATTGTTGCACTGATGGAATATGCAAGTCTATCAAGTTTGGTCATCACTCCCATGTTGTTGTTAGGGTGTACAATGTTTTTTTCTGGTTCTGATGCTTGCCCAGTTATTTAAATCTGATTTTATTTGTATGAGAAGTGTTTCATAATTGTTTGCAAAAAAGTTTTTGGGTCTGCCTTGGAAGATAGATTGCCAGGTATTTTATATTTTCTGAGGTTACTTTGAATGAGATTTCTCTTTCTAACTCTTTCTGCAGTATCTTGCTAGTCATGTATAGAAATGCTGAGGATTTGTGAGGGTTTGTTTTATATCATTTTACTTTACTAAAGTTACTAATTATTTCTGGTTGTTTTTTAGATGAATTTTTGGGATTCTCTAAGTATACCAACATGTCATCTGCAAAGATTAAGATTTTGTCTTTTCCTTCCCAATTCTAATTCCTTCAATTTTTTTTTCTTCTCCTATTGCTGAAGCTAACAGTTCTAATACAATATTGAATAGTAGTAGTGATAATGGGCATCTGTGTTTCACCCCTGATCTTATTGAGAGTGCCTCTAGACTATGCCCACACAACTGGGATTTTTGATAATGGTCTCATTTCATATATATATATATATATATATATATATATATATATATATATATATATATATATATATAATTGCATCAAATTTATAAATTTCAAGTCATTCTCCAATTGATAAATTGTCAAAGGATATGAATAGGCAGTTTTCAAATGAGAAAAATTCAATCTATGTATAATTATATTAAAAATGACTCAAATAATCATTGATTAGAGAAATGCAAATTAAAACAATAATGAGTTATCATGACCCACCTACCAGATAGATCAAGATGAGAAAAAATGGGAAAATTAGCAATTTTGGACAGGTTGTTGGAAGATTGGGACATAGAGACATTGCTGGTGGAGTGGTTAATAGATCTGACTTTACTGGATAGCCATATCTAACTATGCCCAGAGAGCAATAAAATTATTCAGATCCTTTTACTCAGTAATTCCAATTCTAAGTCTATATCCAGAAGAAATTATAAAAAGGGAAAAGTCCTACATGTTCCAAAATGTTCATAGAGGCTCTTTTTGTAGAAGCAAAGAATTGGAAATTGAGGGAATGCCTATCAATTGGCTAATTGCTAAGCAAGTTGTGGTACATAAATACTATGGAATATTATTGTTTTATAAGAAATCAAAAACATCCATACTCTAGAGAAGCATGGAATAACTTATGGGATCTGTTGCTGAGTGAAGGGAGTAGAAGCAATAAAACAATGTTCACATTAACAACAACATTGTGAGATGAACAGCCTTTATGGAAGCTGCTCTTCTTAGTAGTTCAGAGAGCTAGACCAGCTGTATTAGCTTAGCTACAGACAGTGTTATCCCCCATCCAGAGGAAGAAAAACAAAAAAATACAAAAAACACAAAATAACAACCCTTCAGAATATGATGAACACTTTATAAAAACTATCTCTTATGTGTGTCTCTTTCCCTTAATCCTAATTCCTCATACCAAAAATAACTAATATATAAACACGATTTTCAAAAATCTATTAGTAAAATGCTAACATGACTGTTTGCCACTGAGGGGAAGGGGATGGAAAGGAAGGGTGGAAGAAATTTTGTAACTTAAAAATATACATGTGCATTTGGATGAAAATAAATAAATAAAAAGAATAATTTTGTATAATAAAAAATACTTTGAACAACCAGAAAAAAAAACAATTTTAAGTTCCAAGGAGGAAAAGTCAGGATATTTAATTTAGTAACCATTATCCAAGAGGCAAATTTGGCAAAATTTTCCAGATGTCAAGAATTATAGGCTTACAACAAGAATAACTTACTTAGAAAAACTAAATATAATCCACAAAGGAAAAGATGAACCTTTTATGAATGAGAGAACTTTCAAGAATTTTTTTGAAAATAACAGAGCTTCTTACAAACTTTGAAGATCAAAAACAAGAGTTAACAGAAGAATAAAAAAAGAAAATATGAAAGAACAATCTCAAAGGACTAAAGGATAAGCTGCTTATATTGAAATATGATGAGATGTTACATATGTCCCTCTAGACACAATTATCATTAGCAGTCAATTCTGAAGACTAGTTAGATGAAACTAATAAACATTTCTGTGTTTGTTGTGATTGTTATTTTACCAGTGTTATTTTTCCAATTACATGTAGAAATTGTATTCAACATTTATTTTTGTAGCACTTTCTTTTTCCTTCCTTTCTCTTCCTGTGCCCCAAGACTGCAAGTAGTCATGCATTATACATGTAAAATTATGTTCAGTATATTTTCATATTCATCACATTGTCTAAGAATAATCAAAAGAAGTGGAAAAAACCATGAGCAAGAATGAAAGAAAATCAAAATTAAAAGGTGAAAATAATATATTTTGATTTTCATTCAAACTCAATAGCTCTTTGTCAGGATGGGGTTGAAAATTACCATCATCAGTCTTTTAGAATTGTCCTTGATAACTTTATTACTGAGAACTATCACACCCTGATCCATATACAATATTGCTGTTACTGGCTTCAATGTTCTTCTGGTTCTGCTCCCTTCACTCTGCATCAGTTAGCATCTTTCCAAATTTTACTGAAAACAGTCTGCTCATCATTTCTTATAGAACAATAGTGTATCATTTTATTCATATACAAAAACTTGTTCAATCATTTCCCATTTGATGGACATCCACTAACTTTCCAATCTATTCTTTACTACCAACAAAAAGAGCTACCATGAATATTTTAGTCTATTTTCCCTTTTTTTGTGTGATCTTTTTGGGAAACAGATTTGGAAGCAGCATTATTAGATTAAAAGGTATATATACAAATTCATTGCCCTTTGGATATTCTTCCAAATTGCTCTCCAGAAAGATTTGTTCAGTGCCCATCTCCACTAACAGTGAAATGATATCCCAGTTTTTACCACATCTCCTCCAACACTGATTCCTTTTCAGTCAGATTATCAGTGCAGTTGTGCCTCAGAGTTGCTTTAATTAGCATTTCTCTCATAAAAAGTGATTTATAGTATTTTATAAGACTATAGATACCAATAATTACTTCATCTTGAAACTTTCCTCATTGTATCTTTGCTCAATTGGGGAATTATTTCTATTCTTATAAATTTGACTCAAATCTCTCTCTCTCTCTCTCTCTCTCTCTCTCTCTCTCTCTCTCTCTCTCTATATATATATATATATATATATATATATAGTTGTCAAATGAGTCCTTTATTAGAAATATCACCTATAAAATTATTATTCAGCTTTCTGACTTCCTTTTCCTTATGATCTTGATTTGCATTTCTTTTCTTATTTTTAATTTAATGCCAAAATTATTGTTTTTTGCATATTACAATGTTCTCTATATTCCTCTCCATAGATCTGTCAGTTTAAATATTCCTTGATATTCTAGTTAGATTATGTTATAACCCTTTATGTTTAACTTGTGTACTCATTTTGCCCTTCTCTTAGTATAGGTTCTCTGTTGTTTTAATGATATCAAGGAATAAGAATGAATAAAATAAGGCAAAAGATATACAATGTGAGTTGGAGAGAAAAAGATACAGTTTAAATAACCTATGTAACAAAATCACAGTATATAAATAAATGTCTATGTAAAGTAAAGGGTTTGAAGGAAATAGAAATGTATATCATCCTCAGCTAATTAAAGGAGAAAAAGAATACATACAGAAATAATAATGACGATTTTTCATTATACAGGAAAACAGAGAAATGGTTGCTGGAAGAAGAAAAAATAAGAGGTTTAGGTGGATTAAGAGAGGGCTCTGTCCTAAGTGAAATAAAGTATAATTAAACATATACAAAATAATTTATAATTCTTTTTGGCAGTGTCATTGAAGGAGAATCTGAGGGGCTTCCATTAATTTTGTAATGGCTAAACAAATTTTGGAAAATACATGCAAGAGAATCTTGTTTTATCGCATAAAGGGGGCAAATTCAGAGAAACCTCAGAAAACTCCATGAAGTAATGGGCAACAATTGATTTGGACAATGACAGAAAAGTTAATAATTGGACAAGAAATAGAAAATTTCATCAACTTTAATGAACAACTCTAAATTTAAAGGACTAATGATGAAGAATGCTACTCTCCTATGAAAAAGTTTCAAGTACAGCATAGGACATAAATATGAAAATGCATCAGTATATATGCATTTATGTATGCAGATATATGTGCACATATTAATGTCTTAGGAAAATGAATTTTGTGGAAATTTATTTTGACTGACTGTGTATTTGTTATATGGGTCTTTTATCTTTAATTCTCAATTAGATATTTGGATTTGAATGAGAAAAGGAAGTTTTTTCCTGATTAAATAAAAGTAATTATAAAATCAAAGAGAAACACATCTTTGTTTTGAACCTTGTTTCTATGTATTTATTTGTGGTCTTAGCATTGTTTTTGTCTATATATATATATATATATATGTATATATATATATATATATATATATATATATATATATATATATATATATGCTTATTCTTTTGATTCCATTGTCATCATGTCATCATCTATATTACTTTACAAATTATCTCAATTTTCTTATTCATAATTTGCTTGGAATAACCCCATTTCCTTACCTTGAGATGCTATAATGTGTTTAGTCTTTTGCTAGCTTAAATGTTTGGGAGAAGTCACTTGTAAATCTAATTGAACCTGGACATATTTTCTTAGGGAGTTTATTGATGGTTTCTTTTATTTCTTTTTCTGAAATGATGTTATTTAAATATTTTATTTCTTCTGTTAATCTGGGCAATATATATCTCCTATATATGTATATATTTCTATATATATATATATATATCCTATATTTATATATATCCTATATCTCCTATAAATATCCCCTTTTTATGTGTGTATATATATATATGTATATTTCTCCTTTAATTAGATGAGGATGATGTCCATTTTTTATTTCCTCCACCTCCTTTACTTTAGATATAAATTTATTTATATACTGTGATTTTGTTACATGTTATTTAAACTGTATCTTTTTTTCCAACTCACATTGTATATCTATTTCCTTTTTTATGCATTCCTATTCCCTGATATCATTAAAACAACAGAGAACATATACTAAGAGAAGAGCAAAATGAATAGACAACTTAAACATAAAGGTTTATAGCATAATCTAATGAGAAGATCAAGTAATATACATATATATATATGTATATGTATATATGCTTTTGCAAGGCAAATGGGGTGCAAAAGTGGCTTGCCCAAGGCCACACAGCTGGATAAATATTAAGTGTCTTAGGCCCGATTTGATCTCAAGTACTACTGACCCCAGAGCCCATGCTCTATCCACTGAGAAACCTAGCCTCCCCTGGGTAATTAATATTTTTATAATTATTCAATTTCTTTACTCAGATTGTCAAATTTATTGGCTACCAGTTGGACATAATAAATCTGAATTATCTCTTTAACTTACCCCTCATTGGTGGTGAATTCACCATTTTTATTTTTAATACTGGTAATTTGATTTCCTTTTTTCTTTATATTAACCAAATGTTTATGGATTTCATTGTTTTCTTTTCCATAAGATCTTCCCTTACTTTTATTTATTAGATCTTTTTTTTCTTTCAATTTTTATTAATTGATTTTTTTAAAGAATCTCTTATTTGGTATTTGATTGGAAATATTTAATTTGTCCTTTTTTTCTAGATTTTTTGATTGCATACACAATTCATTGATCTCTTCTCTCTGTTTTTTTTGTGTAAACATTTTGAGTTATAAACATTTCCCCTAAAATCTTCTTTGACTGCATTCCATAAATTTTGTTAAAATGTGTCACTGTTATTTTCTTGGATGAAATTGTTGATTATTTCTATGAATTGCTTATTCTTTAATATTAGGTTATTTAGTTTCTAATTAATTTTTTGTTTATCTTTCCATGACCCTTTATTACATTCAATGTTTTTTTTTGCATTATGATCTGAAAAGCATGCACATAGTATTTCTGCCTTTTTGCATTTGATTGTAAGGTTTTTATGCCCTAGTATATGGTAACTTTTTAAAGAGTTGCTATGCACTACAGAGAGCAAGGTATATACCTTATCCCCATTCATTTTCCTCCAGAGGTCTATTATATTTATGTTTTCTAAGATTCTATTCATCTTCTTAATTTCCTTCTTGTTTAATTTGTGGTTACATTTGTCTGATTCTGAGAAAGTGAGTTTGAAGCCTACCACCATTAGAGTTCTGATGTCTCTGTCTCCCTATAATTCATTAAACATCTCCTTTAAGCATTTGGTTGTTTTATCACTTGGTATAAATATGTTTAATAATTATACTGCTTCTTGCCTTTGGTGTGAGGATGATTTAAGAAGATGTAATTTTTTTCCCTTATCCCTTTTAATAAGATCTATTTTTGCTTTTGTTATGCCTGAGATCAGGATTGTTAAATGATCTTTTTACTTTCACTGAACTAGAATATATTTTGCTCATGCCTTTTACCTTTACCCTTTGTGAATTTCTCTACTTTAAATATATTTCTTTCAAATATCATATTGTGGGGTGGCTAGGTGGTACAGTGGATAGAGCACCGGCCCTGGAGTCAGGAGTCCCTGAGTTCAAATCTGACTTCAGACACTTAATAATTACCTAGCTGTGTGGACTTGGGCAAGCAACTCAACCCCATTGCCTTGAAAACTCTTTAAAAAATCCCCATAAATATCATATTGTAGGATTCTGGGATTTAATCCATTCTGCTATTTAATTCGTTTTATAGTGGAATTTATTCCATTTAAGATCCCAGTTAAGATTACTAATTCTGTATTCCTCTCCACACAATCTCTTATTTATACTTTTCTCTTTCATTCACTCTTATTCCTCTTTACCAGTGTTTTGCTCCCTGTCCTTTTTATCTTTTCTTTTTAATGTTATCTTTAACTTTACTCTTATGGAGGAATGGAGCCAAGATGGTGGGGTGAAGGCAGTATTTCCCAGGAACTCCTTCCCCCCAAACTCCAAAATAAAAACAAAGGATGGCTCTAGCCAAAATGTAGAGGGGCAGAAAACACAGAAAGACTGAGTGATACATTTTCCCAGTCCAAGATAACTTAGAATTTCCACAGGAAATGTGTGTTTCACCAGTAATGGGGGCTGAAAAAAAAGCCACGATTGGTGCAGCCCAGTCTAATGCAGCTCAGCTCAGCACAGAGATCACCGGCAAAAGCTTGAAGGGGTGGTGAGAGAACTCTGCTTCACCTGGGTGAGTGTGGAGTGAGGGAACATTAGCTGCAGAATCTGCAGCAAGAATCTGGAGAAGGCAGCCTGCCTCCCAGAGAAATTAAGGGAAGTCTGCAGAGATTTCTCTGCTCTCCCTGGGGTAGGACTCTGCTGCTAGCCCACATTCAGACTCAGGATGCAGTTTGGGCTTCCATACTAAAGAACCAAGCTGGATCCCTCCTTATAGTCCCAGGGCAGAGGGAAGTATGGGGGCCATCTATATATCAAAGCACAGGATAGAGAGTATAAGACCTTGGAGGAATAAAGTTCGAGGTTGGGTGTCCCCTCCAAAAGAAACAACCCTAAAGCCTTGAAAGTGCTGTAAATTAGTCTTGGACTGAGGAAATGAATAAAAAACAGAAAAAGAATCTGATCATAGAGAATTGTTTTATACCCATGTAAGATCAAAACACATACTCAGATAATGTCAAAATCAAAGCTTCCATGTCCAAAACCTACAAGAGAAATAGAAAATGGGCTCAGACTATGGATGAGCTCAAAAATGACTTTGAAAAGCAATTAAGGGAGGTGGAGGAAAAATTGGGAGGAGAAATGAGAGCAAAGCCGAAAAATCATGAAAACCAAATCAAAAGCTTTGTGAAAGATACACAAAAAATACTGAAGAAAATAATATGTTAAGAACCAGTTTAAGCCTAATGGAAAAACAAAACAAAACAAAAGTCAAATGAGGAGAAGAATGCCTAAAAAGAAGAATTGGCCAGCTGGAAAAGGAAATAAAAAAGCTCTCTGAAGAAAATAACTCCTTCAAATGAAAAATTAAAAAACCAAAAATTAGAAGAAAATGTGAAATATCTCATTGGAAAAACAACAAACCTTGCAAGCAGATCCAGAAGAAATGATTTAAAAATTATTGGACTATCTGAAAGACACAATCAGGAAAAGAGCCTAGACTTTATTTTTGAAGAAATAAAATGGCAAAATTGCCCTGAGGTCCTAGAAGCTGAGGGTAAAATAGAAATCAAGAAATTTCACTGGTCACCCCATGAAAGAGATCCCAAAAGGAAAACTTCCAGGAATATTATAGACAAATTCCAAAACTCCCAAATCAAAGAGAAAATTCTAAATGTTGCCAGAAACAAACAATTCAACTACTAAGGCTCCATAGTTAGCATTACACAAGATCTGGCAGCATCTACATTAAGGGCCTATTAGGATTGGAATATGACATTCTGGAAGGCAAAAGATCTTGGTTCACAACCCGAGAATCAATTATCCAGCAAAACTGAACATCCTCTTTCTGGGGAAAAGATGGACAAACTTTCCTATTGAGATGATCAGAGCTTAACAGAAAGTTTGATCTCCAGGAAAAGGACTTTGGTGAAGCTTAGAGGGAGTGGAAGAGATGGACTAACTATGAGGAGTTTGATGATATTTCACTGTTTGTATTCCTGCATGGGAAGAAGATAGTGATAACACATATGGACTTGCTCATTTATAAGAGCTGTTAGAAGGGACATATATAGACATGACATAGGAAGGAGTGGAATATAATGGTATGATATGTTAAAAGGATGGAGTCAATGGGTGATAAAGGGAAGTACTGGGAGGAAGGAAAAGGAGATGAAGAAGAAACTGAGAGATTTCACATAAGAATAAGGAAAAGGTTTTTCAATGGAGTGAATGGGGGGAAGGCAAAGGGGTATGAGTGAGCCTTCATTCTCATCAGAAATGGCTCAGGGAGGAAATGACATACATACTTAATAGGATAAGGAAATCTGTCTAGCCCTCAAGAGGGATGGGAGGAAAGGCATGAGATGAGGGGGAATGGGGGGAGGGAATGCGGGGAATAAGTGATAGAAGAGAGGGAAGATCAAGGGAGAGGGTATTCAGATTCAACAAACATTTGGTCATGGCCAGGATGAAATGAGAGAGAGAATAGAATAAATGAGAGTGGGGAGAAATAGAGTGGAGGTACAGCTAGTAATAGCAACTGTGGGAAAAGTTTTTAAGAAACTTCTCTGGTGGACTTATGATAAAGAAAGTAATTCACCTCAGAGACAGAGCCAATGAAATCTGAACACAGACTGAAGTACAATTTTTTTTTCTCTCTCCTTGAGGTTTCTCATCTTCTGGGGGGAGGGGGTTTGTGTTTATTCTTATGTTTACTTGTATAACACATTCAATTTACATCAATGAATGTCATGGAAACAATGTAGAGACTGTCTGACAGCCTTCTGTGGGGGGGGAAGGGGGAGGAAAAATTGTAGAATTCATAGTCTTGTAAAAATGATGGGTACATATTTCTATTGTATATAATTGGAAAACAAATAAAATGTTATGTCAAAAAAACTTTACTTTTACTTTCCTCTTCCTTTTTTATCAATCCCTTCTTCCCCTTTCTTTCCCTTCCCCCCATTTCTCTTTTATAGGACATGTTTTTCAACCCAGTTGGGTATGCATATAATTCTGTCTCTCGGCCAAATCTGTTGAGAGTAGAATTTACTTAGTTTTCACACCCTCCCTTCTTTCGTTCTACTATAATAGGTCTTTGTGCCTCTTCACCTCACCTCTAATACCTAGCCTTCTAGTAGATCTTTCTCCTTATTTATTAATTATTTTTACCCTGTCTTGGACCTATGACCCCTTACTGTTTTTATGAGTCCTAATAGAAGTACCTTTCTCAAGGATTGATTGATTATTGATTGATTAATTGATGCCCAACATGGCCTCATAATCTCTTCAAAGTATAATCCTCTCATCTGCCCGGTGAGAAATATAATTCTCAAGAATCATAAACCACATCAAATTATAGTCAATTTATGCCATACTATCTTTTGAGGTTCCCTCTGTGGATAGCACCATCTTCTTGAGCCAAAACCATCATGCGAGGCCAAATCATTTCATGAATAATTTATATTCCACAAGCATATTCCTTTCAATTGTAGCCAAAGCTTCAAGCAATTCAAAGTCACTTCATGATCTTTTTATAATCAGTCCTTCTAAGTATACTCTGTCCCTATAGCATTCCAAATATAACGCTGCAACCCATCTTAACTAAAATATCAGGTCTATTCTCTCCCCTGTGCCTATAGATCTACAATAACACTCCAACCCTCTTTAGCTAAAATATTGGCCACAGTCTCTCTTTCCTCATAATACTCCAGATTTAGCACAATAAATCTTCTTTACTAAAATATGGAATAATGTAGGATCACTTCATGATCAATTTATGCGCCACCCTTCTAAGTACACTAACATACTTTCACTATTGTACTATAAACTTCCTTAATTAAAGTATCAAGTAGAGTATTTCACAATAGGACATACCATCCTCATAATCAACACTGCTTCATGTCTTATTTAATTCCCATATCCTCTAAGTACAATCCCTTCAACATATTAAACCCTCACTAGCTGAGTTATTGACTAAAGACTCAACACTTTTACAGTCATCCTATATTCAAACACTCTGTGTGTTTCTTTCAACTGTCCTGTTGAAAAAATACTTCTCAAGCCTTAACTTCCCTTTTAGACATGGATATAATTTGATGTTCTTCATTAGCATTTTCCCCTGTTTCTATTTACCTTTTTAATGAATCTCTGGACTTGTGTAATTCAAGAAAAAATTCTCTGTAAAGTTGGGTTAGGTAGGTGGCACAGTGGATAGAGCATTGATCTTGGAGTCACGAGGAAAGGATTTCAAATCCCACCTCAAATATGTGACTCTTACTAGGTATGTGACCTTGGGCAAGTCATCTAACCCTTATTGTCTCACATCTAGGGCCATTTTCAGTTATCCTGATCCATATCTGGCCACTTGACCCAGATGACACTGGAGGGGAAGGTGAAACTGGTCACTTAGCACAGTACCCTATCACTCAAATCCAATTCACTTGCTTGTCATAGCATCACTTTAGTGATGTCATGGTCTCCTTCGAAAATGAAGGACAAACATTATTTCTGATAATGTTCTTTGTATCAGAAAATTTTAGAAGTCCTCAATTCCACTGAAAAATCAATCTGTAATCCTTAAATAATATTTTTGAGTGTAGTGAATTCTTGACTGTAATGCAAGACCCATTGCTTTCTGGAATCTCATATTAAAGACTCCTGAACCCTTAATGTTGAAACTAATGGGTCCTGTAAAATTCAGATATTGTTTCCTTGGCATTTAAATTGTTTTCTTAACTTTGTTGAGTTTTTTTGGGGAGAGGGGTACTCATGGTATCTTCTCTTTTAGTTGAGTGTTTTACAATTTTACTATGATATTCTGTGGAGTTTTTAATTTTCAAGTTTTTTTCTGGAAGTATTCTATGTATTTTCTAAAGGACTATTTTTCCTTCTTGATCTGAGATCTTAGAGAAGTTTTCTATGATAATTTACATAAAGATATTTTCTAGGCTCTTTTTTTTGATCTAGGCTTTCAGGCACATCAATAATTCATAAATATTCTCTCTTGGATCTATTTTCAATTGGTTTGCTTTCCCTAAAATGTACTTTACATTTTCTTGTATTTTTTCAACCTTGAGATTTTATTTGATAGAATCTTGGTGTCTCAAGGATTCATTTTCCATTTGTCCAATTACAATATTTAGGGTTTTATTTTCTTCGGTTATCTTTTGTGTTTCCTTTTCTAGCTGATTAATTGTACTTTAAAACAGTTATTTTCTTTTCCAGTACGTTAATTTTATTTTTTGATGAGTTTCATTGCTTTTCCAGCTAATCTGTTTTATTGTTTGTTTATTTTTTAGTTGTTTTCATTGCTTTTTTCATCTGGATGTGGATGGTGTTGTCCATAACAGGTCTCCCAGAGTTGTCTTAACTCTGAATTGCTAAGAGGAGTTGCATCCATAACAGTTGGTCAACTCACAATCAATATTGTTAATCTATACATTGTTCTCTTGGTTCTGCTTCCTTCACTCACCATCAGTACATGTAATTCTTTCCATGTTTCTCTAGAGTTGGACCATTTATGGTTTCTTATAGACTGATGGTACTCTTTAATATTCATATATCATAACTTGTTCAGCTGTTCCCCAATTGATGGGTCTCCTCTCAATTTCCAATTCTTTGCCATCTTAAAAAAGAGCTGCTAAACTATTTTGCATCATGTGGGACTATTACCA
Source organism: Macrotis lagotis (assembly GCF_037893015.1). Lineage (NCBI taxonomy): Eukaryota > Metazoa > Chordata > Mammalia > Peramelemorphia > Peramelidae > Macrotis > Macrotis lagotis. Next base: position 365,719,532 of record NC_133666.1, on the reverse strand, counting down.
TTTTTATAATTTCTTCTGGATATAGACCTACTGTTTGTACTGCTTTCAAAGGGTATAATCAGTTTTATTGCTCTCTGGGAACAGTTCCATATTGCTCTCCAAAATGGTTGGATTAGTTCACAATTCCACCAACAGAGCAATCATGTTCCAATACTCTAACAACCTCTCTAATATTCATTGCTTTCTCTTTTTGTCATTTTAACTGATCTGAGAAGTGTGATATGGTATGTCCTAGTTTTTTTTTTTTAATTTGCATTTCTCTAATGCAGCTGTATACCTAGAATGTTAATTCTAAATTTATGTATTTCATGGTTCCTTTGAGTTACATTAATTCTTCCTTACTCATATTGCTCAGCATTTTCTCTGATGAAGGCACCCTGTCCTGGGTGATCCTGTGCCTGTGTCTTACAATCAACTCCAAATTTCTTAAGAGAAACCTTAATGGTGTCCCAGTACTTAGAGTACTTAGAGGTTCTAAATACAATTAAATCAAAAGTGACCTTACTTGACTAGGTACCTTAACTAAGGAGGCTGCAGTATTGCAGGGCCATAGGGAGGGATATTACTTAGAAGTATTGAACATAAAGAGATTATGAAGTGATTATAATTTAATCCATGCTTTAGTTAACAAGTGTTTTAGTATCACGGTTAGAGTGCTAAAGAGGAAGAGAGAGCTTGTGCCCAATACTTTGTTTGGGGAGGATTGCATGTCTATGGTTGGAGTACTACTGAGAAGGAGGGAGAGAGGGTACTTTGAGGGCACTGGATACAAAAATATCATTTTGTTTTGCTTGATATTTTGGCTACAATTGAAGGAAATGGGCTTTGAGAATGGGTATAAATCATTCATGAAATGATTTGGCTTTTAATGATGATCTGGCTCATGAGGTATTGGTGTCCATGAATGGTACTTGAAAAGGGAATGTGAGTATAATTTAAAATTATTTGTGACTCTCTTGAGAAGCATATTTCTAATGAAATGGAAGAAGGGGAAATACTTAGGGACTATATGACAATGCTTATCAATCAATCAAGGATTCAATTTTGTAAATAATTCTATTAGTTCTATCTAGTTCTAAATATATTAGTTCCATATAGTTCTATTAAGAGAGATAAACGTTTATTTTGACAGAGAGGTTGTGTATACAATATAGGGTTAAAATAATAAATACATAACATGAAGGACTATACTAGAAGAAGGCTAGACATTAGTGAATAAATAACACCAAGTGAAGAGACACAAAGACTTATTATAGTAGAGGGAAAGTAGGGAGGATATGAACAATGAGTAAATCCTACTCCTTACACATTTTACTCATAGAGGCAATAACATTTATTTCCAAATGTATTTAAAAATCTATCTTACTTCCCTACCTAACAGGGAAGTAAGGGGGTGGAGGAGGAGGTTCAAAAAGAAAGGAGAAGGGATTGATAAATGGGAAGGTAAAGGTAAAACATTAAAATTTAAAAGTAAAGGCAAAGAGGAAAGAGAGCAAAACCTTGGAAGAATTAGATGAAATTAAAAAGAAAAGTTTAAATGCAGAAAGTCAGAATAAAAGAAAATACAGAACTAGTAATCTTAATGATAAATGTGAATAGGATGAACTCTCTCATAAAATGGAAGCAGGTAACAGAATGGATTAAAAACCAGAATCTTACAATATGTTGTTTCCAGTTGGTAGATTTTATTTTCTGATGAGTTACATTCTTGTATCAGTTTTGTTATTTTTACTTTTAAATTAGTTAATTTATTCAATCAATTTTTCATAATTCTACTGCTTGACTCTCATTTCTTCTTTCTATTTTTCTTCTACCCTCTCCTTTGGTTTTTAAGATTCTTTTAAAACTCTTCCATGAATTTTTTGATTTGAGACCAATTCATAAACTCCTTTCAGACTTCCCCTGGAGGTAATTTGTCACTGTTTTCTTCTTCTGACTTGGCATTTTTCTTATCCCTATTTTAATAGTAACTTTCTATTGTTAGCACTTTTTGGATTTTGATCATTTTGATAGATGAGTTCTGCTCCTTGAATACAGAAAATATAGTCCCAGCCAGACCTGGCGATGCCTCTGCAGAGGTTTGTTTCCTCCTTTATTGCTGTGCAGTTGTTTGTTCCCAATCCAGTCTTCTCTATTGCCTCAGCTTCGACTTTGTCTGGGATTGGGATTCGATCTGGTGCCCTGCCATGTAGCTGAACCAGGACTTTGGTCTCTATCTGAGTTGGTACCTGGACTATGCTGTGGCTAAGAACCTTCTACTGACTTTCCCATTCTCCTGCCCATGCAGGAGACAAATATTTACTGAATACTTTCCATGATATTTTGAGTTGAGAATATGTTTTTCTTATTTCTTTTTTGAAGGAACCTGTAGCTTTAATGTTTATGTTGGGAATTTGAAGTTTTGTAGGGGATACACCCTGGGAGCATGATAGCTTTTTGCAACTATTTTGTCTCTGCCCTGAAAACTTGCTTATTTTTCTTAAGTCAATGATCATATTTTTTCCAATGTATGCTATAGACAATTGTGCTGTTTGAAAAATGAAAATATTAGAAGAGGGTTTTGTTTTGTTTCATTTTTACCTCATTGATGACACAATTAGGTTAGCAGGATCAATTTTTTGATTTTGCTTTTATAATTTTCCATATAATTCTATAGTGCTTTCCAGAAGTTTAAACCAATTAACAACTCTATCTGGAGTGTGTTATCATATCTGATTTTTCACAATTGTGGCATTATTTAATTTAATCAGTTCATGATCTTTGCCAATTTTAGGGGAATAATATAACATATTTGATGGATGTTTTAAGTTGCATTCCCCTAACAATTAGAGGAACATTATATATGTGACTGTTGATAATTTGTTTCTTTTTTTAATACTGAATTTTCATAAATTAATACTTCTTTCTTACACATTTATTTTATCTAGTCTGAGGATATGTAGATTGACATGAATCTTTCTTCAAGGAGTTTAACAGATCTACTGAAAGCATAAAATGTATATGTGTAAAATCTTAGGCCAGAGAAACACAATAACATGAGATTATAGAGGGTTTGGGGGATCAGAGGACATTTGAGCTGAAGTTCTGAGAAAGAGAAAAAATTTTGAGAAGCAGAGGCAATGAGCACAAGAGGAAGAATATATGAGGGCAACTAGCACAAATGAGGGATACAATAAAAACATATTTACATAAACAGAAATATAGATAGATAGATAGATAGATAGATAGATAGATAGACAGATAGACAGAAAGATAGAAAGATAGATGGATAGAGATAGATACATAAATATGATTAACTTCCAAAGAAATGATATTTTTAGATGGACTAAAAAGAAATAGAATATATGAAGGGAGCACATATAAAATAAAACCATAGTTTGGTAATTCCTATTGCCTTTAGTAAATGCCTACAAACATGTTTCATCTGCACTTGAAACCCTACAAAACCTGACCTAGACATCCTAGAACTATTACTCATTCTTCTCTAAAATACTCTATGATTCAACCAAATCGACTTTCTTGTTCTTAAAACTCATATTGTTTGCCACTGGTATGTTTTTGCATGTACTCCCATGTCTAGAATTAACTTCCTTCTCATCTGTCTATTCATATTGAGTTTTAATCAAAGCTTAGCTGAGGGGGGCAGCTAGGTGGCGCAGTGCATAGAGCATTGGCCCTGGAATCAGGAGGACCTGAGATCAAATCCAGTCTCTTGCCTACCTATGTGACCTTGGGGAAGTCACTTAACCCCACTGCCTTCTAAAAACAAGGAAAAAAAAGCTTAAAGGAAATATTATCTATATTTGAGGTATTTCTTCATCCTCTACTTTAATATACCTTTCCCCATCAAAAGTATATTTTATTTATGTGAATAATTTACATTATGAGCACATAATATTTCTTTAGTATCCTTAAGAACAGGAATTATTTCATTTTCGTCTTTGAAATTCCAGTAAGAGAAAAAAAAACTGGAAGTAGAAAAAACAAGCTTAAATTTATATACTTTGGCCACAGAATGAGAAAACAGTTTTCAAGTGCTAGCATTACAAAAAAAGAGGCAAAAGCTAGTTCTTGACCTCAATTTTACAGTCTAATGAAGGAGACAAATATATGCAAAGCAAACAAAGACAGATGAAGTAGAAAATATTGAACAGAAAAGGAACTAGATTTAAAAGGATTTGGAATCTGATTGAACTTGGGTTGTGTAGGAAGAACTTAGAGAAGTGGAATGACTCTAGTCTCTTCCTTTTGCAAAATTGACTTTTCCTTCTTATCTATCCCCACTATCCAATGAATTGTAAATCTTTAAATACTGTATGCATGGCTTCTAAATGCCTTCTTTTCCTCATCCACAAAATCCACAAAGTTAGTCTATCCCTCCTCCCCTTTCAAATGTCAAAACTTTTTTTGATTTCCTTGCCTCAAATCTTGCCTTACTCTAATTCATCTTTCATCAAGTAATCAAATGACTTGAAAAAAAAATGAAACAGGTTGATGGCAGCTCCCTACTTAATAAAATCCTGTTAGTAGTACTTCATCACTTCTTAGAATTAATTTTTCTTGTTTTGACACTCAAAACTCTTTAAAAACTGGCACCTTTCCACCTTTCTAAGTCATTTTACACATTGCTCTTCTTGAAGCATATTGTTATGTTTTCTTAAGATACATACTCAGTAGGGTATAGAAATCTTTCTTACTCTAGAGGAAAAAAGGAGACAAAAGGAATGGGGGAAAGGGGAGAGGGAGAGGACAAAAGGGGTGCAAGTGAAAGTAGAGAGGAAAGATCATAGGAGACAGTAGTCAGATCCAATGCATTTTTGAGTAGGAATAGAGTGAAAGGAGAGATAATAGAATGAATGGGGTGGGGAGGAAGAGATGGAAGGAAATACATCTAGCAATAGAAACGGGAAAAACATATTGAAGCAATTTCTCTGATAAACTTTTTTTAAGTTTTTGCAAGGCAATGGGGTTAAGTGGCTTGCTCAAGACCACACAACTAGGTAATTATTAAGTGTCTGAGGTCAGATTTGCACTCAGGTACTACTGACTTCAGGGCCAGTGCTCTATCCACCGCGCAACCTAGCCACCCCTCTGATAAACTTTTGATAAAGAATGTGATCCATCCCAAAGCCAGAACCTATGGTATCTGAATACAGACTGAAGCACATTTCTTTTTCTCTCACTTTATTTCTTTTGTGGTTTCTCTATCCCTCTATGGGGGGTAGGGGTGATTATGTTTACTTTTATAGGAATACTATTGTGGTAAAATGGGAAAAATAAATAAATTTAAATTTCAAAAAAACAATTAAAAAGTACTTGGCTAATTAATATAAGTTGCTATCAATATTAGAAATCTACATGAAAACAATTTTGGCTTCATCTCACATCCAGAAAATTTGTTGTCTAAATGTGTTCTTTCTTTTCTCCCCACCACCCCCATGCTTTTTTTTAATATAAGTGACTTGGAAGTTATATATTTATAAATGATTGCAAAAACAAAAGGAAAAGAAAAAGAAAAAAATCATTACACATTTATACCTATTTTCTCACTGTTTCTGTATCTTCAAGTGAAAAGTGCGATTATAGAAGTAGATATTTTGAGAGATGTTTTGAATATCAGATGAGATAGTGTTCGCAAAGTGTTTGGCAACTGGCACATGGTAGCATTGAATAAATATTTTTTGTTTGTTTGTTTGTTTAGTTTCACATTTTCTGCTCCCCTTCTTGAGACCTTTGCTTCTATTTTATTTTTCCAATTACATACAATATTGTTTGCAACATTTGTCCTTTTGTGACCTTTTGAGTTTCACATTTTTTTCTTTTTTTAATCTTTTCTTGATCCATATGCACATGTATATTTTTAAGTTACAAAATATCCTTCCACCCTTCCTTTCCCACCCCCTTCCCATCAGCAGTGATTAGTCAGGTTAGCATCATACAAACATATTTTGTTAAACATGTTTACAGATTATTTATTTTTGGTATGAGGATTTAGGATTAAGGGGGAAAGATACATAAGATTATAACTTTTATAAAGTATTCATCAGATTCTGAAGGGTTGTTTTGTCTATGTGTATGTGTGTGTATTATGTTTTGTTTTATTTTTCATCCTCTGAATGAGGATAACATAGTCCATAGCCAGTCTAATATGTCCTAGCTCTCTGGGCTGCTGAGAGATGTTTATTCCATCAAGGTTGTTCATCTCAAAATGTTGTTGTAGATGTGTATAGTGTTATCTTGGTTCTACTTCCTTCATTCAGCATCAGCTCCTGTACATCATTCCATCCATCTCTTAAGTCTGACCATGTATGGTTTCTAATATAATAATAGTATTCCATAGTATTCATGTACCATAACTTGTTTAGCCTTTCCCCAATTGATGAAAATTCTTTTAATTTCCAATTCTATGCCACTTCAAAAATAGTTGATATGAATATTTTGGAACATGTGAGACAATTCCCACTTTTTTATGATTTCTTCTGCATATAGACCTAGAATTGTAATTGCTGGGTGAAAGCGACAGATTATTTTTATTGATTTTTTGGGCATAGTTTCATATTGTTCTCTAGAATGTTTGGATCCATTTACAACTTCACCAGCAAAGCATCAATGTTCCAAACCTCCCAGAACCTCTCCAACATCAATCATTTTCCCTTTTTCTCATCTTGGCAAATCCTATAGATGTGAGGAGCTCCACATTTTTAACATACTTCCATATTAGTCATGTTGTGAAAGAGGGATTAGAATGAAGGGGGGGAAATGATGAGAAAGAAAGAAAACTCCTGAAAGAAGTTTTAAAAAGTGAATATAGTATAGTTTTTCTCTGGATATGGATGGCATTTTCCTTGACAGGTGTCTTAGAATAGTCCTTAGTCATGGCACTACAGAGAGGAGTTGCATCCATTATAGCTGACTTTTTCATGATGTTTTTGCTAATGTGTACAAAATTCTTCTGTTTCTGTTTATTTCAGCATCAGTTCATTCTTGTCTTTCAAGGATTTCCTGATATCTAAAATCTAAAGAAATTTATTTTAGTTTTTTTTTTTTTTTTTTTTTGCAAGGCAATGGGGTTAAGTGGCTTGTCTGAGGCCACATGGCTAGGTAATTATTAAGCGTCTGAGACCAGATTTGAACCCAGGTACTCCTGACTCCAGGGCCAGTGCTTTATCCACTACGCCACCTAGCTGTCCCCTGAAATCTAAATAATTTCTTAGGGAACAATAATACACCATAACATTAATATACCACAATTTGTTTAGCTATTCCTCAACTAATGGGCATGCCCTCAACTTTCAATTCTTTGCCAATACAAAAAAAACACAACTGCCATCATTTATGCTGTACATGTGGACCTTTGCCCCCATTGCCATGGTCTTTTGGGGTTATACACTACTATTAGTCCTTTACAACAAGTAGCCAAATGATTGGAGGCATGAGTTGGACAATATTTTTTTTTTTATTATGTGAGTATACCATCTTTATCACTTTCTTTTACCAGAATTGTTCCAACCCAAGGCCTGATTTAAAGGTATGAGCAATTTCATTGCCTTTCAGATGTAGTTCCAAATTATTCCCCCAAAATGGTTAGATCAATTCACAATATCACCAACAATGCATTAGGGTCTCAGTTTCCCCATATCACTGCAAAATTGATCATTTTCCCTTTTTGTCATTTCAGCTAACATGGAAGTTGTGAAGTGATACCTCCTCAGAATTATTTTAATTACTTTTCAAATATCTTCAGATTGTTTTAATTTCTTCTCCTGAAATTTTCCGTTCATATTGTTTGACCATTTATCAATTGATGAATGACTTGTATTCTTATAAATTTGACTCCGTTTTCTCTATATTTTAGAAATACTCCTTTATAAGAAACTCTAGCAATGAACAGTTTCCTTTCTGTATTCCTTCTAATTTTGGTTACATTGGCATTGTTTTGCAAAAATTTTAAATTTTAATTGAATGTAGTCAAAATTATGCAGTTTGCAGTTTGCAATTCATGATATTCTCTATCTCTTGTTTTATCATGAACATTTCTCTTCTCCTTAAGTGACAGATAACCTATTCCTCATTCTCCTAAAATGGCTTGTACTAAAAATCCTGCACTTCTTTTAACTTTATCCTGGAATAGGGTGTGAGATGTTGGTCTATGCCTAGTTTCTGCCATACTATTTTCAAGTTTTCCTGGTAGTTTTTGTCAAATAGTGAGTTTTTATCCCAGAAAGTAGATTATTTGGGACTAAAGATAAATGAAATTCAGTGTATATTAGAAATGGTTCTTGACCAAATTTCTTGACTTATGGTCCAGATGAAGAAGGATACAATGCATACATAGTAAAAGATTCAGAGACAATGAACTTAAATGGGTAATTTAGATACTTTACAATTCTTCTCATGCACTTTAATATGCTTGTATTGGAAATATATATATCTTGGCTATTGTTTATATACCATGAAATACTTGTTTGATTTTCTTTCTATTTTAAGGACAAGAAAAGGACCTTTGGAATGAACCCCAAATAGTATGAAATAGTATGAAAATAGCTATATATATATATATATTATATAAAAACACATTTCTGTATTACCAAGATATGTTATTAGATTTCACTTTATACATGTTAGATTAAATGCTTAGAGAAATGTGCTATTTTGCTAAGGTCTACAATTTTCCTCTTGCTTTGTTCCTGTATTATGACTGTGTGGAATACCTTATCTTGGACCTTGCCAAAATAAATCAGCATCAGCATCAGCATCAGCATCAGCATAAATATCATCATCATAATCTCATACTTTGATACAAAAGGGATCCTTCTAGCTCATTATCAGTAGGGCATAAATTATGAGTAGATATGATGAATTTTGGCTAGAACTTCCAAATTTTATTGGGAACCTATCTTCTTTATGATCAAAGAAGACATTTGCAAAACAGGTAGCCAGTATTAGGGGCATATAATAGCCATATAATAGATAAAACTTAATAGGTTTACTTAGGGATCAATTCTTTGACCTGAGTTTCAATCAAATAAAGCTAACCTATATATAGTGTCCCAACTGCCTGTCAAGTTTCCCAGTTTAGTTCAGCGGGTAGAATATAAACAACTTCATGACAGGATGTAATTCATTTGTGGCACAATGCAAATTAAGTCTGAACATTTTGTATTCAAGATTAGTATGGTTGCATTTCACAGACATAGCTTCTATCCCAAAGCATTTTGATACATAGAATATAAATGTTATCTCATTTTTGGTAATCAGTTAACCTACATAACAAATGCCCATACAACTAGGTGGTGCAGTGGATAGAGTACCAGGACTGATATCATGAGACAACTTACTGAGCTTAAATATGGCCTCATTTATAAGTTGTATGACTCTGAGAAAGTCACTTTACTCTTTTTGTCACAGTTTCTAACCAGTAAAACTGACTGGAGAAAGAAATGGCCACACACATCAGTACCTTTGCCATGATAATCCCAAATGGGATCATAAAGAATCAGACATGATTGAAACAACATTCACAAGGGTTTGTACTTAATATATAATGGTAAAAAAGGAAACAATGCTTTTTTACCTCAAGAAGTTTGCATTCTATTTGGTGAGATTGCATGACTTGTCCTTCATTCTGAAGACAATCAATAAAATTATTAAGTGGTCTTGACTTGAATTGGATTTAAGTGAGGCAGAGTTGTGCATAGTTATCAGTCTCACTCTCTCTTCCAGAGTCATTGAAGTTCAAAAAATGTAAGGATGACTGGAAATGGTCTGATGGGGTGATTTTGGCATCTTTGATTTTTGACTAATCTCTCAGGGCTTCTTGCATCTGTTTCACTCATATTTATATACGTTGGAACAAACTGTTCACACCCATCCATTCTGCCAGGGAAAGTCTTCCCATGCTGGAGGATATACCTCCCTGATTCACTGAAGGGTTTAATACTTGCCAGTTACCTTTGGCATTGATTAGTCCATTACTGAGAAGGTTTTACCCAGGTTTGGCCTTCTTTAAGTCACAGGGTGAAAGATCAGTGAAAGTAGACATGAAAGTCAATGAGCAGCCCTTTTAAAGGGCTTAACAAACTGAAACCAGAGACTTTATTCTCCCTGAATACCCCATACATCCTTGGAGGGGTGTTTGTATTCATATAGCTTATATAGAATGGATTCATATTGAAGGAGTTTAAATAAAAGATAGGGAGGGAAAACAACAGTTGCAGCAATCAGGGAAAGGTTACATATTCAAGGTTACACTTAAGCTGGATCTTGAAATAACTGAAGGATTCTGTGAGGTAAGAACAATGAGGAACACATGTTAGGTAAATAGAAAAGCAGACATTTTGAAATGTTGTATGAATGTGAGCAAACCAGTTTAGTTGGATTTTAGACTGTGGGGAAGAAATAATGCAGAATAAAAATGGAAAGATAGTCAATAGTCTGGTAATGAAGAGTTTAAAAGAAGACATAATTATACTTCATCCTAGAGCAACAGAGAGTCCCTGGATTTTATTAGCAGGGAAATGAAAAGATCAATTCTAATATGAAGAAATGTCATAAGGAATAATTCTTTTAAAAATAGATTATTTAGGAAGATGGGGTAAATTTGAAGAAATGTTCACAAGTGTTAAATTTGAGATGTCTCTCAGATATTCAAATTTAAATGTCCCCTAAATAGATGGAGATATTGGACTGAAGTTTAGGGGAAAGACTTGGGTCAGATATATATATATATATATATATATATATATATATATATATATATATATATATATATATATACATATTGCTGAAAATGTTAAATAGAGGTAATTAAAACTGTGATAGCCAGGGAGGTCATTAATAGAAAGAATGAAGAGATGAAAGAGAATTTGACCACGGAGTGAGTCTTGAGATAGCTAGCTAGCTAGTTAGATGGATATAGATGTATGGATACAGATATAGAGAGATAGATGGATGGATGGATCGATCGATCGATAGATAGATAGATAGATGATAAATAGATGTAGATAGATATATGAAATATCTTGTTGTGAATGATGAGTCAACAAAGAATGAGAATGAGTGTTCATAGAGGTATAGAGAAAATTAAGCAAGAAAAAAAATCACAGAATCCCAGAGAAAGGAAAGTATTTATCTGACGTAGTATTTAATAGTGCCAAATGCATCATAGAGGTCAAGAAAGAGGAAGACTAAGAAGGATTCATGTAATTTGACAGTTCTGGAATCATAAATAACTTTGGAGAGAATAGTCTTAGTTGAGTGATGAGGTGAAATATCAGATTGTGAAGGAATAAAGAATAAACAAGTGAAGGCAAAAATATCAAAAAAATTTAATTAATTTTAATAAAGGGAGTTTTTGCTTTATTAATATTTGTACAAAACAAGGGCATTTTTGAAGGTAATAGGAAAGAAACTGAAGTTTATTGAAATAAAGAGAGTGGGTTGAGGAAGGGAGCAATTTGCTTTTGAAAATATTAGGGGATAGCATCAAAAGCACAAGTAGATATGTTAACCTGGAAAAGGAAAAGAGCCACTACATTATCAAAGATTAGAAGAAAGGATAATAAAGAAAGAATGTTAAGAGATTTTGGATAAAAATAGGATGAGGATTCATTGTAAGTGGGTCCAATTTTCTCAGTAGAAACCAGATGCTTAGCTAAGAAGATGGAGAACTGAAGATGTTTGGATGAAATAAGATTTCAGTTAAGGAGTAATAAAATTCGTGCCTTGTTTCAAATAGGATCCAGTTGGTATATAATATATAGTAGCTAATAATGCCCAGGGTATCATTGGATCATAAAAAATGCAGAGATAATAAAAACACACATGTACCCCTTAACAGGATTTCAAAACAACAACAACAACATACACTTGTTATGGTGAGCAAGTAGTCTAATTAATAAGTCAATGAGCATTTATTAAATGTCTCCTATATCCCAGGCACTATACTAAGTTCTAAGGATGCAAAGGAAAAAGATTAAAATTATTCCTGATTGAAGAAAGGTTTTTTTAAATCTTAACTTGAATGGAGAGTTAATAAATTTGTAATGTGTGTATTGAATATAAAATAAAGAATTCAAATCTTTTTCAAGGAGTTTTGATTCTATTAGTGACACGAAATATGTATGTTATGAATTTGTATCTAGTAAGCTATAAAGATATACACCAAACTTGACTCTTTCCTTTCTTCTGACCTCATAACTTTTATTGGAACTGCTCTCTTCCATAGTTTTGATCACTTTATAATCTTTCCTGAACTCTCTGAAGCATTTGTCATAAAAATTGCACTTTCATCTAGAAAAAAAAAGATGCATTTATTTGTCCTTATTCACAAAGAAGGGCATGACATTAAGAAAATGTCAACATGACTTGTGAATGAATTGTATTTAAGTGAGGAAGGATTATGAAAAATCATAAGCATCACTATCTACTATGGAGTCATCTAACTCCTATGGCAAAATTGAAATTGAGATGACTGGAAATGATTTCAGTTGTAGTGGGAACCTATCCTTTTTTGAGCTAAGATCATTCCCAAGACTTATCTTGACTGAGGCAACACACATTCAGTTAAAAAATATTAGTTCAAAATGTCTAGTTTCATCTCCAGAGGGATAACTACCACTACTCACAGGTTGTTGTTTGTCCCACATATTTGCAGAAAACCATGAAATCAGGAAGGTTTTTCCATGTCTTGTCAGTGAATTGGATTTAAATGAAGGAGAGTTATATAACATCTCTAGCCTCAATCTGGTGAGGAAAAATATAGATCAGAATGACTAGAGATGAATCCAGATGCAGTGGGAGAATTTGGGCTTAAATTAAGATCTTTCCCAGGTCACAGGAAAAAAAAATACTTCTCTAATCATATAACTGTCTAATAAAAGTGTGCTACTAAGACAAAACAATTTCATCTTTATTTTTCTTTCTTTTTAGTTTTAGACCAGATCTGACTTCATTGGTAAAAAGAAATGCCCAGTTAGGAAATAGATAAGTATCAGTTCTGCAATATAATCTTAGAGAACTGTCTGAAGCACTGAAGGTGAAGGTTAGTCATACTTTATGGATTTTGGGATAGATTGGCCCTCAGAGTTTATCAGATGCACTCATGACATTTTAAAGATGGGAAAATTTGGGCCAAAGGTGGTGAGTTAATTTGGTTAAGTCCATACAGATTGAGTTAGAACACACATAATTTGATGAGAGAATCCATATTCTTCCTTCCATCCCACAATGCCTCCCTTTAATGGTAGATTTGAACCTAGATATTCTTAACTCTTATACTACTTTGCTTTCTACTATAGCTTCCATATCGAGAAAGTTATAACAACTAAATTGTGAAAAATATTGGGGCATTGAAATTATTTGAGTAAGCAATGGAAAACATTTGATTGTTATGAATGACATGCTTGGACCCATAATATTTAGAATAAACTCTTGTTATTCACATTTTACTCTCTTTTATCACTTAATTTGAATATTAAAATTCCAATAAAGCATTTATGCTATATATTATGCTCTTACTATTATTCTTAACTAGGCTACATTCAATTCATGATCAGGATGTGATATATTTTTCAAAAATCATTTTGACCCTTTAGAAAATATACATTCAGGAGCAGCATGCATATTATAACCACTGGAAGGAACATTTGTTATTTGTTAATAAATAAATTATGACAACTTAAAACAATCAATAAAAACTTACTTGTTAAAAAGTCTTAGGAAACCTAATTTTTGGATTAGCAAGGCTTGAGATAATTAGAAGAAATTTGGCAGACATGGCTTAAATGCCTGCCTTTTGTGTCCCTTAGCTCTGGAGTACAGACTGGGTAGTCTGCTGTCCAAAATTCCTAAAATGAGAATATGTCAGATGGATTTTTGAGACCAATCAATAATATTGGAGGATATTCATTTCCCATGTTCCCAGAATGTAGTGCGGTTAAGACTGCTTCTTTTTTTCAACTAGAAAGACATGTGGGAGAATCCCAGTATATGTTACCTTCATCTCTGTGTTAAAACTTCAAATGGACAGATGGTGACATACACATGGGAAAAAAGTATCTTTTGATAGAAACATAGATTCTGAGAACATAGTGTAAAGTTATGCGATTATTGAATTTCATTAACTATAATACTCAGTAATAAGTTTTCTATGTTCTTCTACTAAAAAAGGAAAAGTACTTGGGGTTTAACATTTCTTTTTGTGTCATGAGCATCTCATTTAGTCTGACTAAATCTGAGGAATCCTTTTCAAAAAGTTTTTTCAATGCATAAAGTAAAATACTAAGGATTGCAAATGAAATTGATTTTAAAATATTTTTTATTTTTTTATTTTTGTCGATTTGTACATGCATATTTCCATGTTACAAAATTTCCCTCCACCCTTCCTTCCCACCCCCCTTCACTCAGTAGGAAACAGTCAGGTTAGCATTTTACATACATATTTTGCTCAACATATTTAGAAATCAGTAATTTTTGGCATGATGAATTAGGATTAAGGGAAAGAGATACATAAGAGATAATTTTTATAAAGTGCTCATTAGATTTGATAGGTGTGGTTTTTTTCTGTGTATTTTGTTTTGTTCTTGTGTTTCTTCATCTGGTTGGGGATAAAAATATAATTTTCAAAAATTTTAATGAACCTCATTTTATTTTATTTTTTTAGGTTTTTTTGCAAGGCAAATGAGGTTAAGTGGCTTGCCCAAGGCCACACAGCTAGGTGATTATTAAGTGTCTGAGAGTGGATTTGAACCCAGGTACTCCTGACTCCAAGGCCAATGCTTTATCTACTATGCTACCTAGCCGCCCCCAATGGACCTCATTTTAAAAGACCTTGGATTAGAAGAAATAAAACCCAAGGGTCAGATCTAACATCAAAAGGAGGTAATTTGGTACATCAATAGAACTTTGGCTTTTCAAGAAGAGGATTGGGTTAAAAATGCCATTATACTTCATTACTTCAAAGCATTCACTTAATTGTGTCTTATTTACACATATATAAAGTTAAACATTGAACCTCTAAAGTCATCTTCTAGTCAAAAGACAAAATTTAAAATAGATATTGAGGGGAACATGCTATAAGCATTTTTATTAATCACTCTTAAAGGTATGGAATCTAATCCTTAATAAAGTAGTTGGGGCTAGTGTTTCGTGAATACACATTGAGTTCTTCATCATGCTATTTTTAGTCTATTTATATACTCTTTCTGCCTTGTTGCTTGTTAAAAATTTATTTATAATAATTTATACAAATTAGAAGGTGAAAGCAATATTAAAAAGTAATAAAAATCCCCATGCTAATAACAAACAATACAAAAGACAAAAACAGTGCTAACTATGCAACTTTGAAGTAATGTATAGATGTAGTTAGCATCCGAGGGTATGAAAAACTAATCTCTATACAGTTAGATATTCTTGGAGCCAAAGTACCATGTTTATGTAAATGTAATTTAAGACATCAGCAGAAACTGGAATAGAATGTTGAGTATATTAGTCTAACACATAATGAACCTTAGAGGACCTTTGCTTCATCCTACAAAGAAGCAATAGAAAACAAACAAAAGACAAGTTGATACTGAAGATGCTTTTGCTGGCTGTTGGTCTGACAAGTCTCTCAAATGAGGAAGGGCTGTCAATATTCATATATTCAAATGAGTTCCAAAGTCCCAAACGTACTACCCCAAGCTTGATGTCATTTCATAAAAAAATCGTATATATATATATATATATATATATATATATATATATGTATATATTCAAGTGGTAATTATCATGGGACTAAGCTTCCTTGAAAACTTCAGAAATCTTGAACTCATCTGATAGAAATACGAACTTTCAAATGACAGAGAGTCCCCAAATTGACAAGCACATAAAAGGCTTCATGGAGAATAGTGCAAGTTTTAAAATCAGAAAAATTTAGAATGAAGAGAGTCCTAGTTCTGTGTGACCTTGATCAAACCCTTTAATGCTCAATGACCTTCAACTTCTTCATATGTAATTGGGATTACAATACCTATGTTTTTTTCTCTCATCTTTATAAACACTAAAGTCTCTATACAAATGCAGTTTTATTATTATTATTATTATTTCTCCATAAAAGACATGTCACTGTCTAGCATGATAGCTTTTGTTATAGGTATTTTGGGGTGTAATTATGCTTAAGTTGTCATTTACAACCTCTATTGTGCTACTATAAGGATATCTTCATGAAAAGAAATATATTCATATGATCCCCCAAAAGGAAGTTTTCTCTCCATTAGATGGTCACTTGACTTAGACAGTTTTATTTATATCCAAACAGTTGTTCATCTAATTAAGTCTGACAAAATACAATTATAGTTATATTAAAGAACTCAGGCATAGAACATACAAAAAAGAACAAAAAATTTTAATAGTTCAATACTAAATATTAATATACTAATATGATATAGCCAAAGTAATTATCTTAGATAACTTTCAAATAAAATAAAGGCTAAACTGTATAGAGAAATAAACAATTATAATCTATCATTATCTTTTAGTAATACTTATATTAACATGAAAAATAAAATGCTTATAACCATTTTATATTCATTTATATAAGATGAAATATAGATAATAATCAGCTATTCTTGCATTGTTTAATAGAATGATTGTCTGAATGTTATTAGATTCATCAACATGAAAACCAAAAGAAAGTGAAATGTAACATTCTTCTATATGTGGGAAAATGAGTTAAAACTACATAAGTGTGTTCTATTGTAGCACTATTAAAGTTAGATAGAATCCTATTATCACACACACAAGGAAGAAAGGGGCCTTATTTGTGTTATTTTGCTTCATTTCTCTCTCTTCTCCAATCTGTCTTCAAACAACTACCAAAGGAATTTTCATGAAGCAAAGATAGATCTTGCCTATCCTTTAAGAAATTCAGTGACTTCTGATTGATTACCCTAAGTCCAGCATGAACTCTACCATTTGGCATTAAAAACATTTGAAAGCTGGGTGCCAGCTTACCTGTTCAGTTTTGTTAGGCAATGCTCTTTTTCATTCATTATTCAGTCCAAACTAACCTTCTCCTATGTGAGTCCTAGATCTCACATCTCCATATCTTTGTTATTCATAATTAGAACATAATTCTTTCTTACTTCAGTTTCTTAAGAATTCTTCCGGTTTTTCTTTCAAAGCTCAACTCAAGGTTTAGTAACCCCCCTAGGCACTACTGCCCTTTCCCAAAGAGTTGCCTTGTGCATATTTTCATATATTCTTATACACATAAAAATACTATCTTTCCCAATATAATGCAAAAGTCCTTGTGGATTGAAAAAGGTGCTCTTATTTAATTTGTCCATTCATTCATTCATTCATTTATTCATTTGTTTGTTTGCTTATTTATTTGCTCATTCATTCATTCATTTAATTATTTATTTATTTGTTTATTAATTTTGATATGGCCAGTATCTGACATACAGTAAGGATGAGTATATGCTTCATGATTGATTGACCATTATCCTTTTTCTAGTTGTGTGAGAAAGTGAAAGAGAAAGGGATTGGCTGCTCTGTTTCTTCCATCTTCTATTACTGGATTACTTTTCTAAATAGGAAAGGAGGGAAGAAAATAGGAAGGAGGGAGGGAAGGAAGGAAAAAAGAACTAAGAAACAAAGGAAGGAAGGAAAGGAAGATTTATAAATTAAGCATTTATCAAGGACTTTGCATTCTAACAAAGGAGAACAATAAGGGGGTAGGTGGAAGGAAGAAGATAACAATTTGGAAGGCATGGTTTTAAAGTTCAGAAAGTCAGAAATAGGCCCAAGAGGAGAAATGAAGTAGGCCACCCTGATCAGTTTTTATAAAACAGATTCCAGGAGAAGTTTACCAATGGAAGAATGGAAGATGAACTTTACAGAGGAATAGTTTGGGAGGAGCAGGGTAAAGGGATGATAGATTCTTCCTGGACAAAGGGGCCCCAAGTGTTTAAGAAATTTCCAACACAAATTGGAAGTAACAAAAACTAGATTATGAAGGCCAGAAAGTCAAGAACAGAATTGAAGTCAACACCCAATGAGTTTTCTATAGGGTAAAACACCTGACAACCAGACCAAGGTAATGTTTCTTCTTTAATCATTCCTATCCAAAGCTATAGAAATCCCAAGTGTATGTTTTCTTCATGTTTCTTTCCATTATTTTCCATTATTTCCACTCCAATCACATTCATGCATTTTAACCCATAGAATCTCATGGTACAGAACAGAAAGCTGTTAGATATATACCATGACTATGAAAAGAGACAATTAAATCAAGGCTGCATGACCTTTGGAAATATGGTCAATCGTTAGGCATCAATCATAAGCATGACATTTTACATGGGTCTTTGCCCATTTCTCACAATTATTTATAGATGAGATAACTGAGTCTTACCTACAGGTTTGGAGTCATTTATACTTTAGCATTAGTAAATTCTTCTTAAAGAAATGATAAATGTTAACACATTAACATAAATATTCAGTTAAAGTAAATTTTAAATAAAATAAAGGCTTCAATACATGGAATAATAAACAACAATTAAAATCTGTAGCAAAAATTACATTATTGTGAAAAATATAAAGCTTGGTAAAACCATGAACTGCTTCAGCCCCAGTTTCTCATTCCAGGACTCTCATTTAGATTACAATGTATTGAACTTCTGATTTGTCCGAAATTCCTCACCTTTACTTGTCTAACTGCCTTTACTACTTTCTTCCTGCTTTGAAAGCTGGTATCATCATGTTCCACAGTATTTCTTGAACTTTCTTTCCTGACTTCTACTCATGCAGATGAGGCAGTGGGGGTTGTGCATAAAGTAATTGTCATAGATAGAGTAAACAGTATGAATTCAGCCATGATAAATGCATGATCCCTTACAGAAAAGCTTCTGCCCAAAGGCCTAAGTTGTCATGTCAGTCTTTTATGACTCTTCATGATGCCCATTTGGAGAATTCTTGCTAAAGATACTGCAGTGTCTTTCCATTTACTTATCTGGTTCAATTTACAGGTTAAGAAACTAAAGCAAACAGTTTAAATTACTTGCCCAAATTCACACAGTTAGCAAGAGTCTGAGGTTATTTTTGAACTTAGATCCTTCTAATCCCAGGCTCTATTCATTTCACCACCATACTGCCAAAAGTAGGAGACAAAAACACAAATGGTGATAGATGCTCTCTGGGTACCTTCAGTCCAAACTTAGATAACAACAATGTGAACTCTAGAAAATCAACATTGACCGACTTGGAACTTTGCTATATTTTGCTTTTCAAGTAACTATTCTACAGTTTGCTTCGTATACATGAGTGGTTATTAATGCATGTGTTACTCTGGCTTCATCCCTAGATGACTGTGAACTATGTGAGTGAAGGAATTATGTCTTGTTTAAATTTCATTTTATAAGACTTGGAGAATAATTAAGAGTTTATATACTCCATCACCTTCATCTCCATCCAATCTTAAATAAAAAACTGAAAAGACCTCAATCATTCAAATCAAACTCAAGTAAACCTTTTTCATTTTAGAGGCAAAGAAGCAAAGAGAACCAAAGAGATTAACTGATCTGTTCAGAGGCAAAAAGTTGGTGTCAGTGACTTCACGACTCTGACTCTAAAAGTCTATCCACAAGGAAACCAAGGCTCTGATGAATCAGGAAAAAATAGAAAGTGGATTATTATAAACTCTAACAGAATATAATAGGCAATAATTAGGTGAGGAGGACAGCAGGTCTAGAAAATTAAGCAACATTCCATTTTGATTTACAAGTAAGGCTTACAGAAATTGTTGATGCTGTTGGTGATGTGGGATTTGGTAATTTTTTGTGCATGAAGTATTATGAAATCCCAGAGCAAGTAGACTGGTTGTAACATAATAGATGAATGCAAATTTATCCTAATGTCATTTATATTTAAGCATTAAGATATTTACTGATTTCTATTAGCTATTACTTCCTTCAATTTAAACAATGTGATCAGGTTTCATGTTCAAGAAGTTCCTTGAAGTAAAACTTTAAAAGTCTTCTTGATGCGTAAATCATTTAATTTGGTTTTACTGCATTTAAGCAACTCCCAGCATCTTCTATAGATAATAAAAGGAATCATATTACCATATTAGATCTTAAACTCATCATTATGTGCAGGATGTAACCGCATTCACTGTTGCTATTTTACCTCATGCATTTGGGTTTCATAAACATAATCTTTAATGATGCAATATTTTTGATGTAAAATTATCTTTTTATGATTGCAAAACTGGTCAATAATTTCAATGTAAAGTCATCCTTTGAAAATTTAATGTCATTTTCAACTAATATCTCCCTATATATCTAACAGCTGGCAGATTCTGAAAATGCCAAGTATAGTAAAACCTTACCTGAATTCCATCCTTTCTTTGATTCTATTTCCATTCCTCCTAACATTAGCTTTAAAATTTTATTTTCCTGTCTTGCCATTATCCTAGTGATTTTGTGCACAAATGTATCTGTGTTATATGAGGATAACATCACAGCAGCAATTACAACATGTTGCAGAATAGTTTTGTAAATGCTCTATTACTTTTGCATTCAAATGGATGAAATGAGAGTCATCACTTAAACCATATATTCCTGATATAATTCATTTTTACTGACTATGAAATATACTTTTAATTTCAAATATTGTTCCATTTGTCTCCACCTCAGTATCTTTGTTTCAATTTTCTTTCCAGGTCTAGTGATCTGTAGAGTTTATGTTTTTTTTTCTTATGCATCTATTTATTATCAGAAAATAAAAAGGGTAAAATATTTCAGGGTTGAATCAGATTCCCCCAAATATTTTCAAAAGCATAACTAAATGATATATCCATAAAGGATTAACTAATATAGAAATTGAAGTTAGTATTTGAATTTTAGAAAATTTTAGTATTAAAAATGTGATAGTTGAATACAATTGTCTATACTTTTAGAGAATATGAGCATGATGCTTTTATTTTCCCCCTTAGCTAAAGTTAAGGGAAGATATGTTAATGACACAAACTCTGAAAAATCATGGTTTTATAGTTTTATGGTTTTAAATTTACTACTCCAATATATTTTAAACATGAAAAACATGCCTGGCTTAAACACATTGGATGGAAATCAAGTGTGAATCTAAACAATAACAAGGTCAATACATTATCAACAGCAAATTTGATGATACACTATTATCATCAATTTACTCACTCTGCCAAATTTGAGCTCCTAGTGGATGGTGTTAGTAAACTGCATGACAAATGAAAGATACTGTGTACATCAGTGTTATAATATGCCCATTCAGAAAGTGCTGTTATACAAAAAAGTAATATTTTCATCATCTTATTGGGAGATACTATTATTTTATGATAATAAAAGCCCTTAATAATATAAAGCATTAAATGAGTCTTCCTATCAATTAAAGATGTAATGCATTTTTCTCTCTTGCCATGTACTTTTTTCTTCCCCATATGCTCTCCCTATTAATAAGCACACATATACTTGCAATGATTAATTTTACATTGAGTGTAAACATGTCACCACATTTTTGATAGTCTAATCCCCATGGGTACAATAAATGTTTGCCTCACTTCAGTCTCACAGGGATTCTCTCCTTCTTGAAGATCCATCTGAAGCACTATCTTCTACTTGAAGTTTTTTTCTAAATCCCTCAACTACTAGCACCTTCCCTTTAAAAGTACCTCTCTTTCATTGCTTTGTTCTTATTTACATTTATTTTATTAGCTATATCTTTATAAAATTTAGACTATCCTAGATAAACCTCTACAGGTTCAAGGGGATTTATTTCATTGTACCCTAAACATTCTACAGTTCTCTTAGGGGACTTTGGTATTTATCTAGGTTCTGTGTGAAAAGCTCAATACTCTATGTTTGATAAGCCCTTGATTGTAGGAGGTGGTCCCCTGCATCCCAGTTTCATTAGCACCAACATTCAGATGAGATTTGCCTCAGAAATATTTTTTCCAGAAAGCTTAACCAGAAACATTTATCCCTGAAGAAAGGTGATTAGGTCAGTAATCAGTCATATCTGATAGAGTTCATAACCCAGGGAGAAATAGATTTGCACTTTTAGCACACATGCCTTCTTCAGTGAAGCATATATAATGACTGCCTCATCTGTTGGCTTTTCAAATCAAGGTTGGCAATACCAAATATCTTACACACATTTGTGAAGTGAATAATCTAGTGTCTATACTATGGAAAATATGCATATATATATATATATATATATATATATATATATATATATATATAGAGAGAGAGAGAGAGAGAGAGAGAGGATATATAAACTGTACATTGTTAGCATACAGAGAAATAGCAATAGGTCCATATTTATTGCATGCTCTCAACCCAGTTTGTGAGGGATTGCACAATTTGAAGTAAGACACAGCTCACTGGTTCCTCAACTCATGTCTTGGCCTGAAATTGAAGCTAAAATATAAAAATTTAGCTATTTTTGTCTATGAAAAAGATAAGAATCATACAGAAATATATATATATATATATATATATATATATATATATATAACAGATCAGAAAGAAAGTATATTTATTTTATTTTACTATTATCATTGTTTATTTTTATTTTTGTGATGTCAGGGGACATTGTTTCCTCTTCCTCCCCTCACTCCTGATTGTAGATATCTGGATTAGGTTTATAATTTAACTAAATTCCATTAGAGCATAGTCACAGCTCCAATTTCCAACCCCCTCCCTGAATTTGACTTGAGTTCCAGGCACAATTGGCTTCTTAGGTCTTGAGCTAATATTAAAAGAAGGTGAATAGGAGAAGAAAAGTCCTGTTCTAACGTTTTCTGTTGTTGGACACAACAGAAAAGAGAACGACAGAAAAGATGAGTTGATGAAGAAATATTGGCTCAATTTTGCCAGTTTTAAGGATAGAGGCATCTAGTTAAGAGTCTACCTCCCACCTATATGGTAGGGTACATACCAAGTTACAAGTTAGGTAAACTGAGCATGCCCAGAGAAGCTCAGGTTACATTTATATATGACCTTCCCCCCATTAGAATGGCACTTTCTTTAAAGGAGATATTCCTCAGTTTACTATATTTGTGTCCTTACCATAGGCCCATTGCCTAACACAATAGATACAATAAATTCTTGTTTTATTCATCAGTTGATTAGATTTAAAAGTATATCTAAATGCTCATATGCTAAAAATAAATTGATATAATTGATGAAAATTGTTAATTTTCCCTGTTTTTGTAGAAGAAGCAAGGATTCAGATAAGCAACTCAAATAATCCCATTCTTCCCATTCTTTGCGATCCTAAAATAATGTCAGATTATAGGGAGTAATTATTCCTTATTCTATAATTATTAGTGGAAATATCATCAACAAGAGTTGGGGGGAGAATCTCTGAGATTAAATCTGTTGAAATCACTAATCAAACCTTCTGAACTACTCCTCTCAGATTTAGTTTATTCATTCTGTGAGAGAGAATTAGTTAAAAACTGTCTAGATCACACTTCACAAAACACTCTATTTCTAAGATGTCCCCCCAAATAATTAATTGATTAAATTAGAACATAAAATAAGGCAACTAATAAGGAAATAGATCAGGTAAAATAATGATTCACCTATTGGCAAAAAATTGTAAATTTCCTATGCTTTTATTGGTTATTATATAATTTCTCTTTACATCATCATAAATTCCCACAAAACAGTAATATAATTACATTTTATTCCAATTTGAAGGACTGGTCACAGTATGCACCATGGTTATTTTTTTGACATAGTTCCTAGGAGAATGTCATGTGGACTGGAAAATGACTAGAAGTTATTACCTCAAATGCAGACATTTAATAGTCTAAATGGAACATCAGGTTTTAGGAACACAACTGCCACTCCCATACACACATACATACATACACGAGAATAGACACAAATGTGTGGTGTTTCTCTTTCTGAGTCCCCATTGTGGCTCCATATCTACAGCTCTTTTCAGTTCAACTCTCCTCTGTAATACTGATTACCAAAAATCATAATTATTTTGAACTGACCCCATTGAATAAATGAAATACCAATGAAATTCTTGTTTAATAGATTTTCATATTATTTATGAGTTGTACTCCTTAGCATTGTGGAAAATATTGTACTAATCAGATATCCCTGACATCAATATGTTCTCTTCTATTATACTTCTTATCACCATAACTAGGAAAATTAATAATAAACAAACTTAGTGAATGAAGAATTAGTGGGGAGAGACTTGAGATAGAAGAGGAAAAATTTCCATAGGAGGACTGATGAAATACTTTGGGACAGCATGAGCCCTGGTAGAGAACATAACTTATATGAAATATGCTGTGAAAATAGGAACAATAAGATAAGAAAATAGAATATGCAGGGTAAGTATTGGGAAAATGGACAATATCTGACTAACAAAAAAGAACTTGGGAGTAAAAGTAATTAATTCTGTTTTGGACATGAAAATAGTGATTTCTATAAGATAATAATATTCAAGCTTTGGATAAAAATTGAAAATACAAGACTATAACTTATCAGAAAGATTAGATCTAAATATATAGATCTAGGTATCATCTGTATAAGCATAAAAAACAAACCTGACAGTTGATGAGATCATCAAATGAAATAGGATAGAGGAAAAAGATAATGGAACACAGGAACACAATTAGAGAGCAAGATATGGATAATGAACCAGAAAAGGAAACTAAGAATGAACTTTTAGTAGAAGAATAAGGAAAGAACAATGTTACAAGGATTTAGGAATAAGAAAATATCCAATAGATGGAAATTGGCTTTCTAATTTACTTATAAATAGGTCTAAGAAAATTGGAAATAGTTCACAAGTTTTATCTGATCAAAAAACTATCTGATAATAAAATGGTATTTCTGGTTCAATCCCCTAAGATATCCCTAGAAACAATGTTAAGTCACAGCAGTAAAACATAAGCAAAGGTTTTTTTTTCAATAACATATGTTAAATGGCTGATTGTCAAAGGAATTAGTTAATAATTTTCATTGTTTGATAATAAGAAGAAATCAAGAGAAATTTGTTCATCAAACAGCTATGTGAACATGTGTGAATGTTTTCTATGTGAATGAATATATATATGTATGTCTGTATGTTTAACTGTAAATGTGCATTTGTATGAATATCTATGTGTATATGCATGTATATGTGTGTGTTTGAGTGTAATCTGGATTGTAATATGAAGAATGGGCTAGATTATTTTTTTTTGGTTTTTGCTAGGCAATGGGGTTAAGTGGCTTGCCCAAGGCCACACAGCTAGGTAATTATTAAGGGTCTGAGGTCGGATTTGAACTGAGGTACTCCTGACTCCAGGGCCAGTGCTCTATCCACTGCACCACCTAGCTTCCCCCTCCTCCAGAATGGGATAGATTTTCAGAGGAAAAGAGGTGTTTATGAGAACTATCAAATAAGCATACTATGATGAACCAAATAAGGGACACAAGGAATTATAGCACAGTCATAGGAGAATGAATTAATTTGACTGTCATATATGCTTATTTGTGGGATAAGTGGAAGATTTAAACTGAAAAGATGTATTGGACCATATTATAGATTGTTTGAAAACCAGAAAATTTCATCTGTAATTTTTTTTTCAGATAGTACACAGAGAACCATCACAGATTGATTCTGTTTGAGGAAAAATATTATAAAGTATTGTTTTAGAGTGCTCACAACAATTATTTCCATAGGTATCACTCTTTTTACTAATAAATTTCCCAACTTAGTTACAACTTGAAATTATACATAAAAGTTGACTTACTCATATTATCTATAAAATTTCCATCAACTCTCCTAATATTTTTTCCAGAGTTCAGTGAAAATCATATGACATGCATGAAAATGACTATACATCCACATGCACAAATGGATGATTAGCAAGATTCCTGGGTTTAAACAACTAAATACCTCCCTTATTATTGTCAAGAATCTTCTACCTCTCCCCTCCAAACTTCTAGTTTATAATTGAATACATACATACATATATATATATATATATATATATATATGTATGTATGTATGTACTATTACATTTAAGTTGTGGTTCTTAACTCAGGGTGCCAAACTTCTTAGCTAACTGGTAAGAAGTTTTCTTATTTGTCTACTTCACAATTATTTTCTCTAATCACATTGAATACCATGATATCATTTTTGTATTTGGAAACAGTATAGCTTTAAGAAAACATGTACCATCTTTACTTTTCTGAGTTTGTGAAAAACTACCATGGTCACTTCCTTGGGGACTAGCTGCAGAAACTCATTTCTTTATCTCTTTGGTCACATCAGGGAGCAATCATCCCCTCAGAAATTCTTTCTGTCATTGGCAGTCTCTTTATACACTTTATCTATTCAGCCAGGGGTTCCTGGATACCTAATGTGAACTACTTGGAGAAACACAGGAGCTAGGAGATCATTAGGAAATGTTGCTAAGTTAATCGTGCTGTGAAAATGCTTTTCTAATGGCATGGACATTTTCCTTTACAGAAA
Organism: Macrotis lagotis; assembly: GCF_037893015.1. Taxonomy (NCBI): domain Eukaryota; kingdom Metazoa; phylum Chordata; class Mammalia; order Peramelemorphia; family Peramelidae; genus Macrotis; species Macrotis lagotis. Next base: position 365,693,024 of record NC_133666.1, on the reverse strand, counting down.
AACAAGAAATTGACCTTTTCCTGCAGGGCTTTTTCTATCTTCTCCTAAAATGGTGAGAAACATTACTCTCTAGCTCAATCTAGTTGACAATGAATAATATGTCAATTCTGTTATAAAAACTGTAAAGAATTTAGTGGAGTAAGGGTAAATAATCCAAAGACTTTGTGTGGGATTTATTTGTTCAGATTCAACACAGAACATACAGTATGTGTTTAGCTATAACTCTAATGTATTAGGATTTAAAATACTGATTATTGTTTAAAAACTATTCCATGCATATTAAAAAAGAATGAAAGTATTATTTTGTTTTAATTCTAAGCCATTGGACAAACTGATAGAATGTTGGCTTCTCTCCTCTTCTGTAAATGAGGATCTATAAACAGTTTCATTCTATGGTACGACTTTTAATTTGCATCTGAAAAGAATTGTATCAGAGCAAGAAGTAAAACTGTTTAAAAACCCTTAAATATTTGACAAAACAATGGATATGAACTGGATTACTACATTTTTATGATTACATGTAGAATGCAGGTGGCAAGGTGGTGGAGTGGATAAAGTATCTGCCCTTGAGTCATGTCTAGAATATGTGTGTAAAAGTGGTTAGATAGATTCAGTTTTAGGCATTGAACATTTTTTTAGATATCATTCCAATCTAATACATAAAATATGCATCAGAAGGGATTAAAAACAAAAGCCAGTGTCAGTCACAGTCCAAAAAGGAAATTAATGAAAGTCCTGAAATATTATACAATATTTAGAATGTTTGCTAGCTAAGGTTTTTATTAAATATGCAATAATTTACTAATGGAAAAGGTCCAGGGATTATTGTATTATCTTTAATCAGAAGACTATATCAAATCTCTAAATCACAGAGTATTTTTTAAATTGTCTGGCAATTTAAAGCATTGTCTTGATATACTTATTGGAGGAGAGAAGCTTGCATTTGAGGAACCCAAGCTACAAAGAAGTATTTCCATGTGGCAGGTCTATGGTTACTGGTATTTTGTGATATTAGGCAAAAGTTACATGGCAAAAAATGAGGGATAGATTGTGCATGCAGACATGGAACTGTAGAAAAGAAAACGTAGGACACAAATGAAAACAATTTGTGTTTTTTTTCCAGAGTACGTGATAGCAAGTACATAGAACACTACATTTGGAAGTTAAGAGTTCCAAATATATATATCATGATGTAGATAAAAATAACATTTCATGGAATAGTTATAAAATTAAATAAAATTAAATGAACTGCATGTGTAATTATTTTTGTTTTAAATGTATTGCCTATATGATAATATAATTAACTTGCTCATTGGCAATGTAAAATAGAGATATACTATATTATTTATTCCAGTAAATTGATTACAAATATCTTTAGCTTTGGAAATTTTCCTCTCTCCTTTCTATTACAGTAAAAACACTTTAAACTGTTTATAATTTACTGACTTTCATTTATAGCATATCACTAGCTACTGTAATAATTTTGGTATTAAGATTTTTTTAATTTTTATTTATTTGCTTACTTATTCATTCCTTTATTTATTCCTTTATTCCTTTGTTTGCTTATCTATTTAGTGTGGCAGATGGGTTAAGTGATTGGCCAAAGAAGGTCCAAGTGATTGAGCCTTAATTTGAACACAGACCTCCTAACTCAAGGATTGGTTCTTTATATACTGCTCCAACTTCCTGCCCCTATCTAATAAAATAATTTTTGATTTTTCAAACAACCTTGCAAGATACCAGGAATGACCCAGATTTAGTTTTTTAAAGGCTTGTTTTTATTATCAAAAATATATAATCTACTTCTGGCCAAGATGGCAGAGAGGAGACAGGCAGAGTTCTAAAGTCTCCTGATCTCTTCCCCATCTATCACATGAAACAAACCTCTTAAAAGAAATCCGAACCAGGAAACCCAGAAAGAAAAGCCAGGAGAGGAAAATCTACCTCAGGATTTGTCTCCCACAGCAGCCTTAGCTGAGTACTACCAGCAGGTGAGTCTGAGCTCCCAGGGAAGATCAGCCAGACCAACAGCTAAATCGGAACCGGGAGTCTGAGGGCCTGAGAGCTGGACCTGCTGGATCAGAGGTGGGGCTGGACGAAAGGGGCTTGGGTCCACAGGGAAGCAGAGGTGCTGGTGTTGGTGCTGTCCCCCTGGAGCTTGGGGAAGGGGCTGCGGGGAGAGGTCTGGTGCAGGAATGCTGTGGACACCATCCCTGGGCTCCTTGGGTCTGAGAAACTCTGAGCCCAAGCCTACATTGCACTGAGGCCTCTTCTCAAACAAATGCAAATTACTTCTGCCTCAGGCCCAGGTGTGTGAGCAGAAGAACCAGCCCAGCTGAGGAATCACCTCAGGCCAGGGTAAAGCCCACCATTGATTGAAGGCAAAAGAATTCAATAGTTCTAACTCCTGCCTTCGGGCAAAGGGAGAAGGCCTCCCAAACAAGGTCACAGACCCTCCAGAGAGGGCAACCAGCACCTCCTACTGGCCAGCCAGAGAAACTGCACTCAGTAAAGCCTTTAAGAGATCCCAAGCCCAGGTGAACCAGCCCCACCCAACCCAAGGTCTTAGCATAATGAAGAAGGGTCAACAGAAAGGTGGATCCATAGAAAAATTCATGGAAGGGAAAGACCCCAACCCAGAGAGACCTGGAACCTCTGAGGAGAATACAATCTGGTCTCTAGCACTTAAAGACTTCCTTGAAGAAATAAGGAAGGAGTTTAAAAATCAACTGGAAAATTTGGGGGAGTCAATTAATACCTTGCAATAAGAAAACAAAACCTTAGAAAGTAGAATTGGACAATTACAAAATGAGAATAATTCTCTCAGATCCTCAAATGAGCAAATGCAAAAAGAAATTAATTCTCTCAAAACCTCAATTGGTCAAATGGAAAGCTCTTTCAAAAGTAGAATTGACCAATTGGAAAAGGTTAATGAAGAAAACTCCTCCCCCCCCCAAATAATGGAGTCTTCAGAAACTAATGACTCCAAGAGACAGTAAGAGTCAGTTAAACAAAATCAAAAAATAGAAAAAATAGAAGCAAATGTGAAATACCTTATCAACAAAACCACTGACCTCGAGAATAGATCAAAGAAGGGCAACCTGAAAATTATAGGACTTCCTGAAAACATTGAAGAGAAAAAAAAGCCTGGACTTAATATTACAGGATCTAGTGATGGAAAACTGCCCTGACAACATCGAATCAGAGGGCAAAGTAGTTATTCAAAGAGTACATCCATCCCCACCAGAAAAAGATCCTAAAATGAAAACACCAAGGAATGTTAGGACCAAACTGCAGAACTATCAGATAAAAGAGAAAATCCTGCAAGCAGCCAGAAAGAAACAATTTAAATATCAAGGAGCCACAGTAAGGATCACGCAGGACCTGGCTGCATCAACTTTAAGGGATCAAAGGGCCTGGAAAGAGATATTTCAAAGAGCATGGGAGCTTGGAATGCAGCCAAGAATCTACTTTCCTGTAAAGCTGAGCCTTCTCTTCCAGGGAAAAAGATGGACATTTAATGAAATGGAAGAATTCCAAAAATTTCTGATGAAAAGACCAGAGCTAAACAGAAAATTTGGATATCAAACAGGAGGTTCAAGAGACACAAGAAAAGGTAAAAAAAAAGGGGGGGGGGGGTAAAAGGAAAAAAATGCAATCCAGCAAGCTGAAACTGGCTATATCCCAGCATGGGGCAGAGGGGTAGAGACTCTCATAAATCCTGAGAAATGTAACTCTAACAGAGAGAATATACCTAGCCAGAAATGATGGACATACATGACCTGTCCATGAGACTGATATCTAATGGGATGTTACTAGCTTTAACTCCACTGGGGAGAAAGACTCTAATAACTCTCAGGAATTTTGACTCTATTCAACAGAATATACTGAACTAGAAGGGACAGACACTCAGAATTTTCTATGACATAGATAGAATGATCTAAAAAAATACACTACCTCCCTGAAAAGGGGGACAGGAAAGAGACAGGAGGAGGGAGGGGATTGAATGGGACAAATCTCATTACACTAAGAGGTACAAAAAACCTATGGTAATAGAGGGGAAGAAGGGAATAGAGGAGAAACACCTGAATCTTCTTCTCATCAGACTTGGCTTAAAGTCAACCTACACATACTCAGTTAACTTATAAAACATCTAACCTTTCAAGAATTAAAAGGGGAAAAGGGTAGGGGGGGACAGAGAAAGGGAAGGGGAGTGGAGGAAATAAGGGGAAATAAAAAAAGGAAGGGAAGGGAACATGGAAAGGGGAAAGAGAGGGGAGGGTGTGATGTAGGAGGGCAAACACACTGAAGGGGGTGGTATTCAAAAACAAAATACTGGGGAATATGGATAAAAGGGGGGAAAGGGGGGAAAAATACAAACTGAGGGAAGATAGCACAGAGGGCAATAAAGAATTAGTAATCATAACTTTGAATGTGAATGGGATGAACTCTCCCTTAAAACCTAAGCAAATAGCAGAGTGGATTAAAAACCAGAATCCTACAATATGCTGCTTACAAGAAACTCATTTGAAGCAGAGAGATACATATAGAGTAAAGGTAAAAGGTTGGAGCAAAATATATTTTGCTTCAGCTGAAGTAAAAAAAGCAGGGGTAGCAATCCTTATCTCAGACAAAGCAGCAGCAAAAATAGATAGTGTTAAAAGAGATAAGGAAGGAAACTTTATCCTCCTAAAAGGTACCATAGACAATAAAGTCATTTCAATATTGAGTATATATGCACCCAGTGGGACAGCACCCAAATTCTTAGAGGAGAATCTGAAAGAATTACAGGAAGACATAGACAACAAAACTCTACTAGTGGGAGACCTCAACCTCCCACTATCAGATCTAGATAAATCAAATCATAAAACAAACAAGAAAGAAATTACAGAGGTAAATAGATTGTTAGAAAAATTAGATATGGTAGACTTATGGAGGAAACTGAATGGGGATAGGAAGGAATATACGTTTTTCTCTGCAGTACATGGAACATATACAAAAATTGACCATGTACTAGGACAGGACATAAAAACCTAATGATCAACTGCAGAAAGGCAGAAATAGTGAATACATCTTTCTCAGATCACAATGCAATAAAAGTCATATGCAATACTGGGCCAAGGAGATATAGACCCAAAGCAAATTTGAAACTGAATAACCTCATCTTAAAAAATGAGTGGACCAAAATACAAATTATAGAAAGAATTAACCATTTTATCCTAGATAATGATAATAATGAAACAACATACCAAAACCTATGGGATTAATTCAAAGCAACTCTCAGGGGCTATATTATAGCTCTAAATGCTTATATGAATAAATTGGAGAAAGAGGAAATCAATGAATTAAACATGCAATTAAAAAATTAGAGAAAGAACAAATCAAAAATCCCCAGTCAAATACCAAATTAGAAATTTTAAAAATTAAACAAGTAATTAATAAAATTGAAAGCAAAAAAAAACTATTGAATTAATAAACAAAACCAAAAGTTGGTATTATAAAAAAAACAATAAAATTGATAAACCTCTCATCAATTTGATTAAAAAAAAGAAAGAAGAAAACCAAATTGCTAGTATTATAAATGAAAAAGGTGAAATCCCCACCAATGAGGAGGAAATTAAAGTAATAATTCGAAATTAGTTTGCCCAACTCTATGCCAATAAATTTGATATTCTAAGTGAAATGGATGGATATTTACAAAAATATAAGTTGCCCAGGATAAATGAAGAACAGATTAAATACCTGAACAACCCTATCTCAGAAAAAGAAATTCAACAAGCCATTATTGAACTCCCTAAAAAAAAATCTCCAGGGCCTGATGGATTCACAAGTGAATTCTACCAAACTTTTAAGGAACAATTGGTTCCAATCCTATATAAACTCTTTGGGAAATAGGGAAAGATGGAACTCTGCCTAACTCTTTCTATGAAACCAATATGGTACTGTTACATAAACCAGGAAGAGTTAAAACAGAGAAAGAAAATTATAGACCTATTTCCCTGATGAATATAGATGCAAAAATCCTAAATAAAATCTTAGCAAAATGACTACAACAAGTCATCACTAGGATAATACATTATGATCAAGTAGGATTTATTCTAGGAAAGCAGGGTTGGTTCAATATTAGGAAAACTGTTAGTATACTCAATTATATCAATAACAAACCTATCAGTAACCATATGATCACATCAATAGATGCTGAAAAAGCTTTTGACAAAATACAGCACCCATTCCTATTAAAAACACTAGAGAGTGTAGGACTAAATGGACTGTTCCTTAAAATAATTAGCAGTATCTATTTGAAACCAGCAACAAGCATTATATTCAATGGGGAGAGGATAGAGACATTCCCAATAAGATCAGGGGTTAAACAAGGGTGCCCATTATCACCACCACTAAAAGAAAGACCTTCATGAGCACGTCTGGGATTATTACAAAAGCCTCCTTCTAAGACTCCCTGTCTCAATTCTATTCTGTAACCAATGTGTTTTCCATTTGGCCACGAATTGTAGGTCCAATCATATCACTTTCTTCCTTACTCAATAAATTAATAGTTTCTCATTTAATCCAAGATTAGTCATAAAATTTTCTATTTGATTTTCATAACCTCACACCCTCCTTCCTTTTAGTCTTCTTAGGCTTTACACCCCAACAGATATTCTTCAATCCAGTGATACTGGCCTGTTGGCTGTTGCATGAATAATACATTCTCTTTGCACTGAGCATTTTCACTGGCTTTCTCCATGGTTGGATATTCTTCCTAGTCATCACTGGTAATTGATATCTGTGGAATTCTTTTAATCTGAACTAAAATTTCATCTTCCCCAAACTTTTTTCTGGTGATTAATTTCTGTTAATTATTTTCCATTTACCTTTTTTGAATATATAAATGCATATATATATATACATATATATATATATATATATATATATATATATATATATATATATATACATATATTTGCTTTCTTTGATATCTCCAGTGCTTAGAATATATAACTGAAACATACGAGGTCCTGAATAAGTGTTTATTTGTTGATTTATATTGGACATAATGTATTAAATGAGCTATTACACTACAACAAAATCACAAAAACTTACACTTATTTCATTAATATAACAGTGCTTATGAACTCCAGTTGTAATTATAGTGAATCATATTTTATTAATCTATATTTGTGCTAAAAATTATTTCCTTTGCAATAATTTCATATGTAAAAATAAATGTTCACTTCAAATTGGATAGGAATGCATAAAAAATATAGGGATATTGCTTAATTGTTAAATGTAGAAATAAAAATTAAGTTCATTAAAATTACATTTCATTTTTTAAATTTTTTAAAAAATCTGTAACCATTTTTAGTTATCTATTTTTTTTCTCTTCATTGTTGGCATGTGGCAGCGACAAGATTGCAAAATAAAAGCCATAACTAAAGTGAATATCTCAACATTTCCTTCAAACAATTTAAAATAATGCCTCAAAACAAATGTTGGATTAGCAGAGCCAATAAAAGGTTGGAGGGAGACATTTTCCAGCCACATAAATTTTAGGAGATTAACAGATGGATACAGTTTGCTGACATAGTAGTGGTAGACTGTCCAGGTTTCACAGGCATATAGCAATGAGGTCAGCCTAATGGCTCTATGAATCTAACCCTTTCTCTCTCATACTTTCTTTTAGAACCTCCCAAATACTGAGTTAACTCTGGTAATGTATTTCTCACTCTCATTGTCAATATACCTCCCTGGAAAGAACACTGCCAAGGGAAATTAACTTGTCTACCTTCCTCAAAATTTCTCCATTTTCAGGAATCAATGGATCCACATATGGTTGAACCATAAAAGAATTTCCAAAGTCTTCTTCAAAAAATGATTCCACTCACCATTGATGCATGTGCACAGACTAGTAAACCACACAAGATATAACAGGCCTGAAAGACCAATAACTCTTGCTTCAAGAGACCTCAGCAAGTATCATATCCAAATAGCAGCCCTGAGTGGAAACAAGGCTGACAAATGAAGTCCTGCTTACTGAAGTCAGATCTGGATATACAGTTTTCTGGAGTAGCAATTTATTGTGAAGGCTGGGGTAGATTTTACAATCAAACTAATCTAGTCAGCACTTTTATGCCTACTTAAAGGAATAAATGATAGGCTCATGACAATGTGATTATGACTTCCAGGAAAATGCCATGCCACCATCATCAGTACTTATACTGATGAACACTGATGAAATCAAAGAAAAAAATTAATGAAGACCTGGTGAATCCTTTTCCACAGTGTACCAAAAGAGGACAAGCTTATAATTCTGGGTGACTTTAATTCTAGTGTAGACTCATATTTCCAGATATGGCAAGGAGTGCTTGGGAGTAATGGAATTGGTAGTGCTTACCTACCATTGAAGACTTAGGCATCTCATGATCTTCTCACCACAAACACTGCCTTCCATTTACCTAAACACAATCAGATTTCTTGAGTACACCCTCGCAGTTAATATGGGAATCTAATAGACTATTGTTGTAAGGAGAAGAATGAGTCAAGATGTGAGAGTGATGAGAGCAAAGTGTTGTGCAGAGTGCTGGATTAATAATTTTCTTAATATAGTACCAACTCTGCATTCCTGGCATAATTTGCACCCAGTCATCATATATCATCTCTGTGATATATTATTGTAGTCTCACTGCCAGTAGTTTATTTAAAATTTTTACATCTATATTCATTAAATAAATGAATTCTGGAATGTAAAAACCTACAAAAAGACTAAATAAAACAATTTTCCACCTTAAGATAACCTGGAAAAAATCCAGGCAATGAACCCAACATAGCAGCATGAGGATGGCACTTCCCAGGAGCACTTTTTCAAAATATTTCAAAAACCTTAAAATTATTACTAACTAAAGGAACCCACAGAAAAGCACAATGAGGCAATTTTCCAGTCCAAGGTAACCTGGAAGATTGTGGGAAGGTTCTGTTCAAAAGGGTTGGGTTGGAGGGGTGGCAGTGCAGCTAGAATCACCACTCTGGAGTATAGGAGTCCAGCCTTCTGTGAACAACCCACAGGGTGACTGGGCCTCTGAGAGTGCCACTCATGGCAGCAGAAGCAGTTTACTCAATTGCCAACCCAGGGTACATCAAGCATAACTTGGAAGATCAGTGGGAAAACCTCTGCCAGAGCAAGCACTCCCCCTAACATTGATTTCAACATAACCCAGATCCCAGGAAATTGAAACAGCTCACAGAGACACCTGGGAGAGATCCACCTTCAACTGCATCCAGAACATCAGCCCATGGAAGGTGAGGGGGTGGGGATAGAATGTTGTAGTCTCTCCTCTGTCCCTGAGACAGGTCTCTGGTACCTTGTCCGTATTCAGGCCCTGATCTCTGTCTGGGGATCCCCATTGCCATAGAGCAGGGACCCTCCACATAAGTTACAGGGAAGAGTGCTGTGCTTGTGGTCACCCACAGAGCAGAGCACAGACCAGGAGAGCAGTCAGAGGCTCTCCTAAGACACTGAAGGAACTGAGGTCTCTGTGGGGTGTCCCAATAACACTCAAAAGTTTGGGAAGCACCCTAAAACCAGGATATAGGCTGGGGAAATGAGTAAACAGAACAAGAGGAACCTGACAATTACTTTGGTCCCATGAAGGATCAAAATACACACTCAGAAGTTGAAGAAGTCCAAATTTCTGTATCCAAAGACTCCAAGAAAAAGAGGAGTTGTTCTCAGGCTATGGTAGAGCTCCAAAATGATTTTGAACACAAGTAAGGGAGTTTGAGGAAAAATTGGGTTGAGAAATGAGAGAGATGCAGGTAAAACAACAAAACCAAATCAGCAGCTAGGTTAAGGAGATGCAAAATATGCTGAAGAAAGCAACATGTTAATAACCAGTTTAGATCAAATGGAAAAAGCAGTCCAAAATGTTATTGAGGAGAAGAATACCTTAAAAAGCAGAATTGGCCAGATGGAAAAGAAGATAAGAAAGCATTCTGAAGAGAGCAACTCCTTCAAATGTAGAATGGAGGAAAAGGAAGACAATGACTGAGAGGAATCAAGAAGCAATAAAACAATACCAAAAGAATGAAAAATTAGAAGAAAACATGAAATATCTCATTGAAAAAAATTGACCTGGAAAACAGATCCAAAAGAGACAATTTAAAAATTATTGGACAACCTGGAAGTCATCATCAGGAAAACAGCCTTAACTTCATTTTTAAAAGACTTTTTACAAGAAAATTTCCCTGATATCCTAGAAGGAGAGGGCAAAATAGAAATTGAGAGAATCTATCAATCTCTTTCTGAAAGAGATACAAAAATAGAACCCCCAGGAATATTATAGTCAAAGTCCAGAACTCCCAAGTCAAAGAGAAAAAATATTACAAGCAGCTTGAAGAGAACAATTCAAATATCATGGAGCTACAGTTAGCATTACACAGGACTTATCAGTGTCGATATTAAGGGCTAGTAGGGCTTGGAATATAATATTCCAGAAGGCAAAATAACTAGGAATGCAACTGAGAATCAACTACCCCACAAAAATAAACATAATTTTTCAGGGGGAAGAGATGTTCATTCAATGAAACAGGGAAATTTCAAATGTTCCTGTTGAATTAGCTAGAGCTGAACAGAAAGTGTGATCTTCCAGTAGAGGACTCTGGTGAAGCACAGAGAGGGTGGATGGGAAGAGCAAATCATGAGGAATTTAATGATGTTGAACTTTGTGCATGAGCAGATGATACTGATCTACTCATATGAATCTTCTCATTTATTAGAGTAATTAAAAGGAGCATATCTAGAAAAGGTAAAGGGGTAACTGAATTTGAAGGTATAATATATTGTAAAAATGGAGTTATTGGGTCAAAAGGAAATGTACTGGGAAAAAGCAAAGGAGAGGTAGAAAAGACTGATATGTTATACATTCAAATTCCCCTCCCTCCTGTGTAAAATGGGCTAAGATATTTCATGTAAAAACGTCAAGAATAAGATTTTGCAAAGAGTCCTGACTAAAGTAAACTACTTTGATAATATGGAAAATTAACACAATCTCAGAAAAGGATTGCACAAGCAAACTATCTATGTATCCTCAAAGCATAATCTGAGTTAGTTTCAAACCCAAAATGTCCTCTTGGAAGAGCTCAAAAGGGATTTTAAAAATCAAGAGAAGTTAAAGAAAAATTAAAAAGGAAATGAGAGGTATGCAGAATTATGAAAAAAGAGTCAAGAGTGTGAATAAAGAATTAACACCTTAAAAAACGAGATTTGACTAACTAGAAAGAGAAATCCACTAAAGAAAACAAAAATTACTTTAAAGTAGAAGTTACCATAAGGAACAAAAGCTAAGTGAAAAAATAACTTTTTAAAAATTATAACTGGGCAAATATGTGCTAATGACCTAAGGAGGCCACAAGTCCTGCAGCCTCTGCAAGAACATTTATGAATCAGTTCCACACAGGATTGGCAAATACAGAAAAGGAAAATGTTAGTGGTGGAAATACAGCTTGGAAAGAGAAGACACTACCTAAATATGAGTCGAGTGAAATCTATCTCCCAGAAATCTTAGAAGATCTGTGTGAGAGTGAGGGTTTTGATTGTAACAATGTTAGTGACCCTTGAGTACCATAGCTGTGAGATAACAAGGACAAAGGTCTCCAAGACCCTTTTGCCCCTCTGTTGTCTTGCAATACTGCTGGCTCAGTATCTGGGGATGACTTCATTCTCCTCCTTTTGTGTTTGCCCAGGAACTATCTCATCCTAAGATAACAGGATTATACCAAAACTGAAGATAAGGAATTATGACAAGAATTTGGGCAAACTACTTTATGATCCTTTTGTATGGTTGGCTCCCACTGGTTATCACATGAGATATGTTTGTGCTGTCCAAGGGCATTGTTAAGATATATAGAGGTTAAAGATACTCAATAAGGTGGTTTTTGTTCCTATGAAAAGAGGCTCATGTCTTTCCTCCTTTCACTGCAGCTGAGAACAAGTTCTTGTCTGATCAAAGAACTCAAGGTTGGTACAGTTTCATTTCACTTGGCACCCAGTGTGGTAGGGGAAGATCCTGGAAGGACTTCAGCCACAGGGAGGATCAGCCTCCATGGATCCAGAATGTCTCCAGCCACAGCCCAGTGTATAGACTGGTGAGGTAAGACTATTCTTATCATGGGACAGGTATTAGGGGTTTCAGATAAAGACACACACACACACACACATAAGATTATTATATAAAGCCTTAAAGAAACAGAGTTGTATGGTACAAATCAGAGATATTAGGAAATAAATGGAAGTAGTTTATAAAGCATGCCATGGTTGCTAGAAAGAATGCTCAGTGACATGAATAATTGGATCACAGTAGGGGAACAAATGATTGAACTTCATAAGCATGAACCTGTCACTGAAGGAATATTTTTTATGCATTTTTTAGTTAGATCTGTTTATGCAGATGATTCACACTAACAATGCCCTAGGAAGTTTAACACAGAAATACAAACTTCTGCTCCTAGGTCTGGTCAAGAGTGGCCCAGCTCTCCTGTCCTTAACAACTTATTGTATATTGATTTGTGTCCATTTAAAAATGAAAGAGAAAGGGTTAACAAGGAAACAATGGATAGATTAGAAAAAGAAGTCACAGAATTAGCAGAGAAATGCAGTCACTTGACTATGCTTTTAATAGGTCAAAAACCAGTTAAGAGCATTTTGAACAAACCCATAGATAGCCAAAAAAGGGTTCAAGAATTAAGGGGCAGTTAGGTGGAGTAGTGGATAAAGAATCAGCTCTGGAGTCAGGAGTACCTGGCTTCAAATCCAGTCTCAGACACTTAATAATTACCTAGCTCAGACACCTAATAATTACCTCAGGCAAGTCACTTAACCTTGTTTGCCTTGGAAAAATCTAAAAAAAAAAAAGAATTCATTAACTAGTTCAGAAAATAAAGAATTAAGCTTATCTTAAACAAGGGTTATTTCAGTTATTACAATAGGGAGAAAACCTCACAGATTTGGTAATAAGGATGCCTGCTTTAGAAGACAACTCAAGCAGATCCTGATACAGGACAACAAGCTAGAATCAGAAGACATAATGTGGTTCCTATTAGTCAAATAAAGGAGTTAAAGAAGGCAGTTAAAGAATATGGGGTGAAATCACCACATGTACATTTGCAGTTAAAATATTTGAAAATTTATGTTCTTACACCAAATGATTGGAAGGTAGTAATCAGGGCTTGTCTAACACCTGGTGAAGCAGTAGCATGGATGTCAGAATTTACAGAACATTGCAGGAATGTAGCAGCTTCATTAAATCCAGGTAATCCAATCAATGCTAACACATATTTTGAGCAAATGACAGGAACTGGACAGTATTGTACAGATGGTCAGCGGATCACCTATACCTTGGAAACTTATGAAAGACTTACAAAATGTGCAATAGAGGCTTGGGGTATAGTCCCTGTATCTGGAGAAAGTAAAAAAACCCCTTTGCCACTATCATACAAAAACCCGAGGAACCTTTTGATGACTTTGTGGCCAGAATGCAGGATGCTGTAGATAAGAGTATGGGGGACACCCTGGGTACAGGCACTCTATTGAAACAATTGATAAAAAATAATTGTAATACTGATTGTAAAAATGCCTTAATAGGGAGCAGACAGGATGCCTCATGGGAAGAGATGATTCAAAGATGTTCTAGCATAGGTTCTGCAGCATATGCAGCCAAAATCATGGCTCAAGCTATGGCTAGGAGCTTTAATAAAAGTAGCATAAAATGTTTCAACTGTGACAGGATTGGACACATGAAGAAAGACTGCTGAGATAAAAGAGGAAGAAATACCCGACCACACCCTGTCCTAAATATAAAAAGCCAGGACACCGGGCAATGCATGCCCTTTAAACTCAATGTTGGGCAGCACCCCATTGGCTCAGGGAAACAAATGGGGAATGTTAAGGGTAGAAACGGAAGTAAATCAAGGGACAAAGGAATTAAGAAAGAAATATCAGGAGTTAACCTCTCACAGGGAACAATTTTAATTGATCTCCTTTCCCGAGGGAATTATTCAATCAGGGCCAATACTACAGTTCTTTTACCTATGCAAGAAATTTGACCAGATAATGAATATTTAGTAATAAATGCTCCAAGTACAGACTATACTGGCTTACATGTTCAAGGAGCTATATTGAAAGGAAACAAGATTTCGTTTTTTTAATCCCTTACAAAATCATATAGAAATTGATAATAATCAGGTAGTGACCCAAAGAGTATTACTTACTAAGATCAGTAAGTCACACACATTAGGAATGTTTACTGACAGGATACAAGCATCAAGCCCATTGATTACTATAAAAGTAGGAAAAAGAAACTTTAAAGGGATGTTAGACACTGGTGCTGTTTTTCCTAATTAGCATTTGGCTTCATAACTGGCCTCTGGAGGCTACAAATAATCAGCTTTTGAGTGTAGGTGGATTACAGGACACTCAGATATGAAAATATTATTTAGATTGGGAATTTGAATATAAATAAGGTAAAATTAGATCTTATGTGGTACAAAGACTTCCCATGATTTTATGGGGAAGGGACTTGCTCACACAAGTGGGACTCACAGTTTCCATGGATTTTTCATAGGGGCCATTGTAGAAAAGGAACAAAAAGAACAATTGATGCCCCCTAAGATAAAATGAAAGTCAGATGAGCCTATTTGGATAAATCAGTGGCCCTTAGTTCAGAAAAATACAGGCTCTAGAACAATTTCTTAAAGGACAACTTGAGAATGGGCATATTGAGGAAAGTACCATCCCATGGAATTCTTCAATATTTGCTATTAAAAAGAAATCAGGAAAATGGAGGATGCTTACTGATCTCAGTGCTATTGTTTTTTCTCTATATCCATACATGCAGAGGATGCTATTAGATTTGCCTTCTCTATAACCTCTGTTAATTTAAATTCACCCATTAAATGGTTTCAGTGGCAGGTATTGCCACAAAGGGATGAAGAGCAGCCCTATGATGTGTCAGTATTTTGTGGACAAGATATTACAGCCTACTCAAAATACTTTTAAAGATATTGTTATTCTCCATTATATGGATGATATACTAGCATCTCATCATAATGTTAATCTTTTTAGCTTTACAGGAGTTAGAAAAGGCTTTAGCATGTCAAGGACTCAAAGTAGCTCCTGAAAAAATCCAGAGACATCCACGCAATAATTATGTTGGACAATTGAGCTATCCTACACAAATAATATTATACCCCCACATTTAGATGTAAGGTAAATACATTACATACATTACAAAAACTACTAGGAGAATTACAATGGATAAGACTAAAAATCTATTTGCTTATGATACCTTGAAACCCTTATATGAAATATTAAAGGGTAATCCAGCTTTAAATTCACCAAGAGAATGGACACCTGAGTCTGTTCAAGCCATTTCTCAGTTCACTGAAACCCTGAAAAACACTTATACCATAAGTATTGCCCCCAATATTCCACTTGTTATTATTATACTTAATACTCCTTATATGCCTACTGGTGTCATTCATCAAGGGACAGGAATTTTTGAATGGATATATAAGGGTTTAAACCGAGGAAAAACATTGGTTATGTATGCCACTATGGTAGCTCAGCTCATAAATAAGTGTAATTCCTGAGTATTAGAAATTAGGGGAAGAACACCTAATGACAAGTACATGCCATATTACTTAGGTATTATAAAAGGATTTATTATGGAAGATCCTTTTTGGCAAATAGCTGTTAATAATAAATTTTGTGCTGGGAACCCATTGTTAATAAATCATTATTTCAGATGTGGCCTTGGGATGAATCAAAGATAGTGAAACCAGAACCTGTGAAAGGTTATAATGTTTATACTGATGCCACAAAGAAACATAGTGCCTCTATTTATTGCCCAGCATTGAAATTGTTACAAAATCATAGAAACTCCTTTTGATTCTACTCAAAAGAATGAACTCTATGCTGTTATTTTTGCTACTTCTATCCCCCATGACATCAATTTGATTGTAGGGAGTCAATATGTGGCAGGTATCATAGCCTGAATAGAAACTGCATTTATTAAACAAAGTGATAATGTAATGTTACAATTGTTTTATGATTTACAGTCTTCATTTG
This sequence comes from Macrotis lagotis, assembly GCF_037893015.1. Taxonomy (NCBI): domain Eukaryota; kingdom Metazoa; phylum Chordata; class Mammalia; order Peramelemorphia; family Peramelidae; genus Macrotis; species Macrotis lagotis. The sequence continues at coordinate 365,676,907 of NC_133666.1, read as the reverse complement.
GGGCACAATCTTATCCTATGTTCTGCATGCATATTTGTTCATACTCAGGACTGCCTGGTTCCCTTGTTGAAGGCAATGATATGGCTGATAAACTGTTGGTAAGTACGGGGGGGAGGCCTGTGGAGCTCATGAATGGTTTCATCTCTCTGCATGATCCTTTAGGCTTTTATGTCATATTTCCATAGAAGAAGCCAGACATTGTAAAATAGTGTATTCAGTGTGTCCCTTTTCAACCTGCTGATTGGTCCCTGATCCCTAGGAACCCTAAGGGTACCTGCCCTGAAGAATTATGGCAAATGGATGTTACTCATGAGCCCTCTTTTGGCAGATAGAAGTATGTTCATGTAACGGTGGACACCTTTTCTTCATTTATTATGACCACACCACTGTCTGTGGAATCATTTAAGGATGTCATTTGTCACTTAATATCCTGTTTTTCCATTCATGGTGTCCCTGCTTCTATTAAGAATGATAACGGTCCAGCCTATTTTTCTTGGTCTTTCAAGTCCTTTAGTGAGGAATTTCATGTGATACACATAACAGGAATTCCTTACAATCGCCGTGGTCAGGCTGTAATGGAATGTGTGGCAATAGGACCCTAAAGACCTTTCTTAAAAAACAAAAGAAAAGGGAGTTTGGGAGTAAACCTAAGATAAGAATAGACATGACATGTTATACATACAATTACCTAAACTTTAATGAAGACCATATCACCCCAGGCTTGAAATATCACTGTTCTCCCTTAACAAAGATTTGTGCCAAGGGACATAAACAAATTGTACAACCAATGCACGATGAACAGGTTATGTGGAAAAATCCGAATGGAATTTGGAAAGGGCCTAAAGAGGTACTAATGAAAGGGCCAGGTTTTCTTTGTGTTTTTACAAACGATGGAACTGAAAGTTGGATTACTCAAAGGAATCCATGGACTGTCTGTGAAGGGACAAAGATGCAAAACAGAGGAGATGGTCACATAGAAGGGGAACAGGAAAACACAAACACACCATACAAAAACATTAAAGATCATGATGCTATTATCTCAATTAAATATTGTTGCAGAGGCCCAACAGGAAGAAGCAAAAAGATGGGTCTTTTAGCCACAACCACCGTGAGTCTGGATTATAGAGGAATGAAAAAAAATTCCAATTACCCTATTTGGTAAGGTCTCAAATAATTCAGCCACAATTTGAATGGAATACTTCTGGCAATTATATCAACCTCCCCTGTTAAATTCAATTTTACAGGACTTCCAGTGAAATCCCCTCTTTGCTTTCCCAAGAGTAATAATAGGTGTGTTCCAATAGTTCCAGTGACTTATCACTTAACAGAAATTCCCACTATCCCATTTCCACAGATAATACCAAACCTTTTGAGTTATAAGATACAATTTGATACTTTTGGGATCAATGGGACATTTTGTAATGTCACTGGACAAAGATTGTATTTTCCTTGTATTATGGGATCTAGATGCTTGCAACCAGACTCACAGCTAGGTAATTATTAAGTATCTGAGGCCAGATTTGAACTCAGGTACTCCTGACTCCAGGATCGGTGCTCATCTACTTTGCCACATAGCCATCCCATGAGCTTTAGTTTTAATGGAAAAGAGCAAGTCTTCCTGACTCCAAGTTAGTTCAACACCAATGGGATAACTATAATTCCAAATTCTGTTCCTTTTTCTATTTCCTTTTGTTTGTTTCGTTCCTTGACCCCATTAAAATATTAACTCTTTGAGGGAAGAAGACTTCTTTCTTTCCTTTCTTTTACTTATTTTCATATCCCTAGAAGAAAACACATTTGTGGAGATTTGTGAGTCATGTTTTTTGAGCATCTTCAAAGATATGTAGTACTAAGAACTTTTTTTCTGGTATTATAACATACAAAAGGAGACTCTGTAAATTCTATACCTAGGGGCAGTTCGACAGATAGAGTTCCAGACCTAGTATCAGGAAATTGTTTCTCTCTCTTCATGAACCCCCATTTTAAGTTTTCAAGGCTAAAATACTGTTGTGGCTTTCCATTTCCTTCTCATTTTACAAATGAGAAACTAATGAGCTCAAAATTAGTCTCAGAAATTTACTTACTAGTTCTGTGCTCCTGAGAAAGATAATATCATTTTTTTCAGTAGAAAACAAAAACAAAACAACAAAAAGACAAGCAAATAATTTTTTTAAAATCCATCATTTTTAAAATTAGGAAAATTCTAGTCCTTACCTCTCAAGAATGTTATGAGGATCAAATGAAATTATATTTCTGGAGAGTGGAGCCAAGATGGCAACAGGAGAGGATTGTCTCTTATGTGCTCTCTCTCAAAACTTGTAAACTAAAGACTCTAACTAAATTTTCAAGAGACAGAACCCACAGAGGGATCCAGTGAAGCAGTTCTCCAACCAAAGGTAACCTGGAAAAGAGCAGAAAGGTTCTGGTCCCCTGGGTTGGAGGGGTAGCCCCCCAGATCAAAGGAACCTCTGCCTCCCAGAGGCAGCCCCAGGGTGCTGGGAGGTGTGGTTAACAGCAGAGAGGACAGTTTCCTGAGTTACACCCTGGGGAGCATCAGGCAAAACTTGGGGGATCAGTGGGGGTACCTCTGCCAGAGGAAGCATGTAAAGCCCAGCCCTCAAGTGCCTCTGCACATAGTGAGCAGCTTAGCCACTGCAGCCCAGATCCAGGAACTTGAAGCAGGCAGAGCCTGTAAGCAGGAACCCCCAGGGCATGAGTGCTGAGCCAAGGGAAGGGAGTGGAGAGAGACTGCTGATCTCTATCCTCTGTCCCTGGAACAGGACTCTGGGGTTTTGACCACATTCAGATACTGATCACAGCCTAGGCCCCCCATAGAATAGCAGGGTCCCCCTACCTCAGCCTGATGGCAGAGGGGTGCACTTATGGTCATTCACAGACCAGGGGGGAAGACAGAGCCTCAAACACTGAAATCCATGGGGAGGTGTCTCAAATAATACTCAAAAGCTCAGGAAGCACCCCAAAACCAGGCACAGGCTGGAGAAATCAGTAAGCAGAGAAAAAAAGAGGAACATCATTGAGAAATACTTTGCCTGTGATCTCAAGTAGGATAAAAACACTCAATCTGAAGATGAGGAAGTACAAGCTCCTGCATCTAAAGGCAGAAATTAGGCTCAAGTTATGACAGAGCTCAAAAAAGACTTTGAATATCAAGTGAGGGAGATAGAAGAAAAATTGGGAAAAGAAATAAAAGAGATGCAGGAAAAACATGAAAAATAATAGTCAGCATAGTGAGAGAGATCCAAAAAATGTTGAATATATGTGAATATATGTTAAAAACCAGCATGGGTCAAAGGGATAAAACAGTTCAAAACATTGTTGAGGAGAAGAATGCTTTAAAAAGCAGAACTGGCCAGATGGAAAAAGGAAATAAGAAAGCACTCTGAGGAAAACAAATCCTGCAGACAAAGAATGGAACTGAGGGATGCTGCTGATTTTATGAGAAATCAGGACACAATTCTTCTAAACCAAAAGAATGAAAAATTAGAAAAAAATGTGAAACATCCCATTGAAAAAATAACTGATATGGAAAACAGATTTAGGAAAGATAATTTAAAATTTATTGAAACACCTGAAAATCATGATCAGGAAAAGAGCCTTGACATCATTTTCAAAGAATTACTACAAGAAAATTGCCCTGATATCCTAGAAGAACAGGGAAAAATAGAAATTGAGAGAATCCACCAATCTCCCTGAGAAAGAGATCCAAAAACAAAACAACCCCCAGAAATATTATAGCCAAGTCCCAGAACTCCCAAGTCAAAGAGAAAATATTACAAGCAGACAGAAGGACACAATTCAAATATCATGGAGCTGCAGTCAGGATCACACAGGACTTAGTAGCAACTACATTAAAAGCTTATAGGGCTTGGAATATAATATTCCAGAAGGCAAAAGAACTTAGAATGCAACCAAGAATCAACTACCCATCAAAACTGAATGTCTTCTTCCAGGGAAAAAGATGGGCTTTCAATGAACCAGGGGAATTTCAAATCTTCCTATAGGGCCAGAGCTGAACAGAAGGTTTGATCTTCAAATAAAGGACTCAGATGAAGCATAAAAAAGTGAAGGAGAAGGGTAAAATATGAGGGACTTAATGATGATGAACTACATGTATTCCTGTATAGAAAAATGATACTGAACATACTCATATGAACCTTTTCATTTAATAAAGTAGGTAGAATGAGATTTTATAGAGAAAGCACAGGAAAAAGCTGAATTTGAAGATAGATAAAAGGGAAATGTAATGGGAGAAAGAACAAGGAAAGGTGGAATTGACTAAGAGATTTCATATAATAAGATTTTTTTTATTTCAGTGAGCTATTGCAATGGTATGGAAGGGGGAAGGCGAGGGGGAATGTGGGAATCTTTGCTCTCATCTAAGGTTGCTAGGAGAAGAAACAACATATATACTCAATAGGGTATAGACATCTGGAGTAAGAAGGAGAGAGGGAGACAGAGGGAAGGGGGGGATGTGAGTGATGGAGGAGAGGATGGACCATGGGTGGGAGAGTGGTCAGATATAGCATATTTCTTTTTTACTTCTTGTAAGGGGCTGGGATTGGAGGCCTGTCTAGGACCATAGGGCCAGTTGGATGTTAGGCCTAAGGGGTGGTATGTGGGCTCAGGGGCTCTTGGCCCCAGGGCCAGGGATCTGTCTACTGTGCCATTCAGCTACCCTATAGCAGAAACAGTGAAAGGAGAGAGAAAATATAGTACATGGTAGTGGAGAAGTACAAATGGAGGAAATTGCGATCAGCATAGGCAACGGTGGAAAAATATGGAAGTAACCCACATGATGGACTTATCATGAAGAATGTGATCCACCTGTGACAAAGCTGGTGGTGTTGGAACACAGACTGAAGCACATTTATTATTATTATTATGTTTTTGGGGGGGTTGCAGTGATTGTTGTGTCTGAGGCCAGATTTGGACCCACGTGCTCCTGGCTCAAAGGGCAGTGCTCTGTCTGCCACCTGGCCATGCCTACTATTATTATTACTATTTTATTTTATTTTAGGTCTTTTTTTGGGGGGGGCAGTTGTAAGGCAATGGGGTTGGGGTGACTTGTTCGGGATCACACAGCTGGGTGATTGTTGGGTGTCTGGGGCCAGATTTAAGCTTGGGTGCTCTTGTCTCCAGGGCCATTGCTCCATCCACTGTGTCACCTGGCCAAACCTACTGTTTATTATTAATATTATTATTATTATTATTTTTAGTTTTCCTTTTAATTTTTTTCTCTCCCCTTTATTACTCATGCAGGTCTATATTTGGGAGGGAGGGGCTATTATGTTTACTTTTAAACAAGAATATTTTAGTAATGTATAAAAACATTATTTGTACAAAATAAGAATAAATAAATGAATAAAAGAAATAATATTTGTAAATCACCTTCCACAGTGACTGATGCATATTAACAGTATATAAAATTTATTGTAGTGGTTATTGCCATTATACCAACAATTGAGATAAAAATGCAATGGTGAGGAACATTTGAAAGTACAATAAATGTGGGATAATTATAATTGATTTTACCATCATCTCAGACAAAAGACTACTAGGCAAAGAGAAGAAATGTATTACAAAGAAGAAGAAGAAAAGAAAAATTTGTTTCCAAAACATGGTAATGAAAGTGATTCATGAAATTATATAGAATTTCAGTTTTCTAGAAATCAACTAAGTTTTTTTTTCTTTTTTTTTTGCCAAAAGTACAGCAGGTAATATACCACAAATTTGCCTTAATCATAATTTCTTTCATTAAAAGTTGGGAGAAATAAGAAATGTAAATTTATATTCTAGATCTGATTATTAGTAAGAGTAACATTTCTAGAAAGAAATGCTAGGAATATTGGGGAGAGAGTAAGATTATGAAAGATATGAGAGGAAAAATCTAGATAAGTTCTAACATACATACAAAATATTAGAAGATTAGATTTCAAATGGTTAAGAAAAATGGGGGTTTGGAAGAACATGAGGGACAAAAATTATTCAAGTGATGCCAACTTAAGAGTATTTAGGGAGTTTGCAAAACTGGAATGCTGAAATCTCAAATAATTAATATTAGTATTCTGGAATAGAGAACATAGTGATTACTGACAACAGATATTAGATAGGACTGGACATTATTTTCTTTCTAATTTATTTGAACAGAATTATGACTTTTGTATTGGAAAGAATAGAACAAAAATACCAAATAGGAATTGATATTGAAAATGAAAAGTCTTGCTCCTATCAGAAGTGGCTCAGAGGGGGAACTCACAGGGCACAGGCAAGAGGTAGTAACATGCTACCCGAGTTTTCCATATCAAAGATAAATAAAAACTCTATTTAAACTATAGATACCACCAAGAAAAGGAGAATATTCAAAGTAGTTTGCAGTGGTAGACATCATGGAGGATCTTCAGTGAATGCCTGCCTCTCCATTGAGGGAAAAGGGAAGTAAAGCCCAGGAGGCAGGAGAGCAGGAAAGTCAGCAGGGGGCTGTTACCAACAGTGTAATCCAGGTCACAACAGCTTGACAACAGCAGAGATCCCAGCAGATAAATAGCAAGCCAGATGGAAGGATCACAACCCCCAAAAAAGTATGAACCCTGGGAACACTGGGATAAAAGACAGGACTGGGTCTAGAACAAACTACTGCTAAGTCGGAACTTGGACATAAGGAGGAAACAAACCTCTACAAAGGCAAGACCTGGACTACAAAAGCAAAATCTTGGCCAATGACAAGGACCCTAGCACTAGCAATACCCCAGGAGCAGAGCTAAAACAAAGATTAGTAGACAAGCTAAAAGAGCACTCACTATAGAAGAAAACTACTTTACATGTAAAGATGATGGTAATGTCGTGTCTGAAGAAGAAATCAGTGAAAAATCACTCACAGGGGAATATGGAGTCAAATTTGGACAAAAGCTCATCGAGGGGCTAAAATAAAATTAAAAACCAAAGAAGAGAGGAGGAAGAAAAATGGAAGAGAAGAAATGAGTCACACTGGAAATGTATTAAAAATTGACCAGACCATTCTCAATCTTTAAAAAAGAAAGACAAAAGGTAACTGAAGAAAATAAAATCGTAAAAATTAAAATTGAATAAATAGAAACCAATGAATCAATGAGCCTACAAGATTCATGCAAACAAAACAAAAAGCTGAAAAATTTGAAGAAAATGTAAATTCCCTTTTAGGGGAAAAGAATGACCTGAAAATGAGATCCAGATAAGTCAATCTATGAATCCTCCAACTACCAGAAAACCTAGATCAAAATAAGAACCTGGAAAACACCATGCAGAATGTTATATGAAAAAACCTGTCCACATCTGCAAGAAAACAATATAACTATTGAAAGAATACACAGAACAGCTCCAGAAAGAGCCCCCCGCCAGGATAAAAACTCCAAGAGCTTTTATAGTCAAATTCCAGAACTCTCAAATAAAGGAGAGAATATTTTAAGTAGAAAAAAGAAAACAGTGCAAATACAAAGGAAACACAATCAGACTCTCACAGGACTTCTCAGTCTCAACACTGAAGGATCAGAAAAATTGGAATACTATATACCAGAGAGCAAAGGACCTGGGATTACAACTCAGAATGTACTACCCTGCAAAATTCAGCATATATTGTCAGGGAAAAAGATGGATGTTCAACAAAATAGCAGACTTCAAGAATTTCCTGACACAAAGATCAGAACAGAACAGAGAATTCAATTGCCAATTACAGAACTAAAGATTTACACAAACAGGTAAATTAAAAGGGGAATGAAAAAGAAAACAAAACAAAACAAACATTGGTTAAGACCATCAAATTGTAAACAACCCTAAAAGGGAAGATATAACACATCTAATTCTTTAGAACTCTATTTCTCTTAGGATAAATAAAGGGTCAAATATAATTGAAGAGATTAGACTTAAAGGATATGGGTATAGTTTTGTTTTGTCTCTCCATTGAAGAAGTCCTAGATAACACCCCTGATGAAAAGCAGGGGTGTTAACTTTAAACTTAAGTTTCTCATTGTCCTTTAACCCACTCTAACTCTGCTATGCTGACAAAAGCTTAGCACTTTGCTTAATGATGGCATCATAAGCTGGGTGGTCCTGAGACAGTGTCTTCCATATCTTACAATCAATTTTAAAGTTCCCAAGTGAGACCTTTCAAGCCTCCCAGTATTTAGTTACCTTTAAGACTCAAAAACCAGACAATCCTGAGTCAGTGTTTCTATAACTTACAAACATTTTTAAAGTTCTCAGGTAAGATATTCTCTTCATACTTATAGAGATCTTTAAGATTTTTTCAGTTAATTAGATCAGGGTTTGACTTAATCCAGGCTTATCTTAAAAAGGGGTTATGTATCCTGGAGGAAAGGGGCAAGTATGGGAGAAAATAGGTCATGCTTCACTGAACAAGGTGATAAGTACCCTTCATGGGAAGGAAGGGTGAAAATGAGAAGGGAAAATAGGTCCTACTTTACTTAACAAGGGGTTAAGCACCATGGGTATGGAAGGGAGGTAAAGGGTAAGAGAAAATAGATCTGGGGGAGGGTCATGCATAGTTCAAGAACTGATTTGACTTTGGATGATATTTTGGCTCATGAGGAAGATTGTGTGTCCTTGAAAAGAGAAAAAGGTAAAATGATTATAATTATAATTTGATGCAATTTGAGATAATTCTGCCCATCAAGCAATTTTTGCAATCAATCTGTGATAATACTTTGATAACCACATGAACTTATTAAGCAATCATATAAACAAACTGTGATTCATGATACCTGATTAATATTACTAGATGGGTAAATAACACTTAGGGAAAAGGCACAAAGATTGATAATTTTAGAGGTAAAGGATGGAGAGTATGAAAGCTGAGTAAATTCTATGCAATGGATTTGGCCTAAATAGGGAAAAAGATAAATTCTGACACCAGTTTAAAAATTTATCTGAAGCTGCAAGCAATAGGGGTGGGGCCAGGGAAAGATAAAGAGAAGAGAAGAAGGGACTGATAATAGGGAAGGCAAAGGTAAAAGTGAAAATAAACTGAAAGATAAATTTTAAAAGAAAATTCAAAGGGAAAGGCAGTAAAATTTTGGTAAAGAGGAATTAGAGGAAAAGAAAGAGAAAAATATAAATGGAGAAAGATACCATGGAGGGAAATACAAAATTAGTAAACTTAAATGTAATTGTGAATTGAATGAAATGTCCTACAAAATGGAAGTTGATGGCAGAATGGATTCACTTCAGAATCCTTCAATATGTTGTTTGCAAGAAATATATTTGAACCAGAGAGATACACACAAGTTAAAGGTAAAAGGTTGGAACAAAATATATCATGCCTCACCTGAAGTAAAAAAAAAAATCTGGGTTATGGATCCTAATCTCAAATAAAGAAAAAGCAAAAATCAATCTCATTAAAATGACTAAGAAAAGAAACTACATCCTCTTAAAAAGGAATTATTGGTAGTGAAGTTATATCATTACAAACCATGCATGTACCTAGTGGTATACCATCCAAGTTTCTAGGTGAAAGCTGAGTGAAATACAAGGGGACATAGACAGCAAAACATTAATAATGGGAAACCTCAATATCCCTCTCTCAGAACCAGATAAATCTAGCCACAAAACAAACAAGAAGGAAGTTAAGAAGGTAAATGAAATCTTAGAAAATTTAGTTATGATAGACCTATGGAGAAAAATTTTTTCTTGGAAATACATGACACATATAACAAAACTGACAGTAGACTAGGGTACAAAAATATTTGAATCAAATGCAGAAAGGCAGAAATAATAAATTCAAACATCTCAGACAATGGCATAATAAAAATTGCAGGTAATAAAGAGACATGGAAAGATAAATCAGAAACTTTATTAGAAATTATATAACTTGATCATAAATAATGGGGGGCTCAAACAGCAAATAATAGAAAGAATAATTATATCCAAGAAAATTATATTAATTGGGCATTATACCAAAATTTATACTATGCAATCAAGGCAGTTTTGAGGGGGAAACTTTATATCTCTAAATGTTTATATGAATAAAATCAAGAAACCAGGTGATCAATGAATTGGGTATGCAACTAATAAAGCTAGATAAAGAATAAAAAATCCCCAATACCAAATTAGAAATTCTGAAAATAAAAGGAGAGATTAATAAAAACTGAAAATCCTTCATCTCATAAACAAAATTAAGAGGGGATTTTATGAAAAAGTAAATAAAATAGACAAACATTTGCTTAATCTGATTAAAAGAAAAGAAAGATAATCAAAAGTATCAAAAAAATTAAAATGTAAACTAACCATGAATGAGGAAGAAATTAAATAGATAGTTCATATCTACTTTGCTGAACTTTATGCCAATAAATGGGATAACTTGAAAGAAATGGATGAATATTTACAAAAATACAGACTGCCCATATTAACAGAATAGGAAATAAATTACATAAATAACCCCATTTCAGAAAAAAAAATTGAGGAAATCCTCAATAAACTCACTAAGAAATAGTCTCCAGATCCAGATGGATTTGCAAGTGAATTCTTCCAAACCATTAAAGAAAAAATAATTCCTATTTTATGTAAAATTTTTAAAAACATAGGAGAGAAAAGAGTTCTAACAAACTCCTTTTATGCCATCACCATGGTACTGATACCTAAACCAGGAAGAACCAGAACAGACAAAGAAAATTATAGAACAATCTCCCTCATGAATATAATTGCAAAAATCTTAAATAAAATTTTAGCAATGAGACTCCAGCTAGTTATTACTAGGAAAAATAAAGCAAGTTCAGGTTGGATTCATACCAGGTAGGCAGGTATGGTTCAATATTATGGAAACACTCAACATAATTGAACATATCAACAGCAAAATCAACAGAAATTATATGATTATCTCAATAGATGGTAAAAGTCTTTGATGTAATATAACATCCAATCATTTTAAAAACATTAGAAAGTTTTGGAATGGATTTTTCCTTAAAATAATAAATAATTTTCATCTAGAATCATCAAAAAATGTTATATGTAATGGGAATAAACTCGGAACATTTCCAATGAAATCAGAGGTGAAACAAGATATCCATTATCACCATTAATATTCAATGTAAAATTAGAAATGTTAACAGCAGCAATAAGATAAGAAAAAGAAATTGAAGGAATCAGAATTGGCAGTGAGGAAGAAAAGCTTTCACTCTTTTAAGATGACATGTTGGTCTACTTAGAGAATCTGAGACAATCATCTAAAAAACTCCTTGAAACAATGAACAAATTCAACAAAGTAGCAGCATGTAAAATAAATACACATAAATCATCAGTATTTCTATATATGAACAACAAAGTCCAAGAGCAAGAGATAGGAACGAAAATTCCATTTAAAGTAATTAGATAAAACTAAATACTTGGAAATCTACCTCCTAGTTCTAAATAATTGGAAAAATGTCATATGCTCATGGTTAGGTCTAGCTAATATAATAAAAATGATAAGTCTACCCAAATTAAATCACTTATTCACTGCTGTACTAATTAAGCTATCAAATAATTATTTTACTGGAAAAATAGTAACAAAATTCATCTGGAGCAACAAAAGTTCAAGAATGTCAAGGGAACTGATGGAAAAAATGTAGAAGAAGCGAGCCTAGCTCTACCAGATCCAAAACTACAAAGTGACATTTATCAAAACTGCCTACTACTGGTTAAGAAATAGAGTAATTGATCCATGGATTAAGATAGGTTCAAAAAAAGCTAAAGTAAATGAGTATGGCAATCTCCTATTTGACAAACTCAAAGATATCTGCTACTGGATCAAGAACTCATTATTTGACAAAAATTTTGGTAAAAGTGGAAAATAGCATGAGAAAGCCATACATAAACCCATATCTTACACATTATGCTATAATAAGGTCCAAATGGGTATAGGATTTAGACATAAAGGGTGACTTTATAGATGCATTAATAGACCAAAAAATATTCTATCCATCAGATCTGTGGAAAGCGAATAAATTGATGACCAAACAAAAATTAGAATACATTATAAAATGCAAAATGAATGATTTTGACTATATTAAATTAAAACATTTTTTACACTAATAAAGCCAATGCTGCCAAAATTGGAAGGAAATCAGAAAGGTGGGAAACAATCTTCACAAGTAGGAATTTTTTTTAACATTTTAACATTTTATTTGTTTTCCAAATATGTATACAATAGTAATATGTACCATCATTTATTGCAAGACTCTGAATTCTCCAATTTCTCCCCCTCCTCCCTCCCTCCCCCAAAAGGCTATCTGTCAGTATCGACATTATTTCCATGCCATACATTGATGTAAATTAAATGTTATAAGAGTAAACATAAGAATAAACATAAACCTCCTCCACCCCCCCGCCCCAGAAGATGGGAAAACCTCAAGAATAGAGAGAGAGAGAGAGAAAAGAAATGTACTTCAGTCTGTGTTCAGATTTCAATGGCTCTGTCTCTGGGGTGAGTTGCTTTCTTTATCATAAGTCCACCAGAGTAGTTGTTTCAATATTTTTCCCTCAGTTGCTATTACTAGCTGTACCTCCACTCTTTTTCTCCCCACTCTCATTTATCTTATTCTCCCTCTTCTTTCATCATGGCCCTGTCCAAGATTGTGTTGCATCTGAGTACCCTCTCCCTCAATCTTCCCTCTCTTCTATCACCTATTCCGCCCCCCTTCCCTCCACCTATTCCCCCTCATCCTGTCCCTTTCCTCCCATCCTTCTCCAGAGCAAGACAGAATTCCTCACCCTATTAAGTGTGCATGTCATTTCCTCCCTGAGCCATTTCTGATAAGAATGAAAGCTCACTCATTCCCCCTTGCCTTTCCTCCCCTATACTCCATTGAAAAAAGCTTTATTCTTGACTCTTATGTGAAATCCCTCAACTTCGTCTTCATCTCCTTTTCCTTCCTCCTAATACTTTCCCCCTTTGCCCAGTGATTCCATTCCTTTATCACATCATACCATTATATTCCACTCCTTCCTATTTCCTGTCTATATATGGTCCTTCTAACAGTTCTTATAAATGAGAAAGTTCATATGATTTACCAATATCTTCTTCCCTTGCAGGAATACAAACAGTTCAACATCATCAAGTTCCTCATAGTCCCTCTTTTCCACTCCCTCTATGATTCCCCAGAGTCCTGTACTAGGAGATCATACTTTTTGTTCAGCTCTGGTCATCTAGATAGGAAAGTTTGAAAGCCCTCTTTTTCATTGAAAATCCATCTTTTCCCCTGAAAGAGGATGTTCAGTTTTGCTGGGTAGTTGATTCTCGGTTGTAAACCAAGATCTTTTGCCTTCCAGAATATAATATTCCAATCCCTACAAGCCCTTAATGTAGATGCTGCCAGATCCTGTGTAATTCTGACTATGGAGCCTTGGTTGTTGAATTGTCTGCTTTTAGAATTATCTCTTTGATTGGGAATTTTGGAATTTGGCTGTAATGTTCCTGGAAGTTTTTCTTTTGGCATCCCTTTCAGGGGGTGACCAATGAATTCTCTTGATTTCAATTTTACACTCAGCTTCTAGGATCTCAGGGCAATTTTGCTGTATTATTTCTTGAAAAATAAAGTCTAGGCTCTTTCCTGGTCATAGCTATCAGATAGTACAATAATTTTTAAATTATTTCTTCTGTTTTCAAGGTCAGTTGTTTTTCCAAGGAAATATTTCACATTTTCTTCTAATTTTTGGCTGTTTTTAGAAGACTTTTATTTCTTCCATATTTCTTGCAAAGTCATCAGCTTCCTTTAGTTCTATTTTGCATTTGAAGGAGTTATTTTCTTCAAAAAGCTTTTTTCTCTCTTTCCCAGTTGGCCAATTCTGCTTTTTTAAGGCATTATTCTCCTCATTCCCCTTGTTTTGTTTTTTTCCATTAAGCCTAAACTATTTTTTTTTTAAATATTATTGTCTTCAGTATTTTTTTTTATATTTTTCACAAAGCTTTTAATTTGGTTTTCGTGATTTTTCTGCATCACTCTCATTTCTCCTCCCAATTTTTCCTCCACCTCCCTTAATTGCTTTTCAAAGTCTTTTTTGAGCTCATCCATAGTCTCAGACCATTTTCTATGTTTTTGGCGATTTCGGATACAGAAGCTTTGATTTTGTCAACATCTGAATATATGTTTTGATTTTCCATGTGACTAAAGCAATTTTATATGGTCAGATTCTTCTTTTTCTGTTGTTTACTCATTTCCTCAGTCCAAGACTAATTTACAACACTTTAAAGGCTTTGGGGTTGTTTTATTTGTGGGGACACCCCACTGGGACCTTTATTCCTCCAAGGTCTTATGGTCTCTAGCCTGTGCTTTGATATGTAGATGGACCCCATACTCCCCTCTGCCCTAGGACTATAAGGAGGGATCCAGTTTGGTTATTTAGTATAGAAGCCCAAAGTGCAATATCTGAGTGCAGGCAAACAGCAGGGTCCTACCCCAGGGAGAGCAGAGAAATCTGCAGACTTCCCTTACAACCTCTGGGGGTGCAGGCTGCTTTCTCCTGATTCTCAATGCATATTCTGTGGCTGTGCTCCTCACTCCACACTCACCCAGGTGCAGCAGAGTTCTCTCACCTCCCCTTCAAGCTGCTGTCCATGATATCTGGGATGCGCTGGGCTGGGCTGTGCAGCAGCTTTTTTCCCCAACCCCAGGTCCTGGTGAAACACATCTTTCCCTGAGGAACTTCTAAGTTATCTTGGACTGGGAAATTGTATCACTCATTCTTTCTGTGGTTTCTGCCTGCTAAATTTAGGCTAGAGTCATCCTTTGTTTTTGGAGGGGTTTGGGGGGTCAGAGTTCTCAGGAATTGCTGCCTTCCCACCACCATCTTGGCTCTGCCCCCCCACAAGTAGGAATTTTGATAAAAGACTCATTTCTAAAATATATAGAGAATTACATCAAATTTACAAGGTTACAAGTCATTCCCCACTTAATAAATGGTCAAAGGATATGAATTGTCCTTCTTCAAATGAAGAAATTAAAGTTTTATATATATGTGTGTGTGTGTGTGTGTGTGTGTGTGTGTGTGTGTGTGTGTGTGTATAATCATATAAAATGCCCCAAATTATTATTGATGGGAGTTAAACAATTAAAAAAAAATGAGGTATCACCTCACACCTATAAGATCGACCAAGATGAGACAGAGGGAAAATGATCAGTGTTAGAAAGTTTGTAGGAATATTGAGACATTGATGCATTGCTGGTGGAGTTGTGAAAAGATCCAACTAATCCAGAGAGCAATATAGTACCATGACCAAAGTGTAATAAATATGCTCATTCCTGTGACCTAGTAATCACAAATCCAGGCCTATATCCAGAAGAAATCATAAAAAAATGGGAAAAGTGCCACATGATCTAAAATATTCATAGCAGCTCTTTATACAGTGCCAAAGAATTGGAAATTGAGGGAATGCCCATCAATTAGGGAATGGCTAAACAAATTATGGTACATGAATATTGTGGAATATTATTTTTCTATACGAATCCTTAAATAGTTGGACTCTGGAGAAGCATGGAACGACTTTCAGGATCTGATGCTGAATGAAGGTAACAACCAAGAGAGCAATTACATATCAACAACATTTTGAGATGATCAGCCTTGGTGGAAGAAGTTCTTCTCAGAAGTTCAGAGAGCTAGGACAACCATATCAGAACAACTATGGACAATGTTATCCCTATCCAGAGGAAGAAATACAAAACAAAACACATCCCAAAAGTAAATAATCCTTCAGAATCTGATGAACAGCTTACGAAAATTACCTCTTATATATCTCATTCCCTCAATTCTATTTCCTCATCCTGAAAATGATTAATCTGTAAATATATTTATCAAAAATACATATGTAATATGCTAACCTGACTATTTGTCATTGAGGGGAAGGAAGTGGGAAGGGAGGATGGAAGGAAATTTTGTAGCTTAAAAATATACATGGGTATATGGATTAAAAAAAATAAATAAATAAAATTTAAAATTAAATAGAGTAAAGATAATTTATTTAAAGAATTTGAATCATTTGGTCCAAGTGAACTTTAATCTTAGGTACTGAAAGAAGATAGGTTGTGGCTGCTAAACTTCTTTCTGTGGTGTTTAAAAAGCTCTCAACAGTGAAAAAGATTATGCAGGATTGTAGGGGAACAATTGTATGCATTTTCAAGAAGGAAAAAAGATAAAATAATTGAAAAATTAAGTCCAATGAGCTTGATTTTTGACTTTTTAAAAAGTATAGATTGTGTTGTTGAATAGATCTCTAGTGAATGCATAGAAAAGAAAATGGTCCATTGAAATAAGAGATCCTTTATCAACAATATACCATGACAGATTATATGAATATCCATTTTTGTCAGATTCCCAATTGTAAAGATGAAGAGACTGCTATAGACATAGTCTAACCTTTATTGAATCTTTCAACAACTCTTCTCAATTCATTTGTGTAGAAAAGACTATGACAATTGAACATATGAGGAGGGAATATTTTGCCACAGAATAGAGAAAAGAGTGCTGCTAAAGATCTTATTCATAGGGACTTTATGGTGAATTTTAAATGAGAAGAATTTCTACTTTGTGAGACTTCCTTCTCTAATAGGGTATCATATTTCCAAAACCAGTGTTTTTCCTCTATAAAAGGAATATGTGAGTTTTTTGGCACAACTGGCCCTCAGAATAAGAGGAAACATAGCAGTGGTGAAAACTGATGACGATGGTAGGGGCAAGATCCAAACCGCACAATCTATGGCATAAGAAAAATAAGAGTGAGGCACAGCAGCGACAGTAACATAAAAGAGGATTTACAAAGACCTATACATGCAAAAAACAGAATATCAGAGCTTTAATCTTATGAGGAGCAGTCAGAGAACAAAGAAATCACACACATAAGCTTGAATGGCCAATCAAAAAATAAAATTCAAAATTGATGAAATAAAAAGAAAACAATGAGAAAAAAGAAAAGACTCAATAAAAGGAATAAGAATGCTATTAAAATAGCAGATTGGGGGAATGTGAGTAAAATGTTTATTATTAAAACTGAACAATAGAAAAGAAATAGTAAAAGTAAGAAAAAATTAATGAAATGAAAAAGAAAAGTAATAAAAAATTGAATAACTTCAGTACCTTAAACAATGGGTATAGAAAATGAAAAAGGAGTTATCAGGATTTATTCATTCCAAATAATATAGTACAAGTAACTGTAGGGACAAAATTCTGACTTAAAAAGGAAGAGGAAAAAGTCACTCTAGTAAAATAAATGAATCAGGGCAAAGAAGGAAGAGATATGTATTAAGCTATACTAAATTTATTTAGACTTTTATGTGGCTGAATGGGCAGTCTCTAAAAGTAGGAGTTAAAATAGTTTGTTGTGAATTTGGAGGAGGCACCCACTAAAATGCAGACATGGCATGACCATGAAAGATTCTTAGGGAACTCACAATTCTAGGAGGCATAGGTAGCATACTGAACAACAGAATCAGGATGCAATTACATATCTATTAGGTGTAATATTAGGATGGACCTAACAAGATATAATCTTAAACAAATAAACATTATCTTACACTTCAAATGTACAACATGGGAAAGTCAGAATTAGATAGGAGTTTGTCTGAATCAGATCTAGACATGTAATGATAAGGAACTCAATATGAGTCAGCAGTGTCATATATCAATCAAAAGAACAAATGTAATCTTGAACAGGAACCTTTTAGCAAAATAGATGTAATAATCTCATTTTACTCTCGGGATATTTTCAAGAGAAGTTTAAGGAGGGTATCAGTACTCTGGAGGGCATTCATTGGAAAGAAGTGTTTTATGTCCATGACATATAAACATTGTTTTATGGAAATGATGTGCCTAGCATAGAGAAGAGAAAATTAGGAATAAGGGCAAGATACAATTGCATCCATGTATTTCAAAGGTTATCATTGGAAAGAAGGCTTAGACGACTTGTTATTTTTGTTCCTTAGGTGGAGTACGGTGTTTTGCTGGAATAATCTTTCATCGGGGTCATAGGAGGCTGCTGTGGAAATCTTGTTAACTAGGGCTATTAAAAATATATTAGGTTGCTTGGGCAGGGAGTGATCTTTCAGGAACAAATCAAGTTTTTTTCTTTAATATCCTCCATCCTACCATTAACCTGATTCCTTTTACATAGTAGTAGTTACATCTAGGGCTAAACAGAAAATCTCTTCTACCTAGTCCCTCCACTCATGTTTGGGTAAATACTGATACTCAGTTTTCCATTATGGAAATATGGAGCAATATGTATGCTGAGGCAGTTCTTTCACTGAGTTTCTCGTGAAAGAGAAAATAGGTCTCACTGGGATTTTTAAAATCTAGCTGTTTGTTTAATAAATGAAATTACATCAGTGAGAAAGCAGGAATTACAGAAAATTACCAACCACAAGGGATCAAGGATGGATCCCAGCAGATATAATTTGGACACTAAAAGAAAATAATTACATGTCCTCCTAGACAACCCTTTATGAGCTGATCATTAAATTGTTCTTAAAAATGGTTTCTAAAAGAAAACCGTACAATTTAAAAAAAACCTAGAAGCCAGAAATAGTTATTATATCTTCCTAAAATGATTTGTGTCATCATTTCTAAGAACCACCAGTAGATATAACAGAAGTATATACTACTACTATAATAGGGCCTCATTTC